>NW_028270161.1:62112717-62712717 GCF_037043375.1 Chiloscyllium plagiosum
ATGTGGGGGGGGGGGGAGACAGGGGAATGTGGGGGGGGGAGACAGGGAAATGTGGGGGGGGAGACAGGGGAATGTGGGGGGGGAGACAGGGGAATGTGGGGGGGGAGACAGGGGAATGTGGGGGGGGGGAGACAGGGGAATGTGGGGGGGGGGGGAGACAGGGGAATGTGGGGGGGGGGAGACAGGGGAATGTGGGGGGGGGGAGACAGGGAATGTGGGGGGGGGAGACAGGAAATGTAGGGGGGGGGGAGGAGACGGGGGGAGACGGGGGGGGGGGGGGAGACGGGCGGGGGGGAGGGGAGAGACGGGAAGGGGGAGACGGGGGGGAGGGGGAGACGGGCGGGGGGGAGGGGAGAGACGGGGAGGGGAGGAGACGGGGGGGAGACGGGGCGTGGGGGAGACGGGGGGGGAGGGGGAGACGGGGGGGGGAGGGGGAGACGGGGGGGGGAGGGGGGGGGGAGAGGGGGGGGGAGGGGGGGGAAGGGGGGGGGAGGGGGGGAGAGGGGGGGGGGTGGAGAGGGGGGGAGGGGGGGTGGGGAGAGGGGGGGGGAGGGGGGGGAAGGGGGGGGGAGGGGGGGAGAGGGGGGGGTGGAGAGGGGGGAGGGGGGGAAGGGGGGGGGAGGGGGGGAGAGGGGGGGGTGGAGAGGGGGGGAGGGGGGGTGGGGAGAGGGGGGGGAAGGGGTGGGGAGAGGGGGGGGGAAGGGGGGGGGGGAGAGGGGGGGAAGGGGGGAGAGGGGGGGGGGGGGAGGGGGGGGTGGAGAGGGGGGGGGACGGGGGGGAAGGGGGGGGAGAGGGGGGGGAGAGGGGGGGGGTGGAGAGGGGGGGGGTGGAGAGGGGGGGAGGGGGGTGGGGAGAGGGGGGGGGGGAAGGGGGGGGAGAGGGGGGGGAGGGGGGGGAGAGGGGGGGGAAGGGGGGGGTGGAGAGGGGGGGAGGGGGGGGTGGGAGAGGGGGGGAGAGAGGGGGGTGGAGGGGGGGGGAGAGGGGGGGTGGGGAGGGGAGAGGGGGGGAGAGAGGGGGGTGGAGAGGGGGGGGAGAGGGGGGGGTGGGGAGGGGGGAGGGGGGGGGGAGAGGGGGGGGAGGGAGAGGGGGGGGTAGGAGGGGGGGGTGGGGAGGGGGGAGAGGGGGGGGTAGGGGGGGGAGAGGGGGGGGAGAGGGGGGGGAGGGGGGGGTGGGGAGAGGGGGGGAGAGAGGGGGGTGGAGAGGGGGGGTGGAGAGGGGGGGGAGGGGGGGGTGGGGAGAGGGGGGGAGAGAGGGGGGTGGAGAGGGGGGGGAGGGGGGGGTGGGGAGGGGGGAGAGGGGGGGGTAGGAGGGGGGGGTGGGGAGGGGGGAGAGGGGGGGGTGGGGGGGGGGGAGAGAGGGGGGGGGGGGGTAGGGGGGGGGAGAGGGGGGAGAGGGGGGGGAGGGGAGGGGGGAGAGGGGGGGTGGGGGGGGGGGAGAGGGGGGAGAGGGGGGGGGGAGAGGGGGGGGAGAGAGGGGGGGGGGTAGGGGGGGGGAGAGGGGGGAGAGGGGGGGGAGGGGAGGGGGGAGAGGGGGGGTGGGGGGGGGGGGAGAGGGGGGAGAGGGGGGGGGAGAGGGGGGGGAGAGGGGGGGGAGAGGGGGGGGAGGGGGGGGGGGAGGGGGGGAGGGGGGGGGGGGGGGGGAGGGGGGGAGGGGGGGCGGGGGGAGGGGGGGGAGGGGGAGGGGGAGGGGGGGGAGGGGGGGGGGGGGAGGGGGGGGAGGGGGGGGGAGAGGGGGGGGAGAGGGGGGGGGAGGGGGGGGGGAGAGGGGGGGAGAGACGGGGGGGGGAGAGACGGGAGGAGACGGGGGGGGCAGACGGGAGGGGACAAAAACAGGAAGGGGGAAAAATGGGGAAGGGGGCAAAATGAGGAAGGGGGAAAAATGAGGAAGGGGGAAAAATGGGGAAGGGGCAAAATGGGGAAGGGGGCAAAATGGGGAAGGGGGAAAGAGGGGAAGGGGGGAAAGAGGGGAAGGGGGAAAGAGGGGAAGGGGGAAAGAGGGGAAGGGGGAAAGAGGGGAAGGGGGAAAGAGGGGAAGGGGGAAAAATGGTGAAGGGGGGGCGGACGACGGGAGGGGGGGCCGACGGAAGGGGGGGGGGGATCAGGGCGAGGGGAGGGATCAGGGCGAGGGGGGGGGATCAGGGCGAGGGGGGGGATCAGGGCGAGGGGGGGGATCAGGGCGAGGGGGGGGATCAGGGCGAGGGGGGGGATCAGGGCGAGGGGAGGGATCAGGGCGAGGGGAGGGATCAGGGCGAGGGGAGGGATCAGGGCGAGGGGAGGGATCAGGGTGAAGGAGGGATCAGGGCGGGGGGGAGATCAGGGTGAAGGGAGGTATCAGGGTGAGGGGAGGGATCAGGGTGAGGGGAGAGATCAGGGTGAGGGGAGAGATCAGGGTGAGGGGAGAGATCAGGGTGAGGGGAGAGATCAGGGTGCGGGGAGAGATCAGGGTGCGGGGAGAGATCAGGGTGCGGGCGGAGATCAGGGTGCGGGCGGAGATCAGGGTGAGGGCGGAGATCAGGGTGAGGGCGGAGATCAGGGTGAGGGCGGAGATCAGGGTGAGGGCGGAGATCAGGGTGAGGGGGGAGATCAGGGTGAGGGGGGAGATCAGGGTGAGGGGGGAGATCAGGGTGAGATCAGGGTGAGGGGGGAGATCAGGGTGAGGGGGGAGATCAGGGTGAGGGGGGGAAGATCTGGGTGAGGGGGGGAAGATCTGGGTGAGGGGGGGAAGATCTGGGTGAGGGGGTGATCAGGGTGAGGGGGGAAGATCAGGGTGAGGGGGAAGATCAGGGTGAGGGGGGAAGATCAGGGTGAGGGGGGAAGATCAGGGTGAGGGGGGAAGATCAGGGTGAGGGGGGAAGATCAGGGTGAGGGGGGACCAGGGTCAGGGGGGACCAGGGTGAGGGGGGGACCAGGGTGAGGGGGGACCAGGGTGAGGGGGGACCAGGGTGAGGGGGGACCAGGGTGAGGGGGGATCAGGGTGAGGGGGGGATGAGGGTGAGGAGGGATCAGGGTGAGGAGGGATCAGGGTGAGGAGGGATCAGGGTGAGGAGGGATCAGGGTGAGGAGGGATCAGGGTGAGGAGGGATCAGGGTGAGGAGGGAGATCAGGGTGAGGGGGGAGATCAGGGTGAGGGGGGAGATCAGGGTGAGGGGGGGAGATCAGGGTGAGGGGGGAGATCAGGGTGAGGGGGGAGATCAGGGTGAGGGGGGAGAACAGGGTGAGGGGGGAGAACAGGGTGAGGGGGGAGAACAGGGTGAGAGGGGAGATCAGGGTGAGGGGGGAGATCAGGGTGAGATCAGGGTGGGGGGGGGGGAGATCAGGGTGGGGGAGGTCAGGGTGAGGGGGAGATCAGGGTGAGGGGGGAGATCAGGGTGAGGGGGGAGATCAGGGTGAGATCAGGGTGGGGGAGGTCAGGGTGAGGGGGAGATCAGGGTGAGGGGGGAGATCAGGGTGAGGGGGAGATCAGGGTGAGGGGAGATCAGGGTGAGGGGGAGATCAGGGTGAAGGGGAGATCAGGGTGAAGGGGAGATCAGGGTGAAGGAGGGAGACAGGGTGAGGAGGGAGATCAGGGTGAGGAGGGAGATCAGGGTGAGGAGGGAGATCAGGGTGAGGAGGGAGAAAAGGGTGAGGAGGGAGAAAAGGGTGAGGAGGGAGAAAAGGGTGAGGAGGGAGAAAAGGGAGATCAGGGTGAGGATGGAGATCAGGGTGAGGAGGGAGATCAGGGTGAGATCAGGGTGGGGGGCAGATCAGGGTGGGGGGCAGATCAGGGTGGGGCGGAGATCAGGGTGGGGCGGAGATCAGGGTGGGGCGGAGATCAGGGTGGGGCGGAGATCAGGGTGGGGCGGAGATCAGGGTGGGGCGGAGATCAGGGTGAGGAGGGATCAGGGTGAGGAGGGATCAGGGTGAGGAGGGATCAGGGTGAGGGGGGAGATCAGGGTGAGGGGGGAGATCAGGGTGAGGGGGGAGATCAGGGTGAGGGGGGAGATCAGGGTGAGGGGGGAGATCAGGGTGAGGGGGGAGATCAGGGTGAGGGGGGAGATCAGGGATAGGGGGGGATCAGGGATAGGGGGGATCAGGGTGAGGGGGGAGATCAGGGTGAGATCAGGGTGGGGGGGAGATCAGGGTGGGGGAGGTCAGGGTGAGGGGGAGATCAGGGTGAGGGGGGAGAACAGGATGAGAGGGGAGAACAGGGTGAGGGGGGAGATCAGTGTGAGGGGGGAGATCAGGGTGAGGGGGGAGATCAGGGTGAGGGGGGAGATCAGGGTGAGGGGGGAGATCAGGGTGAGGGGGGAGATCAGGGTGAGGGGGGAGATCAGGGTGAGGGGGGAGATTATGGTGAGATCAGGGTGGGGGGGAGATCAGGGTGAGGGGGAGATCAGGGTGAGGGGGGAGATCAGGGTGAGGGGGGAGATCAGGGTGAGATCAGGGTGGGGGGGAGAACAGGGTGGGGGGGAGATCAGGGTGGGGGGGAGATCAGGGTGGGGGGGAGATCAGGGTGGGGGGGAGATCAGGGTGGGGGGGAGATCAGGGTGGGGGAGTTCAGGGTGAGGGGGGAGATCAGGGTGAGGGGGGAGATCAGGGTGAGATCAGGGTGGGGGGGGAGATCAGGGTGGGGGAGGTCAGGGTGAGGGGGAGATCAGGGTGAAGGGGAGATCAGGGTGAAGGGGAGATCAGGGTGAAGGGGAGATCAGGGTGAAGGGGAGATCAGGGTGAAGGGGAGATCAGGGTGAAGGAGGGAGATCAGGGTGAAGGAGGGAGATCAGGGTGAAGGAGGGAGATCAGGGTGAAGGAGGGAGATCAGGGTGAGGAGGGAGATCAGGGTGAGGAGGGAGATCAGGGTGAGGAGGGAGATCAGGGTGAGGAGGGAGATCAGGGTGAGGGGGCAGATCAGGGTGAGGGGGCAGATCAGGGTGAGGAGGGAGATCAGGGTGGGGGGCAGATCAGGGTGGGGGGCAGATCAGGGTGGGGGGCAGATCAGGGTGGGGGGCAGATCAGGGTGGGGGGCAGATCAGGGTGGGGGGCAGATCAGGGTGGGGGGGGAGAGCAGGGTGGGGGGGGAGAGCAGGGTGGGGGGGAGAGCAGGGTGGGGGGGAGATCAGGGTGAGGAGGGATCAGGGTGAGGAGGGATCAGGGTGAAGAGGGATCAGGGTGAAGAGGGATCAGGGTGAGGGGGGGATCAGGGTGAGGGGGGAGATCAGGGTGAGGGGGGAGATCAGGGTGAGGGGGGAGATCAGGGTGAGGGGGGAGATCAGGGTGAGGGGGGAGATCAGGGTGAGGGGGGAGATCAGGGTGAGGGGGGAGATCAGGGTGAGGGGGGAGATCAGGGTGAGGGGGGAGATCAGGGTGAGGGGGGAGATCAGGGTGAGGGGGGAGATCAGGGTGAGGGGGAGATCAGGGTGAGGGGGGAGATCAGGGTGAGGGGGGAGATCAGGGTGAGGGGAGAGATCAGGGTGAGATCAGGGTGGGGGGGAGATCAGAGTGGGGGAGGTCAGGGTTGAGGGGGAGATCAGGGTGAGGGGGGAGAACAGGGTGAGGGGGGAGAACAGGGTGAGGGGGGAGAACAGGGTGAGGGGGGAGAACAGGGTGAGGGGGGAGAACAGGGTGAGGGGGGAGAACAGGGTGAGGGGGGAGATCAGGGTGAGATCAGGGTGGGGGGGAGATCAGGGTGGGGGAGGTCAGGGTGAGGGGAGATCAGGGTGAGGGGGGAGATCAGGGTGAGATCAGGGTGGGGGGGGAGATCAGGGTGAGGGGGAGGTCAGGGTGAGGGGGAGATCAGGGTGTGGGGGAGATCAGGGTGAGGGGGAGGTCAGGGTGAGGGGGAGGTCAGGGTGAGGGGGAGATCAGGGTGAAGGGGAGATCAGGGTGAAGGGGAGATCAGGGTGAAGGGGAGATCAGGGTGAAGGGGGGAGATCAGGGTGAAGGGGGGAGATCAGGGTGAAGGGGGGAGATCAGGGTGAAGGAGGGAGATCAGGGTGAAGGAGGGAGATCAGGGTGAAGGAGGGAGATCAGGGTGAAGGAGGGAGATCAGGGTGAAGGAGGGAGATCAGGGTGAAGGAGGGAGATCAGGGTGAAGGAGGGAGATCAGGGTGAGGAGGGAGATCAGGGTGAGGAGGGAGATCAGGGTGAGGAGGGAGATCAGGGTGAGGAGGGAGATCAGGGTGAGGAGGGAGATCAGGGTGAGGGGGGAGATCAGGGTGAGGGGGGAGATCAGGGTGAGGGGGGAGATCAGGGTGAGGGGGGAGATCAGGGTGAGGGGGGAGATCAGGGTGAGGGGGGAGATCAGGGTGAGGGGGGAGATCAGGGTGAGGGGGGAGATCAGGGTGAGGGGGGAGATCAGGGTGAGGGGGGAGATCAGGGTGAGGGGGGAGATCAGGGTGAGGGGGGTGATCAGGGTGATCATGGTGGGGGAGAACAGGGTGAAGGGGAGATCAGGGTGAGGGGGGTGATCAGGGTGAGGGGGGTGATCAGGGTGAGGGGGGTGATCAGGGTGAGGGGGGTGATCAGGGTGGGGGGCAGATCAGGGTTTGGGGGCAGATCAGGGTGGGGGGCAGATCAGGGTGGGGGGCAGATCAGGGTGGGGGGCAGATCAGGGTGGGGGGCAGATCAGGGTGGGGGGCAGATCAGGGTGGGGGGCAGATCAGGGTGGGGGGCAGATCAGGGTGGGGGGCAGATCAGGGTGGGGGGCAGATCAGGGTGGGGGGCAGATCAGGGTGGGGGGCAGATCTGGGTGGAGGGCTGATCTGGGTGGAGGGCTGATCTGGGTGGAGGGCAGATCTGGGTGGAGGGCAGATCTGGGTGGAGGGCAGATCTGGGTGGAGGGCAGATCTGGGTGGAGGGCAGATCTGGGTGGAGGGCAGATCTGGGTGGAGGGCAGATCTGGGTGGAGGACAGATCTGGGTGGAGGACAGATCTGGGTGGAGGACAGATCTGGGTGGGTGGGAGAGCAGGGTGAAGGGGAGAGCAGGGTGAAGGGGAGATCAGGGTGAAGGGGAGAGCAGGGTGAAGGGGAGAGCAGGGTGAAGGGGAGAGCAGGGTGAAGGGGAGAGCAGGGTGAAGGGGGAGATCAGGGTGAAGGGGGATATCAGGGTGAGGGGGGAGATCAGGGTGAGGGGGGAGATCAGGGTGAGGGGGGAGATCAGGGTGAGATCAGGGTGGGGGGGGAGATCAGGGTGAGGGGGAGATCAGGGTGAGGGGGAGATCAGGGTGAGGGGGAGATCAGGGTGAGGGGGAGATCAGGGTGAGGGGGAGATCAGGGTGAGGGGGAGATCAGGGTGAGGGGGAGATCAGGGTGAGGGGGAGATCAGGGTGAGGGGGAGATCAGGGTGAGGGGGAGATCAGGGTGAGGGGGAGATCAGGGTGAAGGGGAGATCAGGGTGAAGGGGAGATCAGGGTGAAGGGGAGATCAGGGTGAAGGGGAGATCAGGGTGAAGGGGAGATCAGGGTGAGGAGGGAGATCAGGGTGAGGAGGGAGATCAGGGTGAGGAGGGAGATCAGGGTGAGGAGGGAGATCAGGGTGGGGGGCAGATCAGGGTGGGGGGCAGATCAGGGTGGGGGGCAGATCAGGGTGGGGGGCAGATCAGGGTGGGGGGCAGATCAGGGTGGGGGGGAGATCAGGGTGGGGGGGAGATCAGGGTGGGGGGGAGATCAGGGTGAGGAGGGATCAGGGTGAGGAGGGATCAGGGTGAGGGGGGGATCAGGGTGAGGGGGGGATCAGGGTGAGGGGGGAGATCAGGGTGAGGGGGGAGATCAGGGTGAGGGGGGAGATCAGGGTGAGGGGGGAGATCAGGGTGAGGGGGGAGATCAGGGTGAGGGGGGAGATCAGGGTGAGGGGGGAGATCAGGGTGAGGGGGGAGATCAGGGTGAGGGGGGAGATCAGGGTGAGGGGAGAGATCAGGGTGAGGGGAGAGATCAGGGTGAGATCAGGGTGGGGGGAGATCAGGGTGGGGGGGGAGATCAGGGTGAGGGGGGAGATCAGGGTGAGGGGGGAGATCAGGGTGAGGGGGGAGATCAGGGTGAGGGGGGAGATCAGGGTGAGATCAGGGTGGGGGGGGAGATCAGGGTGAGGGGGAGGTCAGGGTGAGGGGGGAGATCAGGGTGAGGGGGGAGATCAGGGTGAGGGGGGAGATCAGGGTGAGGGGGGAGATCAGGGTGGGGGGGGGAGATCAGGGTGGGGGAGGTCAGGGTGAGGGGAGATCAGGGTGGGGGGGAGATCAGGGTGAGGGGGGAGATCAGGGTGAGATCATGGTGGGGGGGGAGATCAGGGTGAGGGGGAGGTCAGGGTGAGGGGGAGATCAGGGTGAGGGGGAGATCAGGGTGAGGGGGAGATCAGGGTGAGGGGGAGATCAGGGTGAAGGGGGAGATCAGGGTGAAGGGGAGATCAGGGTGAAGGGGAGAGATCAGGGTGAAGGGGGGAGATCAGGGTGAAGGAGGGAGATCAGGGTGAAGGAGGGAGATCAGGGTGAAGGAGGGAGATCAGGGTGAAGGAGGGAGATCAGGGTGAGGAGGGAGATCAGCGTGAGGGGGGAGATCAGGGTGAGGGGGGAGATCAGGGTGAGGGGGGTGATCAGGGTGAGGGGGGTGATCAGGGTGAGGGGAGTGATCATGGTGGGGGAGAACAGGGTGAGGGGGGTGATCATGGTGGGGGAGAACAGGGTGAGGGGGAGATCAGGGTGAGGGGGAGATCAGGGTGAGGGGGAGATCAGGGTGAGGGGGAGATCAGGGTGAGGGGGAGATCAGGGTGAGGGGGAGATCAGGGTGAGGGGGAGATCAGGGTGAGGGGGAGATCAGGGTGGGGGGGGAGATCAGGGTGGGGGGGGAGATCAGGGTGGGGGGGGAGATCAGGGTGGGGGGGGAGATCAGGGTGGGGGGGAGATCAGGGTGGGGGGGAGATCAGGGTGGGGGGGAGATCAGGGTGGGGGGGAGATCAGGGTGGGGGGAGATCAGGGTGGGGGGGGAGATCAGGGTGGGGGGGAGATCAGGGTGGGGGGGGAGATCAGGGTGGGGGGCAGATCAGGGTGGGGGGCAGATCAGGGTGGGGGGCAGATCAGGGTGGGGGGCAGATCAGGGTGGGGGGCAGATCAGGGTGGGGGGCAGATCAGGGTGGGGGGCTGATCTGGGTGGAGGGCTGATCAGGGTGGAGGGCTGATCTGGGTGGAGGGCTGATCTGGGTGGAGGGCTGATCTGGGTGGAGGGCAGATCTGGGTGGAGGGCAGATCTGGGTGAAGGGGAGAGCAGGGTGAAGGGGAGAGCAGGGTGAAGGGGAGAGCAGGGTGAAGGGGAGAGCAGGGTGAAGGGGAGAGCAGGGTGAAGGGGAGAGCAGGGTGAAGGGGAGAGCAGGGTGAAGGGGAGAGCAGGGTGAAGGGGAGAGCAGGGTGAAGGGGAGAGCAGGGTGAAGGGGAGAGCAGGGTGAAGGGGAGAGCAGGGTGAAGGGGAGAGCAGGGTGAAGGGGAGAGCAGGGTGAAGGGGAGAGCAGGGTGAAGGGGAGAGCAGGGTGAGGGGGGAGATCAGGGTGAAGGGGGAGATCAGGGTGAAGGGGGAGAGCATGGTGAAGGGGACAGCATGGTGAAGGGGAGAGCAGGGTGAAGGGGAGAGCAGGGTGAAGGGGAGAGCAGGGTGAAGGGGAGAGCAGGGTGAAGGGGAGAGCAGGGTGAAGGGGAGAGCAGGGTGAAGGGGGAGAGCAGGGTGAAGGGGAGAGCAGGGTGAAGGGGAGAGCAGGGTGAAGGGGAGAGCAGGGTGAAGGGGGAGAGCAGGGTGAAGGGGGAGAGCAGGGTGAAGGGGGAGAGCAGGGTGAAGGGGGAGAGCAGGGTGAAGGGGGAGAGCAGGGTGAAGGGGGAGAGCAGGGTGAAGGGGGAGAGCAGGGTGAAGGGGGAGAGCAGGGTGAAGGGGGAGAGCAGGGTGAAGGGGGAGAGCAGGGTGGGGGGGAGATCAGGGTGAAGGGGGAGATCAGGGTGAAGGAGGGAGATCTGGGTGAAGGAGGGAGATCTGGGTGGGGGGGGAGATCTGGGTGGGGGGGGGAAGATCTGGGTGGGGGGGGGACATCTGGGTGAGGGGGGGGGAATCTGGGGGGGGGGGGAATCTGGGTGGGGGGGGAATCAGGGTGGGGGGGGAATCAGGGTGGGGGGGGAATCAGGGTGGGGGGGGAATCAGGGTGAGGGGGGGAATCAGGGTGGGGGGGGGGAATCAGGGTGGGGGGGGGAATCAGGGTGAGGGGGGGAATCAGGGTGGGGGGGGGATCAGGGTCTAAGGGTGGCCAGGTTGGGAGTGGGTGGAGGAGTGGAGGGGGAGGTCAGGGTGGCGGTGCAGGAGAACGGGCTGCACTGCGACAGGCACTTTACCGCGGGGACTCCGGGCGGTCTAGGCCGCTGTCGGCTCTCCGTAGCCGCTCCGGTCCCGCTCGGTCGGAGGTGGAACCCACTCAGCTCCGTTCACAGTCGCGACCGCAGCGGCTACCGGAGAGAACCGCCTGGGCCCACACACAGAGCCCAGAACAAGAGGAAACCGAGAGAGAGACAGAGCGGGAAGAAAACCTCCATTACCTTGATCCATGGTGAGCGGAGCATTGTGGGATAGGAGGGGGCGGCCCCCTCACCAGGACAACGGCTCGAGAGCGAGGGGGAGGGGGATGGGGATGGGGAAGAGGGGGGGGAAGAGGGGGGGGAAGAGGGGGGGGAGGAAGGGGGGGAAGAGGGGAGGAAGGGGGGGAGGGGGGGAAGAGGGGAGGGGGGGGAAGAGGGGAGGAAGGGGGGGGGAAGGAGAAGAGGGAGGGGAGGGGGGGAGAAGAGGGAGGGGAGGGGGGGGGAGAAGAGGGAGGGGAGGGGGGGGGAGAAGAGGGAGGGGAGGGGGGGGGAGAAGAGGGAGGGGAGGGGGGGGGAGAAGAGGGAGGGGAGGGGGGGGGAGAAGAGGGAGGGGAGGGGGGGGGAGAAGAGGGAGGGGAGGGGGGGGAAAAGAGGGAGGGGGGGGGGGGGAAGAGGGAGGGGAGGAAGGGGGGGAAGAGGGGGGGGGGAAGGGGGGGAAGAGGGGGAAGGGGGGGGGGAAGAGGGGGAAGGGGGGGGGGGAAGAGGGGGAAGGGGGGGGAGAAGAGGGGGGGGGAAGAGGGGGAAGGGGGGGGGGAAGAGGGGGGGGGGGAAGAGGGGGAAGAGGGAGGGGGGGAAGGGGGGGAAGAGGGGGGGGGGAAGGGGGGGGAAGAGGGGGGGGGGAAGGGGGGGAAGAGGGGGGGGGGAAGGGGGGGAAGAGGGGGGGGGGAAGGGGGGGAAGAGGGCGGGGGGAAGGGGGGGAGGAAGGGGGGGAAGAGGGGGGGGAGGAAGGGGGGGAAGAGGGGGGGGAAGAGGGGGGGGGGAAGAGGGAGGGGGGAAGGGGGGGAAGAGGGAGGGGGGGAAGGGGGGGAAGAGGGAGGGGGGGGGAAGAGGGAGGGGGGAAGGGGGGGAAGAGGGAGGGGGGGAGAGGGGGGGGGGAAGGGGGGGAGAGGGGGGGGGAAGGGGGGGAAGAGGGGGGGGAGGAAGGGGGGGAAGAGGGGGGGGAGGAAGGGGGGGAAGGGGGGAAGAGGGGGGGGAGGAAGGGGGGGAAGGGGGGAAGAGGTGGGGGGGAAGAGGGGGGGGAAGGAGAAGAGGGGGGAAGAGGGAGGGGAGGGAGGGGGGGGGGGAAGAGGGAGGGGGGGGGGGGAAGAGGGAGGGGGGGGGGTGGAAGAGGGGGGGTGGAAGAGGGAGGGGGGGGTGGAAGAGGGGGGGAAGAGGGAGGGGGGGGTGGAAGAGGGGGGGAAGAGGGAGGGGGGGTGGAAGAGGGGGGAGGAGGGGGGGGTGGAAGAGGGGGGAGGAGGGGGGGGTGGAAGAGGGGGGAGGAGGGGGGGGTGGAAGAGGGGGGGAGGAGGGGGGGGTGGAAGAGGGGGGGTGGGGAAGAGGGGGGGGGTGGAAGAGGGGGGGGGAAGAGGGGGGGAAGAGGGAGGGGGGGGTGGAAGAGGGGGGGTGGGGAAGAGGGGGGGGGTGGAAGAGGGGGGGGGGGAAGAGGGGGGGAAGAGGGAGGGGGGGGTGGAAGAGGGGGGGAAGAGGGAGGGGGGGTGGAAGAGGGGGGAGGAGGGGGGGGGAAGAGGGAGGGGGGAGGGGAGGGGGGGAAGAGGGAGGGGGGAGGGGAGGGGAGGGGGGGAAGAGGGAGGGGGGAGGGGAGGGGAGGGGAGGGGGGGAAGAGGGAGGGGAGGGGGGAGGGGAGGGGGGAGGGGGGGAAGAGGGAGGGGGGAAGAGGGGGAGGGGGGGAAAGAGGGAGGGGGGAAAGAGGGAGGGGGGAAAGAGGGAGGGGGGAAGAGGGGGGGAAGGGGGGAAGAGGGGGGGGAAGAGGGAGGGGAGTAGGGGGGGAAGAGGGAGGGGGGTAGGGGGGGAAGAGGGAGGGGGGTAGGGGGGGAAGAGGGGGGGAGGGGGGGAAGAGGGAGGGGGGGAAGAGGGGGGGGGGAAGGGGGGGAAGAGGGGGGGGGGGAGGGGGGGGGGGAAGAGGGGGAAGAGGGAGGGGGGGAAGAGGGGGAAGAGGGGGGGGAAAGAAGAGGGGGGGGAAGAGGGGGAAGAGGGAAGGGGGGGAAGAGGGAGGAAGGGGGGGAAGAGGGAGGAAAGGGGGGGGAAGAGGGAGGGGGTGGAGAGAAGGGGGGGGTGGAAGAGGGATGGGGGGAAGAGGGGGGGAAGAGGGAGGGGGGGTGGAAGAGGGGGGGAAGAGGGAGGGGGGGGGAAGAGGGAGGGGGGGGGAAGAGGGAGGGAAGAGGGAGGGGGGGGTGGAAGAGGGACGGGGGGGGAAGAGGGAGGGGGGGGTGGAAGAGGGGGGGGGGAAGAGGGAGGGAAGAGGGAGGGGGGGGTGGAAGAGGGACGGGGGGGGAAGAGGGAGGGGGGGTGGAAGAGGGGGGGGAGGGGGGGAAGGGGGAGGGGGGGAAGAGGGAGGGGGGAAGGGGGGGAAGAGGGGGGAGGGGGGGAAGAGGGAGGGGGGGAGGGGGGGAGGGGGGGAAGAGGGAGGGGGGAGGGGAGGGGAGGGGGGAAGAGGGAGAGGGGAGGGGAGGGGGGGAAGAGGGAGGGGAGGGGAGGGGGGGAAGAGGGAGGGGGGAGGGGAGGGGGGAGGGGAGGGGAGGGAGGGGGGAGGGGAGGGGAGGGGGGGAAGAGGGAGGGGGAGGGGGGGAAGAGGGGGGAGGGGGGGAAGAGGGAGGGGGGAAGGGGGGGGAAGAGGGAGGGGGGAAAGAGGGAGGGGGGAAGGGGGGGAAGAGGGAGGGGGGGAATGGGGGAAGAGGGAGGGGGGGAAGAGGGGGGGGGAAGAGGGAGGGGGTAGAGGGGGGGAAGAGGGAGGGGGGTAGGGGGGGGAAGAGGGAGGGGGGTGGGGGGGAAGAGGGGGGGAGGGGGGGAAGAGGGAGGGGGGGAGGGGGGGAAGAGGGAGGGGTGGAAGAGGGGGAGGGGGGGAAGAGGGGGAGGGGGGAAGAGGGAGGGGGCGAGGGGGGGGAGGGGGGGAAGAGGGAGGGGGCAAGGGGGGTGGGAAGAGGGGGGGGAGAGGGGGGGGAGAGGGGGAGGGAAAGAGGGGAGGGGGGGAAAGAGGAGGGGGAAGAGGGGGAGGGGGGGAAGAGGGGGAGGGGGAGAAAGGGGGGGGGGAAGAGGGGGTGAAGAGGGGCAGGGGAAGAGGGGGGGAAGGGGGGAAGAAGGGGGAAGGGGGGGAAGAAGGGGGGTAAGAGGGGGAGGGGGGGAAGGAGGGGGGGGAGGAGGGGGGAAGGGGGGAAGAGGGGGGGGAAGGGGGGAAGAGGAGGAGGGGGGGGAGGAGGGGGGAAGAGGGGGGGGAAGGGGGAGGGAAGGGAAGTAGGGGAAGAGAGAGGGGGAGGAGGGGGAAGGGGGAGGGAAGGGAAGAAGGGGGGGAGGAAAGGGAGGGGGGAGGGAAGGGAAGGAGGGGGGAGGGAAGGGAAGGAGGGGGGAGGGAGGAAGGGGGGAGGGAAGGGAAGGAGGGGGGAGGGAGGAAGGGGGAGGGAAGGGGGGGAGGGGAGGGGAGGGGGGGAGTGGAAGAGGGGGAGGGGGAGGGGAGGGGAAGAGGGGGAGGGGAGGGGAAGAGGGGGGGAGGGGAGGGGAAGAGGGGTGGGAGGGGAGGGGAAGAGGGGGGGGAGGGGAGGGGAAGAGGGGGAGGGAAGGGGGGGGAGGGGAGGGGAAGAGGGGGAGGGGAGGGGAAGAGGGGGAGGGGGAGGGGAGGGGGGGAGGGGAAGAGGGGGAGGGGAGGAGGGGAGGGGAAGAGGGGGAGGGGAGGAGGGGAGGGGAAGAGGGGGAGGGGAGGGGAAGAAGGGGAGGGGAGGGGAAGAAGGGGAGGGGAGGGGAAGAAGGGGAGGGGAAGAGGGGGGGGGAGGGGAAGAGGGGGAGGGTGAGGGGAAGAGGGGGAGGGGGATGGGAAGAGGGGGAGGGGAAGAGATGAGGGGGAGGGGAGGGGAAGAGGGGGAGGGGAGGGGAAGAGGAGGGGGGAGGGGAAGAGGGGGAGGGGAAGAGGAGGGGAGGGGAAGAGGGGGGGAGGGGAAGGGGGGAGGGGGAGGGGGGGAAGAGGGGGAGGGGGGGAAGGGGGGGAAGAGGGGGGGGGAAGGGGGGGAAGAGGGGGGGGGGGAAGGGTGGGGGAAGAGGGGGGGGGGAAGAGGGAAGGGGGGGAAGAGGGAGGAAGGGGGGGAAGAGGGAGGGGGTGGAGAGAAGAGGGGGGGGGGTGGAAGAGGGAGGGGGGGGAAGAGGGGGGGAAGAGGGAGGGGGGGTGGAAGAGGGGGGGGGGAAGAGGGAGGGAAGAGGGAGGGGGGGTGGAAGAGGGAGGGGGGGTGGAAGAGGGGGGGAGGGGGGGAAGGGGGAGGGGGGGAAGAGGGAGGGGGAAGGGGGGGGAAGAGGGGGGAGGGGGGGAAGAGGGAGGGGGGAAGAGGGGGGGAGGGGGGAAGAGGGAGGGGGGAGGGGAGGGGAGGGGGGGAGAGGAGGGAGGGGGGAGGGGAGGGGAGGGGGGGAAGAGGGAGGGGGGAGGGGAGGGGAGGGGGGGAAGAGGGAGGGGGGAGGGGAGGGGGGGAAGAGGGAGGGGGGAGGGGAGGGGGGGGAAGAGGGAGGGGGGGAAGAGGGAGGGGGGAAGAGGGGGGAGGGGGGGAAGAGGGAGGGGGGAAGGGGGGGGGAAGAGGGAGGGGGGAAAGAGGGAGGGGGGAAGGGGGGGAAGAGGGAGGGGGGGAAGGGGGGAAGAGGGAGGGGGGAAGAGGGGGGGGGAAGAGGGAGGGGGGTAGGGGGGGAAGAGGGAGGGGGGTGGGGGGGGAAGAGGGGGGGAGGGGGGGAAGAGGGAGGGGGGGAAGAGGGGGGGAGGGGGGGAAGAGGGAGGGGGGAGGGGGGAAGAGGGAGGGGGGGAAGAGGGGGAGGGGGGAAGAGGGAGGGGGCAAGGGGGGTGGGAAGAGGGGGGGGAGGGGGGGGAAGAGGGGGAGGGAAAGAGGGGGGGGAAGAGGGGAAGAGGGGGGGGGAAGAGGGGGAGGGGGGGAAGAGGGGGAGGGGGAGAAAGGGGGGGGGGGAAGAGGGGGGGAAGAGGGGGGTGAAGAGGGGCAGGGGAAGAGGGGGGGAAGGGGGGGAAGGGGGGTAAGAGGGGGAGAGGGGGGAAGGAGGGGGGGAAGGAGGGGGGAAGGGGGGAAGAGGGGGAGTGGGGGTGGAGGGGGGAAGAGGGGGGGGAAGGGGGAGGGAAGGGAAGTAGGGGAAGAGGGAGGGGGAAGGGGGAGGGAAGGGAAGAAGGGGGGGAGGAAAGGGAAGGAGGGGGGAGGGAGGAAGGGGGGAGGGAAGGGAAGGAGGGGGGAGGGAAGGGAAGGAGGGGGGAGGGAGGAAGGGGGGAGGGAAGGGAAGGAGGGGGGAGGGAGGAAGTGGGAGGGAAGGGGGGGAGGGGAGGGGAGGGGGGGAGTGGAAGAGGGGGAGGGGGAGGGGAGGGGAAGAGGGGGGGAGGGGAGGGGAAGAGGGGGGGGAGGGGAGGGGAAGAGGGGGGGGAGGGGAGGGGAAGAGGGGGAGGGAAAGGGAGGGGAAGAGGGGGAGGGGAAGAGGGGGAGGGGGAGGGGAAGAGGGGGAGGGGAAGAGGGGGAGGGGAGGGGGGGGAGGGGAAGAGGGGGAGGGGAGGAGGGGAGGGGAAGAGGGGGAGGGGAGGGGAAGAGGGGGAGGGGAGGGGAAGAAGGGGAGGGGAGGGGAAGAAAGGGAGGGGAAGAGGGGGGGGGAGGGGAAGAGGGGGAGGGGGAGGGGAAGAGGGGGAGGGGGATGGGAAGAGGGGGAGGGGAAGAGGGGGAGGGGAAGAGATGAGGGGGAGGGGAGGGGAAGAGATGAGGGGGAGGGGAGGGGAAGAGGGGGAGGGGAGGGGAAGAGGAGGGGGGGAGGGGAAGAGGGGGAGGGGGGGAGGGGAAGAGGAGGGGAGGGGAAGAGGGGGGGAGGGGAAGAGGGGGAGGGGAAGAGGGGGAGGGGAGGGGGGGAGGGGGAGGGGGGGGAGAGGGGAAGAGGGGGAGGGGAGGGGGGGGAGAGGGGAAGAGGGGGAGGGGAGGGGGGGCGAGAGGGGAAGAGGGCGAGGGGGAGGGGAGGGGGGGAAGAGGAGGAGGGGAAGAGGGGGGGGAAGAGGAGGAGGGGAAGAGGGGGGGGAAGAAGAGGGGGAGGGGGAGAAGAGGGGGATGGGGGGAGGAGAGGGGGGAAGAAGAGGGTAGGGGAGAAGAGGGGGAGGGGAAGAGGCGGAGGGGAGGGGGGAGAAGACGGGGTGAAGGGGAGGGGAGAAGAGGGGGGAGGGGGGAGGGGAGGGGGGAAGAGGGGGAAGGGAGGGAAAGAGGGGGAGGGGGGAGGGGGGAAGAGGGTGAGGGGGAAGAGGGGGGGAAGTAGAGGGGAGGGGGAAGTGGGGGAGGGGAAGGGGGGAAGAGCAGGAGGTGGGGAGGAAGACGGGGAGGGGAGGGGGGAGGAAGACGGGGAGGGGAGGGGGGAGGAAGACGGGGAGGGGTGGGGGAGGAAGAGGGGAGGGGAGAGAGGGAAGAAGGGAGGGGGAAGAAGGGGGAAGGGGGGGTTGGTGGGGGAAGAGGGGGGAAGTGGGGGAGGGGGAAGTGTGGGGAGAGGGGGAAGGGGGAAGAGAAAGGGGGGAAGTGGGGAGAAGAGTGGGGGGAGAGGGGGGAAGAGGGGGGAGGGTGGAAGGGGGGAAAGTGTGGAGGGAGGAAGGGAGGAAGTGGGGGGGAAGAGGGGGAGGAAGGTGGGGTAGAGGGGGAATGGGCGTAGAGGAGGAAGGGGGGGAAGAGGAAGAGGGGGAAGAGTGGGGGGGAAGAGGGGGAGGGGAGGGGAACAGGTGGGGAGAGGAAGAGGGGCAAGAGGGCAGGGGGAAGAGGGGAGGGGAAAGGGGGGGAAGAGCAGGAGGTGGGGAGGAAGAGCAGGAGGGGAGGGGGGAGGAAGACGGGGAGGAAGAGGGGGAGAGGAGGGGGAGGAAGAGGGGGGAGGAAGACGGGGAGGGGTGGGGGAGGAAGAGGGGAGGGGGAGGAAGACGGGGAGTGGACGGGGGAGGAAGAGGGGAGGGGAGGGGGGAGGAAGATGGGAGGTGAGGGGGACGAAGAGGGGGAGGGGAGGGGGGGAAGAGGGTGAGGGGAGTGGGGGAGGGAGTGGGGGAGGAAGAGGGGGAGGGGGGGAAGAGGGGAGGGGGAGGAAGACGGGGAGGGGAGGTGGGAGGAAGAGGGGGGGAGGGGGGAGGAAGAGGGGGAGGAAGAGGGTGTGGGGAGGGGGAGGAAGATGGGGAGGGGAGGGGGAAGAGGGGGAGGGGAGGGGGGAAGAGGGGGAGGGGAGGGGGGAGGAAGACGGGGAGGAAGACGGGGACGGGAGGGGGGAAGAGGGGGACGGGAGGGGGAAGAGGGGGAGGGGAGGGGGGAAGAGGGGGGCGGTGAGGAGGGGCGGAAGAAGGGGAGGGGGAAGAGGGGGAGGGGAGTGGGGGAGGGGAGGAGGTGGGAAGAAGGGGAGGGGAAGAGGGGGAGGGGAGCGGTGGGGAAGAGGGGGTGGGGAAGAGGGGGAGGCGAGGGGGGAAGAGGGGGTGCGGGGGGGAGGAGGGGAAGAGGGGATGGGGAATGGGGGGGGAAGAGGGTGAGGGGAGAAGGGAGGGGAAGAGGGGGAGGGGAATGGGGGGGAAGAGGGTGAGGGGAGAAGGGAGGGGAAGAGGGGGAGGGTTGGGGAAGAGGGGGAGGGGAGGGGAGGGGAAGAGGGGGAGGGTTGGGGAAGAGGGGGAGGGGAGGGGTGGGGAAGAGGGGGAGGGGAGGGGGGTGAAGAGGGGGAGGGGAAGGGGGGTAAGAGGGGGAGGGGTGGGGGGAAGAGGGGGCGGGGAAGTGGAGAAGAAGGGAGGGTGGGGATGAAGGTAGGGGTGGGAAAGAAGAGTGGGGAGGGGGCGGAAAGAAGGGAGGGGGGAAGAAGGGAGGGGAGAGAGGGAAGAAGGGAGGGGGAAGAAGGGGGAAGGGGGGGTGGTGGAGGAAGAGGGGGGAAGTGGGGGAGGGGGAAATGTGGGGAGAGGGGGAAGGGGGAAGAGAAAGGGGGGAAGTGGGGAGAAGAGTGGCGGGAGAGGGGGAAAGGGGGGAGGGTGGAAGGGGGGAAAGTGTGGAGGGAGGAAGGGAGGAAGTGGGGGGGAAGAGGGGGAGGAAGGTGGGGTAGAGGGGGAAGGGGCGTAGAGGAGGAAGGGGGTAGAGGGGGAAGGGGGAAGAGGGGGAGGGGAGGGGAACAGGTGGGGAGAGGAAGAGGGGGAAGAGGGGAGGGGAAAGGGGGGAAGAGGGAGAAGGGAGGAAGAGGAAGGGGGGAAGAGGGGAGGGGGAAGAGGAAGGGGGGAAGAGGGGAGGGGAAAGGGGGGAAGAGGAAGAGGGGGAAGAGTGGGGGGAAGGGGTGGGAAGGAGCGGGGAGGAGGGGGGGAAGAGGGGGAGAGGAAGGGGGGGAAGGGGGTGAGGAGGGGGGTGAAGAGGAGGGAGGGGGAGGAGGAGGGGCGGGGGAGGGGGGGAAGAAGAGGGGGGAGGGGAGGGAGGGGGAAGAGGAGGGGGGAGGAAGAAGGAGGGGGGAAGAGGGAGGGAACGAGGAGGGGAGGAAGAAGGAGGGGGGAAGGAGGAGGGGGGAAAGAGGTGTGAGGGGGGGAAGCGGAGGGGGGGAAAGAGGAGAAAGGGGGGAGAGGGAGAACGAGGGGGGAAGAGTGGGGAGGGGAGGGGGGAAAGAGTGGGGAGGGGGAGGGGGTAAGAGGGGGAGGGGGTAAGAGTGTGGAGAGGGAGGGGGGAAAGAGGTGGGAGGGGGAGAAATAGGGGGGAGGGGGAAGAGGAGAAAGAGGGGGGAGGGGGGAAAGAGGGGTGAGGGGGAGGCCGGAAAGTGGAGGGGGGAGGCGGATGGGGGGGAAGGGCGGGGGAAGAGGGGGGAGGGGGGAAAGAGTGGGATGGGGGGGAAGAGGGGGGAGAGGGAGAAAGAGGGTGCAGGGGGAGGGGGAATGAGGGGGGAGGGGGAGGGTGGAATGAGGGGGGAGGGGGAGGGGGGAAAGAGGTGGAATGAGGGGGGAGGGGGGAAAGAGGGGGAATGGGAAGGGGGGGAAAGAGGGGAGGGGGAGGCGGGAGAGTGGGAGGGGGGAAAGAGGGGGGGAAGAGTGGGAGGGGGGAAGGGGGAGGGGAAAGAGGGGGGAGGGGGAGGGTGAAAGAGGGGGGAGATGGGGAGGGGAAGTGGGGGGGGAGAGGGGGAGGGGAAAAGGGGGGAGGAGAGGGGGAAGGGGGGAGGAAGGTGGTGAGAGGGGGGAGGAGGGGCGGGGAAGGAGGGGTGGGGGGGGAAGAGGAGGGGTGAGGGGGAGGAGGAGGTGGCGGAAGGAGGAGGGGGAACGAGGAGGGGGAGAAGAGAGGGGGGAAGGAGGAGGGGGAAGTGAGGGGGAAAAGGGGGTAGGGGAGGAGGGAAAGAGGGGGGAAGGGGGAAAGAGGGGGGAGGGGGGAAAGAGGGGGGAGGGGGGAAAAGAGGGGGGATGGGGAAAGTGGGGGGAGGGGGTAGAGGGGAGGGGCAAAGAGGGTGGAGGGGGGGAAAGAGGAGAAAGGGGGGAGGGGGAAAGAGGGGGAGGGAGAGAAAGGGGCGGGAGAGTGGGGAGGGGGATGGGGAAAGTGGGGAGGGGGAGGGGGGAAAGTGGGGAGGGGGAGGGGGGAAAGAGTGGGGAGGGGGTAAAGAGTGGGGAGGGGGAGGGGGGAAAGAGTGGGGAGGGGGTAAAGAGTGGGGAGGGGGAGGGGAAAAAGAGTGGGGAGGGGAGGAGGGAAAGAGGGGGGAGGGAAAGAGGGGGGAGGGGGAGGGGGGAAAGAGGGGGAGGGGGAAAGAGGGGGGAGGGGGAGAAAGAGTGGGGAGGGGGAGGGGGGAAAGAGTGGGGACGGGGGGGAAAGAGGGGGTAGGGGAGAGGGAGAAAGAGGGTGGAGGGGGAAAGAGGGGGGAGGGGGGAAAGAGGGGGGAGGGAGGGGGAGGGGGGAAAGAGGGGGGAGGGAGGGGGAGGGGGGAAAGAGGGGGGAGGGAGGGGGAGGGGGGAAAGAGGGGGGAGGGGGAAAGAGGGGGGAGGGAGGGGGTGGGGGGAAAGAGGGGGGAGGGGGAGAAAGAGGGGGGAGGGGAGGGGGGAAAGGGGGCAAGAGGGGTGGAGAAGGGGGTAAGAGGGGAGGGGGAGAGGGGAGAGGGGGAAGGAAGGGGGGAGGGGAGGGGGAGAGGGGAGAGGGGGAAGGAAGAGGGGAAGGGGAGAGGGGGGAAGTGGGGAGGGGGAAGGGGGGAAGTGGGGGGGGGAGAGGGGGAAGTGGGGGGGAGGGAGAAGAGGAGGGAAGCGAGGTGAGGGGGAGAAAGGGGAGGGAAGTGGGGGAGGGGGGGAATAGTGGGGAGGGGAAAGAGGAGAAAGAGGGGGGAGTGGGAGAAAGAGGGGGAGGGGAAAGAGGGGGGAGGGGAAAGAGGGGGGAGGGGGAGAAAGGGGGGAGGGGGGAAGTGGTGGGGGGGAAGAGTGGGGAGGGGGGGGAGAGTAGGGAGGGGGGAAGAGGGGGAGGGGTAAAAGAGGGGGGAGGGGGGAAAGAGGAGAAAGGGGGGAAAGAGGGGGGAGGGGAGGGGGAAAGAGGGGGGAGGGGGGAAAGAGGGGGAGGGGGAAGAGGGGGGGAGGGGGGAAAGATGGGGGAGGGGTAGGGGGGATAGAGCAGGGAGAGGGAGAAAGAGAGGGGAGGTGGGAAAGAGTGGGGAGGGGGAGGGGGGAAAGAGGGGGGAGGGCGAGAAAGAGGAGGAGGGGGAGAAAGAGTGGGGAAAGAGGGCAGTGGGGGAGGAGGGAAGAGGGGAAGGGGAAGGGGGGAGAAGGGGGAGGGGGAAGGGAAGGGAGGAGGTGGATAGAGAGGGGGAGGGGAGAGGGAAAAGGAAGGGGAGGGGGAAAACGAAGGGGAGGGGGAAACGAAGAGGAGGGGGAGGAGAGGTGGGGAGGGGTGAAGAGAGGTGGGGAGGGGGGACGAGAGGGGGGAGGGGAGGTGGGGAGGAGGGGGAGGAAGGGAGGTCGAGGGGGAGGAGTGGAGAATAGAGGGGTGGCGAGGACAGTGGAGGGAGGGGGGAGGAGAGGGGAGGGGGAGGAGGAGGAGAGGGGAGGGG
Source organism: Chiloscyllium plagiosum (assembly GCF_037043375.1). Classification (NCBI taxonomy): domain Eukaryota; kingdom Metazoa; phylum Chordata; class Chondrichthyes; order Orectolobiformes; family Hemiscylliidae; genus Chiloscyllium; species Chiloscyllium plagiosum. The sequence goes on from NW_028270161.1 coordinate 62,134,268, forward strand.
GAGGAGAGGAGAGGGGAGGAGGAGGAGAGGGGAGGAGGAGAGGGGAGGAGGAGGAGAGGGGAGGAGGAGAGGGGAGGAGGAGGAGAGGGGAGGGGAGGGTGAGTGAGAGGAGAGGGGAGGGAGAGGGGAGTGGAGGGGGAGGAGAGGGGAGTGGAGGGGGAGGAGAGGAGAGGGGAGGGGGAGGAGAGGGGAGGGGATGGGGAGGGGATGGGGAGGAGAGGGGGAGGAGAGGGGAGGGGGAGGGAGAGGGGAGGGGGAGGAGAGGGAGAGGGGAGGCGGAGGAGAGGGGAGGGGAGGGAGAGAAGAGGGGAGGGGGTGGAGAGGGGAGGGGAGGGAGAGATGGGAGGAGAGGGGAGTGGAGGGGGAGGAGGGGGAGGGAGAGGGGAGGGGAGAGGAGGGGGAGGAGAGGAGGGGGAAGGGGGGGAGGAAGGGAGGGAGGGGGAGGAAGGGAGGGAGGGGGAGAGATGGGGAGGGGAGGGAGGGAGGGGGAGAGATGGAGAGAGGGATAGGGAGAGGGGAAGGGGGGAGAGATGGGGAGGGGGAGAGAGGGAGAGGGGACGGGGAGAGATGGGGAGGGAGACGAAGGCGGGGAGAGAGATGGGTGGAGGAGGAGGAGGAGAGGGGGAGGAGTGGGAGGAGGAGGAGAGAGGGAGGGGGGAGAGATTGGGAGGGAGTAGAGATGGGAAGTTGGGAGGGAGGAGAGATGGGGAGGTGGGAGGGAGGAGAGATGGTGAGGGGGAGGGGGGAGAGATGGTGAGGGGGAGGGGGGAGAGATGGTGAGGGGGAGGGGGGAGAGATGGGGAGGGGGAGAGATGGGGAGGGGGACGTAGAGGGGGAAAGATGGGGAGGGGGACGGAGGGGAGAGAGATGAGGGGGAGGGAGAGGGGGGACGGGGAGAGGGGAGGGGGAGGAGCGGGAGGGGAGAAGAGGGAGAGGGGAGGGAGGAGGAGAGGGAGGGGGAGAGGGAGACGAGGGGGAGAGGAGAAGAGGGGTAGGGGAGAGGAGGGGAAGGAGAGAGGGGAGGGGGTGGTGAGGAGGAGAGGAAGGGGAGGGGAGGAGAGGTAGAGGAGAGGGAGAGGAGGAGGAGGGAGAGGGGAGAAAGGATATACACTTGATAGGGCAAAGGGATGGGTTAAAGTGTGTGTAAGAGTGATCAACTCAGAGCATGGATCAGTACTTGGAGACATGGATATCCAAGGTGCAGTCAAGTTTTAATGGGTAGCTAGGAAAGAACTCAAAATGGTAACCGATGAGAGCTAGGAAGGGACAGGAAAATGATCATTGGTTAGGCCACTGTTGGAATATTGCATGCAATTCTGGTCTCCTTCCTATTGGAAAGATGTTGTGAAACTTGAAAAGATTTAGAAGGATGTTGCCAAGGTTGGAGGTTTTGAGCTATAAGGAGAGGCTGAACAGGCTGTGGCTGTTTTCCCTGGTGGGGAGGATTAGTGAAAAGCCAAAAGCGTTCTACACTTATGTGAGGAATAATAGAATGATCAGAGAGAGGTTAGGGCCGATCATGGATAGTGGAGGGAACTTGTGCCTGGAGTCTGAGGATGTAGGTAAGGCCCTAAATGAGTTTATTGCTTCAGTATTCACTAAAGTGGGGGACCTGCTTGATAGTGACAATACTTTGATAATACGAAAATGGATGTGCTGAAAATTTGGGAAGCATCACGATAGATAGATAGATAAGGCCCCAGGGCCAGACCCGATTTATCTAAGGTTACTGTGGGAAGTGAAGAATGTGATTGCTGCATTCTGGCGATGATCTTTGCATCCTCACTTTCCACAGCAGTAGTACCAGATGATTGGAGGGAGGTGAATGTTGTTGCTCTATTCAAGAAAGGGAGTAGGGAAATCCCTGGGAATTACAGACCAGTCAGTCTTACATCTATGGTACGCAAGGTACTTGAAAAGATTCTGAGAGATAAGATTTATGACTATTTGGAAAAGCATAGTTTGATTAAAAATAGTCAGCATAGCTTTGTGAAGGGCAGGCTATGCCTCACAAGCCTTCTTGAGTTCTTTGAGGATGTGACAAGACATGTTGGTGAAGGTTATGGTGTATTAGCGTTCATTAGCAGAGGGATTGAATTCAAGAGTCGTGAAGTGATGTTACAGCTGTACAGGACTTTGTTTAGGCCACATTTGGAGTACTGTGTGCAGTTCTGGTCGCCTCACTTTAGGAAAGATGTGGAAGCTTTGGAGAGGGTGCAGAGAAGATTTACCAGGATGTTGCCTGGAATGGAGAATAGGTCGTACGAGGATAGGTTGAGCGTGCTAGGCCTTTTCTCTTTGGAACGGAGAAGGATGAGGGGTGACTTGATAGAGGTTTATAAGATGATCAGAGGAATAGATAGAATAATCAGAAACTTTTTCCCCGGGTACAACAGAGTGTTACAAGGGGACATAAATTTAAGGTGAAGGGTGGAAGGTAAAGGGGAGATGTTCTTTACCCAGAGAGTGGTGGGGGCATGGAATGCGCTGCCTGTGCGAGTGGCAGAGTCAGAATCATTGGCGAACTTTAAGTGGCAATTGGATAGGTACATGGATGGGTGCTTAAGCTAGGACAAATGTTCGGCACAACATCATGGGCCGAAGGGCCTGTTCTGTGCTGTATTGTTCTATGTTAAGCAGTGGATGTGGTGTATATGGGTTTCTGTAAGGCACTTGGTAATGTTCCTTATGATAAGCTCATTCAGAAAGTTAGGAGTATGGGATACAGGGAAACATGGCTGTCTGGATGCAGAATTGGCTGGCGAAAGAAGACAGGGACTTGTAGTGGATGGAAACTATTCCACCTGGAGGTCAGAGAGCAGCGGGTGGGATCTGTTCTTGGGCCTCTGCTCTTTGTAGCTATTTTAAATGACTTGGATGAAGAAATGGAAGGGTGGGTTAGTAAGTTTGCCAATGACACAAAGGTTCATGGTTTTGTCGATAGTGTTGAGGACTGTTGCAGCTACAACAAGACATTGACAGGATGCAGTGCTGGGCTGAGAAGTGACAGATGGAGTTCAACTTGGATAAAGCGAAGTGATTCATTTTGGAAGGTCGAATTTGACTTGAATACAGGATTAAAGACAGCATTTTCAGCAGTGTGGAGGAACAGCAGGATCTTGGGATCCATGTACATAGATCCCTTAAAGTTGTCACTCTAGTTGATGGGGTTTTTAAAAAGGCATATGGTGTTTTAGCTTTTAACAACAGGGGCATTGAATTTAAGAGCCACGAGGTTTTGCTGCAACTGTATAAAAGCCCTGGTTAGACCACACTTGGAATATTGTATCCAGTTCTGGTTGCCTCATTGTAGGAAGGATTTAGATGCTTCAGAGAGGGTGCAGAGGAGATTTACCAGGATGCTGCCTGGATTGGAAGGCTTGTCTTATGAAGAGAGATTGAGTGAGTTAGAGCTTTTTACACTGGAAGACGAACAAAGAGAGGTGACTTGATAGCAGTGTACGAGAGGCATAGATAGAATAGATATCCAGAGACATTTCCCCAGGGCAAAAATGGCTATCATGAACAGTCATAATTTTAAGGTGATTGTAGGAAGTTATAAGGTAGGTGTCAGAGGAAGGTTCTTTACGCAGAGAGTGCTGGGTGCGTGGAATGCACTGCCAGCAGTGGTAGTGACATTAGGAACATTTAAGCATCTGCTGGACAAGCACAAAAATGGCAGTAAATTGAGTTGTGTGTAGTTTAGGTTGATCTTAGATTAAGATAAATGCTTGGCACAACATTGTGGGCCAAAGGGCCTGCACTGTGATGTACCGTTCTATGTTCTGTGTTCTACGTTCTATCACAGTTACTGTTTGGTGGACTGTACACAACTGTCACTAATGTCTTTTTCCCTTTGGTGTTCCGCAGCTCCAATCATACAGATTCCACATCATCAATGTCCTCCCTTACTATTGTGTTAATCTCTTCTTTAACCAGTTAATCTCTTCTTTTGGGCGGCACGGTTGCACAGTGGTAAGCACTGCTGCCTCACAGCGCCAGAGACCCAGGTTCAATTCCCGCCTCAGGCGACTGACTTGTGGAGTTTGCACGTTCTCCCCGTGTCTGCGTGGGTTTCCTCCGGGTGCTCCAGTTTCCTCCCACAGTCCAAAGATGTGCAGGTCAGGTGAATTGGCCATGCTAAATTGCCCATAGTGTGAGGTAAGGGGTAAATGTAGGGGTATGGGCGGGTTGCGCTTCGGCGGGTCGGTGTGGACTTGTTGGGCCGAAGGGCCTGTTTCCACATTGTAATGTAATCTAATCTAATCATGTAATCTAATCTAATCAGTAACGGTACCCTACCTTACTTTCCTTTCTGTCTTTCCTGAAAATTGGATAACCCTGGGTGTTGAATTCCCCTCCTTGGTCACTCTGGAGTCAGCTCTCTGTCAACTCAATTACATCATATCCATTAATAACTGTTTGCACAGTTAATTCATCCACCTTATTGCAAATGCTCCTCTCACTGAGACACAGCCTTCAGGCTCATTTTGTTGACATTTATTGCCCTTTTAATGAAACATGACCCTCTTAAATTTTTGTTTTTGGTTTCTCTGCTTTTAACTTTCACTTTTCCTCATTGTTTCTGTCCCTATTTTACTTTCCTCTGACTTCCTGCATTGGTTCCCACGCCACTGCCATAACAGTTTAAATTCTCCCCAACAGCACCAGCAAACACTTCCCCTAGGATCTTGCTTGTAGTCTTGCCCAAGTTGCACACCATGCAGTTTGTGGTGTTCCATCTCCCCCAGAACTGGTTTCAATGTCCCAGGAATTTGAATCCCTCCCTCTTGCACTATCCTTCAAACCATACATTCATCTTAGCTATCCTGCCATTCCTACTCTGACTAGCATGTAGCACTGGTACCAATCCTGAGATGGCAACTTTTGAGGTCTTACATTTTAGGTTAACTCCTAACTCCCTAAATTCAGCTTGTCGGATCTCATCCTTTTTTAAATTTATATTGTTGGTGCATATATACACCAGACAGCTGGCTGTTCACCCTGCGTCCCCAGAACATCATGCAGCTGCTCTGAGATATCCTTGACCAGGAAGGTAACATTCCATCCTGAACTCTCGTTTGCGGCCACAGAAATGCTTATCTATTCCACTTACAATTGAATTCGCCATCAATATAACTCTGCCACTCTCTTCCTGCCCTCCTATGCAGCAGAGTGAGCCACAGTGCCATGAACCTGCCTGCCGCTATGATTCCCTCAGCCTTGCGGATACTCCAATTTAGCTGCAGCTCCAGAGTAGTGACCATGCATGCTTTTAAACTTTTTTTATGAATAAGCTATGTCTTTGGAATAATAAAATGTCAGTGAGAGTGAGAGTATGTCACTGAATGATATCTGTTTGTCCACGTGTGGGTCCGTGCATACATATCGTAGTGTACACCATTGAGTAATGTGTTATCTGTGATCAATATGTCCAGTGCGTGTATTCCAGAAGACACTTTCCGTGTTTGATGAATGAACTCTATGCACATCCAGTTGCTTTAAGTGAGCACCCACAATGGCGAAGAACATTGAGCCCATGAAAGGCCTGCATAGTCAATGTGTAACTGAGTCCAGGGCTTACCCAGCCATTCCCTCAAGTATGGGGAGCTGCTTATGGTAATTTTTGTCTTTGTTGGCAATGTAACGTTAATTTACCAAGTAGCTAACCCCTTCAGACTTCCATCCTAGCGGAAGACCAGAAGTCAACTTTCAACAAATTAAAAGCAGCCTTGCCAGTGCCCAGGCCTTCAGGAGACCACTGTATGACAGACCCTTCCAGCTGTATGCCAGTATCCTAGAGGATTGCGCAACCGTTGTTTTAATCCAGACCCATGGAGATCGCAAGAGGCCAGTGGCTTATTACTCAACTCACCTTGACCCTGTTGCCTTGCTCACAAATTCTGCCAGCTGTCTACTCCCTCGTGACAGCCATGTCCAATATAACCCTGCAGAAACCTTTGACCATCTTTTCATCGCACCCAATCATAGCTCTCCTCACTTCCCACCGGACCCAATACCTTACACAAGCTTGACTCAACTGTTATGAGGTAGCCCTTCTACTTGTGACCTTCTACTGCTTGACTGTTAACCTGGTAACTTTCCTCAGTGCTTCTCCAGAGGAGCGTCCCATCCTCCCCATGACTGCCTTTGGTGCAACCACTTCCTGACCTCTTCAGGCACCCCTATTTACAGCGCACTTTATGTCCAACATCCTCCCCCCAAAATAATTAGCCGTAATCAAATGTGCTGCCCATTAGATTAGATTACATTACAGTGTGGAAATAGGCCCTTCAGCCCAACAAGTCCACACCTAACACTACGGGCAATTTAGCATGGCCAATTCACCTGGCCAGCACATCTTTGGACTGTGGGAGGAAACCGGAGCACCCGTAGGAAACCCACGCAGACATAGGGAGAACGTGCAAACTCCACACAGCCTGAGGCGGGAATTGAACCCGGATCTCTGGCGCTGTGAGGCAGCAGTGCTAACCACTGTGCCACTGTGCCGCCCATGTCATAAACCACACAGATGTCAGCCATAGCAATGCCAGAGATGACCGAGCCAACAAGCACGCAGCAAGGGTTTGCAATTCAATTGTCTCTAGTATTAACCGACATGCACCCAATTGAAACCCTGCCTCAAAAACAAAGGCATGGGACACACCTGATTCAGAAAAACAGATATGGAAGATGCATGAAAGCTCTCAATCTGTGTCAGGAGGCCTCTGGATCACCCCAGTTAATCAAGTATGTATACCTGATACCTTGTTACCAATGCTTATTGACTGCCTTTGTAGAGTTTGTACTCCCTTTTTGATTTTCTCAAAAACCTCCTCCTCTGCTTTTGGTTGCACTTCAGTCCCACGCTCCTGATCTTTGAGCACCTGGTACGGAGGAAAGAGGGCAGGTTTGAAGACCTCCTCGTGGGTCTACTCCTGGGCCTGGCCAAATTGGCCATAAACAGGTCCAGGCAGCGGGCCGTGGAGGGGGTCGTTTGGGCCGACTGCCTGCCCCTCTTCCGCAGTTACGTTAGAGCCCAGGTGTCTCTAGAAAAGGAGCACGCGGTATCCACCGACACCCTGGAGTTGTTCAAGGAGAGATGGGCGCCTCAGGGAGTGGAGTGCATTATTTCCCCATCCAACTCTATCTTGATTTAATCCCTGCCCTCCCCTTCACTGTTTGATCACACAGCATTGCCCTTTGATGTGAAGGGCACTGCTTGTCACAGGACACTCGGGTGTTTCTTTTCTTCCTGGTGGTGGAAATTTGAATAAAGATTCATGCACCTTGTGTCTTTCACTGCCTTTGTACTGATACACACCTTGGGTGGAATGAGTAGTATCATGTTGCAAACCTGGTGGCACCCCTGACTGGCCAAGGCAATTCGAAAGTGTGTCAGATCATGCTTGATATGTCAAGGGGTGTAGTGTGTAACAGGAAAATCTCCCTTGCCAAGGGGTACATTTGAATGTATTCAACCTGATTTAATTCAACATCGGCGTATACATTGCTACAGCTCACTATCCCGTGCCTACAAAATGCTCCTACCCACTGCAGAATAAGAGCCCCACCCGTTACTGAGAGATTCCATGTGATTCCTAGGAACACTAGGGGAGGGGGGTGTGGGGGTCAGTGGGGACGATCACAGCAAAGAACAGAAATGACTTCATTCATGGGTTGACCATTCTCAGAAACAGTACCATAAGGGGATTAAATGCAGTTAATCACGAATTGACACAACAGACCAGATACGCTGTTGACTATTTACTAGCCCAACAATTGTGGGAAATAAATGTATTACCCACATTATGGATGAATTTTACAATGTAACACACACCCTTCAATTCATTCAGCACCAGCTAGATGATATCAGTCAGAACCCTCAGAAGGTACTAGGCTGGCTGGGGGATCCTATTTGTTTCACAGGCTAGTAATATTTGCTGTCCTACTCCTTGGATGTTGCATCTCACTGACTTGTTTAAACACTGGCTGCAGGATCATTATGAATAAGCTACTAAGACCCTTCTCAGCCCACATTTAGGGGAGTTATTAGATTAGATTCCCTGCAGTGTGGAAACAGGCCCTTCAGCCCAACAAGTCCACACCAACCCTCCAAGAGTAATTCACCTGAACTGCTGTGGGAGGAAACAGGAACATCTGGAGGAAGCCCATGCAGACACGGGGAGAATGTACAAACTCCACACAGACAGTCACCCGAGGTTGGAATCGAACCTGAGACCTTGGCGCTCTGAGGCTGCAGTGCCAACCACTGGTTCGATTCCAACCGTGCCACTGTGGAATGATGAAAGGGAGGAATGTAATGTTAAAAGATTAAATGTCTCTCTGGACATTAATGTAATATTAAAGAGTCAGACTGCAATGCTGAACATTTTGGAAATGGGTGGGAGCAACATTCTGTCTCACAAATTGCATGCAGAATGTGGATGACCATCCATTGTAATTTACACTTCATTTAGACAGTCATTTGCTATTTCTCCCCTGCTATTGTCAAGTTAAACTATCATTCAATCTCTTCCATCCAGGAATGCTTTCTGAGCAGAGGTATGTCGGACCTGCCTTGTCTTGGGGAATCACTGAGTCAGGAAATCGTCTGCATAATGATTCCCCAGGATTATGACATTAGCTTTATCTCTGAGGATGATCTCATCCTGCTACTGTACTTGGGCTAACATGTGACTGTGTGTGACTGAGGGTTGTCTTGAGTGGCATATGACCATGGAGTAGTGACTAGATCATCTGTAGCATTGCCAACTGACTTGTGTAAAGGGGATGTGTTTTCTTTGGAGTCTCTCTTCTGACTCAAGTTTGCGTGCCTGCAAAGAGTATAAGAGGGGTTACCTAGCTTGTACAAGCTTTATGAAACTTTAACAGTTTGCAGAAGTTGGTATGTGCGAATTGCATCTCGTGTATGAAACCTTAGGAAAAGAACTTATCTGAAATGTTTCTCACCAGCATCCTGAAAGAAAGATAGACGGAAATTATGGTTACCCGTGCAAAAATGTCAGATAAATTTGATCAAAGGTAACATGACTGCATTACATTCTATAAAAGACCAAAACCTGTAGGCAGAGAAAATCAGCAGATCTGGCAGCATCTGGAGACACAGAAACATAGTTAAGTGTCTCTAGGATTTGTGACAAAACTCTGTTTCACTTTCTCCAGACTGCCAGATTTGATGAATATCTCCAGCGTTTTCTGTTTTTTGTTAGTTTCAGATCTACAACATCCATGTTTATTCCATAACAGACTAGTTTATTTGCATTCAGTTTCAGTACAGGCTTCAAGAGAAAGTCAACAATCAAGTTTAAGAAAGGAGCTTGTAATAAATTTCCATTAGAGTATATTTGTCATTCTAGACCTCTTCAAAATGGCTGATTAGTTAATGGCAGAACAAACATTGATATCCCATACTAAGTTTGACAAAATCTGGAAGTTCTTGACTGTCGTCTTTGTATTAGGCCTCCATTGTAATGATTCCTGATTTTATTGGAAACTGATGAGTAATTGACCAAACTTGACTTGTCTTTAGAGGTGCCATTGGAGGTAGGTTCTTACTAAGCAGTCTTGCAGTAATTGAAGGGAGCACAAAACACATCAGGTTTCTGGGAGAAAATAAAACAGGAGAGGGATTAGGGCATGAAAGACACTTCGCACCAAAGAGCTTCTCCCATTTCCTTTAGAACTATGCCTGTCCTTTTTTGACATCACCACCAGGTCAGACAACAGACTGGTACAGTTTAAAAGTTTGTTTCATTAAGGAGTTGGACAGGAGTGTTCAGAAAATGATTTTGTAGCTTTATTTCTCCCTTACGACCTGGATATTTCTATTTTCAAGTCGAGATTTTGGGCTGAATAGATGATTGTAAATGTTGGGATGATGGAGAAGTCACTGTTGTTTTAGTTAAATGAATGTGGCAGAAATTTGTTGATCTTTGTTGGTCATTAATTTTCCCTTTGAAGAGAAGCTTACAGTGCAAAGAAGAGATAGTATGTCACATAGTCCTTAAATCTACTATGATGGGTGAGAGAGACAATGAGAGAAGGGTGAACTGTATTGGTTGGAATCATGGAGGTTTGAACTAATGGGAGTTGTGATAGAATCAGGTGAGATGTCTGATGAGACTTGGCATCAGATTATGTCGCTCCATATTGATGGCAAGTCAGAAGCAGTTACAAAGTATGAGGGAATCATAGCTTGTTAAGCACTTAATTATTGGCATAACACACCTTGTGCTTCGTATCCTATTCAGCCTCCTATCTTACCAAATGTGTCAAATAAATGAGGTGTTGAGAATTGTCTAGAATGGATCAAAGAGCAAGTACCTGTGACCTCAGCTACTGCTTGCTCTGAAGGAGCTGCCTGGTGAACAACAGACCCCAATATCTCAGGACTCATTCCAGGGCACATTGCACACACAACCCTATATCCATGGACAGGAGCACCGGTATGTGCCATATGAGGGTTCTCACAGACTGGCACATGTCTGATCCACTGACAGCAAGATTCTGCAATTCTATATTGCATTGGCAGCTGTCATTGTAACACTACAACAGAGGTACTGTGAACTCAGGGGCATGCATTCAGCTCATAATTTAGACCAGGCTGCATCTCTTCATTGTCCATACATACACAATTCCAGCCTTCTATTGCCTGCCTTTTTTGGGCTTTGTTCCTGAGCCAAAGATACCACACTCAGTTCTTCCATCAATCCTTGTCCTTTAATGCAAACCCAACCCAGGAAGCTTGTATAGTTGTTAGAAGATCTCAGAGAAGTCAAGAGGGCAGCCTTTACTCAGGATATCCCAACTATTAAGTCAGGTGCAGTCCCTGAAACCAGTTTGGGGGTTTCGACACAGTCAGTTAGCGACTGAGGATGTTCACCGTCGGGTGCTCTCCACAGGAAGGGTTAGCGTGCTAAATGTTCGGTTGCCCACCACCAAAATGACTTTTTTTTGCCTTACTGAAGCAGCTTTGCTTCTGAATGAGAGATGGATAAATGAGTGTCACTCTATTGGTGGAGATAGGGAAAGTAAGTAGGCATGCAGACTTGGTGATATTGGGTGGGCAAGATGTTGAAAGCAATACTGAGAATGATACAGCATAGACTTTCTTCCCAAATTGCTACATATTCCTCCAGATGACAGGTTGCTCTGACCTTGGTTGCAACCTTGGACTGGCAGGCATGGCCTGATGTTGTGATAACCATTACTGCTCCTGGGAGGTGGCGAGAAGAGAACGTTTTGATCTACAACATTCCTACCCAACAGAACCTCCAGGTCTTTGCCCAAAAAGAGGACCATTTATTATCTAGGGCTACTGAGATCCTGGGCTATCAGACCTGTGAGCTTGGGGAGGAGGGTTCTTGGGAGCCTTTTATTAAAATCTGAATGGGGCTGAGAATGGGAAGGTGCAGCATATCCATAGCTCAGAAGGAGCTTATTCAGCCCATTGTGTCAGCATTGGTCAACAAAGATCTGACTCCAATAATCTCATTTTCTGGCTCTTGGATCTTAGCCCTGGAGGCTGTGGCAATGCTGTCGAATATTTAAATGCTGTTTAAGTGTTATGATCAAAGCATACAGGAACATAAAAAAACATACATCGTGTTTGAACTATAAGCTGCTGATACATGTTCTGAGTGTGAAACTGATGTAACAGTGCCATACAGCAAGTCTGCTGACTGCTGACGGGTATGACAAACTTCCTTAATTAAAAGGCAATGAAAGGGAAGGCAAGGCAGAGGTGTTGTGAACATCTATGCATGTTCAAAGTGAGTGTTAAGACAGTAAGCGATCAGTCTTGAGATGGAGCCTTATCAGCCCAGGCTGACAATGTGTTCTTTCAGTGACATTGCAATGATAGGTGCTGGTTCACATCAAAAGTACAGCATTAAAAAGAGCAGAAAGTTTTACAACCAGATAAAAAGAAGAAGTGGGATAAAACTCCAGGCTTAATCTGACAAGCTCAAAGTGGCATATTTATTGTCAAGTACCTACCACATCTGCCTTGATGAATTCAACTGCTATATTCCAATCAGAATTAACAAACTTTTTACAGTGCTCTTGAAGCTCTTGATGACTAATCTTTTCACAGCCTTCCCACAAAGCATTTTTTATCTCTTCCTGTAAAAACAAAAGCCAGCTGAACTGTAGGCAAGGCATAGTAGAGAGCATATGATGTGCAATAGCAAACTATAGTACAGTACACATACTAAAATACAAACACCGGTTTGGTTTCATATTTGCATTTGGACAGCATACATTCCAGCAATTCACATACAGTGGTTCAATTGGACAGAAATTAAAAATTGCTGCAAAATTACAAATTTTGACAACGCTTTTAATCTTGCACTCATGATGAAAATTCACAAGAATGTCAATTTGAGGGCAAAACCAGACAGTATGAGCAGGGAGTGTTGATTGGTTGGCAAGTGGATTGTCAGTGAAAAGTGTTGCCGTGGAGATCAGAGAAGCTTTTAATCTGTAGGATGGCTTTGATGCATTCACGTATCGGCATCAAGCTTGCACAGGATCCCATTCTTTGTAAGAAAGGGCACATAGAGTCAGAGTGTCATAGAGATGTACAACACGGAAACAGACCCTTCGGTCCAATCCAATCTAGTAACACCTGCGAGCACCCGGCTCATATTTCCCCAAACCCTTCCTATTCATATACCAATCCAAATGCCTCTTAAATGTTGCAATTGTACTAGCCTCTACCACTTTGTCTGGCAGCCTGTTCCATACACATACCACTCTCTGCATGAAAAACTTGCCCTGTAGGTCTCTTTTATATCTTTCCCCTCTCACCCTAAACCTATGCCCTCTACTTCTGGACTCCCCAAACCCCAGGGAAAAGACTTTGTCCATTTATCCTATCCATGCCCCTCATGACTTTGTAAACCTCTATAATGTCACCCCTCAGCCTCTGACGCTCCAGGGAAAACAGCCTCAGCCTGTTCAGCCTCTCCCTATAGCTCAAATCCTTCAGCCATGACAACATCGTTGTAAATCTTTTCTGAACCCTTTCAAGTTTCACATCTTTCCGATAGGAAGGAGACCAGAATTGCATGCAATATTCCAACAGTGGTCGAACCAATATCCTGTACAGCCACAACATGACCTCCTAACTCCTGTACTCAATACTCTGACCTAAAGCAAAGCATACCAAATGCCTTCTCCTTGACTCCACTTTCAAGGAGCTATCAACCTGCACTCCAAGGTCTCTTTGATCAGCAATACTCCCTAGGACCTTACCATTAAGTTTTTGCTCTCTCAAAATCCAGCACCTCGTATTTATCTAAATTAAACTCCATCTGCCACTTCTCAGCCCCTTGGCCCATCTGGTCAAGATCCTGTTGTAATCTGAGGTAACCTTCTTCATTGTCCACTACACCTCCTATTTTGGTGTCATCTGCAAATTTGCTAACTATACTTCTTATTCTCACATCCAAATCATTTATGTAAATGACGAAAAGAAGTGGACCCAGCACTGATCCTTGTGGCACTCCAATGGTCAAAGACCTCCAGTCTGAAAAACAACCCTCCAACACCACCCTCTGTCTTCTACCTTTGAGCCAGTTTTGTATCCAGATGGCTATTTCTCCCTGTATTCCGTGAGATCTAACCTTGCTAACCAGTCTCCCATGGGGAACCTTGTTGAAGCCTTACTGAAGTCCATATAGATCACATCTACTGCTGTGCTCTCATTAATCCTCTTTGTTACTTCTTCAAAAACTCAATTAAGTTAGTGAGACATGATTTCCCACTCACAAAGCCATGTTCACTATCCTTAATCAGTCCTTGCGTTTCCAAATACCTTTACATCCTGTCCCTCAGGATTCCCTCCAACAACTTGCCCACCACCATTGTCAGGCTCACTGATCTATAGTTCCCTGGCTTGTCCTTACCACCTTTCTGAAACAGTGGCACCACATTAACCAACCTTCAGTCTTTTGGCACCTCCCCTGTGACCAACGATGATACAAATATCTCAGCAAAAGGCCCAGCAATCGCTTCTCTTGCTTCCCACAGAGTTCTAGGGTACACCTAATCAGGTCTGAGGGAATTATCCACATTTATGTGTTTCAAGACATTCAGCACTTCCTCCTCTGTAATACGGACATTTTTCAAGTTGTCACCATCTATTTCCCTACATTCTATATGTTCCATGCACTGATGCAAAATACTTGTTTAGTATCTCCCCCCATTTTCTGCTGCTCCAAACAAATGCTGCTTTGCTGATCTTTGAGGGGACCTATTCTCTCCCTGGTTACCCTTTTGTCCTTAATGTATTTGTAAAAACCCTTTGGATTCTCCTTAATTCTATTTGCCAAAGCTATCTCATATCCCTTTTTTGTCCTCCTGATTTCCCTCTTAAGTATACTCCTACTTCCTTTATACTCTTCTAAGGATTCACTTGATCTATTCTGTTTATACCTGACATATGCTTCCTTCTTTTTCTTAGGCAAACCCTCAATTTCTTTAGTCATCCACATTCCCTATAGCTACCAACCTTCCTTTTCACCCTAACAGGAATATACTGTCTCTGGACTCTCGTTATCTCATTTCTGAAGGCTTCCCATTTCCAGCCATCCCTTTACCTATGAACATTTGCCCCCAATCAAGTTTTGAAAGCTTTTGTCTGATATCATCAAAATTAGCCTTCCTCCAATTTAGAACTTTAACTTTTAGATCTGGTCTATCCTTTTCCATCACTATTTTAAAACTAATAGAATTATAGTCGCTGGCCCCAATGTGCTCCCCCACTGACACCTCAGTCACCTGCCCTGCCTTATTTCCCAAGAATAGGCCAAGTTTTGCACCGTCTCTATTAGGTACATCCACATACTGAATCAGAAAATTGTACACACTTAACAAATTTCTCTCCATCCAAACCCTTAATACTATGGCAGTCCCAGTCCATGTTTGGAAAGTTAAAATCCCCTACCATAACCACCCTATTATTCTTACAGATAACTGAGATGAACTGAAAAATTTGTTTCTCAATTTCCCTCTAACTATTAGCAGTTCTATAACACAATCCCAATCAGGTGACCACCCCTTTCTTATTTATCAGTTCTACCCAAATAACTTAGCTGCATGTATTTCCGGGAACAGCTGTAATGCTATCCCTTATCAAAAACGCCACTTTCCCTCCTCTCTTGCCTCCCTTTCTGTCCTTCCTGTAGCATTTGTATCCTGGAACATTAAGCCGCCAGTCCTGTCCATCCCTGAGCCACATTTCTGTAATTGCTATGATATCCCAGTTCTATATTCCTAACCATGCCCTGAGTTCATCTGCCTTCCTTGTTAGGCCACTTGCATTGAAATAAATGCAGTTTAATTTATCTGCCCTACCTTATTCTCTGCTTTGTCCCTGCTTGCCCTGGCTGTTTGATTCACTTCCTTTCTCAACCGTACCAGTCTCAGATTGATCTCTTTCCTCACCATTTCCCTGGGTCCCACCCTCCACCTTACTAATTTAAATCCTCCCAAACAGCTCTAGCAAATCTCCCTGCCAGTATATTTGCTCCCTTCCAAATTACGTGCAATCAGTCCTTCTTGTACAGGTCACTTCTACCCCAGAAGAGATTCCAATGATCCAAAAAATGTGAATCCTTCTCCCATACACCAGCTCCTCAGCCACGCATTCATCTGATCTGTCCTCCTATTCCATCCTCACTAGCTCGTAACACTGGGAGTAATCCAGATATTACTACTCTCGAGGACCTCCCTTTTAAAATTCTGCCTAACTCTCTGTAATCTCCCTTTAGAATCTCAACCTTTTCCCTTTCTATGTCGTTGGTTCCAATGTGGACAATGACCTCTTGCTGGCCCCTCTCCCCCTTGTGAAGATTCTGCACACTCTCTGAGATATCCTTGATCCTGACACCCGGTAAGCAACACACCGTTTTGATTTTTCGCTGCTGGCCACAGAAACATCTGTACCTCGGACTAGAGAGTCTCCTAACACAATTAATCTCTTGGAACTCGACATACCCCTCATTGCATTAGGGCTAGTCTCAATACCAGAAACTTGGCTGTTCATGCTACGTTCCCCTGACAATCCATCACACCCTACATTTTCCAAAACAGCATAGTTGTTTGAAATAGGATAGCCAGAGAAGACTCCTGCACTAGCTGCCTATCTCTCTTACCTTTCCTAGAGTTAACCCATCTATGTGACTGTATCTGTGACTTTTCCCCTTCCTTTTACTGTCATCCGTCAGACCCCCTTGCTCTTGTAAATTCCTCATTGCCTCTAACTGTCTTTCCAACCGATCCATTCGATCTGATAGGATTTTCAACCAACAGCATTTATTGCAGATATAATCCTCAGTAACCCGTAAACTCTCCCTAAACTCCCACATCTGACAAGAAGAGAAAAAAGATGAATAAAGAGAATAAAGGCCATTTTTGCTCCTTCACAATCTACAGACCCAGAAAATAACACCGTCTTATTCCTCTACAAAACACTGCTCCAGGTTAAATTAATAGTTATGGCTTACATTAATCAAGCGACGTATCTCAATAAAACACATAATCAAGAAAGAATCCACTTTTACAAACACTGCGCATGTTTAGCTCAACAAAAGATGATAACTAGGTAAAAACAATGACTGCAGATGCTGGAAACCAGACTCTGGATTAGTGGTGCTGGAAGACCACAGCAGTTCAGGCAGCATCGAAGGAGCAGTAAAATCGACATTTCGGGCAAAAGCCCTTCATCAGAAATAAAGGCAGAGAGCCTGAAGTGTGGAGAGATAAGCTAGAGGAAAGTGGGGGTGGGGACAAAGTAGCATAGAGTACAATAGGTGATTGGGGGAGGGGATGAAGGATGATAGGTCGGGGGGCAGGGGAAGGGTGGAGTGGATGGGTGGAAAAGAAGATGGGCAGGTAGGACAAGTCATAGGGACAGTGCTGAGCTGGAAGTTTGGAACTAGGGTGAGGTGGGGGAAGGGGAAATGAGGAAACTGTTGAAGTCCACATTGATGCCCTGGGGTTGAAATGTTCCGAGGTGGAAGATGAGGTGTTCTTCCTCCAGGCGTCTGGTGGTGAGGGAGCAGTGGTGAAGGAGGCCCAGGATCTCCATGTCCTCGGCAGAGTGGGAGGGGGTGTTGAAATGTTGGGCCACAGGGCGGTGTGGTTGATTGGTGCGGGTGTCCCGGAGATGTTCCCTAAAGCGCTCTGCTAGGAGGCGTCCAGTTTCCCCAAGATGATAACTGCCATTCTCTCATTTAATTTCTCAGGGGGAATGCCTTGACCAGAATCAAGCTGCTTTGAAAGATGGGAGTAAAGTAAAAAACAATTAAAACTCCTACAGTTTGGATTGGCAGCATGATAACAATCCTTGAAAACTTAAACAGTTCTCTAGATTCAAAGGAAACTTACTACCTATATGTTCACATTCAAACCAATAAAGGCAGTGGACCTGACACCAATCCTTGCCATATACTGCAAAAGCCCTGTAAATGAACTTCGGCCCAAGCTGACTGCAAAGAATATTCAGTGGTACCTCTCCAGAGCTTTCCTTCACCTTCTTGGCAATAAATTCCATGTTAGTTATACACTTCTCACATCTACTGTCCATCTGAAAAAGAAAAAGATTGTTGTTTGCAATGAATACCCCCCTATTTTGTTTGTGACATAACCATTACATGAATTATCAAAACCACTTGAATTATTTCACAAATTCTCTCCACAGAATGCTATAAACAAACAGGTATATCTTTTAATACACAGTGCTGGTGAGCTGTGGCATCGCAGTCTATATCTGCACATAAAATAAAGGAGGAAAGTACTCCTCTGCAGTATCAACATTTTGGTGCCCTTAAATGGTTTTACAGTTAAAGGGTTACTTTTTGTAGTGCAGTCACTTTTAAGTCCCATATCCTGCAGACTAACTAAAATGCTGCAAGTGCATAAAACATTGGTTAGATTGCACCTAGACTGGTGTTTGCAGTCTGAAATCCACATTATAGGAGGGATGCAATAGCACTGGAGAGGGTGCAGAGTAGATTTACCAGGATGTTGCCTGGCCTGGAGAGTTTTAGTTATGAAGAGAGATTGGATAGACTAGGATTGTTTTCCATGGAGTCAAGGGGACTGAGAAGACATTGAAATGTAAAGATTGACAGGTATAGACAGAGAAGAAAAGAAATGAACTTTTCTCCTTTGTGGACAGATTATTGATCACAGCCATAGATTAAAAGGAAAGGAGCAGAAACTTTAGAGGAGATGTAAGGAAAAACTTTTACACCCAGACAGTGATGGAAATCTGGAACTCACTATCTGTAAATCTGGTTGTTTTCTGAAACCTCAAAATTTAAGAAGCATTTAGATGAGCACAAAGCTGACAAACCACGGGCAAAGAGCCAGAAAATTGGATGACAATGGTTAAGTGATTGTTTTTGACTGGTGCAGATGTGATGAGCTGAAGGATCTTTTTGTGTGCTGTAGACTTTAGTAACACTAAGTCTGTAACTCCTCTTGTCAGTGGGATGGAGGACAGACAGGGCAGAGACTGGGATGTTGGCACACACTGAACAGTCAGGGCAGAGACTGGGATGGCTGCCCATGCAGGACAGTTGGGGTAGGGCAGTACTGACGACAGTGAGAGTGGGACTAAGGTCTGTCAGAGGGGCTGAGGTACGGTAAAAGTGACTTAGGCTTGGCTACTCAGGAACCAGGTCGACAGACTGAATGAGTGAGAGTATGTCTGGAAGAGGTAGAGTATAAAGAGACAATAGACAATAGATCCAGGAGTAGGCCATTCGGCCCTTCGAGCCAGCACCACCATTCATTATGATCATGGCTGATCAAACACAATCAGTATCCTGTTCCTACCTTATCCCCATAACCCTTGATTCCACTATCTTTAAGAGCTCTACCCATCTCTTTCTTTAAAGTATCCAGAGACTTGGCCTCCACTGCCTTTTGGGGCAGAGTATTCCATACACCCACCACTCTCTGGGTGAAGAAGTTTCTCCTCAACTCTGTTCTAAATGGCCCACCCCTTATTTTTAAGCTGTGTCCTCTGGTTCTGGACTCAACATCAGCGGAAACATGCTTCCTGCTTCCAGAGTGCCCAATCCTTTAATAATCTTATATGTCTCAATCAGATCCCCTCTCATCCTTCTAAACCCAAGTGTATACAAGCCCATGCGCTCCAATCTTTCAACATATGATAGTCCCATCATTCCAGGCATTGACCCTGTGAACCTACGCTGCATCCCTCAATAGCCAGAATGTTGTTTATCAAATTTGGAGACCAAAACTGCACACAATACTCCAGGTGCAGTCTCACCAGGGCTCTGTACAGCTGCAGAAGGACCTCTTTGCTCCTATACTCAATTCCTCTTGATATGAAGGCCATTAGCTTTCTTCATTGCCTGCTGTACCTGCATGCTTGCTTTCATTGACTGATGCACAAGAACACCTAGATCTCATTGTACTTCCCCTTTGCCTAACTTGACTCCATTTAGATAGTAATCTGCCTTCTTGTTCTTGCCATCAAAATGGATAACCACACATTTATCCACATTAAACTGCATCTGCCATGCATCCGTCCACTCACCTAGCCTGTCCAGGTCACCCTGTAATCTCCTAACATCCTCCTCACATTTCACCCTGCCACCCAGCTTTGTATCATCAGCAAATTTGCTAATATTACTTTTAATGCTTCATCTATATCATTAATGTATATTGTAAACAGCTGTGGTCCCAGCACCGAACCTTGTGGTATCCCACTGGTCACTGTCTGCCATTCTGAAAGAGACCAGTTTAACACTACTCTTTGCTTCCTGTCAGCCAGCCAATTTTCAATCCAAGTCAGTATTTTTCCCCCAATACTATTTGCTTTATTTTGCTCACTAATCTCCGTGAGGTTTTGCTACAGCTCTCCAAGTCCCTTGTGAGACCACACTTGGAATATTGTGTCCAGTTCTGGTTGCCCTACTATAGGAAAGATACAGAGGCTTTGCAGAGGTTGCTGCCAGGATGTTGCCTGGACTGGAGGTCTTGCATTATGAAGAAAGGTTGAATAAGCTCAGACTTTTCTCTCTGGAGTGAAGGAGGAAGAGAGGAGACCTGATCGAGGTATACAAGATAATGAGAGGAAAAGGTAGAGTCAATAGCCAGATACTTTTCCCCAGGGCAGGATTGACTGGTACAAGGGGGTCATATTTTTAAGATATTAGGAGGAAGGTATAAAGGAGATGTCAGAGGTAGGTTCTTTACACGGAGAGTTGTGAATGCATCGAGTGCATTGCCAGTGGTGGTGGTGGAAGCAGAATCATTAGGGACATTGAAGTGACTGCTGGACATGCACATGGATAACAGTGAGTTGAGGGGTGTGTAGGTTAAGTTATTATATTTTACATTCGGATTAAACCTCAGCACAACATCGTGGGCCAAAGGGCTGTTCTGTGCTGTACTTTTCTATTTTCTATGTTTCATGTATTACATCTGGGAGATTGCTTGTGTCTTCCCCAGTGAAGACAGGTCCAAAGTATCTATTCAACTCTTCTGCCATTTCCTTGTTCCCCATAATAAATTTACCCATTTCTGTCTTCAAGGGCCCAATTTTAGTCTTAACCATTTTTTTTTCAAATACCTAAATAAAGCTTTTACCATCCTCCTTTATATTTTTGGCCAGTTTGCCTTTGTACCTCACTTTTTCCTCTACGTATTGCCTTTTTAGTTATCCTCTGTTGCTCTTTAAACGTTTCCCAGTCCTCCGGCTTCCTGCTCATCTTTGCTACGTTATACTTCTCTTTTACCTTTTTACAGTCCTTAACTTCACTTGCCAGCCACGGTCACCCCTGCATCCCCTTAGGATCTTTCTTCCTCTTTGGAATGAACTGATTCCGAACAATTGGACTGTGGGAAGAAACTGGAGAACCCGGAGGAAAGCCACGCAGACACGGGGAGAATGTGCAAACTCCACACAGACAATTGCCCGAGGCGGGAATTGAACCCGGACCCCTGACGCTGTGAGGCAGCAGTGCTAACCACTGTGCCACCCCACAAGGATCAGTGCTTGTAATATATAAAAATGATTGGTAGTCTGATTAGGAAGTTTGCAGACAAAACAAAAAATAATGGAGTTGTGGGTGGAGAAGATGGACATCAAAGGATACAGCAGAATATAGATAAGCTGGTAAATTGGGCAGAGAAATGACAGATTGATCTGGACAAGTGTGAGGTGATGCATTTTGGAGGGCTATGCAAGAGGAAAGAACAATAAGTGGCTAGATTCTCCAGAGAATTGATATATCATAGGGATCTTGGGGTCCAAGTCCATAGCTCACTGAAAGTAGCAACACAAGTGGATAAAATGGTAAAATACTCATGCTTGCCTTATTTGATTGGAGCATTAGTTGAAAGCTGGTAAGTCACATTGCAACTTTTGAAGACTGAGACCATGTTTGGAATAGTGTGTATTGTTCTAGAAAATAGTGTGTATTGTGGAAGTTTTAGAGAGGGTGCAGAAGAGTATGTTGCATATATATGTTGAAGTATATTAATTACAAGGAGTTGTTGGACAAACTTGGATTGTTTCGCTAGAGCACCAGAGCCTGAGGAGTGATCTTATAGAAGTATATAAAATTATAAGGGGCATGGGTCGGGTGAGTAGTCAGAGTCTTTTTCCCCAGGGTGGAAATGTCAAATTCTAAAGGAGCATAGGTTTAAGGTGATAATGGTGGTGGGGTGTGGGTGGATGGGTTTGGGGATTGGTGATGGAGAAGGGAAGGCGAATGTTTGAAGGAGATAGGCGAGAAAAAAAACTTTTCTTTTTACATAATGGATGATAGATGCCTGGAATATGTTGCCGGGGAGACAGTAGAAGCAGATACAAAAGCAAAATTTTAAGGGACATTTAGACAGACATGAACATTATAAGGACATCAATCACATCCAAGCCTTTAAATATTTTGCAGATTTCAACAAGATCATTCTGAGACACTACAGAATTAGCCCAGATTTCTCAATCTCTCTTCATAAGACAGCATTCATGTCCCAGCAACAAATTTGGTGAACTTTGTTGTATTCCTCTATGACAATAACATCCTGCCGACCCCAGGAATGGTCTAATCAAGGCTCTATACATGTAAAGCTAGACTTTGCTTATCCTATACTCAAATCTTCTGTAATAAAATGCCACTATTCCTTGAAATTCTGTTGTAACTACATGTCAGCTGTCAGTGACTTATTAACAAAGATCTCCATGTCACTTTGTGCATTTACAATTGCCATTTGAGAAAGCACATCTGTACTTTCTACCAAGGTGAATAACCTCAAATTTTTCAATGCTATATTCCATCTGTCATATTCTTGCCCATTCAACTGCACTTTGGACAATTAAGACAGCAATTATAACACTTACCAAGACAGCAATGCTGAAATCATGAAAGACTCTGGCTGACAAGAAGGAAACAATCTTCAATATTTCCAATAACATTATCTTCTGTTTCATGAGCTTTAATTTGGTTAACTAATTTTCCATAGGGAACTTGATCAATAGCCTTCTGGAAAATCTAAGTATGCTATGTGTATCAACTCATCTTTATCAATTCTGAAATGGAGATGCTGGTGATGGATGTGGGGAAGAAAAGCGTCACCTGACAAAGTGCTCTGAAAGCTTGTGATTTCAAATAAATTGTTGGACTATAACCTGGTGTCAAGAGACTTCTGGCTTTATCAGTTCTGTTCGTAATGTCCTTGAAAGATTCTGAACAATTTCTCACTCATGAATCCATGCTGACCATGGGCAATCTCAGTGTCTATTTATTGTATCCTTATCACAGCTTCCAGGATTTTCCCCACTACTTATGCAAATTGTTCTGTTTATACTCTTCCTCTTTTCTGACATAGTGGGGTGATACTTTCTAACTTCTAGTGCACAGGAACTAATGCAAAAGCAGTTTGGAAGATGCATTGATTAACTCCATCGTGATCCCTTTGGTGACAATGGGATGCAAAGTGACAAGTACAATAGACTTTTCAAGTTTTAATCTCATCATTTTCTCTAGTACACAGCCTGCTTACTCATTAATTTCCTTCAATTCCCCAATCTCCCTCCAAATTTCTTATGTACAGGTACCTTTCTGCTGACTGTTTTGTCGCTTACCATCTCTTTGCTGTTCTCCCTCTAACTGTCCAAATTGTCTGATTTTTTACCCCAAAACATCAGATCAAAACATCCCTTCAATTCCCCATTCTCCAGGTCAGTCAGGTAGACCTCAGAATATGAGCTGTTAATCTGGTCGAATCAGGGAGCCCTGAATGACAGATAAGAACAGTAATGATTGAGGCTGGGTGTCCTTGGAGAGGAAGCATGTGGTGTCCACCAGTGCTCTTGATGCTCTTAGGGAGAGGTGGGTGATGCAGGCATTAGAGAGCCTTATTTCCCCTTCTAATTCTATTTGAGTTTAATTCCTACCCTCAACCTTCACTTTCTTCACATAACCAGTACCCTTATCAGGCCTTGCTTGTCAACGTTTTACAACCTACATGGATTTTACAAGCTTTCCTGATGGTGGAAAATATGGAATGGAATTTGTGTACAATGGTGTCATTAAAACAAAATGACAGGGTATTGGTGAGAGGTTATGCCTGTTGGTCAGGATTAGACACAGCCATAACCGCATTGGTGGGCCATTGTCCAGAGGGCCAGCAAGGATAAAATTTACCACCAGCAGCTCCACTACATTTGTCGGAATGGTCTCAGTTATGCAGGTCTTTACAATGTTCTCAATCACTGTGGATGCCACTCAAAGTGGCTGGACATGCATAGAGGTCATTAATTAAACATGGAGAATTTGTTAGAAAAACTGCAAGCATCTTTTGCAATGCAAGGATTCCTAGAAGTGCTGGTCACAGATAATGGCCTATCATTTACCAGTCGAGAATTTGAATATTTCCTAAAATCGAATGGTATGATTTTGAAGGTTGGCCTTAAGAAACAGCCTACAGTTTCACTAGGTACAACACTGTCCCTGTTCCTACCTGATTATCGGACCACCCCTCAAGCAACTAAAGGGACAGCTCCAGCAGAGAGAGATTGCATACAAGAGAGGGGGAACGCGAGAGAGAGAGCATGCAAAAGAGAGCATTATGAAGTTGTATATGTTTACTATACCTTTAAGGGAGCTGAAATTTCTGGCTGGCACAGAGTGTGCTGAAAGATTTAAAAGTGATTGAGACAAATATCTGGAACAGCGTTGCCATGGTACAAAACAAATTCAAATTCGGCCAGTTTAAATTATGACTGAGATACCAAAGTCCAATCGAATTTGATTATTACTGTTTTGGATGACATCAAACCAATGAAATGATCTGAGGTTTTGGGGTAAAAATAAATCAGACAATTTGGACAGTTAGAGGGAGAACAGCAAAGAGCTGCTAAGCGACAAAACAGTCAGCAGAAAAGTACCTGTACATAAGAAATTTGTGCAGCAGAATACCAAAGGTTACCTTGAGAAAGTTCAACATATGAAGACGATAACTGGTTTTAAAATTGATTTGCTGTAAAGTTAAGAGTGAATTTATCAGACGGTACTGTAGAGTGGGAGGTAAAAGATCGGTTGAAGAGAAAGGAGCTGTAAATAGTTGTTGCTTAATGTTCTCTTTTGGACTTAAAGAATAAAAATTGTCAATTTTTTTGTTTATATAGTGATATTTGGGATAATTCTTTGCCACTTGAAATTTAACAGATTATGGCACAAGGTGAGCTTTTCTGTGTCTGGTTTAAATTAACAGAGGCAATTACCAAATATCGTAACAGTTGGGGGCTCATCGCCAGGATTTGAACAGTTTGGGTCTTGGATTCATGATTTAGATAGGATTATACAGATCCAGTCTGAGATTTGGACAGATTTGAGTAGATTTAGGACTGTGGGAGGAAACCGGAGCACCCGAAGGAAACCCACGCAGACACGGGGAGAATGTGCAAACTCCACACAGACAGTTGCCTGAGGCAGGAATTGAACCTGGATCTTTGGTGCTGTGAGGCAGCAGTACTAACCGCTGTGCCACCATGCAGAGGAGGTTTAACCAGGATGCTGCCTGGTCTGGAAGACATATATTATGAAGAAAAGTTGAGGGAGCTACGGTTTTTCTCATTGGAGTGAAGAAAGGTGAGAGGTGACTTGATAGAGGTGTACAAGGTGATGACAAGCATGGATAGATGGATAGCTAGAGACTTTTTTCTAGGGCAGAAATGGCTATCATGTGGGGGATGTAATTTTAAGGTGATTGGAGGCAAGTTTAGGGGAAAATGTCAGATGTTGGACCTTTAGGCAGAGAGTGGTGGGTTCATGGAGTGTACTGCCAGCAGTGGTAGTAGAGTTAGATACATTACGGACATTTAAGCAACTCTTGGATATGTGACGATGCTGCTACTTTAACAAGTTTATGCGGTCCTTGGCATTTTTTTCAGAGAGGTCATAAATTCCAAAAGGTTTGGATTTGACTACTTGAGAATGTTTTCACATTTAAAAACACTTGTACAACGAAAGGGAAGTGGCCAGTTCTTCCAGCTTAGCTTTCCTCTGCTTTGATTTGGTTTGTTTTTTTAGTAGTCTGGTTATTCACTGAAAGCGGTCAGTTTTTGAGGGCTGCTGGTCAAAGAAACAGTTACATGTAATAAGATGTATCATGCTGAATCTCTCCTATCAGGCTGGTGTTTGATTTTACCTTTTTTGCCAAGGGGTGTTCATGGGAATTGTTGCAAGTAGTTGGAACAGCATCACTAATGGGGATAGTCTGTTGGGTCAGCAGATAGTTCAGGTTATTCCATATTCTGTTCTCTTTTGTTTGTGCTTCATTAGGTAATTTTGCAAATAAAATTCTGTTTTGTTTAAAACTAAGTGGTCGGGCCCACTGTATCATTCTTGGAGTATACATTATATACCTGCTTAAAACAACGAGCAGAGTTAGGGTCTCGACAAATCCTTGAAGTGTTTGGAGGGGGTCTGGCCTGGGCCCTAACAGATAGGCACATGGATGATAGTAAAGTGATGGGTATGCAAGTGAGTTCTTGCATGTAACATGAGCATGCTTAGAGTATGATAAAAGGTCAGCACATCATAGAAAGCCAAAGAGCCTGTACTGTGCTTTCATGTTCTGTGTTCTATGTTCCATGTTGTTTGCCTGATCCAAATAATTATTTTTCATGCAACAAACGGTTAAAACTCAACATTATGTTTTTTATTGGTTTACACCAAATATTATTCTCCTTTTCTTTATCATTTTCTAGTATTCCTTTACTATATTCTAAAATCCTCCCAACTTATGGATTGCCACTATTTATGACAATTTTACAGCTTTAAAAAAACTGTTTATTTTAATATCAGCTTTAACTTCCTCTATTAGCAGAAGTTTTTGACATGATGTGCATTGAAAGAATCTACAACTGCTTAAAAAAATTGGAAGACTATCCATTGCCGATATACTGTAATAATTTTTCGTGTTTCTTCCATTAAACCTTGGCAATTTTCCCTAGACAACTTTGTAATTTCTTGTTTAAATATGGAGAGCTCTCATTTCAGAATTACAGGCTAGGTGTTCCTTGTCCGTGAGCCTGAAAACTGAAAAGATCTACAAGCAGATCTGAACAGACCTAAAGACACACTGAGTTCAGGCCCTCCAGGCTTAGCTTGAGCTGAACAGACTCAAACAGGGTAAGTGTTTCTGAAGCATCCTTTATCCGCGAAGGAGTTGACTGAAGGTTTCAGTTAAAATATTCCTGACCAATAAATGAAGGAAGAGCTTCATTTTGTTTGGGAGACATTTTGTTCTCTTGCTCTTGTTTCGTTGGAATGTTATCTTGAGGTTACTTACCACTTTAGGCTTGCTCCATTCGTTCTCCACGCATTCCTGTATAGCATTACACTCTGAGGCTGTTACCAGGTTCTCACACTCGTTTCCGCAGTCATCGGCCCTCGGTTCAAAACTAGCCAGAGCTGACAGATATTAAAATCAAAAAGAGTTACTCCCATCGCCCAAGATGAGCTAAAGTTTTAATTTACTTCCATTCCCCAATTTAATTTCATTCACTCCCACTTCAAAACCCATTAACTTCAAAAGTGAAAATCAAATCAATGCTCTCAAACTGGAGTCAGCAGACAGCAATAGCGGGCATTCTCTTTGGCTTTTCGCTCCTTAGCTCTTGGATTTGGACTGAAACTTTATTGCTGGAACAGCACAGCAGGTCAGGCAGCATCTAGGGAACAGAAGATTCGACGTTTCGGGCACATGCCCTTCTTCAGGAATGAGCAGAGAGTGTTCAGCAGGAGAAGATAAAAGGTAGGGAGGAGGGACTTGGAGGAGGAGCGTTGGAAATGTGATAGGTGGAAAGAGGTCAAGGTGAAGGTGATAGGTCGGAGTAGGGTGGAGGCGGAGAGGTCAAGAAGAAGACTGCAGGTCAGGAAGGCGGTGCCGGGCTGGAGGGATTCAGCTGAGACAAGGTGGGGGGAGGGGGGATGAAGAAACTGGTGAAGTCCAAGTTCATCCCTTGTGGTTGGAGGGTTCCCAGTCGGAAGATAAGACGCTCCTCCTCCGACCGTCGCGTTGTTGTGGTTTGGCGGTGGATGAGTCCAATGACCTGCATATCCTCGGTGGAGTGGGAGGGGGAGTTGAAATGCTGTGCTACAGGGTGATTGGGTTGGGTGGCCCAGAGGTGCTCTCTGAATCGCTCCGCAAGTAGGCGGCCTGTCTCCCCAATATAGAGGAGGCCACACCGGCTGCAGCGGATGCAGTAATCCCCCCTCCCCCCACCTTGTCTCAGCCGAATCCCTCCAGCCCGGCACCGCCTTCCTGACCTGCAGTCTTCTTCTTGACCTCTCCGCCTCCACCCTACTCCGACCTATCACCTTCACCTTGACCTCTTTCCACCTATCACATTTCCAACGCCCCTCCTCCAAGTCCCTCCTCCCTACCTTTTATCTTCTCCTGCTGAACACTCTCTGCTCATTCCTGAAGAAGGGCATGTGCCCGAAACGTCGAATCTTCTGTTCCCTAGATGCTGCCTGACCTGCTGTGCTGTTCCAGCAATAAAGTTTCAGCTTTGATCTCCAGCGTCTGCAGACCTCACTTTCTCCTCTTGGATTTGGAGGTTGGTTTGGATGTTGACTGAGGGTGTTGGATCTCAACGGAAATCGTATTTCACAATCCTTGCAGATGCCGCTTGGAATTGCTTTGAGCTTCCAGAATTTGCTATTTACCGCCACAATTAACTACTTACAATGAGAGACACAGGGGCGTCCACAGAGCGATAGCACGCGCGAGACACACACAAACCCAGAGAGCTGGTGATTTAACCTATGGATCGCAATGCCTCAAAACAGGTGAGAGGCTGAGAAGGAGTCGCCAGCCGGCGTGGGAATGGTCACTGCATTAAACCAGCCATCCAGCCAACTCAACCCCAAAGACGGGTTGGTCAATACATGTACAAGATACAGTGAACGCTGGAACCCTGCATTAAAAGTAAATGTTCGGTTAAAATTGGTTAACCCAGGTGAATATTCTGAACTCTACAACAACAGGTGTAATTAATGGGTGGAACATTTTTTCCAATAGGTAATGCCCATAGTTCTGCTTACCTTCAGGAGCCCCAAATTACAGAAGCTCCCTTGATAGTGTAGCTGCAGTGAGTCTGTAGGAATATCAGAAGAGTAGGACCAGTCGTAAATGAGGAATCAAGCTGGCTAAAAGGGGTCATGAAATAGCTTTAGCGAGCAGAATTAAGGAGAATCCCAAAGTATTTTAATTCTTATATAAAAAGCAAATGGGTAAATAGAGAAAGGATTGGTCTACTAATGAATAATGAAGGAAGGCTGTGTATCAAACCTGAGAGAATGGGTGAGATTCTGAATGATTATTTTGCATCAGTGTTCACTGAGTAGAGGAACATGATGAATGTTGAGATTTGAGCTAGAAGTTTGATTAGTCTGGACCATGTTGACATAAGTAGGGAAGATATGTTGGGTAGGCTAGAGGTTATTAAAGTGGACAAATCCCCAGGACCGGATGGGATCTATCCTAGGTTGCTGAGGGAGGTGAGAAAGGAAATAGCTGGGGCCCTGACAGATATCTTTGTGGCATCCTGAGGTGAGGTGCTGGAGGAGTGGAAGGTTGCTCATGTTGTCCCACTGTACAAGAAAGGTAGCAGGGATATTCCGGGTAACTACAGACCAATGAGCCTGAAGTCAGTTGTGGGAAAGCTGCTGGAGAAGGTACTGAGGGATAGGATCTATTTATATTTAGAAAAGAATGGGCTTATCTGTGATCGGCAGTGTGAGGGAGATTGTGCCTTACCAACTTGATAGAGTTCTTTAAAGAAGTGAACAAGTTGATAGATGGAGGAAGGGCTGTTAATGTCATATACATGGACTTTAGTAAGGCATTTGATAGATGAGGAAGGGGCTATATTGGACCTAGTATTGGGGAATGAGTCAGGCCAGGTGGTAGAAGTAGAAGGTAGACTAACGGAGAAAGTGAAGTCACATGGTGTGCAGGGTGTTCTAGCTAGGTGGATAAAGAACTGGTTGAGCAACAGGAGACAGAGAGTAGTAGTTGAAGGGAGTTTCTCGAAATGGAGAAAGGTGACCAGTGGTATTCCACAGGGGTCAGTGTTGGGGCCACTGTTGTTTGTGATATACATAAATTATCTGGAAGAGGGCACTGTTGGTATGATCAGCAAGTTTGCTGATGACACGAAGATTGGTGGAGTAGCAGAAAGCATAAGGGACTGTCAAGGAATACAGAAGGATATAGATAGACTGGAGAGTTGGGCAGAAAAGTAGCAGATGGAGTTCAATCCAGATAAATGTGAGGCGATGCATTTAGGCAAGTCTAATTCTAGAGCAAATTATACAATAAACATAACAGCCTTGGGAAAAGTTGATGGGCAGAGAGATCTGGGAGTGCAGGTCCAATGCACCCTGAAGGTTGCTGCACAGGTTGCTAGAGTGGTCAAGAAGACATATGGTATGCTTGCCTTCATTGGAAGGGGTATTGAGTATAAGAGCTGCTAAAATTGTACAAGACATTGGTTCGGCCGCATTTAGTATACCTGATTGAGGTTAACAAAATCATGAAGGGTATTGATAGGGTGGATAGAGATAAGCTGTTTCCCAAGGCGAAGGTTTCAATAATGAGAGGTCATGCTTTCAAGCTAAGAGGTGAAATGTTTAAGGGGAATACACGCGGCAAATACTTCACACAGAGGGTGGTGGGTGTCAGGAATGCATTGCCAGCAGAGATGGTAGAGCCAGGCACGGTAGATTCATTTAAGATGCGCCTGGATAGATGCATGAGTAGTCTGGGAGCAGAGGGATACTGATGCTTAGGAATTGGGCGACAGGTTTAGACAGTAAATTTGGATTGGCTCAGGCTTAGAGGGCCGAAGGGCCATTCCTGGACTGTAAATTTTCTTTGTTATTTCTTTGTTCTTTGTTCTGTGGTAAGCAAGGTAGTGGAAAGGATTCTGAGAGATAGGATTCATGACTATTTGGAAGAACATAGTTTGATTAAAGGTAGTCACAATGGCTTTGTGAGGGGCAGGTCATGTCTCAGAAGCCTTATTGAGTTCTTTGAGGATGTGACAAGACAAGTTGTTGAAGATCGGGCAGTGGATGTGGTTATATGGATTTCAGTAAGGCATTTGATAAGGTTCCCCATGGCAGGCTCATTCAGAAGTTAGGAGGTATGGGAAATGTAGCTGTCTGGATACAGAATTGGCTGGTCAAAAGAAGTGGTAGTGGATGGAAAATATTCTGCCTGGAAGTTGGTGAGCAGTGGTGTCCCACAGGGATCTGTTCTTGGGCCTCTGCTCTTTTCAGTTTTTATAAATGACTTGGATGAAGAAGTGAAAGGGTGGTTTAGTAAGTCTGCTGATGATAAAAAGGTTGATGGTGTTATAGATAGTGTCAAGGGCTGTTGCAGGCTACAACAAGACATTGACAGGATGCAGCGCTAAGCTGAGAAGTGGCAGATGGTGTTCAACCTGGATAAATTGGATAAGTGCAAAGTGATTTATTATGGAAGGTCAAATTTGAATGCTTAATACAGGATTAAGGACATAATTCTTGCAGGAATAACGGGAACCTGGGGTCCACATACATAGATCCCTCAAATTTGCTACCCAACTTGATAGACTTGTTAAGAAGGCGAATGGTGTTTTGGCTTTGATTAGCAAGGGGATTGCATTTAAGAGCCACGAGGTTTTGCTGCAGCTCTATAAAACCCTGGTTAGACCACACTTGGAATATTGTGTCCAGTTCTGGTCACCTCATTATAGGAAGAATGTGAATGCTTTAGAGAAGGTGCAGAAGAGATTCACCAGGACGCTGTCTGGATTGGAGGGCTTGTCTTATGAAGAGAGGTTGAGTAAGCTAGGGTTTTTCTCTACACTTGAGAGAAGAAGAATGAGAGGTGACTTGTTAGAGGTGTACAAGGTAATGAATGGCATAGATAGAGTAGATGGCCAGAGACTTTTCCCCAAGGCAGAAATGGCTGTCATGAACGGTCATAATTTTAAGGTGATTGGAGGAAGATATAAGGGAAATGTCAGAGATAGGATCTTTACACAGAGATGGTGCATGGAATGCACTGCCAGTGGTGGTAGTAGAGTCAGAGACATTAGGAACATTTAAGTGTCTGCTGGACACCACCATCACAGACTTGATCAGCAAGTGTGTGGAGGTCTGCATTCCAAGGAAGTCAATCCGGGTGTTCCTCAATAGGAAACCCTGGATGAATCAGGACATACAGGACCTGCTAAAAACCAGCTGTGAGACTTTCAGGTCAGGAGACCCACTTAAATATAAAGAATCCAAATATGACCTTCACAGAGCCATTAAGGCAGTCATGGACCAATACCGATTCAAACTCCAGACTCAGACAGACTGCAGGCGACTATGGCAACAACCGAATGACATCACAGGTTCTAAAAAGAGACAGTGCAAGATAGCAGACATTGACATATCCCTCCGAGCTCGTCTCAAAGCCTTCTATGCTCACTTTGAGCAGAACATCGGTAGTGAGGTAACACCTATTCTGACAAGTCCTGACAACCCTGTCCAAACAGTCACTGCATCAGAGGTCAGATCAGTTTTCCTTTGTGTGAATCCAAGGAAAGTGATGGGACCAGACGGAGTACCAGACCGGACACTCAGAGCATGAGCCGGTCAACTGGCAGAGCACCTCTCGGACATTTTCAAACTCTCCCTGCAGCAGGCTACCATCAGCAGGCTACCTGTTTCAAGAGGGCCAACATCATCCCTGTGCTCAATTATGTAGAGTGTGGTTAGAGTTTCCAGTAAGAATGGAGAAGCTGTGGTAGAGGTACTGAACAAATCCTCAGCTCCAGAAATACAATTTATTCTTACTAACAATATAGCTGGTTCACAGGTAGGAGTGCTGCCTACTGTGGTTGAAATGCCTGTGGAAACTCAGGCAACTGAACTATTGCAGGACACAAATCCTGGGATTTTTCCCAACTGTATGGTAATGAGGTCACAAAGTCATAAGTTGAAACAGGAGAGATTAAAGAGCACAGATAAATAGTTGAAGTGGAATTAGCAGAGACCCTGTTTGGTGAAATGGTTGACACAAAACAGGAGCAGACATAATTAACTCAGATAAATTAACTGAGTTGCAGCAGAAAGTTGAAAATTTAAAGTGATTGTATCAAAAGACATACATGGAAAAATAATCGGAGTGTATCCCTGAAGGATGTTTTAATGTTTTAATGAGGAAATAGAGACCATCACATATTCAGTTTGATGAGAAATGGGCAGAAGGACATCAAGTTGTATTGCCAGTTGGTGGCACATGAGCTACTAGTAGGGAGTCATTTACAGGTGGCCTGGACTGCAAAGGATGTAGTTGAATTTTGCCAGATATGTCATACATGTCAGGCAATTGGAAAACCATGGGCAGTAATTAGATTAGATTAGATTACATAATATTCCTGCATTTGATGAACTTTTACAAGAGGATAATTGATTGCATTTGACCCCTAGCTAAAACAAAAATAAGGGGGAATGATTGTTTATTAATAATAATGGATGTGTCCACTGGATTTCTAGAGGCCATTTCATTGTGCAATATTACAGCTAAAAGGATTTGTAGACGAATTTCTTAAATTTTTCACTTGATACGGTCACACAAAGAGATACAATCAGATCAAGGGTCAATTTTCACATCAAAATTATTCAAGGAAGTTATGGACAGTTTATGAATAAAACAATTCAAGTCTACTGTGTACCATCCAGAGTCGCATGGAATGGTAGAAAGGTGGCATCAGACAGTAAAGACCATGTTGAAGGCTTTCAGTCAAGACTATCCGGATGATTGGAATAAGGGAATTGCATTGGTATTTTTTGCGATTAGGGATGCATCAAATGAAATCAACCAAATTCAGTCCACTTGAATTAGATTTTGGACATGAAGTGAGAGGACTGCTAAAATTGATTAAGGAGAAATTGGTAAGTCATGATTCAGAGACTAACATATTTAGACTATGTGTCAAATTTCAGGAACGATTAAATAGGGCAGGGGAGTTTGCTAACCAGCATTTAAAAGTATTACAGTGAAACAGGATGCAGACAAGAAATCAAAAACTTGCAATTTTGCTATCAGAGATAAGGTGTTAGTGTTACTTCCAGTAATAAGCAAACCTTTTAAAGCAAGGTTTAGTGGACCTCATCAAGTTGAAAGGAAATTGAGTGAGGTGAATGATCTGACAGAAAGAAATCTCACAGATTGTGTCACATGAATATGCTCAAAAGCCAAAGGACATTGTGTTATTGGTAATTATTGAATTACCTTCCAGAGGAATATCAAAGTGATCTGAAAGAGTTATTGTAGAAATAACATGTAGAAATAAGCTGGGAAGTACTAACCTAATTATACATGATATAGATATAGGAGATGCTGTTTCAGTTAAGCAACATACTTATAGGCACAACCTTATAGGCACAGGTTCAAAGGGAGATTGACCGCATGCTCTAAGGTGGCATACTCAAAGTGAGTTACAGTGACTAGAGCTCACAATGGTAATGGTGCCAAAACCAGATGATATCCCATGGTTATGAGTGGACTATTGCAAAGTCAATGCAATTCCAAAGATTGATGCATATCCAATTATGTGTTTGGAAGACTGTTGAAAAGGTGGGACAAGCAACTTATATTCCTAAATTGGACTTGCTCAGAGGTTATTAGCAGGTACCTTTGTTTGAAAGAGTGAAGGCAATTTCAGCTTTCGTAATACTGAATGGACTGTATCAGTTTAAAGTCATGCCATTTGGTATGAAAATGTGCCAGCCACATTTCAGAGACTAACCAATAAAATCATTGCTGGATTACCCAATTTGTAGATTATATTGATGACCTGGTGACTTTTAGTCTCACCTGGAAGGAACATTTGCGACATTTATCAATTGTTTGATCGACTTTTGGAGACAATTTGTTTGGCAGTAAGCCTAGCTAAAAATGAATTTACCAAAGCCCAAATCACCTTCCTGGGACATGATTTTGGAGATGGACAAATAGCCCCATGGAATGCAACAACAAAGGTAAAAAAAACATTCCAACGATAAAAAAAACAGTGCTACAGTTCCTGGGATTGAATGGATATTAATCGAAAATTTGTCTCAAATTTTCCCAGCATGGCTGCTGCATTCACTGAATTGTGAAAGAAAGGCAAAAAGTTTCAGTGGAGAGCAGACTATCAGAAAGCATTTGACAGCCTGCAAGGAGTCCTCGTCACTGCCCCAGTGTTAGTCATGCCTAATTGCGCAAAACTGTTCAAGGTGGCTATCGATGCAAATGATTTGGGTGCTGATGCTGTGCTCTTACAGGAAGACAATGAGAAGATAGAAAGACCTATCAGGTATTTCTCTCGGAATGTGGACGTCTATCAGCAGAAATATTCAACAGTTGGGAAGGAGACTGAGCTTGGTGTTGGTGTTACAACATTTCAATGTCTAACTGATCATAACCCATTGAAGTTTGTGGAGAAATTTAAGGATAAAAATTCCAGACTATTTAGATGGAGCTTGTTGTTACAGCTTTTACGGGCAGCATGGTGGCACAGTGCTGCCTCATAGTGCCAGGGATCCGGGTTTAATTCCTGCCTCAGGCGACTCTCTGTGTGGAGTTTGCACGTTCTCCCTGTGTCTGTGTGGGTTTCCTCCGGATGCTCCGGTTTCCTCCCACTGTCCAAAAATGTGCAGGTTAGGTGAATTGGCCATGCTAAATTACCGATAATGTTAGGTGAAGGGGTAAATGTAGGGGAATGGGTCTGGGTGGGTTGCGCTTCAGCGGGTCGGTGTGGACTTGTTGGGCCAAAGGGCCTGTTTCCACACTGTAAGTAATCTAATCTATAGAATTTATAAATTGTACATGTGGCAGGATGAGAAAACATGATTGCCTATGCATTGCCGAGAATTGGATGAGAAATGGAGGCATTCAGTGGCAGGAGTAAAACAGATTGAAACAGAATGTAGATGTGCATGTTTGCATGATTATTGTCAATGTAAATATATGGGTATTGTAGTGTACTAACAATTTTAGATTAAGGTGTTTTAAAATGAAGCCATCTTTGGACATTGATTTTTTTTTAAAGGGGGAATTTGTGATGATGCTGCTCCTTTAACAAGGTTATGTTGTCCTTGGTTGTCTTCCCCCAGGAGGTCATAAAGGCAGGTTCTGAAATGTTTAGGGTGATCTGCTTGAAAAGGTTTAATTTTTAAAAAAACTTGTACAATGAAAGGGGAGTGGCCAGTTCTCCCAGTTCAGTTTAACTCTGGTTTGGTTTGGATTTAGCAGACTGGCTGTTGAGAGCATGCAGTTAGTCAGTTTTGAGGCTGTTGGTCAAAAAAACAGTTACATGGAAGAAGGTGTTCAATACTGAATCTCTCTCTGACATCTCTCCTGTAAGACCCTGTGTTTGATTTACCTTTTTTGCCAAGGAATATTTATGGGGATTGTTGCAAGTGTTTGGGACAGCATCATTAAGTTGGGATGATCTGTTGGATTTTTAAGTAGTTAAGTCAATCTATTCTCTCATGTTTGTATTTCATTTAGTAATCTTGCAAATAAATTTTGTTTTGTTTGAAACAGAGTGGTTGGATCAGCTTCATCACTCCTTCACACTTGTTCAAAGCAACTAGAAAAGTTAAGGTGCAGGCTACTTTTTTGCAATGTTTTGAAGGGTCCTGGCCTGGTCCACAACAGTTGGTAGCTGGTTTCCAACATGGAGGTCCTTGGAGCATTTGCGAACTGAATCTGCTGGGTTCCCACATTAAACAGTCAATAATGGCCACCAATTGGCATCTCACCACTGCCTGGCAAGAATCTCACTGCACTGCTTGTGAAAAAAAAATGAAAGAGGAAGTGAGATGATCTCGAAGTTTAGACAGACTTCACCTCACTGTTCACCATAGACCACATTCCTCAGACCTCTACACGGTGTCAGTCCACAGTTAACTGAAGTTATGATCACAAGGTGGTTGCAAAAGTCATTCTCAACTGCAAGGATCATGTCCATCATTAACTCTACTTCCAACGTTTTGCACAGATCCAAAGAAGAACTGTTGTGAGGTGAAGAAGTCAGGATATTCTGTCAGCTCATACTGACACAAGTTCATGTGCACAATTCTCGAACTAAACTAATTTAATCATTTGATAGCAACATAAGGTACTTGTAGCACACATAACATATGCATCAATCGCTCTGAATTAGGTTCATATTGATTCAAATAGATCGAGAAGTTATTTAACATAAAGTTGCGTGCACTAACATGACACCTCAGATTTATATATGTAATGATTGTTGACTGAATATTTGGAGTGTGCGATGCAGGCCTTTTACACAAGAATGTCACAGAAGATTGGTCTGCAGGTGCAATAGGTAACTAAGGCGGCAAATGGAATTTTGTCTTTCTTTGTGAAAGGGATTGAGTTTAAAAGCATGGAGATTATGTTGCAGCTGTACAGGGTGCTGGTTAGGCCACAACTGGAGTACAGTGTACAGTTTTGGTCTCCTTACTTGAGAAAGGATATGCTGGCACTAGTGGGGTGCAGAGGAGGTTCACAAGGTTGATTCCAGAATAGAGGGGTTTGGCTTATTAGATTAGATTCGGTTCCCTACAGTGTGGAAACAGGCCCTTCGGCCCAACCAGTCTACACCAACCCTCTGAAGAGCAACCCACCCAGATCTCTGAATGATGCACCTAACACTACGGGCAATTTAGCATGGCCAATTCACCTAACCTGCACATCTTTGGACTGTGCAAGAAACCGGAGCACCCGGAGGAAACCCACGCAGACACAGGGAGAATGTGCAAACTCCACACAGACAGTTGCCCAAGGCTGGATTCAAACCTGGGACCCTAGTGCTGTGAGGCAGCAGTGCTAACCACTGAGCCACCGTGCCACACCATCTTATGAGGAAAGAGTGAGTAGACTGGGATTATATTCATTGGAATTCAGAAGAATGGGGAAGAGGTGGGGGTGGGGATCTTATAGAAACATATAAAATTATTAAGGGAATAGATAAGATAGAAGTAGAAAGGGTGATTCCACTGGCAGGTGAAATTAGGATAGGAGGGCATAGTGTCAAAATTAGGGGGGACAGATTTAGGACTGAATTGAGAAGGAACTTGTTTTTTTACCCAGAGGATTGTGAATCTGTGGAATTCTATGCCCAGTGCAGTAATTGAGGCCTATTCATTGGTGTTTTTAAAGCTAAGATAGATAATTCCTTTTACTGTTCAAAACAATTAAGGGTTATGGTGAGAGGGTGGGAAAATGAAACTGAGGCTGCTAAAAGATCAGGCAGCATCCAAGGAGCAGGAGAATCAACGTTGCATAAGCCCTTCATCAGGAATGAGGCTTGTGGGCTGAGGGGCTGAGAGAGAAATGTGAGGGGGCGTGGGTTTGGGGTGAAAGTAGCTGAGAATACGATAGAACACTTTATGAAGAGCTTATGCCCGAAACATTGATTCTCCTGCTCCTCGGATGCTGCCTGACCTGCTGTGTTTTCCAGCACCACACTCTCGACTCTGACCTGCAGTCCTCACTTTCTCCACAAAAAAATCAGCCTGACCTTATTGAAAGTGGAGCAGGCTCAAAGGGTCAGATGGTGTACTCCTGCTCCTATTTCTTATGTTCTTGTGTTGTGATGCCAGCTAGCTGTCTTAAACATTCAGTAATGTTGTGAGAGCTGGACAAAAATAACAATTCCAACTGAGTAAATTAGAACTTCAGAAATAGCAGCACAGTCTCGAGTTCATTGTGGAGTTAGTGCATGTTAGCTAAGGCAATGGAGGAAACATTATATCTGGTTGCTGTACCTACCAAAAAGGTTTTCAACTATCTTATGAATTTTTGACCCATGTGTGATCGTTAATGGTGCATTGAATAGCCTCTTGCTCAAACTTTGAATTGGATAAATATGAAAACGACAGCCCACAGCTCAGAATCTAAGTAGGAATACCATCTTCTGAAGAACATAAGGAAAGCCAAAACAGGAAAAGAATCAATTTTAACTTGGAATCCCAGAACATTCAAGAGCACTGTTTCTGATCACTGTGAGCACAGAACTGGTTTATCAAGTTGGCATGCCTGTCACACTACAGCTAGGTAAAGAACAGTTAGCTCCGTGCTTGAGGGGAGTTTCTGGCAGTCCATGTTTCACATTTTAGATTTGTTCTCGTGCCAAGGAAACTACGGAGTGTGGATAGACGGCGAACCTCAGTTTTCATCGAATTAAAATGAAACACATCTATGCCAGAGGTCACAAAGAAAGAGCATTTATGATCACAGCCTGAACATTAACAGTGCAATGGGTTACCATATCTTTCAGTGCAATGTGAACTGACAAATGCTGGTTATTAGTACATTCTTGGGCCTCTGTTAATACATTAAAGAGGAAGCATCTCACAAAATAGCTAACACCTAACATCTTACCTGGAGCGAAACAGAAAAGTGCGAGGAACACAAAGAGAGCCATCGCTGCTTTCTGACTATTTGAACCACACTGACTGACAGTTATATAGCAGGAATAACCTGCATAAACACTTAATTATTCATTTACAGAATGAATAAGACAGCAAAATAAGAAAAAATCATCCAAAAGGAATCATGTCTTGTGTTAATGTCACCATCCCCACAATCATATACAAACCGAGAGAATTATTGCAGTTTTGTCGATTCATGTGGTGGAGCCACCTTTCAGTCATTCAGTCATTCATTCACCTTTCAGTCATGGGAATTAAACATTAATGACCTAACAAAGCTACTTCAAGTTCACAACTTGTTCTCTTTTAAACCATTAGTTTACTGAGGGAACCTTTCCAGTTACAATTAGTAATTAAAAATCTGGGGGTTTGAAAGCAACTCACAATTTATCCCTAATAAGCATCACAGTTGGTGACATAGCAGCATCTATATAAGACATTTGATCAAATCTTTGATCTGAGTTTATTCTCAGAAGGTAGAGGTAGACTTTGGAAGGAATGCCTCAAAAACACGTTAATTTTTTTTGCTGACTGTGCATCCATCAGACACGTGGTTCAGAGGGCAGAATTCTCAATTGGAAGTATCAATGCTGTGGGTTTAAGTTTACCTTCAGGAGCTTGTAGATAAATGCAAATCTCTGCTCTGGTAATGTACTGCCTTGTGACTCTCAGAAATGCTGAGATAAGGCCCTAATCAACCGTCCCAGCGGACAGGCTGTAAAAGATCTTCCATCACTATTTTGAAATAGAGCTTTTGAATTATCCTTATAGTCATCTAGTCAGCTCTGTCCAAAATAATCCCCTCTCCCAAAATAATTTTGCCTCTTCATCTCCTTAGAACTTCAAATTTCATTTACTTCTGTGGCCATCTAATTTTCTTTTGAAATCATTTGCTTATAAGTCACAGAATTCAACATCACAGTGCCCATCAAGCTTGCGCTTCTCAAAGCATCCACCTAACTATTCGATCCCATTTTCCAGGACTTGGCCAAAGCTGTGTAATATGTGCAAGTGCATATTTAAATGTTTCTTTGATGTCTTGAGGGATTCCATCTTTACCACCCTTACAGGCAGTGAGTTATGAATGGCCACCGACCTCTGGGTGATCCTTTTTCCTCACATCGCTAATCCTCCTGCCCTTGCCTTAATTCTATATCCCCATTTTGATTCCTTCAGCAGAGGAGAAAAAGTTCCTTGCTGTCTACCCAATCTATGCCCCTCACAGTTTATAATTTTCAATCACGTCCCCCCTCAGTCTCCTCTGCTCCAAGAAAAGAACATGAATTGTATCCAACATCTCTACATCAACTAAATTCTTCAGTCAAGCAACATTTTGGTAAACCTTCTCTGCAGTCACATCCATGGCCAAACTAAAAGTGTTATGCAGTTTCAGGAGGCCATTGGTTTTTCACCCTCAAGATCTGTCACTAGCCATCAAAGAGGATGGTAGAATATAACTTCACTGACCACGAATAGTCGGGGAGTCCTGGGGTATGGGGAAAGAACAGGTAAGTGGATGTGAGGAATGTCAGACCAGCCATAATCGTATTAAATAGTGGGGTGGGGATGGGGGGCCTGTGGTGGTGGTGATGGTTGCCATCAGCCTATTCCTGTTCTTATTTCTTATAGTTTTATGGAACAGAACTACTTTGTAGGATTGACAACTGAAAATCTGGCAGGGGGTACAAAATTAGACAAATACATTCAGGATGGGACGAAAGACTTCCTCTGTTCCATACCATGATGGAATTTATTTGATCATTCCATGGGATATGTGTGAGGAGCTATGGAGGTTTGGATGATGGATTAGCGAAGATTCAAATGGTGATTGAACAAATGTCTTGCAAAAGCAAAACCCATAGAATTGAAGGGACAACGGCAGCTAGGAGCCAAAACTGTTGAGTCAGAAATCGGACAGTGTTCACGTTGGAGAGCAGTATATAGTGGTGTTCTATAGGGGCCAGTGTTAACTCTTTGCATTATGATGATGGTTAGCACAGAGAAAAGGGTCAAATGTGCATATGTATCAGGAGCTGTATCATGTTGATGTCAAGTCACATGACACTTTGACTAAAGCGAAGAAGGTATGAGAGAAATCCCGTTCAACAAGGTCTCTGGGAGAGCTTATGGTGAAGAAACATTCTGAACTTGCACCTGTCTTGTGTTCAGTCCCCCTCATTCTGAGACTCCCAAATGTTGCTGGCAAAATTGACATAAGGTATACATTCAAAGTTTCCAGATGGTGTAAAAGTTTTAAAACTTAATGAGAACAGTTAACTTCAAGCGCAGGCAGGTGGAACTAGTTTAGTTTGGGATTATGGTCAACATAGACTGGTTGGACTGAACAGTCTGTTTATGTACTGTATGATAGTTTTTGAAGGCGGTAGGAAAGGTGAAAAGACTCGCTGGCTGGATCAAAACCAGCATGGTTGCCAGATTTGCAAAGTACCCGAAATGGACTAATCCTTGACTCTGGAAACCCATATTCATCTCTTCAGACTGTCACCATTATTGTCTCAGATTGATGTGAGTGTTTTAGGATGGATTTTAGGACTTCTGATTCGACATGGACTCAGTTGAAAGCCTTGATTAACTCGCATCTGTACTCGGTGTGCTAAATCAAAAGTTAGTTAATTTCGTCATTCTACATGTTCTACCCAGATATGAACATGGAAACCACTCAGGTGGAATTTGAAACTTGCATTGTAAATGCTCACTGTTCATGTCTGGCACATTGTTGTGAGAACTGACATATTAAATGTGCTTAGTGTACCCTTTGTTTATTCATTAACTGTGAATGTGTCCACTATTCACCTCCAATATTGCCAATCAATAGGATGACAGCACGTTCCTATTTGGCCAGAACATAAAGTCATAGAGTCACAGGGTCATTCAGTGTGGAATCAAATCTAATCCATGCCAATCATAATCCCAAACTAATCTAGTCCCACTTGCCTGCACTTGGCCAATATCCCTCTAAGTGTTTCTTATTCATGTACTTATCCAAATATCTGTTAAACATTGTAACTGTACGCACATTCACCATTCCCTCTAGAAGGTCATTCTGCACGCGAACCATTGTCTGTATAAAAAATTGCCCCATGTCTTTTTTAAAATCCTATTCCTCTCACCTTAAAATATGCCCTAATATTGAAATCCTCCATACTAGAGAAAAGACACATTATCTGTATCCTTCATGATTTGAGAAATCATTATAATATCACCGCTCAACCTCTTATGCTCCAATGAAAAATGTCCCGTTTATCCAATGGGTGGCACTGTGGCACAATGGTTAGCACTGCTGCCTCACAGCACCAGGGGTCTGGGTTTGATTTACCCTCAGGCAACTGCTTGTTTAAGCTGGGTTTAAGCTGGGTGCTCCAGTTTCATTCTATACTCCAAAGATGTGTAGACTAAGTGAATTGGCTGTACTAAATTGCCCATAGTGGCTATGTTAGATATGATTTGGAGATGCCGGTGTTGGACTGGCGTGTACAAAGTTAAAAATCACACAACACCAGGTTAAAGTCCAACAGGTTTAATTGGAAGCACACTAGCTTTCGGAGCGACGCTCCTTCATCAGGTGATTGTGGAGGGCTCGATCGTAACACAGAATTTATAGCAAAAATTCTATAGAGTGTCTTAAGTCTGTGAGGGGGTGCATATGTGAGTGTGGGAGTGTGTGTGTCTATAAGGGTGTGTGTGGGTGTCTGTGTGCGCGTCTGTGTGTACCTGTGTCTGTGTGTATGTGAGAGTGTGTGTGTGTGTAGGAATATCAGTGTGTAGTGCAATGGTGATCACCTGTAATGTGACATGAACCCAAGGTCCCGGTTGAGGCCCTCCCTATGGGTACCGAACTTAGCTATCAGCCTCTGCTCAGCCACTTTCCTCTGCTGCCTGTCCCGAAGTCCACCTTGGAGGATGGTCACCCAAAGGTCTGAGGCTGAATGTCCTGGACCAGTGAAATGTTCCCCAACTGGGAGGGAACCCTCCTGTCTGTTGATTGTTGTGCGGTGCCCATTCATCCGTTACCGTAGCCTTTGCTCGGTTTCCCCAATGTACCATGCTTCTGGGCATCCTTGCCTGCAATGTATAAGATAGACAACGTTGGCTGAGTCACATGAGTACCTGCCATGTGCAAGGTGGGAGATGTTCCCACGCGTAATAGTGTTATCTATGTCCACAATCTGACACGTCTTGCAGAGTCCACCGTGACAGGGTTGTATGGAGTTGTCATGAGAGCCGGGCAGTTTGCTACAAACAATGATCTGTTTGAGGTTTGGCGGTTGTTTAAAGGCAAGTAGTGGAGGTGTGGGGAAGGTCTTGGTGAGGTACTCATCCTCATTGATAATGTGTTGCAGATCACCAAGAACGTGGCATAATTTTTCAGCCCCTGGGAAGTACTGAACAATGAAGGATACCCTGTCAGTTGCAGCACGTGCAGACACTCTGCACTCACTCTATACACACTTTCTCACACTCACAACCCCCACCCCAGACAGACACACACACACAGACAGACAAAGACCCACATGCACACATATATTTTGTGGGGTGAATTTGTACTTGCAGAGTTACATTGCACTTTGCTCAAAAACTGCATATATTCATGTAGAACTCTGAGCTCAAAAACTGCATGAATTTATGTAAAACTCTGTTATCTCACTTTTTAGATTAGAATCAATCTAAACATCAGGTCAT
This sequence comes from Chiloscyllium plagiosum, assembly GCF_037043375.1. Taxonomy (NCBI): domain Eukaryota; kingdom Metazoa; phylum Chordata; class Chondrichthyes; order Orectolobiformes; family Hemiscylliidae; genus Chiloscyllium; species Chiloscyllium plagiosum. The sequence continues at coordinate 62,178,028 of NW_028270161.1, forward strand.
AGACAGAGAACACAGGGGGCTAACACCTTCAACATATTGTCTAGCTATCACCATTGTTAACAGCTAACCCAAGAATGCAACTTTAAAAAAAAGGGTTTTGTGATTTACACATGAAAGAAGTGAAACTATCACTGTATTCTAACAGATGAAAGGCTTAGCAGACAATCAATTTTTCAATGTATAATTTCAGTTACATCACACTGCAAATTTTTGCTATAAAGTCTGTGTTACGATCGAGCCCTCCACAATCACCTGATGAAGGAGCGTCGCTCCGAAAGCTAGTGTGCTTCTAGTTAAACCTGTTGGACTATAACCTGGTGTTGTGTGATTTTTAACTATGTTAGATATGTTAGCAATGAGAAATGTAGGGTAACAGTGAAAAGGATAGGGAGATGGGTCAAGATGGGATGGTTTTTGGAGGGTTAGTGTGGACTTGTTGGGCCAAATAATCTGTTTCCACATTGTAGCGATTTTATGATGATCCAGCCTCTCCTTATAACTCAATCCCTCCATTCCTGGCAATATTCTGGTTAATCTCCTCTGAACCCTCTCCAGCTAAATAATATCCTTCCTATAATAGGGTGATCATACTGGACACAGTACTTCCTGAAGTGGCCTCACCAATGTTTTTTACAACATCAACAGAATATCTTAACTTCTGCACTTAAAAGTCTTTGAAATGAAGGCAATTGTACTAAATACCTTCTTAACCATCCTATCTGTATGTGACAAAGACTTCAAATGTACCTGAACCCATTGGTTTCTCTGTTCTATGACACTACCAAAGGCCCTGCTTTTAACTGTATAAGTTCTGCTTTCGTTTGCTTTACCAAAATGCAATACCTTGCATTTATCCAAATTAAATTCCATTTGCCAGTCTTCAGCCCATTGATCCAATTGATCAATCTTTTAAAAAGATCTTACATAACCTTTTTTCGCTGTCCACTCTACTGTACCATCAATTGTTGGTGTCATTCGCAAACTTAAAAATCAAGACTCCTATATTGTCATCAAAATCATTTGTATCAATGACAAACAAAAGTGGACAGACAGAAATGTGAACATCCTAGTATCCTACCATTTTCAATTCTGTGTCTTTTCCCATCACCATGTTTGCACAGAAGTTTGCTGTTTGAAACTGAATTTGGAATAAATAGCTTTCAAGTAATACACATTGAACCCTTTGCAATGAAGATTGCTAATGCTGCATATCAAAACAAAAGTCCACATTCAGCTTCTAATGTTAATTCCATATATTTTAAGAAAAATTATGGGTCAACATTTGGTCAGACAGACAGCAAAAACAATTTTATTCTGATGGATAAACACTGAATACAATTTGGACCAATCTGTATCTTCATTTCCTGAACATGTCTGCATATTTCCCCAACCCTAATCTCATAATCAGTGAATATACATTGTTCCACTGTCTGCACCATCCACTCTATGCACTCCAGAAACAAATTTTCTAAGTTGTAGAAATTTTTGTCCTGTGCCACGTTGCTTGAAATGGCATTGATGAAAATAGCATTTCTACTACTTGTAAACAGAGACGATATTTTGAAGAAAAGTCAAAATGGATTCAGGACATTGGCTCTGCTTTCCTGTCCACGGTTGCTGTCAGAGTGCTGAGTTTCTCATGGCTGACGTGATAACCTCATGTTTGATTGAGGCAAGTTCAGAATGCCAATACCAAATAAACAAACTGGCAGTGCTGAAATTGCTATTTTAGCTGACAAAACAAGACAACCGAGTCATCATCAAGAAATGTGTATGGCCTGTTTGATTCACATCTGTTGCAAAGTTGCAATGATAAGTTGTATGGTAAATTTGACATGAAAAGGCTGACTACAATTTTTAGCTTAGAAAGACAATGGAGCTAAACTCATAAATATACAAAGAGCTATTTTAAGTTGTTGATTTGTGCAGCACAGGAAGAGAGAAGAATAAAGATTCACAACAATAGAATAGTTTTTTTTCTCTATTTCTTTCTCTGTTGCTCAATATGTTGAAAGACTGTAGAAATGAAAAAGGCAACATGGGGAACTAACCATTCAGGAAAAACTCAACAAGCTCTACAGATCTGAACCAGAACAGGACCAACATCCTTGCACAAAGGTTTGCTAGTGCTGTTGAGAGGAGTTTAAGTTAGTTTGGCAGGGAGAGAGAATGCAGAGCAATGATACAATAAAGATTCAGCATACTATGGTAAAGGAACCAAAGAGAACAAAGAAAGAACAAAGAAAATTTACAGCCCAGGAACAGGCCCTTCAGCCCTCCAAGCCTGAGCCAATCCAAATCTACTGTCTAAACCTGTCGCCCTATTCCTAAGCATCTGTATCCCTCTGCTCCCCACTACTCATACAACTGTCCAGATGCATCTTAAATGAATCTACCGTGCCTGCCTCTACCATTCCAAAAGTCCACCATCCTCTGTGTGAAGTACTTGCCGCGTGTATCCCCCTTAAACTTTCCACCTCTCACCTTGAAAGCGTGACCTCTCGTTATTGAATCCTTCATCCTGGGAAAACCTTGTCTCTATCCACCCTTCATGATTTTGTAAACCTCAATCAGGTCCCCCCTCAATCTCCTTTTTTCTAATGAAAACAAACCTAACCTACTCAATCTCTCTTTGTAGCTAGCACCTTCCATACCAGGCAACATCCACGTAAACCTTCTCTGCACCCTCTCTGAAGCGTCCACATCCTTTGGTAGTGTGGCGACCAGAACTGCACACAGTATTCTGAATGCAGCCGAACCAATGTCTTGTACAATTTTAACATGACTTGCCAGCTCTTATACTCAATACCCCGTCCAATGAGGGAAAGCACACAATATGCCTTCTTGATCACTCTATCCACCTGTGCAGCAACCTTCAGGGTACAATGGACCTGCATTCCCAGATCTCTCTGCTCATCAACTTTTCCCAAGGCTATTCCATTCACTGTATAATTCGCTCTGGAATTAGTCTTGCCTAAATGCATCACCTCACATTTGTCTGGATTGAAATCCATCTGCCACTTTTCCGCCCAACTCTCCAGTCTATCTATATACTCCTGTATTCTTTGACAGTCCCTTATGCTTTCTGCTACTCCACCAATCTTTGTGTCATCTGCAAACTTGCTGATCATACCAACAGTGCCCTCTTCCAGATCATTTATGTACATCAACCAAGGCAGAAGGTGTTCAACCAGATTGAGATTCAAAGGAGTAAGGCAAAGCTGGAAGGCCTCAACTTTAATAAAGGGAGTATTATGGATATTATAGATAAGAGTTCAGGTTGTGGTTTGACAAGTGTAATTGTGATGCTGTTATCATCACAGAGATGTAGTTGAAGGAGGGGCAGGATTGACAATGCAATATTCTGGTGTAAGATCAGAAACTGGTTGAAACATTCAACAGTTCAGACAGCTTCTGTGGAAAAAGAAACAAAGTTAATGTTTGGGCCCAGAGACTCTTCTTCAGAATTGATTGTAGCTGGGAAGGAATGGGAAGGAGGAGGGATAAATGTTGTGATAGATATAGGACAGATGTCAGAGGGAGTTTCGTTACTCAGAGAGTAGTAGGGGCATGGAATGCACTGCCTGCAACAGTAGTAGACTCCCTAACTTTAAGAGCATTTAAATGGTCATTGGATAGGCATATGGATGGGAATGAAATCGTGTCGGTTAGTTGGGCTTCAGATTGTGCCAAAGGGGCTGAATTGCTCTGTGATGTTCTATGCTGGATGGAGGTGGAGCCCAGAGAGAGGGAAGAACAGTTCAGCAGACAAAAGAATGGATTAAGGTCAGCCTGAGAAAATTAATAAATGTTATTAGGGATCTTTAGTGGCAGGGAATAGGTTGTTAGTGAAAGCAGTCCATATGATGATAAGGCTTGATATGTGGAGGTCGTGGTAAGGATATGAGAGAAAGTGCTGAGGCCTCAAAATTATTGAACTCAATATTGATTCCAAAAGGTTTATTATACCAAAGTGTTTCCAAGCAGAAAATGAGGTATCCTCCTTATGATGAGCTTCACTGGAGCACTATAGCGAGCCTGAAGCAAAGATGTTGGCGAGGGAACACAGTGGTGTGTTGAAATACCAAACAGCCAGAAGCTCATGATCATTTTTATGGATAGAATGTTGGTGTTCTACAAAGGAATCACTCAGTCTCTGCTTTGTGTCTTCAGTGTGGAGGAGACAATATTGTGAGCAGTGAATACAGAAGACAAAATTGAGTGAAGTGCAGGTAAAGTACAGCTTCACCTGGAAGCACAAGCTAGAAGAGCAACACTTTATTTTTTCGCTTGGGAACCATTCAACCCTCTGGTAAAATTGCAGTTGAATTGCAGCTGGAGCCTGTTGCTTTTGGAACAAGATTGGAATGGGGGTGGAGTCTGTTTCTCAGGAAAGAGAGCTTGACTTGAGTTAAAGTCTTTTGAGAATAGGACTGGAGCCTGTTTCTAGTGGAACAGTTTGAAAGTTGGCTGGTGTCTGGGGGACCATTGAGGATGTGGCACGGGGGCCCGTTTTTAAGAGAACATACAAGGAGCTACCAGGAGCTTGTTGCTGGGAAACAGCGTTGGAGTGGGTCAGCAGCCATTGCTAGGGAAACAGTTTTGGAGTGGGTCAGGAGCCTGTTGCTGAGAGAACAGACTGTCAATGGACAGTAGCCCATTACTGGGATTAGAGCTGTCAGTGGGGATGTATCTTTTGGCTTTGGGAGCAAAGTGGCATTCAGGAAAATGAATGAATGACTGAAAGAGTTAGCTTTATTGACACATGTACTCAAATGAGTTTGCATGTTACCTAGATACAAGGTACCTAGGTACAGATTCTTCAGCACAAGTTTCCAGAAAAAAATAGAAATGTAAAAAACTAAGAAGTCTACTATTACGGATCGTGGGAATGATGTTGCTAATGGACTTAATTGTGAGCAGGACCTGAGCCAGTCATGAAGGGAACACAATGACAGCGGGGATGGAGATTTGTTCAAAAAACAGAGTGGGAGTGGGAGTGTGGCAAGAGCCTCCTGCTCAGAGAACGAAGTCTGAATTGAGCAGGGATATGTTTCTAGGAGAACAGATGGAAATTATGTCGGAGTCAGCAGCTGGGGGAACAAAATGAGAATGCAACAGGAACTTATTGCTCAGAGAACAGTTTAGGAGAGGGGAAAGAGTCTGCTGCAGAAGGAGCAGAACTGGAGCAGCCCAGAATCTGTTGGTTAAGGAACAATGAAGGAAGGAACCAGAGAGAGTTGCTCGGGAAACTGAGTTGATTTAGGTCTGGAACTTGTTGCTTGGGAAGCAGATTCAGTGTTAAGCTGGGATATGTTTCTTCAATAACAGAATGGGAGTGATGCTAGAGTTTGGTACATAGGGAAAAGAGTGGGAATACTGCTGGAGTCTGTTGAATGGGAATGGATGGGAGTGATGTAGGAACCCTTTTATTCAGGTAGAGAGAGTGAGATTGGAATCTGCTGCAATAGGAGCAAAATGGGAATGGGACTGGAGACTGTTGTAGGGCAATAGATTGGGATTTTTGTCATTGCAAAGGGAAGAGTTTCAGGGTTCATCTGACAAGAGATGCTAAAGAGTGGGTCAGGAGCTTGTTGCTTGGGAACAGATTGGAATGGGCAGGAGCCTGTTTCTAGGGAATGGAGTTGGAGTGGGACAGGAATCTGTTCCAGGCTTGTTCTTGATGAGTCAAAGATGCCTGCAAAAGATGGTTTTCAATTGGGGGAAGATTTTATTAAAATAATGTACTATCTGGCCGCATTAGGCTGGAAACAGCTCCTTGAGAGTAAGTCTACAGTGGAGCAGTGGGGGTTTTTAAAAAGGTGCTGGGGAGAGTACAAGTCCAATATGAAATTCAGCTGCAGTCCCAGAGGAATAAGGGATGTGCAGGAGGGATCTAAAGAAAGCAATTAAAAGAGCAATGATGGTCATGAAAAAGGGCTTGTGAACAGGATTAGGGAGAATCCTGATATTTATAAATACACTAATAAGAGGAGATTAACCATGGAAAAAGTAGGCATCAAGGAGGCAACTTGTGTATGAAGCCACAGGATATTGGAAGGGTATTAAATGAATACTTCTCTTTGGTCTTCACTGTAGATAAGGGGAATGTAGCTACAAAATTCAGGAAAAGGGACTGTTAGGAACTTGTACAGTTTGACTTAGGAAATGGGGTGGAATTGGAAGCTCTTTTGGGCTGAAAAGCAGGCAAATCCCGTGGCCCAGATGAATTGCATTCCCAGCTGCTGTGGGAGAAAACTGCAGGGGGTCTGACACAAATTTTTAATTGCTCTCTGGCAACAGGGAAATGCCAGAGGACAGATGGGCAGCTAATGTAGTTCAACTTTTTAAGAGGGGTGGTAGAGGTGAACTAGGAAATTATAGACCGGTGAGTTTCATGTCAATGGTAGGGAAACTATTGGAAAAAACTTTGAAGGAGCAAATTAATACCCACTTGGAAAGGTATGGGTTAATCAGGGATAATCAGAATGGCTTTGTCAGAGGGACGTTATATAGATTTTAGCATAGCTTTTGACAATGTCCCACATGGGAGACTGATTGAGAATGTTAAAACACATGGAATTGAGAGAAAGTTGGTGAGATGAATCGAATCTGACTTAGTAATAGGACCCAATGCAATAGTTTCTTCCCCAAAGCCATCAGGCTCCTTAACACTGTATGATTACACTCGATTCCATTTGCAATTTTTGGATGACATTTTGAATTGCTGCTAAAACCATGTTTTATTAATGATCACTCATTGTTACATTGTACTTTGTCCACCACTGTGCCTAATGTCTTGTCTTGTCAGGAATTACTGTGCTATCTTGCATGTTTTGCACTTTTCTATGCACTTCATGCTGTACTGTGTATGACTGTACTCTTGTGTAGTCTGTGTGTTCATAGAGCGCCTTGGTCCTGAAGGAAGGCTGTCTCGTTTTATTATACCAACTGTATATGGTAGAAACAACAAATACAACTACTCTAGTCTACTCTACTCTACTGTATAACAGGTAGTGGTAGAAGGCTGTTTAAGTGACTGGAGACAGGTGTTCAGCAGTGTAGCACAAGGATCAGTACTGGGACCCTTATTGTTTGTTATATACACAAATTAAATGGACAAAAATGTGGGGATAATGTTAAACAAATTTGCGGATGACATCAAGATTGAGTGAGTATTTGAATGATTAATAACGAAGATGATGCTTGTTCATTATAAGAGTTGGATGGTGGGTACACCAATGTTTAATACTGATAAGACCAGACCCGTCAAAACCAGATACGCTCAAAATATTTTAAGAAGTCTAGACCTTAACATTATCTTACTTAAAGGCAAATGTAATGTGTTGTGTTCCAGATGTAATTTGATTAGTCAAACTACATGATGTTAAACAAAAGACAGTTTATTTAAACACCATTGTTAAAACACAACAAAAAAGACCTTATAATAACAACTCTATTGGAAAACTTAACTGAACAATAGATACAGTGACTATTCATAATTAATTGTTCCAATATAATAGCATCCCAAAATCAAACTCCTTGTCAAAATGGCAAAAAAAAAGCTTTTGACTCATAGGTAACCCATCTGCAGTGAGAAACCCCAGCTTCTCGCTGTGATGGAGAGAGGGAAAAGGTATCTTTCACTTCTTCAAACACCCGTGGCTTCTGCCCAGTGGAGACTCCAACATCAACTTTTTAAAGCTAAATCTAAAAACTAGAAAAACTAGAAATCCTATTTGAGAGACTGGCCATACCCATTCAGGTTGCTTCTATTGTTCCAACTTAAGAAAGAAAGCAAGGCCTCCGAAGCTGTTTGCTTCATGGGTCTTCACTAGCCAGCTCAGCACCTCTGATATTAAATAAAAGGACAAAATAACCTCTTAAAGCCACAGCATCATAGAGGTAATGGACTTTGGAGGAAGAAACAGATTAAAGGAATATTTAATGAATGGCAGGACACTGGGCAGCTTAGAGGAGCAAAGGGATCTTGAGGTAATTATTCACAGATCTCTGGAATCAGCAGAGTGTGTGAATAGGATAATCCAGAAAACAATTGGGATAGTTAAGAAGGCACACTTGCTTTCATCAGTTGTAACATACAACATAAGAGCAAGGAGGTAATGTTGGAGTTGTACAGAGTGTTGGCCAGGCCTCAACTATAGTACTATGTGTGCAGTTCTGGGTTGCCTCACTACAGGAAGGATGGGACAAAGGACCCCTTCCTATATTCACCAGAATGTTGCCTGGGTTGAAGAAAAAAGAGCTGTAAGGAGAGATTAGACAGGCTTGGACTGTTCTCCCTAGAGCAGAGAAGACTGAGGGGGTGGGCATGATTGAGGTGTATAAGGTAATGAGGGGTATGGACAGGTTGAATAGAGAGTGGTGGTTCGTCTTGGTTCAGGGGTCAATCACGAGAAGGGATAGTTTTAGGATAAGAGACAGGAGATTCAGAGGTGATTTGCAAAAAATCTTTTTCAAATAGCAGGTGGTGAGAATCTGGAATTCACTGCCTGGGAAGGTAGTGGAGGCTGGATACCTTACAACCATTAAAAAATATTTGAGGGAGTAGAGTCATAGAGATGAGACAAATAGCAGGAAATTAGAATTAGTGCACTTTTAGTGATAGTTATGTCGGTGCAGACTCATTGAACTGAAGGGCTTTTTCTGAACTTTATGAATCTATAAATCTATGAATGTTAGAACCTGTTGTTAGGGAATAGAGTTAGAGTGGGACAGGAGCCTGACAGGAGACAGGAACAGAATGGAAATGGAGCTGTGGTGTTAACGGAACAAAACAGGGAAGAGAGTCAGAGTGGGACCGCAGCCAAATTTGATCCCTTGTCCCATTATTTAGTTTAAATTTCTCTGTGTTCCTCTCTTAAATGCATTAGAAAGGACACCAATCCCAGCACAAAGGTACAGATTGCACTTTCACTAAGATAGGTTCCAGTGGTCCACAAACTGGAAACCATTTCTTCCTTTCACATCGGACATTGGGAAACACATTTGTCTCTTTAATCTGATATGCCCTGTGTCAGTTTTCCCATGGCTTATGTAATAACCTTTGAGATTCTGCTTCCTAGTTGTAACGTAACTTCTTATACTGACTATACAGACCGCATTTCCTTATTCTTCCTCTGTCACAGATACATAGAACATAGAACATAGAACATAGAACAATACAGCACAGAACAGGCCCTTCGGCCCACGATGTTGTGCCGAACTTCTAACCTAGATTAAGTACCCATCCATGTACCTATCCAAATGCCGCTTAAAGGTCGCCAATGATTCCGACTCTACCACTCCCACGGGCAGCGCATTCCATGCCCCCACCACTCTCTGGGTAAAGAACCCACCCCTGACATCTCCCCTATACCTTCCACCCTTCACCTTAAATTTATGTCCCCTTGTAACACTCTGTTGTACCCGGGGAAAAAGTTTCTGACTGTCTACTCTATCTATTCCTCTGATCATCTTATAAACCTCTATCAAGTCACCCCTCATCCTTCGCCGTTCCAACGAGAAAAGGCCGAGAACTCTCAACCTATCCTCGTACGACTTCCTCTCCATTCCAGGCAACATCCTGGTAAATCTTCTCTGCACCCTCTCCAAAGCTTCCACATCTTTCCTAAAGTGAGGCGACCAGAACTGCACACAGTACTCCAACTGTGGCCTAACCAAAGTCCTGTACAGCTGCAACATCACTTCACGACTCTTGAATTCAATCCCTCTGCTAATGAACGATAATACTCCATAGGCCTTCTTACAAACTCTATCCACCTGAGTGGCAACCTTCAAAGATCTATGTACATAGACCCCAAGATCCCTCTGTTCCTCCACCTGACTAAGAACCCTACCATTAACCCTGTATTCCGCATTCTTATTTGTTCTTCCAAAATGGACAACCTCACACTTGGCAGGGTTGAACTCCATCTGCCACTCCTCAGCCCAGCTCTGCATCATATCTAAGTCCCTCTGCAGCCGACAACAGCCCTCCTCACTGTCCACAACTCCACCTATCTTCGTATCATCTGCAAATTTACTGACCCACCCTTCAACTCCCTCATCTAAGTCATTAATAAAAATTACAAACAGCAGAGGACCCAGAACTGATCCCTGCGGAACTCCACTTGTAACTGGGCTCCAGGCTGAATATTTACCATCTACCACCACTCTCTGCCTTCGACCGGTTAGCCAGTTTTCTATCCAATTGGCCAAATTTCCCTCTATCCCATGCCTCCTGACTTTCCGCATAAGCCTACCATGGGGAACCTTATCAAATGCCTTACTAAAATCCATGTACACTACATCCACTGCTCTTCCCTCATCCACATGCTTGGTCACCTCCTCGAAGAATTCAATAAGACTTGTAAGGCAAGACCTACCCTTCACAAATCCGTGCTGGCTGTCCCTAATCAAGCAGTGTCTTTCCAGATACTCATAAATCCTATCCCTCAGTACCCTTTCCATTACTTTGCCTACCACAGAAGTAAGACTAACAGGCCTGTAATTCCCGGGGTTATCCCTATTCCCTTTTTTGAACAGGGGCACAACATTCGCTACTCTCCAGTCCCCTGGTACCACCCCCGTTGCCAGTGAAGACGAGAAGATCATTGCCAACGGTACTGCAATTTCCTCTCTTGCTTCCCACATAATCCTAGGATATATCCCGTCAGGCCCGGGGGACTTGTCTATCCTCAAGTTGTTCAAAATGTCCAACACATCTTCCTTCCTAACAGGTATCTCTTCTAGCTTACCAGTCCATTTCACACTCTCCTCTTCTACAATACGGTCCCTCTCGTTCGTAAATACTGAAGAGAGTACTTGTTCAAGACCTCTCCTATCTCTTCCGACTCAATACACAGTCTCCCACTACTGTCCTTGATCGGACCTACCCTCGTTCTCGTCATTCTCAGGTTTCTCACATACGCATAAAATGCCTTGGGGTTATCCTTGATCCTATCCGCCAACGATTTTTCATGCCCTCTCTTAGCTCTCCTAATCCCTTTCTTCAGGTCCCTTCTGGCTATCCTGTATCCCTCCACTGCTCTGTCTGAATCCTGTTTCCTCAACCTTATGTAAGCCTCCTTCTTCCTCTTTACCAGACATTCAACCTCTCTCGTCAACCAAGGCTCCCTCACACGACCATTTCTTTCCTGCCTGATAGGTACATACATATCATGGACACGTCGTATCTGCTCTTTGAAAAAGTTCCACATTTCCACCACATCCTTCCCTGACAGCCTAAGCTCCCAACGTATGCTCCTCAAATCCTGCCTTACAGCATCGTAATTTCCCTTCCCCCAATTATAAAATCTACCTTGTTGTGCGCACCTATCTCTCTCCATAACCAAGGTGAAAGTCACAGAATTGTGCTCACCATCACCAAAATGTTCACCCACTAACAAGCCCACCACTTGTCCCGGTTCATTACCGAGTACCAGATCCAATATGGCCTCCCCTCTGGTTGGACAATCTACATACTGCGTTAGAAAAGCTTCCTGGACACACTGCACAAACACCGCCCCATCCAATCTACTTGATCTAAAGAGCTTCCAATCAATATTTGGGAAGTTGAAGTCGCCCATGACTACGACCCTGTGGCTTCTGCACCTTTCCAAAATCTGTTTCCCAATCTGTTTCTCCACATCTCTGCTGCTATTGGGGGACCTATAGTAAACACCCAACAAGGTGACTTGCACCTTTCCTATTTCTGACTTCAGCCCATACTACCTCCAGAGGCAGATCCCCCTCAAACTTCCTTTCTGCAGCCGTTATACCATTTCTAATTAGCAATGCCACCCCCCCTCCTTTTTTCCCACCCTCCCTAATCTTACTGAAACACCTGTAACCAGGAACCTCCAACAGCCATTCCTGTCCCACATCTATCCACGTTTCCGTGATGGCCACAACATCGTAGTCCCAGGTACCGATCCACGCCTTAAGTTCACCGACCTTATTTCTGATACTCCTTGCGTTGAAGTATACGCACTTGAGCCCATCTCTGTGTCCGCAAGTAGTCCCTGTCAGTGCTACCTTCTCCACAGCCTCCCTACAGTCTTGGGCATCCTGACAAACAGCTAACCTACTTGCTGGACTACAAGTCCGGATCCCATCCCCCTGCCAAATTAGTTTAAACCCCCCCGAAGAGTGCTACCTTTGAGGAATACAATAGAAGGTGTCCTCTCCCAGTGCAAGTTCCTTTCCAGCTTGGAACAGATGTCCTGAACCTTTATACAGTCTTCTCTACTCCCGCACTTACCTTCAGAGGCCAATGTTCCCCTCCTCACTATACAGTCTCCTGTAACAGCTCCTCCCAATTTAACATTCCCCAACTCCTGCCTAATATTGATATAATTTTCCCTCCCTCAATTTAGTACATTTCCGCAGTGTTCTGACTTATTCTTGTTCATAGCTATCTTATAACGTAAGGAGTTGTGATCACTGTTTCCAAAATGCTCTCTCAGTAAAGGATCAGTCACCTGGCCAGGTTCATTAGATAATGCAAGGTCCAGTATGGTCCCTCCTTTAGAGGAACTATCCACGTACTGTTTCAATAAACCTTCTTGGATCCACTTAACAAATTCTGCCCTGGCTAAGTCTCTTGCTAAAACAGAGTCCTATTCAATATTGGGAAAGTTAGTCACCCACTATGACAAAATTGTTATTCTTGCATCTTTCCATAATCTGCATACATACTTGTTCCTCAATGTTCTTGGTCGCTGCTGGTGGGGGCTTAAAATATAATCCTGTCATAGTAATTAGACTTATTTTTGCATTCTACCCATATTTTCTCAATGGACGAGCCCTCCAGTGCATCTTTGCTGAGTAAAGATGTGACATTCTCCCTGATTAGTAATGCAATTCCTCCACCTTACTGTCCTCACTATCTCATATAAATCAGTGAAACTCTGAACTGTTGAACAGCCAGTCCTTTCCCTCTCAGAACTAAGACTCTATAATGGCGACAACATCATAGCCCCATGTACTGATCCAGGCTCTAAGCTCTAAGCCTCACTATAATAGTCCTGCTTGAAATAAATACACTTCAGCCTATTAGCACCATCGTGTTCATTTATCTGTCACTGCCCATCCTTCCTTTCTGATTTACTGGTTCAAAAGTTTATCTTCCCCTCAATTCCTCCACTTGCTGACCTGCTGCTCTGGTTCCCAGCTCCCACTGTTATCAGGGAAGTCCACATTTGACATGTGGGAGTAGTTTAAAGACATATAGATCAAAGTTCAGGACCAACACGTTCCAGTAAGGACAAGGAAAAGAACCCTTGGACAACAAGGGAGGTTGTAAATTTAGTCAAAAGGAGAAAAGAAGCATATACAAGCTTTATGAAGCTAAAATCAATTGTTGCCCATGAGGAATATAAAGAAAGCAAGAAAGAACTCAAGCAGAGAATTAGGAGAACAAGAAGGAGCTATGAAGTGACTTTGGGAAATTGGGTTAAAGAGAATCACAAGGCATTCTATACATACATTAAAAACAAAAGGATGATTAAGGAGAAGGTAGGATGACTCAGGTACAAAGGAGGGGGTTTGTACTTGAGATAGAGGATTTGGGTGAGATCTTAAATGAGAACTTTACATTGGTATTCTCCCTAGAGAAGGATACTTGGATAGTGAGATTAGTGTAGAGCATGCTAATATGTGAGAGCATTGTGAGGTCAAGAAATAAATGGTGTTGGGTGTCTTGAACAGCATTAAAGTGGATAGGTTTCCAGAGCCTGATATCTAATCCAGGTTATTGAGAAAGGCAAGACAGGAAATTGCTGGAGCCTTGACCAAGATCTTTGTATCCTTGCTAGCCACTGGTGCAGTCCAGGAGGACTGTCGAGTAGCTAATGTTGTACCTGTGTTCAAGACGGGATATAGGGATAGTCCAGAAGATATTAAACCAGTGAATTTCATATTTGTGGTTAGGAAACTATTGGAGAGAACTTTTAGGCATAGGATGATGCACATTTGGAAAAGCGTGGCATAATTAAGCTCAGTCAGCATGACTTTGTGTGGGACAGATCATGTCTTATTAGTTTGATTAAATTTTTCGAGGAGGTGACAAAGGTTATCAATGAGGATAGAGCAGTGGATGTTATCTACATGAATTTTAGGAAGGCTTTTGTCAATGTCGCTCATGGTCAGCCTATCCAGAAGATTGAAATCTATGGGATACATGCTGATTTGGCTGTTTGGATTCAAATTGGCTTGCCCATAGAAGACAGAGGTTAATGATGCTGTTTTTCATGCTGGAGCTTGGTGACTGGTAGTGTTCTGCGGGGATCTATATTGGGATCTCTGCTGTTTGTGATTTATGTAAATGGACAAACATGTAGATAGGTGAATTAATAAATTTGCGGGCGATACGAAGAATGGTGGAGTAGTGGATAATGTAGAAGGTTTTCAAATGATACAGCCAAACGTAGATCAATTGCAGATAATAATGGCAAAATAATAGATGGAGTTTAATCCAGACAAGTGTGTGGTACTGCATTTTGGGAGATCAAATGTTACAGAAAAGTATATAGTTAATGGGAGGACACTGAACAGTATTGATATACAGAGGGATCTTGAGGTTCAAGTCCATAGCTCCCTGAAAGTGGCCATGCAAGTAGATGTAGTAAAGAAGGTGTATATGATGCTTGCCTTTATTGCTTGGGGCACTGAGTATTTGAGTCAGAATGTCATGTTGCAGCATTATTAGACATTAGGCCAAGGTGTTCAGTTCTGGTCACCACATTACAGGAAGGATGTGGAGGCTTTGGAGAGGATGCAGAACAGGTTAACTCGGGTGCTATCTGGATGAGAGGGCATGAGCTTTAAGATATTCTTGGGTTGTTTTCTCTGGAGTTGCAAATGCTGAGGGATAGCCATGGGCACACGTATGGGCCCCAGCTATGCCTGTCTCTTTGTTGGCTACGTAGAGCAGTTGATCTTCCGTAATTACACTGGCACCACACCCCACCTCTTTCTCCGCTACATTGATGACGGCATTGGCGCCACCTCGTGCTCCCGCATCAACTTCACCAACACATTCCACCCTGACCTGAAATTTACCTGGACCATCTCTGACACCTCCCTCCCCTTCCTGGACCTCTCCATCTCCATTAATGATGACCGACTTGACACCGACATTTTTTACAAACCCACCGACTCCCACAGCTACCTGGATTACACCTCTTCCCACCCTACCTCCTGCAAAAATGCCATCCCGTATTCCCAATTCCTCCACCTCCGCTGTATCTGCTCCCAGGAGGACCAGTTCCACCACAGAACACACCAGATGGCCTCCTTCTATAGAGACCGCAATTTCCCTTCCCATGTGGTTAAAGATGCCGTCCAATGCATCTCGACCACGTCCCACACCTCGGCCCCCAGACCCCACCCCTCCAACCGTGACAAGGACAGAACGCCCCTGGTGCTCACCTTCCAACCTACCAACCTTCGCATAAACCAAATCATCCGCCGACATTTCCACCACCTCCAGACAGACCCCACCACCAGGAATATATTTCCCTCCCCACCCCTTTCCACCTTCCGCAAAGACCGTTCCCTCCGTGACTACCTGGTCAGGTCGACGCTCCCCTACAAGCCACCCTCCCATCCTGGCACCTTCCCCTACCACCGCAGAAACTGTAAAGCCTGCGCTCACACCACCTCCCTCACCTCTATCCAAGGCCCTAAAGGAGCCTTCCACATCCATCAAAGTTTTACTTGCACATCCACTAATATCATTTATTGTATCCGTTGCTCCCGATGCGGTCTCCTCTACATTGGGGAGACTGTGTGCCTCCTAGCAGAGCGCTTTAGGGAACATCTCAGGGACATCCGCACCAATCAACCACATCGCCCCATGGCCCAACATTTCAACTCCCCCTCCCACTCTGCCGAGGACATGGAGGTCCTGGGCCTCCTTCACCGCTGCTCCCTCACCACAGAATGCCTGAAGGAAGAATGCCTCATCGTCCACCTCAGAACACTTCAACCCCAGGGCATCAATGTAGACTTCAACAGTTTCCTCATTTCCCCTTCCCCCATCTCACCCTAGTTCCAAACTTCCAGCTCGGCACTGTCCCCATGACTTGTCCGGACTTGTCCTACCTGCCTATCTCCTTTTTCACCTATCCACTCCACCCTCTCCTCCCTGACCTATCACCTTCATCCCCTCCCCCACTCACCCATTGTACTCTATGCTACTTTCTCCCCACACCCACCCTCCTCTAGCTTATCTCTCCACGCTTCATGCTCACTGCCTTTATTCCTGATGAAGGGCTTTTGCTCGAAACGTCAATTTCGCTGCTCCTTGGATGCTGCCTGAACTGCTGTGCTCTTCCAGCACCACTAATCCAGAAATAAGTTCAAAGTTTTACAGAGAGTATGTTAGGAGCCTGGATTATGCTGCCAAATACTATGGCAAGCACAATGCCTAGAATTCCCTGCGGGGGTAGTGGTGGAGACAGATACAAAAGTAGGGCTCAGTGGTTAGCACTACTGCCTCAAAGTGCCAGGGATCTCGGTTTGATTCCAGCTTTGGGTGACTGTCTGTGTGGAGTTTGCACATTTTCCTCCTGCATGTGTGGGTTTCCTCTGCATTTTCCAGTTTCCTCCCACAATCCAAAGATGTGCAGGTTAGTTGAATTGGCCTTGCTAAATTGCCCATAGTGTTCAGGGATGTGTAGGTTAGGTGCATTAGTCAGGAGAAATGTAGAGTAACAGGGTAGGGGAACAGGTCTGGGTGGGTGACTCTTTGGAGGGTCGGTGTGGACTTGTTGGGCCAAAAAACCTGGTTCCGCACTGGAGGTATAGTATGATAGGGGCATTTAAGGGGCGTTTAGATAAACACATGAGTAAGTAAGGAATGGTAGGATGTAGACCATGGGGAGACAGAAGGGATGAGTCTAATTTGGCACCATGTTTGACACAACATTGTGGGTGGGAGGGCCTGTGCCTACGTTGTACTATTCTATGTTCCTGTTGACGTCAGGTTAATTGTTGCTATCTCCCACGATTGAATGGCTTCCTACATCTCAGTGTCATGATCAATTGTGGCTCCTGCTCTCTGAGTCCCTGAACCCCCTTCACAAGTCGTCACATACATCTTTGTATGGTCAAATCAGAATGACACTATTTTGAAGTGTTGGACAGCCTCCTCATACAAACATTCAGGCAACTTCCCCAACCTTGATATGTCAGTGTCTGAGGTTCAGCCTGCACTTTATAAAATCTGAATCGCCTCGCTTAGATACTGGCAACAGAAGTAACAGTAAAAGAGTAAGCAAGAGCAGAACTGGTTTGTGCCACTGCACGTTGCCCTCGAACATGCCGCAATGGGTAGAGACTGTCACATATCTCCTTCTGGAACATGCTTTTGCAAAGGAAGTCTGGAGATAGAAGCCATGATTGTTGTCAAGATTTATCCCAAGCAGCTCAGTGACACATGAATCTGTACAGCTGGGGAGGGGAAGTTCAACAATGGCAATGTGTTGACCAGGGAGGATAGAGTGAATAAGAGCAATTTGATGAACATGGATTAAATCCTTTGCAAATGAGTGACTCCAGCCCACAATAGAACCTCTTTTGGATTAAAAAAAAAACAAACTGGGCGGCACGTTGGCACAGTGGTTAGCACTGCTGGCTCACAGTGCCAGAGACCTGGGTTCAATTCCCGCCTCAGGCTGTGTGGGTTTCCTCCGGGTGCTCCGGTTTCCTCCCAAAAATGTGCAGATTAGGTGAACTGGCCATGCTAAATTGCCCGTAGTGTTAGATGAAGAGGTAAATGTAGGGGAATGGGTCTGGGTGGGTTGCTCTTCGGAGGGTCGGTGTGGACTTGTTGGGCTGAAGGGCCTGTTTCCACACTGTAAGTAATCTAATCTAAAATCATGAAATGCTTTAAGCTGTAAATAAATTGTCAAATATTCTCCCCTCTGAAACAATTTCAGATTCTGGTGTCTCTGTTATTGTTTCCATCTGTATTTCTGTCATTTTAGACCATTCCTAAAGCCAAATGATTTAAGGCTGCTCTTTGATCAGCAGTGTCCAATTAGCAGTTCATATGCTTCTGTATCCAATTGTTTGTTACTAATTTCCTTTAGCAAGGCCAGTTAAAGCAACTTTCTGTCTATAATGTATGGTATAAGCAGGGTCATTCTCATTGTACCCAGTTCTCTTATGATATACATTTACTAGACCAGATTTGGAGTGATTTTAACAATTGAATTCTCAATTCAACTTAGTGAGTCTACGCTGAGAATTTTCCATAGTTTTGGTCTCCAGGTATCTTTCATTTTCCACCCTCGATGCATTGCCAACAGTTTTAGTACAGATAACTTGGTGCACCCATTAGGAGTGTTGTGCACAGTTCAATTCTCCATATTCCCCTACTGGACTGCACTTGGCTGATCATGATACTGCCTGCTTTCACTGATGAACTATGCAATTCTGCTCCCCAGAAAAAAATCTTAAATGTAGCAGAGAAAGAAAAAAATCTGAACACAAAACATTCAAATCAATATGATGAAACTAATATCTTGGAAATGAATCAAGTTTCAGAACTTCAAATATTGTTATAAATATGAACAGGTGCCATAGCTACACCTGAGGCTCCACTGAAGCTACCAGTAATTGCAGTAAATCTTGTTAGTCTCCACTGTATAGATGCAATGACATCTGGCCAAAACTCTCTTGAATCTTGGGAATAAAATTCTCTACACGGAATACAGCTCCTTGTTCAATTTCAATTCTCATCTTTGTTCTCTTCCATAATGCCCATTCTGAGTTATGATCACTGTCATGTAAATACTCTCCCATTCACACTTCTGCCACCAGCACAACTTTTTGCATAAGCTTAGGTCCAGCACTACCCTCTCTCGAATAGGATGTTCTTTGTGCTGGCTTTAAAACAAAATTCTCCAGAATAGATTTTAATATTTGCACTCCTTCTAATCTTCTTGTACTCTACCTAGTCCAGTTAATATTAATGAATAATAAATTACCTGTTACCGCTGTTTTTCACACTTCTGTGACATTTGCTTGCATTCCTATATTTCTGTCTGAATGTTTCACTGTCCATGCTACAGTCTATGCAATGTGATTGATCCCCTTATGTAGCCTAATTTGAGAGACATTTGAAGGTATCTTCCCCCTTTATTGTAGTCCTTGATCAATACTGTGACACTTTTATACTGTCCTCAACTCCCATTTCACCTGTTGATTCTATATTCCAGAATATTCGCTGCTAATGCTATCCCTGTTTTAATAACATTTCAGTGATACCAACCATAAAGACTTCTTGCATTAAAATTAATGTCTTGCCATGCTTCCTTGGGTGTTAACTTGATGATACGCACTCTGTCTTCCAGAGCGACATGTTTGTACTTTCTGTACTTATCTGCTTTACCCTGCACGGAATCTCCAGTTGGCATTCCTTCCCCCTTCCAAATTGGTTTAAATTCTGATCACTCTTGACTGTCCTTCTGAAATGGACAAGAAAGTGGCCCAATTCAAGGGCAATTAGGAATTGCTACCAGATGTTGCCCTTCCCACAGAAGAAGACATTCTGTGCAAGAATGTCTTCTTCTGTGTTCCCAAGGTTTGTTTATTTCCTTGGATGTGCATGCTAACTGATGTTTATTTCAAAGTGTTCCAACATCATCTTCTGAGGTGCAAACGAAGCATGTGTCATTTTATGATTTTCTTGGTCTGTTAAGTATTTAACCATAACACGGAACTGACAAAACTCAGTCGCCATCCAGTCTGCCAGCCTTGAACAAAAATTGGATGGGGGGGGGGGTGCTCACGGCAGGATCTGATATCATGATTCAGCCTTGGAAATGATCTAATTGTCCATATGTATCAGCAGCACATATGTTGTTTATTCTGGTTAATTTCCTCTCCAGCCCCTCTCGGACATACATCCTTGTTCAAAAAATGTTCATCACAACTGGTTCCAATGCTCTGAATGCTTGTGTTGCTGATATTTATAATGAGTCAGCAAAAATCCCCACGTATTTTGTCAACAATTCTGTAATTATAAGAATATATGAATTTGGATTGAAAGTAGACAATTCAATCCCAAAATTCCTCATTCTTGATATACGGCTTTTGCCTGAAATGTCAATTTTCCTGTTTCAAGGACGCTGTCTGACCTGCTGTCCTTTTCCAACACCACACTTCTAGAATTCAATCCCAAAAACCTACTCTGCCATTCAATATGATAATGGTTGATCTTATCTCAGCCTTACCCACTCCCCATACCTTTTAATCTTTTATTACCTGTCAAACTCTAATGTTCGAAGCACCTGATTTCTTTTTCAGCCCTACTGGATATGAACATGTTTTGAGCAATTTATTAATCCAAATGCAATATTCATCTGAAATACAATGCAGCATGTTGCTCTAAAGCCAACTCCAGCTTTCAATCATCTGCCATTTGTCTGGTCCACGGAAGGCTTCTTGCCATCTAATCTAGTTTGCATGAACCTTGTTGAAGTCCATTTCTCTAAGTTTGATTTCCTTATCAAAGTTTGAAACTGGACTCTACATTTCACATGCCACTTATGTAAACCCATTTTTGTGTGGATATGAGGTTGTAACAGAACTTGACAACTGGAAAGCCTTACCCATTCTTCATTATTTGATAAGATTATGCCTGATGAGGTCATGGTTTCAATACTTTTCAGTCCCTTCTAGCTCCCTCAACTTCAAAAATAATCAGTGGTCCTACTTGCACAGCTCTGCGGGAAGAGAATTTCATAAACACTGGGCCATCTGAAAAAAAGGAAAACCCTCTCCTTTCTTTCTTAAATGGATCACTCTGTATTTAGCAGCAGTTCCAGTCCAACCCACAAAATGAAACATCCTTTCTGCATCTAAAATTGACAAGTTTAGATTACTTACAGTGTGGAAACAGGCCCTTTGGCCCAACAAGTCCACACCAACCCTCCGAAGAACAACCCACCCAGACCCATTCCCCTACATTTACCCCTTCACCTAACACTACGGGCAATTTAGCATGGCCAATTCACCTAACCTGCACATCTTTGTGATTGTGGGAGGAAACCGGAGCACCTAGAGGAAACCCACGCAGAGACGGGGAGAATGTGCAAACTCCACGCAGACAGTCGCCTGAGGTGGGAATTGAACCCGGTCCCTGTTGCTGTGAGGCAGCAGTGCTAACCACTGTGCCATCGTGCTGCCCAGTTTCCTCAGGATGTTATATGCTTCAATGAACAATCCACCTATTCCATCCTACCTAGTTCCAGTTTATCCTCATTCCACCCCCACTTAATCTTCATGGGTACATATCCAACCTGTCCAATTTTGCTCATAGTGATTTGTTGGTCATGACTGTCCATTAACTGGTAATTGACAAACAAGTAATATCCAAAGTAAGCTGCACAAAATAAGCTTCCATCAATGAAATAATGATATCATGTAAAGTTGCTATCAAATTTTTATTTGAAATTTGGTTTGCAATTTTAAAGGTGACAGAACTGATGGGATACTTTCTTGAATAACAGTTATTGGTTACTATAAATCCTATTGGTCCACTGGAATCATCACACAAACTGGCCTATCCAGTTTTGTTTGAAAATCTATCTTTGATCATTGTTAATGTAGGTCTGAATTTATGAAGTGTCGCTTAGTCACATTGAAGCCAAATTCCATGATAGATATCTGATAATTGACAGCAAAATACTTTTTGAAAGCATGCAAAGGGTGTATGAACTTTTGTGAAATCAATTTGCTTGTCAGAAAATCTGAAGAAGATGGTGAAAGCAATGCAGTTGGCATGGATAGTGGTATTATTATTCTAGAGACATGGATAATGTTCTGGGCACCTAGTTCAAATGCAACAAAGGCGATGGGACATTGAATTCAATTTTAAAAATTCCATATTTAAGGGTTGAATGATGACCTTGAAACTATTATCATATATTGTAGTCACTAGGTCACTAACATCCTTTAGAAAAGGACGTCTGGTTTCCTCACCTGATCTGACCTATAGCAGGATCTCAGCAATGTAGTTGACTCTAAATGATTAGTGATGGTCGATAAATGCCAGCCTAGTCAGAGGTGTCTGCATTCGTGAATGTGTTTTAAAAGAATTGTGTAATGACATTGATACAGGGCACTGCTACTCAATTGAAAGCGTACCCTTCTGAGGAAGAAAAGCGATATATCTCTCAGTAGCCAAAATATGGAAACACCAGGAGGATGTTAAGGTTCCTACCTCTATTCAACTATTAAATGACTGCAAGGTTGATCTTTGCACTAACTCCATTTATCTACCTTATTCTGTGACACTTAGCTTTCTTTTCCAGCCAGATATCTCCCAGTCCCAGTCTTGCACTATTTTAAAATTGAACTCTTCTCATTTTAGTATTACACCAAATAGCTTTTGTTTTACTTTCCAATTGCCAAAGAGTCTATGTTACAACCTCGTTTTATTTTTGTGGTTACCTATATTCTATTATGCTCCTTTCATAAACCAAGTTGTCATGAGTGGGACATAGAAAGTCATAATTTTGGGTTGTGAATTATGTGGTGCTCAATGCATATGTTACATTAAGAGAGAACGTTTCAGATGTAGAAAACTCAGATTATTGAATTGAATTTGTTGTCATGTGTACTGAGGCACAGTGAAAAGCTTTGTCCTGTGAACAACACAAGCAGATCACATTGTTAAGTAGTGTAGATAAGTAAATAATAGGTAAACAGTGGCAAAAACAAAAATACAGGTACAGGCAAATGTTAAGAGTTTGTGTGTCCATTCAGTATTTTAACAACAGTAGGGTAGAAGCTATTTTGAAACTGGCTGGTGCGTGTCTTCAGGCTTCTGTACCTTCTGTACCTTCCGATGGTTAGATTGTAGAAAAACATTGCTAAGGTGGGATGGATCTTTGAGAATGCTGGCAGTCTTTCCTTGACAGCGGCCTGGTAGATTGATTCTAAAGATGGGAGGTTGGCCTTTGTGATTGTCCAGGCCGAGTTCACCACTCTCTGTAATTGTCTCCAATCTTGAATGTTACCTGTCATACCAGGTAGCAATACGTCCAGACAGAATGCTCTCTATGGCACACCTATAAAAGTTGACAAGTGTATTCGCTGTCATGCCATATTTCCTCAGCTCTCTGAGGAAGAAGAGACATCGTTGGGCCTTTGTAACCAGTGCATCCACATGAAGAGCCCAAGAAAGCTTTTTGTGGATGACAACTCCCAGAAGCTTGACATTTTCCACTCGATCCATCTCTGTGCTGTTAACATGTAGGGAGGCATAAGTACCATCTAGCTGAAAGTCAATAATGATTTCCTTGGGTTTGCCAGCATTGACAGCTAGGTTGTTCTGATATTTGGTGACACATTTGGGGGGACTCCAGTGTCAGGTGTTAGTGAGGATGAAATATTGTCCCCAGTCTTCACTGATTGTGGCCTGTGGGTCAGGAAACTGAGGATCCAGTTGCAGAGAGTGGGGCTTTGTCTGAGATCACTAAGTTTAGTAATCAGTCTCGACAGGGTAATAGTGTTGAAGGCTGAACTGTAGTCAATGAGTAGGATTCTTACACAGTTGTTCTTGGTGTCAAGCTGTTCTAGGGAGGAGTGAAGGGCAAGTGATATGGCATCTGACATGGATCTGTTGGTCCGATAAGCAAATTGGAGTGGGTCAAGAGTAGTGGGGAGGCTGGAGTTGATTAATGCCATGACCAGCCTTTCAAAGCACTTCATGACCACTGAAGTTAGGGCCCATGGGCAGTAGTCATTGAGACATGCTACATGAGCCTTCTTAGGATGATATTGGCCCTCTTGAAGCAGGTAGGGACAGTGGCCTGCTGCAGGGAGAGGTTGAATATATCTGAGAATACTTCTGCCAGTTGATCTGAGCATGGTCTGAGTGCCCAGCCTGGTACTCCATCTGGTCCCATCACTTTCCTTGGATTCATATGAAGGGAAACTGATTTGACCTCTGATGCAGTGATGTTTGCGATACGTTTGTCAGGACTTGTCAGAATAGGTGTTACCTCTCTGCTGAAATTCTGCTCAAAGTGAGCATAATAGACATTGAGACAATTTCGAAGGGATGTGTCATTGTCTGTTATCTTGCACTGTCTGCGTTTAGAATGTGTGATGTCCTTCAGACCTTACCAGAGTTGTGTGGCTGGGTCTCTAGTTTGGATTGGACCTTAGCTGTCTTCATGACTCTGCGAAGGTTCCTTATATTTGAGTGGGTCTCCTGATCTGAAGGCCTCATACCTGGTTTTATCAGGTTCTGTATGTCCTGATTCATCCAGGGCTTCCTATTGGGGAACACCCGTATTGACTTCCTCGGTATACAGTCCTCCACACCCTTGCTGTGAAGTGAAACATAAATAAAACAAATAGACAATTCTGGAGAATATTCTTCACTTACAGAGTGTTGAGTGTTCTCATCTAATGACCACTCAGAGAGTGGAGAGGTAGTAGTGATAGATGCATTGGAGGGGAAGTTGGATTAACAAAGAAAGGAGAAATGTTGTTTCCTGGCCTCACTAAAGCTTTATTGCATACATGAAAAAAAAAGTGGAACTCTAGGGGTAAAGTTAGAATGGTTACCCTTGACATGAAGGCTACATTTGACAGAATATGGCAGCAAGGAACCCTGCTCTTTCTCAGGATAATGTCTTAGGATAAGCCCAAACATCTTCAGCTCTTTCATGTTCAACATGAACTCAGATTGGGAATTTCACTAATGATTGTAAAATATTCATTGCCATTCACAGCTCCTCTAAAATTGAATCAATCCATGCCAAATGGAGAAAAATAACCTAGACAATATCCGGGTGTGAGTTGATAAATGGCTGACATTGTTCGTGCCACACAATTTATTGACCATCTTCAAAGGGATGGTCCCTTTACATTTAGTGACATTGCCATAACTGAAACCCTCATTATCAACATCATGAGGGTTACCATTGACCAGAAAATGAGCAAGTGCAGTCATATAAATATTGTGGAATTCTGAAGTGACCAAAGCATGTCTTGACTTCCCACCATCTGTCAACTATCTACAAGATTCAGGTTCTGAGTGTGGTGGAACATTGCTCACTTTCCTGGATGGTGGCAGCTCCAACAGCATTCAGAAGTGTGACAGTATTCACAACAAAGCAGCGTACATGACCACAATATGTGAAAACCCCTGCAGACTTTCACTTAGTTTGGAACTACATTCTGTACATTACAGTGCAGTGCAGGCCCTTCATGGAACCGCTTGGCTAATGAAGGAAATTAGACTGATTCAACATAGAACATTACAGTTTAGTATAGGCCCCTTATGGAACCGCTCGACTCATAAAGGATGTTAGACTCACAACATAGAGAATTACAGCACAGTGTGGGCCCTTTATGGAACCGCTCGGCTAATAAAGGAAGTTAGAACAATAAAATATCGAACATTATAGCTCAGGACAGGCCCTTAACAATTTCTCCTTCGAGTCCTTCCACTTCCTCCAGACCAAAGGGGTAGCCATGGGCACCCATATGGGCCCCAGCTATGCCTGTCTCTTTGTTGGCTACGTAGAACATCTTCCGTAATTACACCGGCACCACTCCCCATCTCTTCCTCGCAACATTGATGACTGCATTAGCGCCACCTTGTACTCCCGCGAGGAGGTTGAGCAATTCATCAACTTCACCAACACATTCCACCCTGACCTTAAATTTACCTGGACCATCTCTGACACCTTCCTCTCCTTCCTGGACCTCTCCATCTCCATTAATGGCGACCGACTTGACACCGACATTTTTTACAAACCCACCGACTTTCACAGCTACCTGGATTACACCTCTTCCCACCCTACCTCCTGCAAAAATGCCATCCCATATTCCCAATTCCTCCGCCTCCGTCGTATCTGCTCCCAGGAGGACCAGTTCCACCACAGAACACACCAGGTGGCCTCCTTCTTTAGAGACCGCAATTTCCCTTCCCACGTGGTTAAAGATGCCCTCCAACGCATCTCGTCCACATGCCACCCTGTAACAAGGACAGAACGCCCCTGGTGCTCACCTTCCACCCTACCAACCCTCGCATAAACTAAATCATCCGCCGACATTTCCGCCATCTCCAAACGGACCTCACCACGAGGGATATATTTCCCTCTCCACCCCTTTCCGCCTTCCGCAAAGACCGTTCCCTCCGTGACTACCTGGTCAGGTCCACGCCCCCCTACAAACCCACCATCCCATCCTGGCACCTTCCCCTGCCACCAAAGGAATTGCAAAACCTGCGCCCACACCTCCTCCCTCACCTCCATCCAAGGCCCTAAAGGAGCCTTCCACATTCATCAAGGTTTCACCTGCACAACCACTAATATCATTCATTGTATCAGTTGCTCCCGATGCGGTCTCCTCTACATTGGGGAGACTGGACGCCTCCTAGCAGAGCACTTTAGGGAACATCTCTGGGACACCTGCACCAATCAACCACACCGCCCTGTGGCCCAACATTTCAACTCCCCCTCCCACTCTGCCAAGGACATGGAGGTCCTGGGCCTCCCTCACCACTGCTCCCTCACCATCAGACGCCTGGAGGAAGAATGCCTCATCTTCCGCCTGGGAACACTTCAACCCCAGGGCATCAATGTGGACTTCAACAGCTTCCTCATTTACCCTTCCCCCAACTCACTCTAGTTCCAAATTTCCAGCTCAGCACTGTCCCCATGACTTGTCCTACCTGCCCATCTTCTTTTCCACCTATCCACTCCACCCTCCCCCTCTGACCCATCACCTTCATCCCCTCCCCCACTCACTGGGATACTCTATGCTACTTTCTCCCCACCCCCATCCTCCCTCTCATTTATCTCTCCACCCTTCAGACTCTCTGCCTGTATTCCTGATGAAGGGCTTTTGCCCGAAACATCGATTTTACTGTTCCTTGGATGCTGCCTGAACTGCTGTGCTTGTCCAGCACCACTCTAATCTAGAATCTGGTTTCCAGCATCTGCAGTCCTTGTTCTTACCTTTATGGACCTGCTCAGATAATAAAACAAAGTTAGACTAATACAACAAAGAACATGACATCACAGTACAAGCCCTTTATGGAACCACTCGGCTAATCGTGGAAGTTAGACTCAGACACAATAGAGCATTACAGCACACTACAGGCCCTTTATGGAACTGCTCGGCTAATAACGGATATTAGACTAATACAACATAGAACATTACAGCACAGTGCAGGCTCTTTATGGAACCGCTCAGCTGATAAAAAAACTTAGACTAATACAACATAGAATATGACAGCTCAATACAGGCCCTTTATGAAACCGCTTGGCTAATACAGGGTGTTAATCTCAGAGAACATAGAACATTACAACGCTGTACAGGCCTTTTATGGAATGGCTTGGCTAATAAAGGAAGTTAGACTAATACAACACAGAACATGACAGTGCAGTGCAGGCCCTTTATGAAACCGCTTGGCTAATAAAGGAAGTGAGACTAATGCAGCATAGATCATACCAGCGCAGCACTGGTCCTTTTTGAATTGCTCATCTATTACAGGAGAACATAGAACATAGAACATAGAAGAATACAGCGCAGTACAGGCCCTTGGGCCCTCGATGTTGCACCGATCCAAGCCCACCTAAACTACACTAACCCACTATCCTCCATATACCTATCCAATGCCCTCTTAAATGCCCATAAAGAGGGAGAGTCCACCACTGTTACTGGCAGGGCATTCCATGAACTAACGACTCGCTGAGTGAAGAACCTACCCCTAACATCAGTCCTATGATTCAACTCACAGAACATAGAAGTTAGTCTAATACAACATAGAACATGATGGCACGGTACAGGACCTTTATGGAACCGCTTAGATACTAAAGGAAGTTAGACTAATACAACAAAGAACATTACAGCGCAGTACAGGCCCTTTAAGGAACCGCTCAGCTAATAAAGAAAGCTAGACTCATAGAACAAGGAACATTACAGTGCAGTACAGGCCCTTTATGGAACCGCTTGGCTAATGAAGGAAGTTACACTGATACAACATAGAACATTACAGTGTAGTACAGGCCCCTTATGGAACCACTCGACTCATAAGGGATGTTAGACTCACACAACAAAGAGCATTACAGCACAGTGCAGGCCCTTTATGGAAACGCTCGGCTAATAAAGAAAGTTAGATTAATACAAGATAGAACATTATAGCGCAGGACAGACCCTTAATGGAACTGCTCGGCTAATACAGGGTGTTAGTCTCAGAGAACATAGAACATTACAATGCAGTACAAGCCTTTTATGGAATGGCTCGGCTAATAAAGAAAGTTAGCCTCATACAAGATGGAGCAATACAGCGCAGTACTGGCCCTTTCTGGAACCGCGCGGCTAATAAAGGAAGTTAGAATAATACAACATAGAACATAACAACACAGTGCAGGCCGTTTATGGAACCGCTCAGCTCATAAAGGAAGTGGGGCTAATACAACATAGATCATACCAGCGCAGTACTGGCTCTTCATTGAACTGCTTGGCTAATAACAGATGTTACGCTTATCCAACATTGAGTATTACAGCGCGGTACAGGCCCTTTATGGAACCGCTTGGTTAAAGAAGGAAATTAGACTGATGCAACATAGAACATTACAGTGTAGTGCAGGCCCTTATGGAACCGCTCGACTCATAAAGGATGTTAGACTCCACAACATAGAGCATTACAGCACAGTGCAGGCCCTTTATGGAACCGCTCGACTAATAAAGGAAGTTGGACTAATACAGCATGAGTGTAACTTCATTTATTAGGCGAGCAGTTCCATTGACATCCTGTAATACGTTGTAATGATCTATGTTCTCTGAGAATAGCATCTTTTATTAGCTGAGCAGTTCCACAAAGGGCTTGTACTATGCTGTAATGTTCTATTTTGTATTAATCTAACGTTGTTTATTAGCCGAGCGGTTCCATAAAGGACCTGTACTGAGCTGTGATGTTCTATGTTGTATTGGTCTAGTGTCCATTATTAGCCAGGAGATTCCATAAAGGGCCTGTCCAGCGCTGAAATGCCCCATGTTCAATGAGTCTAACTTCCTATATTAGGCGAGCGGTTCCACAAAGGGCCTGTACTGCGCTGTAATGTTCTATTTTGTATTAGTCTAGTGTCCATTATCAGCCGAGCAGTTCCATAAAAGGCCTGTACTGCGCTGTAATGTTCTATGTTGTATTAGCCTAACTTCATTTATCAGCTGAGCAGTTCCATAAAGGGCCTGTACTCCGCTTTAATGTTATATAGTGTATTAGTCATAATTCCTTCATTAGCCGAGCGGTTCCATAAAGGGCCTGAACTGTGCTGTAATGTCCTCTGTTTTGTATTAGTCTAACTTCATTTATTAGCCAAGCGGTTCCATCAAGTGCCTGTACTTTGCTGTAATGTTCTATGTTATATTGGTCTAATGTCCGGTATTAGCCTAATGGTACCAAAAAGTGCCTGTAATGTGCTGCAATGCTGTAAGTTCTATGAATCTACATTCCATTAGTTGCTGAGTGGTTTCATACAGGACCTGTACTGCGCTGTATTGATTGATGTTGTATTGGTGTAATGTCCAATATTAGCCTGTACTGCGCTGTAATGTTGTATGTTGTATTGGTCTAATGTCCGGTAATAGCCGAGTGGTGCTGAAAAGTGCTATGTTGAACTGATCTAATGTACATTATTAGCCGACTGATTCCACAAAGGGCCTGTACTCTATGTTCTATGAATCTATATTTGTTTATTACCCGAGCGTTCCCTAAAGGACCTGCACTGCTCTGTAATGTTGTATTTTGTATTGGTCCAATATCCGGTATTAGCCGAGTGGTTCTCTAAAGGACCTGCACTGCGCTTTAATGTGCTATGTTGTATTGGTCTAATGGTGTTAGCTGAGTGGTCCCATAAAGGGCGTGTACTGTGCTGTAATGCGTTATGTTCTATTAATGTATATTCCTTTATTAGCCGAGTGGTTCCCTAAACGATTTGTACTGCACTATAATGTTCTACATTGTATTGGTCTAATGTCCATTAATAGCTGAGCGATTCCACAAAGGGCCTGTACTGTGCTGTAATTCTCTACGTTCTATGAATCTCTTTTTCTTTATTGCCCGAGTGGTTCCCAAAAGGACCTGTATTGCGCTGTAATGTTCAATGTTGTATTGGTCTAATGTCTAGTATTAGCTGAATGATACCATAAAGGGCCTGTACTGTGCTTTTTTTTAGATTACGTTATAGTGTGGAAATAGACCCTTCGGCCCAACAAGTCCACACCGACCCGCCGAAGCGCAACCCACCCATACCCCTACATTTATTCCTGACCTGCACATCTTTGGACTGTGGGAGGAAACCGGAGGACCCGGTGCTGTATGTTCTACGAATCTATATTCCGTTATTTGCTGAGCAATTTCATAAAGGTCGTGTACTGCTCTGTAATGTTCTAAGTTGTATTGGTCTAATGACTGGTTTTAGCCGAGTGGTTACATAAAGGGCCTGTGCTGTGCTGCAATTCTCTACGTTCTATGAATCTATATTCCTTTATTACCTGCGCGGTTTCATAAAGGACCTGTACTGCGCTGTAATGTTCTATGTTGTATTTGTTTAATGACCATTATTAGCCGAGTGAGTCCACAAAGGGCCTGTACTGTGCTGTAATTCTCTACGTTCTATGTATCTCTATTCCTTTACTACCTTAGCGGTTCCCTAAAGGACCTGTACTGCTCTGTAATGTTTGATGTTGTATTGGGAATGCGGTATGTTCTATTTATCTATACTCCTTTATTAGCTGAGCAGTTTCATAAAGGACCTGTACTGCACTGTAATGTATGTTGTATTGGTCTAATGTCCGGTATTAGCCGAATGGTACCATAAAGGACCTGTACTATGCTTTAATGCTGTATGTTCTATGAATCTATATTCGGTTATTTGCTGAGCAGTTTCATAAAGGTCGTGTACTGCGCTTTAATGTTCTAAGTTGTATTGATCTAAAGTCCAGTATTAGCCGAGTGGTTCCATAAAGGGCCTGTACTGTGCTGTAATTCTCTCCGTTCTATATATCTGTATTCCTTTATTACCCTAGCAGTTTTCTAAAGGAGCTGTACTGCGCTGTAATGTACTTTGTTGTGTTGGTCTAATGTCCCGAATTAGCCGAGTGGTTCCATGAAGGGCCTGTACTGCACTGTAATGCTGTCTGTTCTATGACTCTAACTTCCTTTATTAGCCAAGCTAGTGTCGTAGAACATACAGCATTGCAGCGCAGTAAAGGTGCTTTATGGAACCACTCGGCCAATACCAGATATTTTACCAGTACAACATCAAACAATACAGCACAGTACAGGCTCTTGATGGGACCAATTCCTAGTACAGGACATTAGACCAATACAACATAGACCATTACAACCCAGTACAGGCACTTGATTGAAACGCTTGGCTAATAAAGGAAGTTAGAGTCATAGAATATGCAACATTACAGTGCAGTACAGGTACTTTATGAAACCGCTCAGCAAATAAAGGAATGTAGATTCATAGAACATACAGCATTACAGCGCAGTACAGTCCCTTTATGTTACCACTTGGCTCATACCAATAAAACACAGAACATTACCGCGCAGTACAGGTCCTTTAGGGAACCACTCGGCTAATACCGGACATTAGACCAATAAAACACAGAACATTACCACGCAGTACAAGTCCTTTAGGGAACCGCTCGGCTAATACGGGACATTAGACCCATACAACATGGAACAATACAGCACAGTACACGCCCTTCATGGAACCGCTTGGACAATAAAGCAAGTTCAACTCACAGATTGTAGAGCATTTCAGTGCAGTACATGTCCTTGCAAGGATTGTGAAGGTTTGTAGCTCAGGTTGAGGTTTAGGGTGTAGGTTTGCTCGCTGAGCTGTAGGTTTGATATCCAGACGTTTCATTACCTGTCTAGGTAACATCATAAGTGGTGACCTCCAAGTGAAGCGAAGCTGTTGTCTCCTGCTTTCTATTTATATCTTTCTTCTGCATGGGGTTCCTGGGGTTTGTGGTGATGTCATTTCCTGTTCGTTTTCTGAGGGGTTGATAGATGGCATCTAGATCTATGTGTTTTTTTATGGCGTTGTGGTTGGAGTGCCAGGCCTCTAGGAATTCTCTGGCATGTCTTTGCTTAGCCTGTCCCAGGATAGATATGTTGTCCCAGTCGAAATGGTGTTTTTTTGTCATCCGTGTGTAGGGCTATGAGGGAGAGGGGGTCGTGTCTTTTTATGGCGAGCTGGTGTTCATGTATCCTGGTGGCTAACTTTCTTCCTGGTTGTCCTACGTAGTGTTTGTGGCAGTTCTTGCATGGAATTTTATAGATGACGTTGGTTTTGTCCATGGGTTGTATTGGGTCTTTTAAGTTTGTTAGTTTTTGTTTGAGAGTGTTGGTGGGTTTGTGTGCTACTAGGATTCCGAGGGGTCTCAGTAGTCTGGCTGTCATTTCTGAAACTTCTTTGATATATGGTAAGGTGGTTAGGGTTTCTGGCTGTGTTTGGTCTGCTTGTCGTGGTTTGTTCTTGAGGAATCTGTTGAGTATCCGTTTAGATTAGATTACGTTACAGTGTGGAAACAGGCCCTTCGGCCCAACAAGTCCACACCGACTCGCCGAAGCGAAACCCACCCATACCCCTACATTTACCCGTTACCTAACACTACGGGCAATTTAGCATGGCCAATTCACCTGACCCTGCACATCTTTGTGACTGTGGGAGGAAACCGGAGCACCCGGAGGAAACCCACGCAGACACGGGGAGAACGTGCAAACTCCACACAGTCAGTCGCCTGAGGCGGGAAGTGAACCCGGGTCTCAGGCGCTGTGAGGCAGCAGTGCTAACCACTGTGCCACCGTGCCCCGTTCTTCTTGAATACGTTGTATAGGTGGTTCTCCTCTGTTTTCCGAAGTTCGTCTGTGCTGCAGTGTGTGGTGGCTCGTTGGAATAGTGTTCTAATACAGCTTTCTTTGTGTGTGTTGGGATGGTTGCTGGTGTAGTTGAGTATTTGGTCAGTGTTTGTCGATTTTCTGTATATGCAGGTTTGCTAATTCTCCCTTGTCCTTTCTACTGTGACGTCCAGAAATGCGAGTTTATTGTCGGTTTCTTCCTCCTTGGTGAACTTTATGCCTGTGAGGGTGTTGTTGATGATGTTCAATGTCTCTTCTATCTTGTTTCGTTTTGTGATGACAAAGGTAGCGAACCCAGATTTTTGGTTTGATGATTGGTAGGGCTGTTTGTTCTAGCCTTTGCATTACCGCTTCTGCTATGAATCCTGATAGCGGAGATTCCATGGGTGTGCCATTGGTTTGTTTGTAGACTATGTTGTTGAAAGTGAAGTGGGTGGAGAGGCACAGGTCCACTAGCTTCATGATGTTTTCGTTGGTAATGTGATTGATGGTGTTTGTTGTGTGTGTGATGGTCTGTTCCAAAAGTGTGGTAAGTGTTTCCTTTGCTAGGTTGATGTTGACGGAGGTGTACAGTGCTGATACGTTGAATGAGATCATTGCTTCGTCTTCCTCTATTTTGGTGTTTTTGATGATTTTTAGGAATTCCTGGGTGGAGTGGATGGAGTGCTGTGACTCTTCTACTAGGTACTTCAGTCTTGCGTGTAGCTCTTTGGCCAGTCTGTAAGTTGGTGTTCCGGGTAGTGAGACTATAGGTCTGAGGGGGGCTCCTGGTTTATGGATTTTTGGTAGTCCGTGGAATCGTGGGGTATTGGTCCCGTTGGGTCCTTTGAGGAATCATTTGACGACGAAAGGCAATTAGACTCATAGAACACACAGCAATACAGCGCAGTACAGGCCCTTTATGTTACCACTCGGCACATACCGGACATTAGACCAGTACAACATAGAACATTACGGTACAGTACATGCCCTTTATGGAACCACTCGCTAATCGGCTAATAAGGGACATTAAACCAATACAACATAGAACATTACAGCGCAGTACAAGCCCTTTATGGAACCGCTCGGTAAATAACGGACATTAGACCAGTACAACGTAGAGCATTACAGCGCAGTACAGGTCCTTTGTGAAACCGCTCAGCAAATAAGGGAATATATATTCATAGAACGTTGAACATTACAGCGCAGTACAGGCCCTTTATGGAACCACTTGGCTAATACCGGACTATGTTGGTTCCATAAAGGGACTTTACTGCGCTATAATGCTGTATGTTCTATGAATCCATATTCGATTATTTGCTGAGCGACTTCATAAAGGACCTGTACTGTGTTGTAATTTTCTATGTTGTATTGGTCTAATGTCAGGTATTAGCTGAGTGGTTCCATAAAGGGTCTGTACTGTGCTATAATGCTGCATCTTCTATGACTCTAAATTCCTTTATTAGCCGAGCGGTTCCCTAAAGGACCTGTACGGTGCTGTAATGTTCTATGTTGTATTGGTTTAATGTCCGGAATGAGTGGTTCCATAAAGGGCCTGTACTGCGCTGTAATGCTGTATGTTCTATGACTCAACTTCCCTTATGAGCCGAGCGTTTCCCTAAAGGACCTGTACTGCGCGGTAATGTTCTGTGTTTTAATCGTCTAATGTCCGGTATTAGCCGAGTGGTTACTTAAAGGGCCTATACTGCGTTGTAATGCTGTATGTTCTATGAACTTCCTTTATTAGCCAAGGGGTTCCATCAAGATACTGTACTGTGCTGTAACGTTCTATTTTGTAAGGGTCGAATGTCCAATATTAGCCGAATGGTACCATAAAATGCCTGTACTGTGCTGTAATGCTGTATGTTCTATGAATCTACATTCCTTTATTTGCTGTGCGGTTTCATAAAGGAGCTGTACTGTGCTGTAATGTTCTATGTTGTATTGGTCTAATGTCCGGTATTAGCCGATTAGTTCCACTAAGGGCCTGTAATGTGCTGTAATGTTCCATGATGTAGTGGTCCAATGTCCCGGATTAGCTGAATGCTAACATGACTCTAACTTCACTTATGAGCCGAGCGTTTCCCTAAAGGCACTGTACTGAGCTGCAATGCTGTATGTTCTATAAATCTATATTCAGTTATTTGCTGTGCGGTTTCATAAAGGACTTGTACTGTGCTGTAATGCTGTATGTTCTATGAATCTAACTTCCTTTATTAGCTGAGCGATTCCATCAAGGGACTGTACTGCACTGTAATTTTCTATGTTGTATTGGACTAATGTTGGGTATTAGCCGAGTGGTTCCATAAAGGGCCTATACTGCGCTTTATTTGCTGTATGTTCTATGACTCTAATTTCCTGTATTAGCTGAGCGATTACCTAAAGGACCTGTTCTCCGCTGTAATGTTCTATGTTGTATTGGTCTAATGTCCCATATTAGTCGAGAGGTTCCATAAAGAGGCTGTACTGCACTGTAATGCTGTATGTTCTGTGATTCTCCATCTTCATCAGTGTATCTCTCTGTCTCCCTCCATGTGAACACTTGTCTCTATTTCTCTGCCTCACTCTCTATCACTCACTTCCAACATCCGTACGCCCTTTTCTCTCTCTGATATGTGTAATGCAGTGGGGAGTCTTCCTGTTCCCCAACTCAACTGTGTTTCACCTCTATTTTTTTTAAATTAAATGGGGTGGGGTGACAATTGAAGGACTTTTGTCAGGGCCCGGGTGCCTATAACCTGGGAACATTTTTTGCAGGAAGCCAGTTAAGCAGGAACCACTCAGCTGATTAGTCTCTTCAAATGCTTATTGTGTCCTCCTCGCTGGGTTTAAGATTTCAGGAAGTGGAGATACCAGATAATTTATGTACATTGTCAGGGGCCAACTGTAGGAATTAGGAGAGTGGCTGAAGTTGTGCAGTGAGGGCAATTGGATGGAGGGTGGTAAAGCGTGAAACTCGAGGCTGGGAAATTTAGGTGGAGCATAAAGACTTTTAATAGATAGATAGATAGACAGACAGACAAAGAGAAAATAGTGAAATGAACAAAAAGAGATAAAGAAGAGAACGAGAGACAAAGGGAAGGATAGAAATGGAGAAAACAAAAGAGGTAAGTTGACAGTGTGGGGTAGAGAAAGCGACACAAAAGAGAACAAAACAAACAGCGATAAAGAGCAAGAAACAAAGAGAGAGAAATGGATAGAGAACATGAAAGAGAGGAAAAGCAATAGAGCGAAAAGAGATGAAACATTGAAAGAAAGAAGCAGAGACACAAAGAGAGAAGCAAATTTTTTTTTCAAAAAGGACAACGACTAAGAGATAAAGACCATGGAAGATGTCAGTCAGAAACAAGTAGGAGTTCAGGAAAATAACAGAGATACAGAATAGGTGATCCTCACCGTTGCAGTGGTTGCACTCCATCTCAGTGCTTTCTCAATCTCTTTCCATCCTGTAAGCAACCTTGGGAATTGCTTCAGACTGGGACAGCTTCATGCACATCAGATGTAAAAGATCAAAACTGATATTGAGCTTCCTATGGTACCCACACAATCTATTTCTCTCTCATCAGGTGTAAAAGATCAAAACTGATATTGAGCTTCCTATGGTACCCACACAATCTATTTCTCTCTCATTCACACAGTCCGACAGAAACCCATTGATAATCACCTTCTCGTCCGTTCGAATGGCAAAACGAAGCATGGCTACAGGGACTGATTTATAAACCCTAGGTCTATCACGAAAACCTTTTTGTTCTCTCAAATACCAGTTCATCCAGTCAGTTGCCTGCAACTCGATGTTAGATTCGATTACTTACATTGTGGAAACAGGCCCTTCGGCCCAACAAGCCCACACCAACCATCCAAAGAGCAACCCACCCAGTCCCATTCCCCTACATTTACCCCTTCACCTAACACTACTTTTGGATTGTGAGAGGAAACCG
This sequence comes from Chiloscyllium plagiosum, assembly GCF_037043375.1. NCBI lineage: Eukaryota > Metazoa > Chordata > Chondrichthyes > Orectolobiformes > Hemiscylliidae > Chiloscyllium > Chiloscyllium plagiosum. The sequence goes on from NW_028270161.1 coordinate 62,214,871, forward strand.
TGGCATCCGGAGGAAACCCACTCAGACACGGGGAAAATGTGCAAACTCCACACAGATAATTGCCTGAGGCGAGAATTGAAACTGGGTCTCTTGCGCTGAATGTATGTTCGTCTGCGTCTCTCTCTGTGTCTCAGTATGCCTATCTGTGTGTTTTTGTCTCTGTATGTGTGTGTCTCTGTGCCTGCACTATATGTATAGTGAGTGCCTCTGTGGCTATATTTGTTTTTGTCTGTGGGCCTATGTACTTATCAATATTGAATTATGAGTGTTTGTAGCTGTGTTTGTGTGTTAGTAACTATTAGTATGTTTCTATGTTTGTCTGCTGTTTTGGCGGTGAATCTATTGAAATGCAGTAAGCCCCCACACCACCCCCTTTCACTCTTTCATCTCTCTTGAATTTACAGTGATAAATTGCTGATGGTCGTGATGATGTGTGTTTCTATGTGCACGTCTCTGTTTTTATGTGTTTGTCTGCATGTCTATCTCTGGCTACAATGGGACGCAATTTAAACGACTAAAGGAATAAATCAAATCGCTCAGAGTCTCTCCATCCCTCTTGTGTTTAATGCAATACAATGCCGTCCTCTGGAGGCCTCCCCACGCCAATACACAAGTGACAGATTTTACTTTCTTTTTGAGGAAACAGTGAATCTCTGAGGTTGAAAGCGTGTTTTAGTCCTCAAATAATGTTTTAGGAGATACGGGAAAATTGTTCTCCATGGTTATCGCCCCAAAGATATGAGCAGAACGAGAAAAACAAATAAATTACATAACTACACATAAAGCACTCGAAATCAAGGAATAGAAGGCGGAAGTTGATAAATATAGTTTGGATAAATATAAGATGGTGATATTGATAATGGATATCAGGGCATGACTTATACACTTAATGGTAAGGTCCTGCGGACTGTTGCTGAATAAAGAGACCTTAGAGCGCAGGTTCATAGTTTCTTGAAAATGGAGTTCCAGGCAGACAGGGCAGTGAAGAAGGCGTTTTCTACATTTGCCGTTGTTGATGAGTACATTGAGTATAGGAGTTGGGACATCATGCTGCAGCTGTGCAGCAAATTGGTTAGACCACTTTTGGAATATTACATTCAGTTCTCGTCTCCCTGTTATCGGAAACATTTTGTGAAACTTGAAAGCATTCAAAAAAATTACAAGGTCGTTGCCAGGGCTGGAGTGTTTTCGCTATAGAGGGTGCATAGGCTGGGGCTGCTTTCCCTGGAGTATTGGCGGTTGAGAGGTGAATTTATCAAGGTTTATAATATCACGAGGGTCACAGATACAGTGAATAGGGAAGGCCTTTTCCCAGGGGTGTAGGAGTCCAAAACTGAAGGTCATAGTTCAAGGTGAGACAGTGTTGATTTAAAGGAGACCTAAAGATAACCTTTTATGATGCAGAAGTGATGCATATCTGGAATGAACTGTCAGAGGAAGTAGCAGAAGTTGATATAATTGCAACATTTAAATGCATCTGGATGGATACATGAATGGAAAAAACTTATACTGATATGGGTCAAATTGGACTAAGTGAATATAGGAAATCTGGTTGGCATGGATTAGTTGGATCGAAGGGATTGTTTCCATGCTGTCCAGGTCTGTGATTCTGAGAAATTGAATCCCAACTAACCAATCAATAACTCAATTCCCTGGCTCCACATGGAGCAGCAGTACGCTGTGATCCCACACTCTCCAATACCCTGCAACCAGTTGAAAGTGACAACTGCGGCTTTAGTCAGTGGCTTTCCGCCCATTCCTGGGGCACAATATGCTCTTACCTGCGCCAAACCTCCTAGTAAACTGGTCAGAGGCTTACAACACCGCAGGGAAATCATATGTCTGGCAGTAAAGCTCTGAGCAGCATTGACACAATCCCGAGTGAGTGGAACTTCCTTTGTGCTTCAATCAGCTCATGCTACTTGTGGACACTTGCGCCTGATGAAAGGTTTTCCTTGTGTGAAAGGAGCAAAAATTCTTTTTAAATATGACCCCGGCTGCAGCAGATTATTACTGTCTTTAGGAGATGTTTTAAAATGGAACTATGAAAATTCAGTCCCCAAAATGAAAAGCAGCAAAAGTTGCTGACTGGGGATAACTAATTTGAAAGTGTTGAGTTTGACTCGGTAAAGAGATGAGGATTTCTTACAGTCTTTCACAGAAATATCTGGGTCTCTTGAAGCAGATTCATTGATTTATTCTACATCAGACAGATTGACGTGGAGTCAGATGGGCTGCTTAAACATAAAGATGCAAATATTACATTAAAAAACAAAAGTACAGCTGATGCTGGAAATCAGGATACAAAGCAGAAATTACAGAAAATGCTCAGCAGTTCAGGAAGCAATCGTGGATAGAATTCAAATTGTTGTTTCGCGTCCAGTGACCCTTTCTCAGAACTCAAACATCATTATTGAACTTTGAATCCCGAATTAGTGCTGCAACTGAATTGCAATGTTCAGAAGTTATTACAACTGAGAGGCAGAAGATGTAAATGAGGGTATTGGCGACTGAAAAGAATGAACTGGAACCTTGTCAGTTTCTAAAACTGTGACTTTCAGTATTTTGTATTTGTGCATTTGGCTCAGTATGACATGGCAAAGGAAGTGGAGCTCAGTGTCGAGTTAACTCAGTCAGTAATGCGTGAAGCTTTTAACATCTGTGGTGTAAGTTTGAGTACTATGCTGGTCAACTTCATTTTGAAAGTTCACTTTTCGAGTTGGAAACCAGCCCTCCATCCATTGGCAGAGTCACCGCACAAAGCAACGTCATTCTTTAGTTGCTTTTGGGAATATTCTGGTTTCTGAGTGAAAACTCTTTCTGCTTCGCTCGAAGCGCCAGACAAAAGTTTGTTTATGCGTCCAATCGACAATGAATGATGAAACTTTTAAATAGCAGACTCCGGAGTCACAGCATGAGAATGCCTATTTTTGGGGTTGACTGATAGTGGCAATTCCTTGTCAACAGAAAACTAGGTAGATCTCCTGAATGTTATTCAATTTATGAGAGAATTGAAGGGCGGGATGATTTTTACAGGATCGATACGGACATGACGGTCCTTTTTCCAGACTTTCTACATTTCATTATTCGAAAGTCAGGAGTCATTCTTATAAATAAGCAATATTCCCGACCTGCAATAGACTGCAAAGCACGAATGATAAACCAACTCAAACAATGAGTCACAAATCAAGTTAGTCTCGATCAACTATCACCATGTCTGGGTATTCTGGGATCTGGAAATAAACACAGGTGTCAGTGGCATATACTTACAAGGAATTATTTTAAACACATTAGGAATGTCAGATCGTCTCTCCTGACCATAGTTTAATTGTATTCCTCATTCAGTATCAATTACCCTCAACGCAGTGGGTAAAGTAAATTGAAGTGGCCAGGGTGTGATTGTGCGGCGAATCACTGACGTTTCAGACTCTCGAAGGTGTAGATTGAAGTCTCATTCCTGATAACATTACAGATTAGTTCCACAGCAGGTACTTGCAGCGCCCTCTGTAGGATTTTCAAGAAGCAGCTGCTGAATGCGGGGTTCCTTCTTGGCAGAAAGATCGAGGTTACTGATACACATGAGTGATGACTGGGAAACGATGTGGGAATGGCACCAACAATACTGAGCAACTGACCTTTGTCTCTGCTGGGACCATTCCCTGATTGAAACATTAACAACATCGGTATAAGTACAAATCAGCCTTTATGGCCAATGGGCGAATGTGATCCATTGAAGATCACTTGCAATTTCCCAGCAGACGATTCAGAAACACAGATTTGTTACATTGCAGATGGAAGCCAGTCGGTCCACCATGATTGCAGCACATCTCTATGCATTTTACCATATTGCTAATCTCCAGTTTTTTAAACTCGTTCCTACTGTTATTTGTATCATTTTTGCCATTAAGATTATGATCCAAGTGCTCATGAATGTCTCAGCCAAACCTTTGTCACATCAATTGCGCGCTTTTATATCAAAATGTTACAGAGGAAAATGTCTCATGTAGAAAGCATAGAAGAGGATGAGGTTTGTGTCTCTTCCATTTTATGCCCCATAAGAAGTACAATGACCTTCCCCCATCGTCTCTTCAAACATTTGCCGACAATCTTCTTGGGGCCTTACAGAACTCTGACACAAAGGCATATACTCAGGAAGGTGAGCATAAGCTTAGGCAAAGAGTTAGAACTTCAGGAACTATCCGAGCGGGGGAAAATGTGGATAGAATGTTCCAGAGAGCAATCATAATTTTTAGCACAGGCTTGGGAGAGTCGTTTCCCCTGTCCAAAAGCAAATCGTTTGGCGGTCAAGCGTGTCCCTGGTGAAAAATGAGGAAAACAAATGTCAAAAACAGCATCGACAGGAAGAGTTGGCAAGTTTCTATTTGTGTTACTTTCCTGGTGATCCGGTTGTTAAGATTCAAGGGGCTCATTTTTGGGGTCAATAGATGTGAAGCTGGAAAGAACAGCAGGTGATACAGCATCAGAGTAACAAGAAAGTCAACATTTCGGTCTGAAACACTTTGTCGGGATGGGGAGGGGCAATGGAGCCCATAAATAATTAGAGAGTGTAGGTGGTGCTGCGGGAAAGATAATTCGGATAGCGATAGTTGGATGCAGCTTGGAGGTTATTTTGATTGGTCAGTTGGAAGAGTGGAGCGCCGATGTAAGTAGGAAGCTGGACAGGTTAGCTCTGATCCTTGAGGTAAAGAGGTTGGGGAGGACAGGACATTGTATAAGACGGGGCATGGAGGGACTTTGAAGCTGATGAAGTCGATATAAAGATCATTAGGCTGTATACCCCACAATATACCAGGTGTTTTTCCTTCAGTTTACATTTGGCCTCTCTCTGAGAGTGGAGGCGGACATTACGACAGCGGAGTAGGAGCGAGAAGAAAAATGAATAGCAACTCAAAGGTCAGTTTGGTTGATGCAAGCACAGTTCAGATGCACCAAGAACTGATGGCGGAGTCTGCGTTTGGTCTTCCCACATCAGGAGCAAAGGATGCAATAGATCTGGTTGGGTAAAGAGCAGGTGAATCTCTTCTGGATCTGGAAGGTTTTTTTTGGGAAAATGGACAGAGATGAGAAGAGAGGCATTTTACCTCTTGCTGTTGCAGTGAAAGGTACCGAGTGTGGTTAAGAAATTGGTAGCAAGCGTAGACTTCACAAGGGAATCACAAATCACTCTGGTTGTAGGTAGCGGGAATGTCGACCTCTGTTGGATTCAGAGGTTTACGGGATGGTACATGAGAAGCGCAAAATGTGTTGCTGGAAAAGCGCAGCAGGCCAGGCAGCAACCAAGGAGCAGGACAATCGACGTTTCGGGCATGAGTCCTTCTACAGGAAAGAAGGGCTCATTCCTGAAGAAGGATTCATGCCCGAAACGTCTATTCTCCTACTACTTGGATGTTGCCTGACCTGCTGCGCTTTTCTAGCAACACATTTTGAGCTCTGATCTCCAGCATCTGCAGTCCTGACTTTCTCGTGGTACATGAGGACTAAGAAAACTATATTCTTGTTGTTTAGGGAAGGGGGATTGTGGTAAAGTGTGGGAAATGGACGAGGTATAATTGAGGTCCTTAATTACCAAGATGGTGAAACTACAGTTGCGAAATGAGGAGAATATCTAGAAAGTTCTGGAGTAGAACGCTTCATTCTGGGAGCAACTGCGGTTGCAGAGGAGGAATTCAAAGTATGGGATATAAATTTTGCATGAGGGTAAATGAGTGGAGTTGTAGTCAAGGCATTTGTGGGAGTGACTAGGTTTGAAATGGATGTTAATGACGAATAGGTTTCTGGAGATGGAGACGGAGAGGGTCCAGTAAGGAAGGGAAGTTTCGGAAATAGTCCAGGTAAATTTACGTTCTGTTTGGAAGATTATGACGACTTTGGTGAACTGCCCCTTCCCCTCGCGGGGACTCTAGGCAAGTGGCAGCACAGATGCAGCTATCAATATCTCAGAAAAAGAGCCGTGGGGTGCTGATAGTGTCGTTGAGGTAGATGGACTGCTCCACGAATCTTACAAAGAGGCAGACATAGCTTTGCACCATGGAGGACAACCCCTTTGGTTTGTCAGATGCGGGAGGGGGAGTCGTTGGAGCATCCAGGTGGTCAATGTCGCCAGGCTGAACACGGAACAGGTCAGACATGAAGTTTGGATGCTGAATCGTTGATGAGGTTTGTGGCTGGAGGAAAGCATGGTGGAGTTTGGAGTACTTAAAATGTTTGATATCTGATAGAACGGAGAGAAAGTGTTATTTGAGGGCATGAATCCTTCTGAGTTCAATGAGCTCAGAAGAGGATCTCTCCAGGTCTGGGAGGGAGAGGCCTTGAGCTGCAGTAAGGACAACTGCAGGGAGAGAAAGTGTCGACGCATGGTAGGGAGAGTAGAGCTGAGAATCTGCAGGGATAGTTTTTTCTGAAAACACTGGAGGTACTGTAGATAGTAATAGTCAAGGCTAATTTCACTTTGCGAAGGTCTGCAGTGACCTGTGTTCCATTTCTCGTTAAGAAAAGTTAGTTTGTTGCTTGAATTGAAACTGTGTGACTAATGCAACTTTCTTTTTGATTGTGCTTCTGAAACTCACAGCAGTTCTGGCAGAATGCGCGAGTTGAAGTTTGAAGTCGAGTAGTGGAGTAGACCCGGAATGAAACAAAAAAAAAAGAGCTCCAGAAAGCACTGACTATTGGGATGGTGTTAGAGGATAAAATCTTGGTGGGCCCTGACAGATCTTGCTGTGCAGAGTTTAAATTGATGAAAACATTTCTCTTGATCAATCAATCACAAAAGAGAACTCCCAGGTGAATGGCGTGTTTCTATTTGGTATCTTCATGTTATTTATTTGTGTTCCCCAGTGGAACAGTTGTATCTTTCACAGTCAATCTGCCATTTTATAACCATCAGTAGTAAGCTGGCATCCTGAACCTTTAACCTGCATTATTTAAGGTCAGTGAGTAAATTCAACGAAATGCAGCATTAGTGCAGCACAGGCACTCTGCCCATCTTGCCAGCACTGGCTTCAGAATGAATATTTAATTCAACCCATTCTTGTCCCACAGCCTGATACTGTTTTGCCATGCTGCTCCTGGTCTCGTTCCGTCTGCACTCCTTTGATCTTAGCTGTTGCAACTTTGTCCCTTGCGTGCTGTTTTGGTGTCCCTTGTCCTCCATTTTCCTTTCTCACTGCTGCTCTCCCTTTCTTCCCATCTTGAAGTTAGGCATTCTGCAAAAGTGAGTGACTGCTCATCTGACTTAATGAAGCCATTGATTTCTGTTACTGACGGAATGAACTGCCAAACTGTCTGCAGAATGATCGTGAAAACATTAATAGACGCAGAAGATGATGAAGCAGAATTAGGCCATACGGACCATCAAATGCGATCTATCATTTAATCATGGCTGACATGTTTCTCGGTCCGTTTCTCTGCAGGAACTCAGTAATAGAGGATCAATTTGTCTCTGTCTTAAATACTTTCAATGACTTGACCTCCGCAGATATAGCTGAAAATGTGTTGCTGGAAAAGCGCAGCAGGTCAGGCAGCATCCAGGGAACAGGAGAATCGACGTTTCGGGCATAAGCCCTTCTTCAGGAATTTCCTGAAGAAGGGCTTATGCCCGAAACGTCGATTCTCCTGTTCCCTGGATGCTGCCTGACCTGCTGCGCTGTTCCAGCAACACATTTTCAGCTCTGATCTCCAGCATCTGCAGACCTCACTTTCTCCTCCGCAGACATAGGACATAGAACATTGAACATAGAACATCAAATATGACAGCACAGTACAGGCACTTTGGCCCTCGATATTGCGCTGACCTGTGAAACCAATCTGAAGTCCATCGAACCTACACTATTCCATTTTCACCTATCTCTAACAAATGACCATTTAAATGCTTAACGGTGGCGAATCTACTGTTGTTGCAGGCAGGTTGTTACACACCCCTACTAATGCCTGAGTAAAGAAACTACCTCTGACATCTCTCCGATATCCATCACCCTTCAATTTAAACCTATGCCAACTTGTGCTAACCTTCAACATCCGAGGAAAAGTTTGTCACTGTCCATCCTATCTAAACCTCTGATTATCATATACGTCTCAATTAAGTCACCTCTCAACCTTCTTCTCTCTAAAGAAAACTGCCACAAGTTCCTCAGTCTTTCCTCGTCAGAACTTCCCCCCATACCATGGCAACATCCCATTAAATCTCCTCTGAACCCTTTCCAAAGCTTCTACATCCTTTCTACAATGTAATGATCAGAACTGTATGCAATACTCTAAGTGCGGTCGTACCACAGTTTTGTAAAGCTGCAGCATGATGTCATGCTTCGAAAACTCAATCCCTCTACAAATAAAAGATAATACACTGTATGCCTTCTTAACAACGTGAGCAACCTGGGTGGAAAGTTTGAGGGATATATGTACGTGGACACCGAGATCTATCGGTTCATTTACACTGCTAATTATCTTACCATTAACGCAATACTCTGCATTCCTGTTAATCCTTCCAAAGTGAATCACCTCACACTTTTCCGCATTAAACTCCATTTTTCATCTCTCAGCCCAACCTAGCTGTGCAGCTTATCTATGACCTTCTGTAACCTTCGACATTCTTTGGGACTATCCACAACACTACCGACGTTAGTGTCATATGCAAATTTACTAACCCACTCTTCTACACCATCATCCAGGTCATTTATCAAAATGACGGACAGCAGTGACTTCAAAACAGATTTGTGTAGTAGACGACTGGTAACTGAAATCCAGGATGAATATTTCCCATCAACGACCACCCTCTGTCTTCTTTCAGCTGTCCAATTTATTATCCGAAGAGATGAATTACTCTCAATTCATTGCCTTCATATTTTCCGCAATAGCCTACCATAGGGAACCTAATCAAATGCCTTACTGAAATCCATATACACCACATCAACTGATTTTCCCTCATCCACCTTCCCAGTCACTTTCTCAAAGAAATCAATGAGGTTTGTGAGGCATGAACTACACTTCACAAACCCGTGTTGACTATCCCTAATCAACTTCTTCTTTTCTGGATTCTTATAAATCTTAGCTCTTCGAACCTTATCCAACCCGTTCCCCACAACTGTAATAAGGCTCGCTGCTCTTTAATTGCTAGAGTTGTCTCCAATCCCCTTCTTGAGCAATGGGATAACATTTGCTATCCTCCATTCATTTGCATTATTCCTGTAGACCATGATGACATAATGATCAACGCCAATCTTCTCCCTAGCTTCTCAAAGAATCCTAGGAGAAATGGAGCTCAGAGTCGGGACTGTGCTTCTGGAAAAGTACAGCAGGTTATGCAGCATCCGGGGAGCAGGAGAGTCGACATTTGGGACAAATGCTCTTCATCAGGAATTAGGTTGGAAGCGTAATCTGTGGAGAGGTAAATGTGAGAGGTTTGGTTTGGTGGTAAGGCAGCTAAGAATGCGATAGGTGTATGGATATGGGGGTAATATTCATAGCTAAGGGGGAGGATGGAGCGGATTGGTGGGAAGGAAGATGGAGAGGGTGGACTTGTCATGAGGGTGGTGCTGAATTCGAAGGTTGGATCAGGGATGAAGTGGGGGAGGGAAAATGAGGAAACTGGTGAAATCCGCATTGATGCTGTGGGATTGGAGGGCCTTGCAGTGGAAAGATGAGGCGTTCTTCCTCCAGGCATCGGGTGGTTAGGGAGTGGGGATGGGTAGGTCCAGGTCTTGCATGTCCATGGCATAGTGTGAGCGGGAGTTGAAGTGTTCTGCCACGGGGTGGTGGGTTTTGTTATTACGGGTGTCCCGGAGATGTTCTCTGAAGCGCTCTGAGAGTACAACTGGATGGGCCAATGGGCTAAGGAGTGGCAAATGGAATTCAATTTGGATTAATGCGAAGTGCTGCATTTTGAAAAAAAGCAAATCAGAGCAGGACGTATACACTTAATGGTGATGTCCATGAGACTGTTGCTGAACAAAGAAAACTTCGAGTGCAGATTCATTGTTCCTTGAAAGTAGAGTCGAAGCTAGATAGTAAGAAGGCGCTTGGTGTGATTTCCTTTTTGGTTAAAGCATTAAGTATAGGGGTTGGGAGGTCATGTTGCAGGTACAGGACATTGGTTCGGCATCTTCTGGAATATTACATGCAATTCTGGTCTCCTTCCTATCGGAGGGATGCAATGAAACTTGAAAGGGCTCAGAAAATATTTACAAATGTTTTGCCGGGACTGGAGAATTTACGCTGCAGGAAGAAGATGCATCAGCTGGTGCTGTTTCCCCGGAACCGTCGGAGGCTGACAGCTGACCTTATAGAGGTTTACAAAGTTATGAGGGTCATGGATACGATAAGTAGACAAGGTATTTTCCCTGTGTTGGGGAGTCCAGAACTAGAAGGCATAATGTAAGACCGGGAACATATAAAATGAAGCTCACGGGCAACTTTTTCACACGGGGTGGTACATGTATGAAATGAGTTTCCAGAGGAAGTGGTGGAGGCTAGTACAATTATAACGTTTAAAAAGCATCTGGATGTTTATTTGAATAGGAATGGTTTGCAGGGATATGGGCGAAGTGCTGTCAAATGGGATTTGATTAGGTTAGGACATCTGTTCGGCATGAACGAGTTGCACCGAAGTATCTGTTTCCATGATGTGCATCTCTATGACTCCAACTGCCATTTTCAAAGAAAACGCTTTTATCCGCACTGCCTGCCAGCTGCTAGTTAGCCAATCCTCTGTCTATGCCATGACGTTGTTCCTGACAAAACGTTTTCTTGGTTGTCAGCCTCAACTGTTTAAAGACTTCTCCGATGGTCTTTGTTCGGACATGTCAACCCTTCTATATTTTGCAGAATGCTTTTTTTTCTGAAGCATGAGAGAAAGACACACAACAAGACCAGAGTGAGTGTTTGCCTTAAAGTTCAAGTACAACTTCTCTTCACATTGAGGACAGCAAGTTTATCTCACGTCTGATGTTTAATCAAAAACATTTGTGTGAGAAATCTGCACCAAAGAAAGCTTTGGAAAGATTAATGTTGTGAATCATAATTACATCAAAATTTAAATGACACCGTGCTACAATCCAACAGGTTTATTTGAAATTGGAAGCATTCCGAGCTCAGTTGCTTCCTCTGGCGTGGTATGATAAACTGGTATTTGACAGTGTTTATAAGCAATAAGTTAACTTTAAAACTGGCTGCCATTGTTGAATTCTGCAATCAGTTGGGAGATAGACAGCTAATTTAAACGTAAAATCCAGATTTCCTTCAATTCTTTGTCCCTTAAGAACTAAATATTTTATCAAGTCCAAACGGCGACAAGCAATGCAAGTTCGGTGAGATTCCATTTGAATCTGACTATGTACTTAGCTGAGGTCATGATCTTGGTGATTTTTTTGACAGAAAAAAATCTTGAATGAAGTAATTCCCCCCTAACCACTGTGTGTGTGTGTGTGAAAGAATACTCAATACCAACATATGCAATTTCTATACGCCATTCACCAACTCATTCTCTTAACTGTCGGACACAACGTCTTCAAGTTTGACAACTCGTTCTTCATTCAGACACACGGAGTGCCCAAGGAGACCAAATTCGCACCTCAGTATGCCAACTTTTTTTATGCACAAGCTCGAGCATAACCTTTTCGCTATGCAGGACCTCCAACCATTGCTGCACACCAGATGTATGGTTGTAACTTTGCTTGCTCAACTGGAAGCTCTCCTTTCAGAAGTTTCCTCACCATGTTAGGTGACATTATCAGGGAATCTCCAGTGAAGGGCTGGTGTTGTGTCCCACTTTCTGTTTATGTCTCTTGGTCTCTGAAGTGGTTGTTGTCATAAGTGTATTTTTCCCTCAGCGGTTGGTAAATGGGGTCCAAATCGATGTGTAAATTAATGGATTTCCTATATGAATTCCAGGCCTCTCAGAAATCCTGTATGATACTCTGTTTAGTCTGTTCTCGGCTGCATGTGTTGTCGCAGTTGGTGTGATGACCTTCGTCTGTATGAATGGATACTAATGCTAGTGATTCATTGTTTTGGTGGTTAGTTGGTGTTCGTGTATTGGTAGGTTTGTGGACTACATGATGGCAAGGGGTTGGAGTAGTCTCATAATCATTTGGAAGATGTCTTTGATGTATTACAATGTGGCTACATTTCTGCTTGTTTGAGTTTGTTGTTTCGGAATCGGTTGACTGTGTTTATTGAGTTCTTCTTGAATACACTGTATGGGTACTTTTCTTCTGCTGCTCGTAGTTCCTGGGCACTGCAGTGTGTCCTGGCACGTTTGAATAATGTTCTGATGCAGGTCTGCTTGTGGGTGATGGGATAATTACTTCTGTCGTCAAGTATATGGTCACTGGTCTCCTCAATGGTCCGTCCCCAAGAGGGACACCACTCTGACTAGGACAACACATTCATCCTTTGACAGACTAAACAGAGATAAGCACGGTAATTCGTAGCGGCCTGGGATTCAAACCAGAACTCCATTGATAAATACATCGATTTGGACCACATTTATCAACCTCTGAAAAAAAGAAAAGGAAATGATATCACCCACCTTAAGATACCAAGACACATAAATATAATGCGGGACATACCACCAGCGATTCACCGGAGGCTCACTGATGATGTTACCAAGCATGGTTACGAAACGTCTGAAAATAAACCTTGTAGCTCAGCGAGCTAACTGAAAACCTGATCCTCAACATAAGCTACAAATCTTCTCAAAAGTCGCAAAGCAGATATATTGATGACATCTTCTTCCTTTAGACTCATTGAAGAGAATCCCTGAAACAACTGCATCACTTTATCAAGTTTCACCCCACCATGAGACTTGCCCTGTACTACTCTTTAGAATCAGTCTCTTTCCTGGGCATACACACCACCCTTAAAGATGAGCATCTCAGCACCACACCCTACAGCAAGCCTACAGATTACCTCATTATTCCACACTTCTCAAGCGTCCCAAGCAAACATATTAAAACAGCCGTTGCCCCTGGTCAAGCCTGATGGATTTGGGATCTGCTCGGATGAGGAGAGAATGTGATGGACGCCTGAAGATGTTGAAGGACACCCTCAGAATAACGGGATATAATGCTCAGCTCATCAGTCGCCAATTCCTTTGCACCACAGTGAAAATCTGTAATGACTTCCTCAGAAGACAGACAAGGAATATGACCGAAATGGTACACTTCATTGTCCACTACTTCACCGGAGTGAAGAAACTGCATCATGCTCTCCACAGCCTTTGAGACATGATCGTCGACGTTGAATACCTCACCAAAATATTCCCACCCCTCCACTTTTCACAATCAAACACCGAACCTAAAACAGACCATTGTCCACAGTAAGCAACACAGACTCCAGCACAATATTGACAACCACACCACACAAATCTGCCATGGCAACGTCTGTAGGATATGTCAGATTATCGACATGATACTACTGTCCTACGTGGAATCACCAACCACCACTTAGATTTTAGGTACTCTAACGACTTGACCAATGTCATCAATGTGCCTCCGATCTTTGGTGAGCATCATCCAAGGTGGATTCGAGATATGCAACAATGCAAAATCACTGAGCAGAAGTAGATAGCGATATTCCATACTATATATTTTCGTCAGTTCACTAATAGCAATATGTATCTAATTCCACTCAATCAATATTCCTTGGAAAATAATCGAGAAAGTTGCAGTCATAAAGCTTAAATATACAAAGTAATGATGGCCATCAAGTTTATTTTGTTGCGAAGATCTTATTTCAAACAGCACATTGAGCTTTATGCTCCAGTGCTATAAATGTAAGAAAAGATCAATTACTTTTTCAGTAAAATAAACAAATGCCACTTGCTATTATTTATCAGTTTTTAATTATTGATCTGTTTATGCACTGTGTGAAATTTGTTTTAAGTTTTCCACTCGCCTATTTATATTGCATGTGAGATTGAAATGCTGTGTTCGTTTGAATGTTAACTTTACATATCTCTCACTTATCTCATTTATTGCATGATGTTTTAAGAACGTTTCACTCAGCAGTCCTAGTAAATATCAAAGATTGTCTGACTTTAATTAAGATCTTCCACACCCAATTATCAATCCGTTCTTAATTAATGTAAATATCTCAATGTTCTGCAAATCAATGTTCACACTAAACAGTGGACATAAAGCAACACAAAGGTCTTCATCACCACCTGATTACTGTTCAGTAGAATATCCTGAGTAGGTACCTTATTGTTCCTGAGACCAATGACATCAGTAAGCATTCGTTTACCATTTCACGCAATAAGTGCAATTGATATGTTATATTTTAGTTCAGTATTTAATGACAATTTATGTTGCTAAAACCAATAATTCTACACCATCACAGGTATTGACTGTATTGAAATCACACTAAAAACATTTTTTTGTGTCATTCTAAAAATCTTTAAGTTCCCTTTTTTTGGGTGTGTGCAAGAGAAAATTCAAATTACAGCCATGTTTGTTGTATAATTAAAAAAAACTAAATTTCGAATTTGTGAAATTCCTCCATTCTTTCAAAAAGGAAAATAGTCTTCAGTAGATATAGCACATTGAATTACTGCTATTAAAACTCATTTGCACTGCAAAATGATGATTGCTTTACTTTCATTGTAAGAAAAGAACTCCTTTGAACATGTTGATTTTTTGTCATCTCTCTTCCAACTTTATTCATCATTGTACAATAATGACTCAATTATTAAAATCGCTTTATATACCAAATGTCATTGACGGCTTTGTTTGTTCACTTCCATTATCTGTTAACGTTCTTCCTAATTCTGACACAAATGCGGAAACATTGATCGCAATATTAATCATGTAAATTAAAACAACACGTCTCTACAAGGAATTCAGCAGATGGAAAATCATAATTCTTGTATTATCTGTATTACTGATTTTAAAAAAAGAATTTTGTTCAATAATCACTGAATAGCACTTGATTCTTCAGTTCAAAAATCTAGCTACGATATTTTATTCCTCAGTTTGCTAATCTTAATAAATATGCAATCGACATCACAGCAAAGTGCTTTTGAAATATTGAACCATTAAAATTGCTCATATGACTTGCCAAGTCATTGTCATTACAATAATTGAACAATTATTTAAGAATGTCTGTTGAGCCAGGATCATGAGATTCGCATTTTAACTTAATCCATTGTTTCTTAGTACTAACACTGCAGTATGAAACTGTTTTTTTGCAGGTCAAGTATCCCACACTGGAATCAAGGTCTTCCCATCCAATATTCATTTTAAATATTGATTTTTTTATTTGAATGACCACCGTAATCACAGCCTTAACATTCAGTCAACTTTAATTACTTTTCACTGCAAGAGTTCATGTTTGTTTCCACACATTCCTCAGTCGCATAGCAAAATCAGATTTCTCATTATTCCTAAATTCATTGATAGAATTTGAGAATTCAATTGTTGCTGATATCTAATAATCATTCAATCCAGTATGTGGAATAAATGTGTCATTACGGCTCAGTACATGCTCTACTCTAAATATATTGCAGTGTACAATCATATAACATAGAAAAATACAGCACAGAACAGGCCCTTCGGCCCACGATGTTGTGCCGAACATTTGTCATAGCTTAAAGCACCCATCCATGTATCTATCCAATTGCCGCTTAAAGGTCACCAAAGATTCTGACTCTTCCACTCCCACAGGCAGCACATTCCATGCCCCCACCACTCTCTGGGTAAAGAACCCACCCCTGACATCTCCCCTATACCTTCCACCCTTCACCTTAAATGTATGTCCCCTTGTAACACTCTGTTGTACCCGGGGAAAAAGTTTCTGACTGTCTACTCTATCTATTCCCCTGATCATCTTATAAACCTCTATCAAGTCACCCCTCATCCTTCGCCGTTCCAACGAGAAAAGGCCTGGCACTCTCAACCTATCCTCGTATGACCTATTTTCCATTCCAGGTAACATCCTGGTAAATCTTCTCTGCACCCTCTCCAAAGCTTCCATATCTTTCCTAAAGTGAGGTGACCAGAACTGCACACAGTACTCCAAATGTGGCCTAAACAAAGTCCTGTACAGTTGCAACATCACTTCACGACTGTTGAATTCAATCCCTCTGCTAATGAACGCTGATACACCATAGGCCTTCTTACAAGCTCTGTCCACCTGAGTGGCAACTTTCAAAGATCTATGAACATAGATCCCAAGATCCCTCTGTTCCTCCACCTTACTAAGAACCCTACCATTAAACCTGTATTCCACATACTTATTTGTCTTTCCAAAATGGACAACCTCACACTTGGCAGGGTTGAACTCCATCTGCCACTCCTCAGCCCAGCTCTGCATCATATCTAAGTCCCTTTGCAGCCAACAAGAGTCCTCCTCACTATCCACAACTCCACCAATCTTCGTATCATCTGCAAATCTGCTGACCCACCCTTCGACTCCCTCATCCAAGTCATTAATAAAAATTATGAACAGCAGAGGACCCAGAACTGATCCCTGCGGAACTCCACTTGTAACTGGGCTCCAGGCTGAATATTTACCATCTACCACCACTCTCTGACTTTGACCGGTTAGCCAGTTTTCTATCCAACTGGACAAATTTCCCTCTATCAAATGCCTACTGACTTTCCACATAAGCCTACCATGGGGAACCTTATCAAATGCCTTACTAAAATCCATGTATACTACATCCACTGCTCTACCTTCATCCACATGCTTGGTCTATCATCAAAGAATTTAATCAGACTTGTAAGGCAAATTAAGGCAAACCCTTCACAAATCCGTGCTGGCTGTCCCTAATCACGCAGTGCCTTTCCAGATACTCATAAATCCTATCCCTCAGTACCCTTTCCATTACTTTACCTACCACCGAAGTAAGACTAACTGGCCTGTAATTCCCGGGGTTATCCTTATTCCCTTTTTTGAACAGGGGCACAATATTCGCCACTCTCCAGTCCCCTGGTACCACTCCTGTTGACAGTGAAGATGAAAAGATCATTGCCAACGGTACTGCAATTTCCTCTCTTGCTTCCCACATAATCCTAGGATATATCCCATCAGGCCCGGGGGACTTGTCTATCCTCAAGTTGTTCAAAATGTCCAACACATCTTCCTTCCTAACAAGTATCTCCCCTAGCTTACCAGTCCATTTCACACTCTCCTCTTCAACAATACGGTCCCTCATTCGTAAATACTGAAGAAAAGTACTCATTCAAGACTACTGTCCTTGATCGGACCTACCCTCGTTCTCGTCATTCTCATGTTTCTCACATACGCATAAAATGCCTTTGGGTTATCCTTGATCCTATCCACCAAAGATTTTTCATGCCCTCTCTTAGCTCTCCTAATCCCTTTCTTCAGGTCCCTTCTGGCTATCCTGTATCCCTCCACTGCTCTGTCTGAACCCTGTTTCCTCAACCTTATGTAAGCCTCCTTCTTCCTCTTCAACCTCCATTCAACCTCCCTCGTCAACCAAGGTTCCCTCACACGACCATTTCTTTCCTTCCTGACAGGTACATACATATCAAGGACACGTCGTATCTGTTCCTTAAATAATTTCCACATTTCCACAACATCCTTCCCTGACAGCCTATGCTCCCAACTAATGCTCCTCAGAATCTGTCTTACAGCATCGTAATTACCCTTCCCCCAATTGTAAAACCTACCCTGTTGCACGCACCTCTCTCTATCCATCACCAAGGTGAAAGTCACAGAATTGTGGTCACCATCACCAAAATGTTCACCCACTAACAAGCCCATCACTTGTCCCGGTTCATTACCGAGTACCAAATCCAAAATGGCCTCCCCTCTGGTTGGCCAATCTACATACTGAGTTAGAAAAGCTTCCTGGACACACTGCACAAACACCGCCCCATCCAATCTACTTGATCTAAAGAGCTTCCAATCAATATTTGGGAAGTTCAAATCGCCCATGACTACTACCCTGTGGCTTCTGCACCTTTCCAAAATCTGTTTCCCAATCTGTTTCTCCACATCCCTGCTGCTATTGGGGGGCCTATAGTAAACACCCAACAAGGTGACTTGCACCTTTCCTATTTCTGACTTCAGCCCATACTACCTCTAAAGGCAGATCCCCCTCGAACTGCCTTTCTGCAGCTGTTATACCATTTCTAATTAGCAACGCCACCCCCCCTCCTTTTTTACCATCCTCCCTAATCCTACTGAAACATCTGTAACCAGGAACCTCCAACAACCATTCCTGTCCCTCTTCTAGCCACGTTTCCGTGATGGCCACAACATCGTAGACCCAGGTACCGATCCACGCCTTAAGTTCACCGACCTTATTTCTGATACTCCTTGCGTTGAAGTATACGCACTTGAACCCATCTATGTGTCCGCAAGTATTCCCTGTCAGTACTACCTTCTTCACAGCCTCCCTACATTCTTGGACATCCTGACAAACAGCTAGCCTACTTGCTGGATTACAAGTCTGGATCCCATCCCCCTGCCAAATTAGTTTAAACCCCCCCGAATATTGCTAGCAAACCTACCCCCCAGAATATTGGTGCCCTTCTGGTTCAGGTGCAACACGTCCTGCTTGTACAGGTCCCACCTTCCCCAGAATGCAGTCCAATTGTCCAAATACCTGAAGCCCTCCCTCCTACACCATCCTTGCAGCCACGTGTTCAACTGCACTCTCACCCACTCAAATATCAATCACTTACCTTCCCGACCAGCTTTGCACTCCAACCTCACTTCCGCCCAGCTCGCGCCGCTCTCTGATGAGAAAAGACCGTTGGCGTCAAGGTAAGGTCTTTATACATCACTTACCTTCCCGGCCAGCTTTGCACTCCAACCTCACTTCCGCCCAGCTCGCACCGCTCTCTGTTGAGAAAAGGATCAATCTTTTTTATATCAATTCTTATTTTACCCGTTGGATACATAGTGAAATTCATTTAATTACATTTCACTTCAATGCTAACATTTATTGTATATTAAAGCACAATAAGAGTTATGTATTTTTCATGCAACAAAACCATATGAAATTCAGTCGTTTCTTGACGTCAAATGAAAAGGAATTAACATCTCTTTATTGTTTTATTAAACAATGACAATAATTTCTGACTTTTTGGGAATTGAACATGTTTGCAAAGGAGGGATGCTGTCTTCAGCTGAATACTCGCATTGAATGACTAATTCACAGTATGTGCTGTTTATTCTCTTCAGATTCCCAAGAAGAGAAGTTAATTAGTTCTGTTGGTTCTAAATTCTGGGAAAATATTTTAGAATGTTGCGGTGTTAACGATGAAAGGGCTAAGTGATCAAACTGATCACTTTTTTTTGTTCTAAACAGCTTAATTCATACATTTCCAAAACATAAATAGTTATTCTGCAGTGTTACAAAGATGAAAACAACACACTTTCTTCTTCTGTAAAACAAACAAATGCCACTTCCCATTATTCATTAGTCAGCTAATTACCTACATTTGTTATGAAACATTGCAATTCTTCTAAATATTGTTTTGTCCTCTGATGAAATTAAATTTCTAATTCTTGTTAATTCATGGATTGTCAGAAATTTGTTTTCTTGTTTTCCATTCAGCTATTCGCATTGAATGTAAGACTGATGTCCTTTGGCAATATTGGAGAGTGTTGCTTAAAATTGAAATTTCACTTTGCATGTCTCTCATTTCTTGTACAGGGCGATATTTTGGCTCAGTGGTTAGTACTGCTGCACCACAGCAGTAGGGACCAGGATTAGTTATTTTTTTCCTTCTTTAACCTCCACACTACCACCTAAGTGCGATAGTGCTTATATTTTCTTTTCCCCGCACCCATGGTGTGTGTGTGCAGGTGTGAGACACAATGAAAGACACAAAGTGCACAAATCTTTATTCAATTCCACCACCAGGAAGATAGGAAAACACCCGGGTGGCCAGTGACGAACACTGCCCTTCACATCAAAGGGCAGTGCTGTGTGATCAAAACAGTGAAGGGGAGAGTAGGGATTAAATCAAAATAGAGTTGGAGGGAGAAATGATGCACTCCACTCCCTGCGGCACCCACCTCTCCCTGAACAACTCCAGGGTGTTGGTCGACACCGCATGCTCCTTCTCCAAGGACACCCGGTCTCTAACCTAACCGCGGAAGAGGGGCAGGCAGTCGGCCCTAATGACCCCCTCCACGGCCCGCTGCCTGGACCTGTTGATGGCCAGTTTGGCCAGGCCCAGGAGCAGACCCACGAGGAGGTCTTCAGACCTGCCGTCCCTCCTCCGTACCGGGTGACCAAAGATCAGGAGCGTGGGACTGAAGTGCAGCCAAAAACAGAGGAGAAGGTTTTTCAGAAAATCAAAAAGGGAGTGCAAACACCCACACCCAATATATACATGGTCCACGGACTCCACAGCGCCACAGAACAAGCAGTTGGGCTGGGAGTCCGTGAACCACCGCAATCTGTGGTTGCAGGGGACTGCTGCGTGCAGCACCCTCCACCTCAGATCCCCGAGAGAAAGGGGGAGGACTCCCGTGAAGAGAGCCCTCCACTGGGGAAACCCCACCGCCCAGCGGCAAATGGGCACGCCAAGGCGTGTCCGGACGGTGGATGAGGGAGAAGAGGTGGACGGTGTGCAGCAGCAGTCGATACAGGGCTTTCCTTTTTACGTCCCTAAATGAGACAAAATTAAAATTTCGGAGGCGGCTCAGGTTGTGGGGCACAGGCTCCCGCGGGAAGTACGGGACCTTGGGGCCAATGTGAAATTCCGGCCAGGCTGGGGTGAGCACGGACGGGATCCCACCGCACACCTGAGCGTCCTCCAACTGGAGCACTACGTTGGGTCCGAGCACCGCCGTTTTAAGGCGTCGGATGGCGGTGGCCCCGTACTGGACGTCTACCGCTGCCCTGCCTGCTATGTCCTGTGGCAGCGTCCAGCCCAGGCCCCCGGCACCCAGCACATTCCCGACCCTGGTCACCCTTACCGCCACGGCCCTCCCCTCCGACAGCCACTCGAACCCGCGAGTACGGAGGTGCGGATTCCTGAGCAACGGCTCCCTGACGACAGCCACTACTCCAGCCGGAGGGTAGGCGCGATGCGATTCAACCATGTTCCAGACAGTGATCAGGTCCTGGTAAAAGACAGGCAGCGTCTTGAGGGTGACCTCCAAACCATCACGGTAGACGAACAGCAGCTGCGTGTCGTAGTTGAGGTTACGCACCTGGAAGAAAAAATACGTCGCCAGGGCGGGGACCAGGATTAGTATCCATCATCGGTCGACTGTCTGTGGGACGTTTGCACGTTCTCCTCGTGTTTTGGTGGCTTTGCACTGGTTTCCTCCCTCATCCCAAAAACATGCAGGTTAAGTGAACTTGCTAAGCTAAATTGCCCATTGCGTTCTGGAGCAATTAGGTTAGGTGCTTTAGTCAGAATAAATTGTACAGTAATAGGGTTGGAAAGTAGATCTGAGTGGCCCTTTGGAGGGTCAATGATGACTTGTTGGGCCAAATGGCCTGTTTTCCCACAGATGGGATCAAATAATTTTTTAATTGCGTTTTGCTAAGCAAAACTAACATTTTCCTTTGAAAATTTTAACTTTAAATAATATCTTTTACACTCTATTATCAACGTGTTCCTAAATCTTGTAAAACACCTCAGTTTTTTTTAAATCAACGCTAACACAAAACATTGCACTGAAAACTACACAAAGGTCTTCACAACCATCTAATTACTGTTCAGTGGAAAAATCACAGCAAATACCTGATTGTTCCTGAGATCAATCAGCAATACCACAGGAAGGATCTGATTATCATTTCGTCCAATAAATACAATAGTTGTCCTGTGGTATTTCAGTTCAATAATAACACACGATACAGTTTGGTCAAAGCTGTGGTAATTCTTTATTATGAATTGCAGCCAGTGTCTGAGCACTATACATCTCTCTTGGAAATAACAACAAGTGAAAGGGGTTTGCACGAAATCCATTGGATGCTTAGAATCCAGAACTTCGGCAAAATGTTTTTAAACATTTTCCAAATCATGGCAAAAAGCTCAACATGGTTGAAATCAAAATACTCGTAATGGTCTTCAAGGCCACCTTATTACTCTTCAGTGAAAAACTCTTTGTAAGGATCTTATTTTTCTCAGGATGGATAACCACAGCACACATCACACTCTACCAGATCCAAAGATATGCAAGAGATACCTTCTTGTAATTAACACAAGACATCTTTCCACAACCAAATATCACACTTTATTGCTTTTGGCTTAAAATACTAATCGTAACATGTATTGAGATGCAGCAAAACCTGAATATAGGCAAGTTTTCTGAAAGGTTTCTAGTCTAAAAGTTATGATAAAAATGTAATTGTGGATCAGTACATTGCGAACATATCCACATGAAACTAATTAATCTGTTTATTCAGAGACAACATTGGAAACAAAAGCCTCCATAAATACTTTTGACTATAATTTTCCATGAAAACATGTTCCTTATTGGCTTATTTTCTTTGCAATGCGGACTCAAAAGTGTAACTTTTGATGATTTTAAAAATTGCATGAATTAAATATTCTTTATTATGAATTGCAGCCAGTGTCTGAGTACTATACATCTCTCTTGGAAATAACAACAAGTGAAAGGGGTTTGCACCCCTTGTTCTAATTATATATTATGTTCCTCCATAAGAAAAGCAGAGACACCAAGTATAGCATTCTTGAAGATCTGAGAATTTTGAATGACAAACCAATTCTGATCAACGTTAACTGAATGTCTAGTGTTTTTTCCAAACCATCATGCCAGGATTATTTTTTTCTCAGTTGACTGATGTAAATAAATAGCTAATCAACATCAGAGCAAGCCCATTTGGAAATATTGAATCGTTTACTTTGCCAGAGTTCTAAACTTAATTTTAAATTAATTTTCATTCCAACAATCGCACAATAATTCAGTTTAGGTTTTGGAACAAACATCGTCAAATTAACATTTTAATTTAATCTATTATATCTTATTGCCGATATTACAAAGAATAACAGAGTTTTTAGTCTAGGTCAACACAACCACAAATAAACAAATGATTCCCCATCCAACACTCACATTTTTATTTGAATGCTCACAGAAATCATTAGATCAATATTCGGCCTTACATATTAAGACACATCTGATTGATTTACACTCCTACAGTTACTGTTCATTTCTATACATCACAGCCAGCAATATGAGATTTCCAATCTTTTTAAAGTTTTCTATGAAATGTTTTTAAAATTAATTGTTGTTAATACCTGATATTTAATATTTAATCAAATCCAGTCTATTAGCTTGAAATGTGGAATTATGGATCAGTGACGTAAACATATTGCATTGTACCAATGGTAGCGAATGCAGATGTTTTACTTTAATACTGGAATCCTCGTTGATTTGCTATTCCAGGGATGGTCTGCCCCATCTGGAACAGAATGCTCCATGTTGGCTCATACAAAATGGATTACAAACAAAAAGATGCAGCCTGCCTTAGAATTAAAACACAACATGGCAGAGGGGACATAAACAAGAATAAGTACCTGTTCCACTCTTTGATTTAAAAAAATCGATCACTTTGAATAGACCTACTCCAACGCCATGAGTACAGCATTCCAGACAGTTGTTGATCAGTGCATGCCGGCAGAGAGAC
Organism: Chiloscyllium plagiosum; assembly: GCF_037043375.1. Lineage (NCBI taxonomy): Eukaryota > Metazoa > Chordata > Chondrichthyes > Orectolobiformes > Hemiscylliidae > Chiloscyllium > Chiloscyllium plagiosum. Next base: position 62,238,473 of record NW_028270161.1, read on the forward strand.
AAACGACCAAACCCGGCCGTCAATAATTTTAAAAATTGTCCCATGAATGAATTAAAACCAGCTGCAAGATGCAGCCCAGTTAACTCTCTAAGCCGCTATCAAGACAACAGACATGCGTCGTTTGCTATTCGAAGTTACACTTCAAAAGTTACTCGGAACAGTAAAAAATATTCTAATTACAGATTATTGAGAATCATAGTGGTCATTTGCAACATAAATTAGATACATATAACCAATGCTTAATAAAAGTATTATAGAAAAACATTAGGACGTAGATGTGAATTTAACTAGCTTTGGGAAATTGCTGCAAGATATAATGTTCCCTGCCCATTAATTAAAAAGTCCTGACAGAAAGAATGACTGCATATTTATACACTGTAACTAATTTTATAACACAAGTCAATAATACTAATCTTATAGCAAGTAAGTTAAAACTAACTGACTTTTGTATTTCTGCGTGCATATATATTTAAGACAGTGGACAATATAAGAAGTAAATCACTTTGAAAAAGTAAAATACAAGGAATAACAGAATTCAACTTGTCCATACATATCAGGCAGCATGAGAGCAATTAGTATCCGAATGAAAAAGATGCATGAAAAGATCCCAAGGCCTGGAAATTATAGTCATAGAGAGTCAAAGAGGTGTACAGCATGGAAACAGAGCCTTTGGTCCAACCCGAGCATGCCGAACAGATATCCCAACCCAATCTAATCCCACCTGCCAGCACCCAGCCCATATCCCTCCAAACACTTCCTATTCATATATCCATCCAAATGCCTTTTAAATGTTGCAATTGTACCAGCTTCCACCACTTCCTCTGGCAGCTCATTCAATACCCATACCACCCTCTGTTTGAAAAATTTGCCCCTTAAGTCTCTTCTATATCTTTCCCCTCTCACCCTAAACACGTGCCATCTATTTCTGGACTCCCCGACCCCAGGGAAAGCACTTTGCCTATTTACCCTATATGTGGCCCACATAATTTTGTAAACCTCTATAAGGTCACCCCTCAGCCTCCGACGCTTCAGGGAAAACAGCCACAGCCTGTTCAGCTTCTCCCTATAGCTCATATCCTCCAACCGTGGCAACATCCTTGTAAATCATTTCTTGGGCCTTTCAAGTTTCACAACATCTTTCCGACAGGAACGAGAACAGAATCGCACACAATATTCCAAAAGTGGCCTAACCAATGTCCTGTACAACTGTAACATGACTTCCCAACTCTTGTACTCAATACTCTGACCAATAAAGGAATGCATACCAAACGCCTTCTTCACAATCCTATCTACCTGCGACTCCACTTTCCCGGAGCTATGAACCTGCACTCCAAGGTCTCTTTGTTCTGCAACACTCCCTAGGACCTTACCATTAAGTGTATAAGTCCTACTAATGATTTGGAGATGCCGGTGTTGGACTGGGGTCTACAAAATTAAGAATCACACAACACCAGGTTATAGTTCAACAGGTTTAATTGGAAGCACACTAGCTTTCGGAGCGACAACTGATGAAGGAACGTCACAAAATGCAGCACCTCACATTCATCTGAATTAAACTTCATAGGGACCGGGCTGTTGATTAGAATGCGCATCTGAGAATATGTGTTTGGATTGGATGTCTGGATGAGGAAGGAAGGGCTGTGGCCATTATACATGTGGCCATTGTAGTACAGAAAGTGTATAAAAATGCTGCTTTTTTAACCGCTCACGTTCCAGTGTGTCATGGATCTCCCTTCCGAGATTGGCCTCGGGAACAAAACCCTGCATTAACTGGTTGCATCATAAGTAAACATCTTCCACTTGCCTAAGTTCTGCCTGCCTCCTGAGTCTTCGTTCCCTCTCAAAGGGAAACACTCTTACAGCTCTGACGAAATTTCAATTTAATGCAAACATTTATTGTATATGAAATGATTACTTTCAGAGCGATATGTGGGCGGCACGGTGGCACAGTGGTTAGCACTGATGCCTCGCCGCGCCAGAGACCCGGGTTCAATTCCGGCCTCAGGCGACTGACTGTGTGGAGTTTCCACGTTCTCCCCGTGTCTGCGTGGGTTTCCTCCGGGTGCTCCGGTTTCCTCCCACAATCCAAAGATGTGCAGGTCAGGAGAATTGGCCATGCTAAATTGCCTGTAGTGTTAGGTAAGGGGCAAGCAAATGTAGGGGTATGGGTGGGTTGAGCTTCGGCGGGTCGGTGTTTCCACACTGTAATGTAATGTAATCTAATGATATCATCTCCATAATAAAATTTGGGAAAAGGGAACTTGACTTCAGCTCAAATGTCATGCTAAATAATTGTTTCCATATTTCAAATCATGCGCACTCCAAAATGATTTCATTTCATTTTCAGAAAAAAAGTTGCTTGGGAATGTTGACAATTTTCCTTTTCCTTCCAAACTTAGTTGTCAATGAACAATAATCACACAATTATGAGAATTCCTTTCTTTACAAAATGTCATTGACTCTATCTTTTGTTTACAATAATAGTCACTTTCATAGCCTAATTATTTCCCTCCTAATTCTGAAGTAAATGTCGGAACATTTATCATGATAAAAATTGCATCAAGAAAACGACAGCAAGAAAGCATATAATTCTTGCTTTGCCTGCATTTTTGAACAAGAACAATTTCGTTCAATTGTTGCGGAATGCTTTTTATCAAATCATAAAGCTAACTTTTATGTTTTAATCTTCAGTTTCTTAATCTTAATGGAAATCCAATCAACGTCAGATGAAATTGTTTTCAAAATATAAAGTCAATTTATCCGTCAGTTTTCTGGAAACAATTATCAATTACAATAATTATACAGCACTTTAACTTAGACTTTGCAACAAATGCAATGTATTTTCATTGAATTCATTATTTCTTATTGTCAATGCTGCAATTTAAAAACCTGTTTGTTCAAGCCAATACAAACACAAAAAAACAATAATATCCCTTGCAAAATTCTTTGTAAATATCTGATTTTTGCTCATTTGATCACAGTAATATCAACCGTTGAAATTCAGAGAGCTCCGATTATTTTTCACTGCAATATTACTCTTCATTTCTGCACATTACTCAGTCCAATATCAAGAAGAGATTATTCTCAAATTCACGAATAGAATTTTTAAAATCCATTTGTTGCTAATATCTTATATCGAATATCTAATAATCTTTCAATCCAGTAAGGTGTATAAATGTGGAATTATGCTTCCATACAACAAAAAATGCAAGGACATTGTAATATGAATATTTGTATTTATTTTGAAGTTGGAAACATCTTTGAATGGATTTGCTTATAATTTAGTTCGAAGCTAATATCTACTGTGTATTCAATCACAATATCAAAAGATTCTTTGCAGGTATCATTGCTCATTCCAATAATCACAGTATCTGCTCCATATTTTCTTCCAGTCACTAATAGCAATATGTATCGAATTCCACTCTTTCAATATTTCTCAGAAAATATTTGAGAATTTTTCAGTCATAAAGCAGAACTATATGATGTAATACGAACAACGACAAGGATTGTTGTTCTCTATGATAAAGACAGTAACTTCAGTTCTCTGTGACAAAGATAGGGCGTCCTTTTCACTGTAACAAATACAGGGCCTGCTGTCAGTACAGTAAAGACATAAACTGCTATTGCTGACAATATGCAGAGGTACGGATGTTCTCCATAATAACGACAGGAAATTATGTTCCCTATAATAACATCAGAAACTGTTGTTCTCTTTGATAAAGACAGCCACTTTCATTCTCCACAAAAAGACAAAGACTGCAAGTCTCCGCAGTAACGACATCAACTGCTTGTCTCTGCAATAAAGAAAGGCTCTACTACTCTCAATAATAAAGACAGGAATTGCGAAGCTCTATAATTATGGCAGGAACACCATAATGAGCACAGAGCACAAATTGCTGTTGTCAACAATAAAGATAGGGATTGCGGTTCTAGACGATAGGGAGGGGATTGCTATTCTCTATAATAACAATATGGAATGCTTTTCTCAGTGAAAAGAAGACAGGGACTGCTGTTCACAAGAGAAAGATAGTGACTGTTATTCACCATAATAACAACAGTGTCTGCTGTTCTCAATGACAAAGACAGAGGCTGTTGTTCACATCAGAAAGATAGGGACTGTTGTTCTCTATAATAAAAACAGGGACTGCCATTCTCATTGACATAGACTGGACTGCTGATAATAAAAGAAACTTAGGGACTTCTCTTCTCTATGAGAGGTGCAGGGACTGCTGTTCCCAATGATAAAGACTGCTGTTCACAAGAGACCGATAGGGGCTGCTGTTCTCTATAATACCAACAGGCACTGCTGTTTTCAATGCAAATAATGGGACTGCTGCTCATGAAGACAAGGCAGGGACTACTGTTTTCTGCCTTAACAGCAGGGTTATTGTTATAAAAACAGGAACAGTTCATCCCCGCAGTAAATTCAGACACTGCTGTTCTCCATAATACAGACAGGGACTGCTGCTCTCTACAACAAAGGGGGGCACTTCTGTTCTTTTTAATACAGTCATGGGCTGCTCTTCCCTGCAATAAAGCAATGAACTGATTTTGTGTTTAATAAAAACAGACACTGCTGTTGTCTACATTATTGATTAAAACTGCTGTTGTTGACAATAAAGACAGGGGCTGCTGTTCATTCCAATAACAACGGGGACTGCTGTTCACTCTAATAACAATAGGGCTGTTGTTCACTTTGACGAAATCAGGGACGACTATTCTCTTTCACAATGACAGGAACATCTTTTGCCTTTAACAAAGTCGTACTGATATCCACTATAATAAATACGGGGACTGCTGATTGCTGTAAGAAACACAGGGACTGCCGCAGGCCCATATTATACCCACCATCATGGTCTGACTATTGAGAAAGGAACAAGTAATACTGATTATCATACCATTTTTGTAGATTGCTGAGCATCAGTCATTGTTCAAATACAGTGTCGTAGTACACTGGGAGATCCCCAGATGGAGTCTCCCCTGATTTGTGAAAATACACGTTTCTCCCCTGCCTTCCACGAAATGGAAGGCTGTGGTTGGCAGCGTGTCAGCATTGGGGCTGCAATTAGACTTGAGTTGGGGTGGTGGCGCGAGATTTGCCCTAACTGCTCCCCCAATCAGCGTCAGTGTAGACACAATCCGCGGAAGCAGGTAGCTAGCATTTCTTGCTAAGCTCTCTGTAATTGGTTCAGCAGTCCGCCCCTGGGTTGTGTGCAAACATATCCAACAAACTCCGGTGTTGTATTCGGGCCAAGACACAAGCTTCTTTCCCTTCACATTTAGCGATGGCCCTTCGCATCTCCCAATCTACTAGTGTCTCATTTATGCCATTTAGCTTATGAAGGGCCAACTCCACTACCGAGTTAGACTCGTTCCCAGGCCCCTGACGACTCCCTCCAGGTTCTGGTGTGACATTAATGCCCTCTGCCCTGCTAGGGGTTAGGTTTATGATTTGGTTTGGTTGGTTATACTACTTGGTGATACTACTCCCTGTAGGACCTTCTGCATTGCATCTCGTGGGGGCGACTGTACCACTATATTCACCTTTCTATAGATGTCGGTGAAGAATCTATCTATTCCACACCACCAGGCTCCCTCATCACTCTTCGGAGTTTTGGTTATTATTACCCTTGCCTTGGCACCTCCTTCCTTGATAATGCAATATCTATTTCCCGTGTCAGGTGCCACTGTTTCCGTGGTGGAGACAACTAAATGTTGTTTGATGTCTCCTCGTGGCACTTTTGGCGAACTTCACAGCTGTCTGTGTTGTTAAGAGCACTTGAAACGGCCCCAACCACCTTTTCACCTTGCAGCTTTTCGTCCTGAAGTCTGTCACCACTTTCCAGTCTCCAGGTTTTAGATCGTGCAGCTTCCCTTCTGCTGTTTGGGGTAGTGCTTCTTTCACTTGATTATGTATTTGAGACAGAAGTGTGGGTCGTTTTATACAGTAACATAACATTTCATCCTCACAGTGGTCTGTCATCTGTCTTACATTAGGTCTTGAGACAATTCCTTTACTGGGTGGCCTACCAAACAAAATCTCAAACGGGCTAGGCCTCACATACCTTAGCACAATCGGAAGTGCCTATGTCCATGTCACCCCGAGTTCCTCACAACATTTTGTCAGTTTATTTTTTAGGGTCGCATTTTCTCTTTCCACTGCCCCACCGCTCACTGTAGCCAAAGTGTTGTCTCAAATTAATTCCCAAATAATCACTGATCTGCTGCAGGGTGTTAATGACAAACGATGTCCAATTGTTGCTACTGAGCCTTTCACGGATGACCCATCTCAGAATTATATCGGCACAGATAACACATCGTTCACAATATTTCTGGGAGTAATGAATAAATCCCTTAGTGTGCCGAAATACTATTGTACATTCCCCTTTTTGAGACGTGGTCCTTACCGTGTGTCAGTTTCGCATAGAATGGAAATAATGATCGTTATAGAGAGGGTTTTCCATTGGGGCCACACCACACCTTTTCCCTCATGCTGCACCCCGCCCATGTCCACTCACGCTTCTCCTCCGGCGTGGCCTGCAACTGTAACTCCCGTACGTCTGCTGTTGGCGTATAAATGTTGTCATACACATGTCAAACTGACCATCTGGCGGTTCCTGCGCTGCCGTCCTTGCCGCTGAGTCTTCAGTCGCATTGCCTTGTGAAAGACAATCGTTGTTTTTCCTGTGGACTTCACATTAACACACAAGGATTGATTTGGGAAATCGGGCCAATTCTAGGAGGTCAGAAATCAGCCCACGGTGTGTGATGCGCTTTGCAGACGAGGTCAAGAAGCCCCTGTATTTGCATCGAGTTCCAAAATCATGTACATCCTGAATGTATATCTGCTATCGGTGTGAACATTCACTGTCCTTCCCTTAGCCAATTTATATGCCTCAGTAAAGGCAACCGGCGTTGGTGCTTGCGCCGACAAATGAGAAGGGAGTGATCCCGCTTTGATTACCTTGTGGGTAGTCACGACAGCACACCCAACACAATTCTGGCCTGTCTCCTTGCTCCTGAATGCTGACCCATCCAGAAGAATCTCCATATCCGGATTCTGAAATAATGAATCATGCAAGTCTAGTCTTGGGCTGCAAATTTTATTTGTTACAGCGACACAGTCATGTGGGTCTCCGTCTCCTTCTGTGGGGAGACGTCTAGCAGGATTAAGGACGATACTTTGCTTTATTATAATGTTAGGCATCTCAAATGACACGGTATAGGATCTGAACCAATGTGCTGCCGACATGTGTGCTGTCTTTTGTTCGGAACGCAGTTAGCATACTGCATGTGGGACCAGCAGTGTTAATTCACCATTGCCAACTATATCCCTGGAAACTATAACAGCCTTTTCAGCTGCAGCCACGGCTTGCAGGCATTTAGGCAATAATGCCGCTACAGTGTCCAGTTGAGCCGAAAAGTAAACGTGGGCCTCAATTTTCCAACAAGGTCTCAGTGCGTTCTAAAAGAAGGAGGTTACACACACAGTTAGAAATTACAAGCTGCAAATGTTGAGACACTGCCCGCCCTCTCCTCACATTCGCCCTCTGCCATGTCGCTGTCTCGTTTTCGCTATTTCAAGCTGTCATCTTCACTCATGTGCTTCACGCATGAACTATTTCTCATGTACTTTCAATTTTCAATGATTGGAGACCCGCTACCGCCCCAAACCTTGTAAATGTTCCCGACCCCTCCCTGTCCCACCTCCCCGTGCTTACAGCTGTCCGATGTCACTCCCATCTCAACCTCTCCACCCGGTCACTCTCTGTCATTCCATTCATTTTTCAAACACTCTCTCTCAGAAATAAACGTCTGCCTCTGAAATGTTGTCCCTCCTGCCATTTTGTAAATTGGACCCCGCCCAATTGTAGCACTGAGGGTTTAAAATAATGGGACGTTCTGGAGAAATTGCTATTGGACGTGGGAGATCCCAAATGAGAAATAGAGAGAGAAAGAGATAGAGAAGGAGAGTGAGCCACACCTTGGACGGGTGGAAAGGGAGGAAGACCTAAGATGGAGGAAGCTGTAGAGAGAAGGAGATGGCCAGAGCGAGATAGGGAGAAAAAAAACATGTAAAAATCAGAACCTCTCTGCAAATAACATTTTGACACTGAGCCACTTGTTGCAACATCGGGCACAGTGCAGGTAATTTGGTACACTGCAGCATCCCACAAGCAGCAGTGTGAGTGCAGACAGTTTCTGCGTCTCCATCATGCTTGTTCACGGTTCCATTTTGTCTATAGGACAACAAAGATGGATCAATCCTGCAGTTTGCCGAATTAAATATACTTTCCCCTTTCTCTATTCTCTCCGCAGTTTCTCTCTGTCTCTATCTCTCCCCTCCCGTCTGCACCTCTGGTCCCTGTCGCTATTTTTTTTTTTAGATTAGATTAGATTACAGTGTGGAAACAGGCCCTTCGGCCCAACAAGTCCACACCGACCCGCCGAAGCGAAACCCACCCATACCCCTACATTTTACCCCTTACCTAACACTATGGGCAATTTAGCATGGCCAATTCACCTGACCTGCACATCTTTGGACTGTGGGAGGAAACCGGAGCACCCGGAGGAAACCCACGCAGACACGGGGAGAACGTGCAAACTCCACACAGTCAGTCGCCTGAGGCGGGAATTGAACCCGGATCTCTGGCGCTGTGAGGCAGCAGTGCGAACCACTGTGCCACTCACTCTCACTCACTCACTCTCTCTCTCTCTCTCTATCTATCTCTATCTCTCCTCCTCTCCATCTCTGATCTTTCTCCCTGCTTTCTTTCTCTCACTGTCTTCTCTGATCTCTCTCTCCCTCTCTCAGATGTTATACTTGTACACTGGAATCTATTTCTCACCTTTTTAAATGCCTGTACTGTTGACGTTCGACAATATTCTGCTTTATAAATTGGAGCATTGTTTCCCATCGGTCTCTGTGCCAGCAATGCTTTGTTCCTTCCTGCTTCAGAATGTGTTGGATTCGAACTTTACATTCGGCCAACAGGTTGTCGGTCTCTTTGGGACTCCATTTATTGAAACTCACCCCTCCGTCCCAGGATATAATTTTGCACATGACACTTTCTAGGACGAAGTGATTGGAGCTGTGCAGTGACGAGAGATTGTAGACACGTGTTCTGTCTCCCACCACAGTCTCGATCCTGTACATCTCCCTTTCCCAGCCCAGCTAAAAAGGTACATGTTGTCCCGATATTGCTCCCTTCTTCCCGCACATATTCTCTATCTTTGTCAATGTTGGACTTTTTTAAAACTCTCTGTCTCAAGAAAATCACCTTGTACTGCAAAATATTTCTATCCCGGCAATTATAACTAACGATGGGCCACGGTGTTGTGTTTGTGATGCTTCTATTTGTTAAAAAAAACTAATACAAGCAAGTTGGAAGGGTTCAGCGGAGGAAAGGGAAATTGAAAGAAAGAGAGATCCCCTTCCAGAAATCCGGGGAATTGAGTTGAATTGAAACTGCCAACCTGTGTTTTATTGATGCGACTGTCAGTTTTTATTGTCCTGGCAGAGATATATCACACATTACTCTGACATGAAATGAGTCTTTGGAAAACAGTTTTACACTTAGGATGTCAAATTCTTCTGGGGAGTCCTGTCTTTTGATACTTTCTTGGGGGGTTGTTGATCATGCTTGTGTCTAATCCCAAAGACTCAGTTTATTTTAACACCAGGCTTTAACCTATTTTAAAATGACAGGGCCGAAATCTGGCAGGACTCAGTTAATCAAAGGCCCAAAGCCACGAAAACGCGCCGTCATCCAGAGAAAATCAAACCTAGGGGTAATAAACAGGCACAACTCACTTGGGCACCATGGTGAGCAGGCCTCAGACTTTTCCCTATCTGGATGAAACTCTTGCCCAAGGGACGAGTTCATTATCCCATTGAAATTTCAAAATGAAAACTTCTGCGTTGGGTTGGTGAGAGGAAGAAAATTGTGGAAACAGGAAATAAGGACATCTTTAAATAAACTGCACAGAAAGAGGCTAGGGTTTTTTGTCTTTTAATCATGCAAACTGTCCCTCAGCAATGCCAGGCTCAGATCAAAGTTGGAAAAAAAATTGGGAAATGTCAATCCGGAACCCATCAGGCAATCTGAAAACGATGGTTTTATTGAGACAGTCATTGCTTCAGTGACATTGCTGGAGGCCATAGAGGCACAGAAAGATCCCACGGGCAGCGATGAGTCAGGAGCGAGGTAAGCTCAATTTTTGTGATGGGATGCTTGACAATGTCAATTCTTCGTTGAATACACTGCCACTAAAATGACAGATATTTAACAATCTCAAATGCCTCTCCCTCATTCTCTCTCTCTCTTTCTCATTTCTCCAGCCCCTCTCCCTGTTTCAAGTCTGTCTTTAACTCCCAATGTTAGTTTAACCTTCAAATATTATTCTGACATTAGAAGAAACATTTTCAGGGAGTTTCACATTTAATGCTCGAATTTCCTCTTTTTGGAGTCCTGTCTGACAGCCACTCACTGGTAAGGCATTTTCCTTGTTTGTGTCAAAACCTGAGGCCCAGGTTATTTAACATCACGCTTCAAATGTGTTTTTCAAATGGCAGGACTGCAGTACCCAGTAAACCAGAGACCCCTGATATCCACGGTCTCTCAGAGGAAACCAATCCCCTGGATAATGAACAGACACAACTCATGTGAGCCTGACAGGTTGCAGCCTGTCGAGCAGGCCTAAGGTCTGAGGATTGCGTCCCCCTCTGGAGAATACCCTTGTTCTACAATCTTCTGGGCTACGAACGTTCCCCTACTTGGATCTTCAAAATAAGTCCATTGGGAGAAAAAAGAGATACAGCATAAGTTAAAAGGCAAATCAGCAGGAAAAAAAAACCTATATGAAGAGATAGCATAGTAAGATTCCACATTTCCCTCTCGGTCACAAAGGGAATCTCTTGGTAATATTCAAACACACACATATCAGGCGTTCCATTGAGTTTCCATGCCAGAGCCATTTGAAAACTTTCAAATGAGGGATTAGTTGTTTAAAACAATCCCTGCCTGCATTGCTAGCACTGGGTCAATTATTACACAATAAATTCCCACAGGAGAAATGGATCAGCAGCCAGATCATCGGATTGATTTGATTTGGTCAGTGACGCTGCTTCAGTTTAATTATTTCCTGTGACCCCAGAATCAGTTAACTCACAATCTCAAATGCCTGTCTGTCACTGTCTTGTAGCTTTTCAATCCTTCAAAGCTGCCTCTCCCTGTCAGTCTTTATCACCCTGCCCTACACCCTGACCAAAATTAAACCTCGGGGTCAGAAAAAGATGGACTCACTTGGGCTCCCACTGGGTGCAATCTATCGAATAGGCCTCAGGTCAGTACTCCCTTCCTCTTCCTCAGCGTCTTCTTTTTCAAGGCTTTCCTGGCGGCAGACATTGCAATATTCCAAACAAAACTTCCTTACTATAAAAGAGAAAAATAGTTGAACTGGGGAAGGAGAACATTTTTCAGGAATGTTACATTGCAAGAAACACGGTTATCTGCTTCCAGGCCCCAACTCCACTGCGTTACTTAACATCATAGCAACATCAAAGCACAGATCATTTGATGAATAGCTCACACTCACTCACTCACAGACACACAATCACACTTAGACAGGGAGAGCTGCTCACTCTCCCAATACAGAGAGAGCAGGTTTTATCAGAAGGGAATGTCAATACAGTTCTGAGCTCATATATTGTGGTGTGCGTGTTTGTGTGTGCATGTGTGCATGAGAGACAGCGACAGTGAGAGAGATGCTGGCTGTCTGCGTGCATAAGCATGTGAGAGAACATGCCTCTGCGTGTGTGTCTGTATGTATATGCATATGTGATAAAGAGAGAGAAAGACCATGAATGAGAGCCAGAATATGCTTGAGTGTGTGTGTGTGCGTGAGAGAGAGAGATAGAGAATGTCTGATTGCACACGAGTGCACGCATACGTGTGTGTGAGTGTGTGTGTGCGCGTGCATGCTCGTTTGTATGAGAGAGAGAGACCATGCCTGCTCATATCTGTTCACGTATTTGTGTGGTTGTGTAAGTGCACGCTCGCACGTACGTGTGAAAGAGAGACAATAGAACATCGAACATAGAACAATACATCAGCCCACGATGTTGTGCCGAACATTTGTCCTAGCTTAAGCACCCATCCATGTACCTATCCAATTGCCACTTAAAGGTCACCAAAGATTCTGACTCTACCACTCGCACAGGCAGCGCATTCCATGCCCCCACCTATCTCTGGGTAAAGAACCCACCCCTGACATCTCCCCTATACCTTCCACCCTTCACCTTAAATTTATGTCCCGTTGTAACACTCTGTTGCACCCGGAGAAAAAGTTTCTGACTGTCTACTCTATCTATTCCTCTGATCATCTTATAAACCTCGATCAAGTCACCCCTCATTCTTCGCCGTTCCAACGAGAAAAGGCCTAGCACTCTCAACCTAAAACATTGAACATTACAGCGTAATATAGGCCTTTTGGCCATCGGTGTTGTGAAACCAATCTGAAGCCCATATAATCTATGCTATTCAATTCTCGCCTGTATGCCAATCCAGTGACCATTTAAATGCCCACAAAGTTAGTGAGTCTGCCACTGTTGCAGGCGGTGCATTGTATGCCCCTCTGAGTGAAGTAACTACCTCTGACATCTACCATAATTCTATCACCCCCCTCAATTTTTAGGCCCCTCATGCTAGCCATCACCATCTCAAGAAAAAGGCTCTCACCTTCCATCCTATCTAAACTTCCTATTATCTCATATGTCACCATTAAGTCAACTCTCAACCTTCTTCTCTTTAACTATAGCAGTCTCAAGTCCCTCAAAGTTTCAAGTAAGAGCTTCCTTCCATGCCAGGCAACATCCTAGTAAATACCCTTTTGACTCTTCCCAAACCTTCCCCATCCTCCCTATAGTGAGGGGAACAGAACGGCACGCAATGCTCCAAAAGCGGCCACACCAGAGTTTTGTACAGCTGCAGCATGACGTCCTCGTTCCGAAAGTCAATCCCTCTATTCATGAAAGTTAACCGACTGTATGCCTTCTTAACAGTTCTGAGTGTGGTGCTGGAAAAGCACAGCAGGTCACGCAGCATCCGATGAGCAGGAACATTTTGCACACACCCTCATACTCCAATGCTCCTTGACCTGCTGTGCTTTTCCAGAAGCAACTCATGATTGTAATCTCCAGCATCTGCAGTACTCACTTTTGCTTTCTTAACAGTCCTATCAACCTGGGTGGCAACTTTGAGGGATCTATGTGCATGGACACTGAGGTTTCCCTGCTCATCCACACTACCAAGAATCTTTTCATTAGCCCAGAACTCTGCATTCCCGTTTCTCCTTCCAAATTAAATCACCTCACATATTTCTGCATTATACTCCATTTGCCACCTTTCAGCCCAGCTCTATCTATGTCCCTCTGTAACTTACAGAATTCTTTGGCACAATCCACAACTGTAAATACTGAAGTGTCATCCACAAATTTACTAGCACATCATTCTTTGCCCTCATTAAGATCATTTATAAAGATGACAAACAGCAGTGGACGCAGAACAAATCTTTGTAGTACACCAATAGTTACTTAACTCCAGGATGAACATTTCCCATCAACCACCAACCCCTGTTTTCTTTCATCTGGTCAGTTTCTGATCCGAACCGCTAAATCATGCCTCCATATTTTTGCAGTAGCCTACCATGGGACACTTCCTCAAACGCCTTACTGACAACCGATATATACCTCATCAACAGCTTTACCGTCATCCACCTGTTTGGTCACCTTCTCAAAGAACTCAATAAGGTTTGTAGGGCACGACCTACCCTTCACAAAACCATATTGACTACCCCTAATCAACTTATTCCTCGCTAGATGATTATAAATCCTACCTCTTATAACCCTTTCCAATACTGAAGTAAGGCTCACTGTTTTTTCAATGCCAGAGTTTCTCTACTCCCCTTTTTAATAAAGGGAACAATATTTGCTATGCTCCAGTCTTCTGGTACTGGTCATGCAGAAAATGACGACATAAAGATTAAAGCCAAATGCTCGGCAATCTCCTCCCTGGGTCCCCAGTAAATCTAGAAATAAATCCTGTCCGGCGCAGTGGACTGATATACTTTGATACATTCCAGATTTTCTAACACCTCCTTATTGTGAACAATACCATCTAGTCTAGTCGCCTGTTTCTCAGTATTATTCTCGACACCATTTTTCTTTCCCAGTGTGAATACTGACGAAAAATATTCAGTTAGCGCTTCCCCTAACTCCTCTGCCTCCACGCACAATTTCCCACTACTGTCAACTGTTGGCCCTAAACTTGGTCTAGTCATTGGTTTATCCCTTATATACCGATAGAAAACTTCAGGGTTTTGCCTGATCCTAATGTGCCAACAACTTCCCTTGTCCCCTCTTCACTCGTCTTAGCTTTTTCCTTAGATTCGAGTGGTCCTGAAAAGCACAGCAGACCAGGCATCATCCGAGGAGCAGGAAAATCGACGTCTAGGGAAAAAGCCCTTCATCAGGAATGAAGGCAGGGAGTCTTCAGGGTCGAGTGATAAATTGGAGGGATTGGGGCTCTTGGTTACCTTCTTCCCAGTCCCATACCCCTCCCATTTATTACTCCACACCGCAGGCTACCTGCCTTCATTCTGATGAAGGGCTTTTGCCCCAAACGTCGATTTCCTGCTCCTCAGCTGCTTTGCTTTTCCAGCACCACTCTCATATAGACTATAATCTTCAGCATCCGCAGTCCTCACTTTGCTCTCTCTTTAGGCCTTTGCTCGCGATCTTGTAACTCTCAATGACCGTAACTAAAACTTGTCGTCTCATACAAATATAAGCTTTCTTCTTCCTCTTGACAAGAGACTCAATTTCATGAGTAAACCACGGGTCCTGCGCTCAGTCATATCCACCCTACCTGACAGGCAGATACCTATCAAGTAGGCGAAAGTGAGGACTGCAGATGCTGGAGATCAGAGGTAAGAATGTTGCGCTGGAAGAGCACATCAGATCAGGTAGCATCTGAGGAGCAGGACAATTGACGTTTTGGTCAAAAGCCCTTCATTAAAAAGGAGGCTGGGAAAATCGGGAGTGGAGAGATAAATGGGAGGGAGTTGGGCTGGGGGTAAGATAGCCGAGAGTGCAATCAGTGGATGGAGTGGGGGTTTATAGTGATAGATCGGAGGGGTCGTTGGAGCTGATAGGTGGAAAAGAAGATGGACACAAGGGACAGGTCATGAGGGTGGTGCTGAAATGAAAGTTTGGAACTAAGATATGATGGGGGAAGAGAAATGAAGGAACTGGTGTTATCCACACTGATTGGCTTGAATGCTTCTGAGGAGGAAGATGAGGCATTCTTCCTCCAGACGTCGGGTGGTAAGGGCGTGGCGATAGGGGTGGGTCGAGGCATGTCCTCGGTGGAGTGGGAGGGGGAGTTGGTGTGTTCAACCACTGGGCGTTGGGGTTGGTTTGTGCAATTGGCCCGGAGATGTTACCTGAAGCTTTGTGCGAGTAGGTGACCTGTCTCCTCAGTGTAGAGGCGACGGCAACATATACAGATATTGTGTTACTGTATAAAACACTCTGCAATTCTGTCTCAAATACAGAATCAAGTGAAAGCAGCACTACCCCAACCAGTAGAAGGGAAGCTGCATGATCATGAACCTGGAGACTGGATAATGGTGAAAGACTTCCAGAGGAAAAACTGGAGGGCAAAGAGGTGGCTGGGACCGTTTAAAGTGCCCCTTACAACACAGACGCTGTTAAGATTTCCAAAAGAGCCACGTGTATACACGCCAGCCATTGCAAGCATGTAGCTGGGCTGAGGAGACATCGGACAACACCAGAACCAATTAAGTGCAAGTAGATATTAGAAGCCTCACACGTATATGGGGGATGCCCCAACTCATATTGTTAGCAAACGCCCTGATGGGAGTTTTCATAAGGGAAGGGGCACTTGGAATGCAGCCACAGACGGTAATCTTAGCTGAGGGTGCTAATGGGACCTTCACATGTGACTCACAGCCATGTAGGACGACTGCAAATTGGATAATACTTATTTATGCAGGGATCCTTGCAGCACCGGAGACTGGCATTTATTAGTAACCACCATGGCCAAAGGGACACCTGATACAGGAAATAGATATTCTATGATCAAGGCAGGTGGTGCCAGGTCACCGGTGATAATATCCAAGACTCAAAAGAGCGATGAGGGAATCTGGTGGTGTGGAATAAATAGACCCTTCTCCGACGACTATAGGTAGTGTAATTGGCCCTGCAGGAGATAAATGGTGGAAGTGACGCCAGTAGGTTGGGAAGTGCGAATGGCTATTGCTGCATGTAAAGGGAACAGAGTATGCACTTTGGCCCGAATACAACCCCGGAGATTAGACACTGGCTCTCCTTGTTGGACATGTTTGCACACAGCCCAATGGTGGACTGCCAAACCAATCACAGAGAGCCTGACAAGAAATGGTAGCAGTCTGCTTCTGACGGCAGCGACTACCCTAACCCTGATAGGGGGAGAAATTAAGACAAATCTCGCGGTATGACCTGAACTCAAGGCTAACTGCAGTCCCAAAACTGACACGCTCCCGACCACAGCCTTCCATACAGTGAAGGGCAGGGGTGAAACGTATATTTGCACCAATCGGGGAAGACTTCATTTATGGATCTCCCAGTGTATTTCGACGCTGTAGTTGAACAATGATTCTTGCTCAGCAACTTATGCAAATGATACTGTCATAAACATTGCTTGTTCCTTTATCAATAATCAGACCATGATAGCAGGTATATTATGGGCCTGTGGAGAGAAAGGGTACGACCGCCTTCCCCTGGGATGGAAGGGGTGCTGCTTCCCCGCGAGACTGTCTACTGGGACAACAGTGTCCGTCACAAGGGCACACGAAGGGACATCCCACGGTATTGGAATGGGTGCACACTCGCAGATCCCTGGACTACACGAGCAGTGAAAATTGGGTGGTCTATTCTCTTAGGAGCAGGCCCAGTGGTGGCAATGAACAAGATGAATGGCCTCTCATGTAGTGTTTTACTGTTAGCAAATGTGACGTAGGAAAGCGTAGCACTCGTGAACACTGAGACAACGGCGATTAGGGAAGCAGTAATATAAAATCGATTAGTGCTTGACATATTAACGGCCAAGAGAGGGGGTGTCTGCAAAATGTTAGGTACCTCATGCTGTTTTAATGTTCCTGATGAGTCCCAAAATATCACTTGCGTAATAAATCATATGAAGGCAGTCATACGACCACAGTTCTCAGCAGATGACCACTGGTTCTGATGGCTCACCTCCCTTTGGGGAGGATGGGGGTACTGGAGCCAACACGTCCTATTAGTTGTAGTACTGGTCTTACTCATAGTGCTTTGTATAGGACCCTGCTTGTGTACCTGCCTATGCCGCTTTATTCTGAGGTCAGTAGGATACCAAATGCTAAAATTATCAGTAGCCCCATGGCAGAAAGATCCGATTTCATGGACCCCACCCTACCATGACATTGACGAGTGTTACGTGTGAACTTGGGCTGTGCATAGGACACCCAGAGCAAGTGACGATACGGCTGTGTTACAGGTAGCTGGTGTCTGAGGAATGGCCTGGTTTTTTTTATGTCTAGCTGTTCTGGCTCTTTTGTTTGTTGCTGGAGTAGTTCTTGTTGTCATAAAATAACAAAAGGGGAAAAATGTAATGGGAAATAAACAAATGTAACATTTACTGTGAAACATGAAAGAGAATGCTTTTCTAAATTTAATGATGTGCTGAGTGCTGGGTTCTGCAGCCAGGAGACAGCTTGTCGTTATTTGAACTTTGTAAACATTGAACTTGACATTGTGGCAGTCGAACTCAGTAAAAAGCTGAGGAAAAACCTAAAAACAGCATGCCTATGAACAGGGACTGACAAAATAACAATTAAGTTTTCCCAGTCATTGCCCTTGAGAGCGTGATAAGAATGGTTTCAGAAGAGTATGTGAATTATGCTCAATGCCCTTTACGTGAGGCATCTAGCTGAATGTATTGTTCGATTCTGCAGAATTAGAATAAAGCTCTTGTCTTTGCTCGATTCGATTTAATTTCCACAACAGGGGCCATAGATGAGATATTTTTTCCGTGTCCTTCGTATTTCCATTGGGCGTAGGTGGTTGAGGTGTGACCTCATAAATGTTCATGAAACCATGAGGGATATAGATAAGGTGAATACCAAAGGTCGCTACCCCAGAATAAAAGAGTCCATAACTGGATGTGATTGAAGTGCATAAGGAGGAGTTCTTAGCAATTCTGAAAGGTGTAAAAATAGATAAGTCCCCTAGGCTGGATAGGATTTATCCTAGTATTCTCTGGGAAGTCAGGAAGGAGGTTGCCAAACCTTTGCATTTGATCGTTATGTCTACATTGTCTACAGGAATAGTGCCAAAAACAGGAGGATAGCAAATGCTGTGCCCTTGTTCAAGAAGGGGAGTAGACACCACCCTGGTAACTATATACCAGTGAGCGTTACTTCGGTTGTGAGTAAATTGTTGTAAATGGATATTAGAGATAGGATTTATAATTATCCAAAGATAATTAACTTGATTAGGGATAGTCAACACGATTTTGTGAAGGACAGGACGTGCCTCAGAAACCTTATTGACTTTTTTGAAAAGGTGATCACACAGGTAGATGAGGGTAAAGTGTTTGACTTTGTGTATATGGCTTTCAATAAGGCATTGAATAAGGCTCCCCACGTTAGGCTATTGCATGAAATACGGAAGCATGGGATTGAGGGTGATTCACGGTTTGGATCAGAAATTGGCTAGCTGAAAGAACACAGATGACGCTTGTTAATGGAAATGTTCATCCTGGAATTTCGCTACTAGTGGAGGACTGCAAGAATGTGTTTTGGTTCCATTGTTACTTGTCACTTATATAAATATCCTGAATGAATGCATAGAAGGATGGGTTAGTAGATTTGTGAATGTCACTACGGTCGGTAGAGTTGTGGAAAGAGACATAAAATGCTGTCGGTCGTACAGGGACATACATACGCTGCAGAGATGTGCTGAGAGGTGGCAAATGAAGTTTAATGCGGAAAAGTAAAAGGTGATTAACTTTGGAAGGAGTAACAGGAATGCAGAGTATTGGGCTATTGGTAAGATTATAGCAGTGCAGATGAGCTGAGAGGTCTTAGTGTCCAGGTACATAGATACTTGAAAGTTGCCACCCACGTTGGTAGGGTTGTTAAGAGTTTTGTACAGCTTTTATTCATACTGTAGCTGTACAAAACTCTGGCATGGCAACATTTGGAGTGTTACGTACAGTTCAGGTCACCACATTATTGGAAGTATGTAGAAGCTTTGAAAAGGGTCCAGAGGAGATTTAGTAGGGTTTTACCTGGTATGGAGGGAAGACCTTATAAGGAAAGGCTGAGGGACTTGAAACTGTTTTCGTGTGAGAGAGAAGAAGGTTGAGAGGCGATTAAGTGACACATTTCCTCGGATGGCAATGTCAAGCACGAGGGGAGATAGCTTTAAATTGAGGGGTGATAGAAAGAAGATAGCTATCAGAGGTAGTTTCTTTATTCAGTGAATAATAGGTGTGTGGAAAACAGTGCCTGCAACAGTAGTAGACTCGCTAACTTTAAGGACATTTAAATGGTCATTGGATAGGCATGTGGATGAGAATGGAATAATGTGGGTTTCAGATTGGTTCCACAGGTCGGCGCATCATCGAGGGCTGAAGGGCTTGCACTACACTGTAATTTTCAATGTTCCGCCAGAAATATGAGGTAAGAGAGGAAAGACTTAAAAGGGATTGGAGGATAATATTTTCCTCACAGAGGATGGCGCACGTATGGAATGAGCTTCCAGGGGAAGTGATAGAGAAAAGTACAATTACAACATGTCAAAGACACTTGGGCAGGGACATGGAGAGGATACGGTTTGAAGCAAGATGTGGCAAACGCAGGGAAACCGCAACTCGCCCAGGGACACGAGTCAACATGGAGGAGTTGAACCAAAGGTCCTTGTTTTGTGCTGCATGACTCTGTTTCCAGTTTTTGAAGGAGGATACCACCGAGATAAGGCATGTTGTGAACATAAGCAAGTTACAGTGATAAGGATGCACGTCTGGAATTCAGTACATTTCAAATATGTGGAGAGAATATAGGGAAGGTAACATAGATAGGAACTTTTCTTGCAGTTACAAATATATTGAAGGCACTGCTCCAAAAGACATGCCACATATAGAGTCTTGCAGAGTGAACACAGAACAGAACGATTCCAGGAGCATTACCACCCTGTTGTGGGAGGTCTGTATTCAGCTGTGTTGTACTAATGTTCACTAAGACAGCATAGGCCATGATTGATATCTGTGAAATCCCTATGCTGTCTTAGTATAACAGAAATTAAAGTAGGAGTGGTGATTGAACCTGGGGTGTGTCCAGCACTGTATCTATATCATGTCTTGTTAGCCAATGTTTGGAAACCTCTCATTGCTCTCTGCTCTGTTCAATGTGAGTAGTCTGACCTCGGTTCAGGGTTTATTGAGTTGATGGATGAGACACCCAGCACTTGGGAAGTCTATTGAGTCACGACTCTCCTGACCCCGTACAGGAGACAGAAATAGACATCAGAAAGTGTGGAATTTAAAATCAATAATTTTGAAAATAACAATTAACAATTCATAAATAATAATGAAATAATTTCTGATGTACAAAAAACCCAATCACCTTTCCTTTAGAGAAGGATATTTGCTATCATCACGTGGTCTGCATGACATACCCACAACAAAGTGCTTGCCTCTCAATTTCCCTCTGAATGTTCAAGGGAAGCTGTGGTTGTGTCTGCTGACGAGCTCGAGGCACCCATATCCCCCGAATGAATGAAAACAATCCCATTGCACTGAGCCCGAATGGAACAGTTCTGGGAACAGTGTCCAGACAAATCGTGTTGGTCAGTTTATGGATAGGGCCTTAAACTGACAAAGAGGATGCGGCGACAAGGTTCATGCGGAAGGAGCTTTCCAAATCTAAAGAGAAAATGTGAAGCATCGGAACAGCATGGGGATTTTCCTGAACACAAGCAGAAAGGAACAGGCATTAACAGAGTTTAACTAAAGCTGCACATCAGCAGATAGGTTTGTGAGAGAAGATTGTGGGAAAGATTAAATTACATTTTTTGCAATGGACAAAGTCTCTGCAATAAGGTAGATGAATTTCTGACACCGAGGCAAATAAGATTTAGCCACTAGAGTACCGTGGTTGCAGAATCAACAAAACATGGAACATAAATATTCAAATGTACACAATCTTGTGGGGTCTTATGCAGAGTGGGAAAGCAGGATGTGTAACGCTGACAGTAATTTGTAGCAAAGGCATTACAGAGAAAGCATTTGGCGTCAGACTATGAAGTAGAGTCAGTACGAATATAAATTCTGGCTACTGCTTGGCAAGCACATAATTCGTAGGCTAGTTTTAGGCTACCAAACAACATTCCACTGCTCATCACTGCATTAATCATGAAGACATGACGGCCAAGCTGATTCTGTGTGTGCTGCGTGCATGATGTGGGAGGCAAGGGTCACTGATGGTGTCTCTGGCTCCTATAGCTGTGGAAAGTGTGAACATATTTAGTTTCTGAAGGAGCAATCTGCAGCACTGAAGAAAGTACTAGATGACCACAGGTTCATCCGAGAAAACGAGAATTTTCTTGACAGAAACTACAGCGAGGTCATGACATTGAGCATGCCAGAAGAGAGGAGGGAGATGACGAAGATGAAGGAAGAGATGGTTCAAGTACAAGAGACCCGGGGGAAGTACCTTTCGTGAACAGATTGACTCTCTTGGAAATTGTCGAGCCAGACGACACTGCCAGTCCGAGAGGCGGACAGGTCTGCCACTCGAAAATTGGCGTGGATGCACAGCCGAGGAGTAAGGCATCATGCGGAGCCGTGGTAATAGGGGACTCCACAGTGAGAGGGACTGGACGTGTTTTCTGCAGCAACAGGCGAGATTTGAGGAAGTTGCATTGACGTCCTGGTGCCAAAATCCAGGATGTCACTGACGGAGTACACAGAATCATCAAGGGTGAAGGTGAAGAGCCAGAGGTGGTGATGCATGTCGGCACAAATGACTTATAGAACATAGGACATAGAAGAATACAGCGCAGTACAGGCCCTTTGGCCCTCGACGTTGCGCCGATCCAAGCCCACCTAACCTATACTAACCCACTATCCTCCATATACCTATCCAATGCCGGCTTAAATGCCCATAAAGAGGGAGAGTCCACCACTGCTACTGGCAGGGCATTCCATGAACTTACGACTCGCTGAGTGAAGAACCTACCCCTAACTTCAGTCCTATATCTACCCCCCCTTAATTTAAAGCTATGCCCCCTTGTAATACCCGACTCCATACGCGGGAAAAGGTTCACACTGTCAACCCTATCTAACCCCCTAATCATCTTGTACACCTCAATCAAGTCACCCCTAAACCTTCTTTTCTCTAATGAAAACAGCCCCAAGTGTCTCAGTCTTTCCTCATACGATCTTCCTTCCATACCAGGCAACATCCTGGTAAACCTCCTCTGCACCCGTTCCAGTGCCTCCACATCCTTCCTATAGTATGGCGACCAAAACTGCACACAATATTCCAGATGCGGCCGCACCAGAGTCTTATACAACTGCATCATGACCTCAGGACTCCGGAACTCAATTCCTCTACCAATAAAAGCCAGTACGCCATATGCCTTCCTCACTGCACTATTTACCTGGGTGGCAACTTTCAGAGATCTGTGTACATGGACACCAAGATCCCTCTGCTCATCCACACTACCAAGTATCCGACCATTAGCCCAGTACCCCATCTTTTTGTTATTCTTCCCAAAGTGAATCACCTCACACTTAGCTACATTGAATTCCATTTGCCACCTTTCTGCCCAGCTCTGCAGCTTCTCTATATCCTGCTGTAACCTGCCACATCCTTCCTCACTGTCAACAACTCCTCCGACTTTTGTATCATCCGCAAACTTGCTCACCCAACCTTCTAACCCCTCTTCCAGGTCATTTATAAAAATGACAAACAGCAATGGTCCCAAAACAGATCCTTGCGGAACACCGCTAGTGACGGCACTCCATGAAGAAACTTTGCCATCAACTACTACCCTCTGTCTTCTTCCATCCAGCCAATTCCTAATCCAAACCTCCAACTCACCCTCAATGCCATATCTCCGTATTTTCTGCAGTAGCCTACCATGGGGAACCTTATCAAACGCCTTACTAAAATCCATATATACCACATCTACCGCTTTCCCCTCATCAACCTCCTTCGTCACCTTTTCAAAGAATTCAATAAGGTTTGTGAGGCACGATCTGCCCTTCACAAAACCATGCTGACTATCCTTGATCACATTATTCCTATCCAGATGTGCATAAATCCTATCCCTTACAATTCTCTCTAAGACTTTGCCCACAACAGAAGTGAGACTCACCGGCCTATAGTTACTAGGGTTATCCCTACTCCCCTTTTTGAACAAGGGAACCACATTTGCTATCCTCCAGTCTTCTGGCACTACTCCTGTAGACAAAGAGGACATAAAAATCAAGGCCAATGACTCTGCAATCTCCTCCCCTGCTTCCCAGAGAATCCTAGGATAAATGCCATCAGGCCCAGGGGACTTATCTATTTTCACCTTTTCCAGGATTTCCAACACCTCATCTCTACATACCTCAAAGCCATCCATTCTACTTATTTGTGACTCAGTATTCACATCGACGACAATGCCCTGTTCCTGAGTAAATACTGAAGAAAAGTATTCATTCAGTGTCTCCCCAATCTCTTCCGCCTCCACACGCAACTTCCCACTACTATCCTTGACTGGACCTATTCCTACCCGAGTCATTCTTTTATTCCTAACATACCTATAGAAAGCCTTAGGGTTTTCCCTAATCCTACCGACTAAGGACCTTTCATGTCCCCTCCTTGCTGCTCTTAGCTCTCTCTCTTCAGGTCCTTCCTGGCTACCCTATAACTCTCAATCGCCCCAATTGAACCTTCACGTCTCATCTTGAGATAGGCCGCCCTCTTCCATTTAACAAGGGATTCCAATTCCTTATTAAACCACGGCTCCCTCGCACGACCCTTTCCTCCCTGCCTGACAGGTACATAATTATCAAGGACACTCAATAGTTGCTCCTTGAACAAGCTCCACATATCATTTACACTCTTGCCTTGGAGTCTGCTTTTCCAAGCCACACATCCTAAGTCATGCCTCACCGCATCATAATTTCCCTGACCCCAGCTATAACTCTTGCCCTGTAGTACACACTTATCCGTCTCCATCACGAGAGTAAAAATCACCGAATTATGGTCACTATCCCCAAAGTGCTCACCTACCTCTAATTCTAACACCTGGCCTGGTTCGTTACCCAGAACCAAATCCAGTATGGCCTCACCTCTTGTTGGCCTGTCTACATATTGTGTCAGGAAACTCTCCTGCACACATTGAACAAACACTGACCCATCTAACGAACTTGAGCTATAGCTTTCCCAATCAATATCAGGAAAGTTAAAGTCCCCCATAACAACCACCCTATTACTGTCACTCATCTCCTGAATCACCTTCCCTATCCTTTCTTCAATGATTCTAGGACTATTAGGAGGCCTGTAAAAGACTCCTAACAGGGTGACCTCACCTTTCCTATTCCTAACCTCAGCCCAAACTACCTCAGATGGCAAGTCCTCATCCATCGTCCTTTCCACCACTGTAATACTATCTTTGACAAGCAATGCCACACCTCCCCCTCTTTTACCCCCACCTCTGACCCTACTAAAACATTTAAATCCTGGAACCTGCAACAGCCAATCCTGTTCCTGTTCTAGCCATGTCTCCGTAATAGCCACAACATCGAAGTCCCAGGTACCAACCCACGCTGCAAGTTCACCTACCTTATTTCGTATACTTCTTGCATTGAAGTATACACACTTCAAGAAGCCACTTTCCTGTTTACAGGCACCCTCCTTTGAAATTGATGCCATGTTCCTAACCTCCCAACACTCCAGGCCCTGCACCCTGAAGCTACAATCTGGGTTCCCATGCCCCTGCAGAGTTAGTTTAAACCCCCCCCAAGAGCACTAGCAAACCTCCCCCCAAGGATACTGGTGCCCCTTAGGTTCAGATGTAGACCATCCTGTTTATAGAGGTCCCACCGTCCCCAGAAAGAACCCCAGTTATCCAAAAACCGGAATCCCTCCTGCACCATCCCTGTAGCCACGCATTTAAGTGTTCTCTTTCCCTATTCCTCGAATCTCTATCACGTGGCACGGGTAACAAACCAGAGACAACAACTCTGTTCGTTCTAACTCTGAGCTTCCAACCTAGCTCCCTGAAAGCCTGTCTAACATCCTCGGCACTCCTCCTACCTATGTCGTTGGTGCCAATATGGACCACGACTTCGGGCTGCTCCCCCTCCCCCTCCAGGACCCGGAAAACACGATCAGAGACATCACGTACCCTTGCACCTGGGAGGCAACATACCAAACGTGAGTCTCTCTCTTTCCCACAAAACCGCCTATCTGTGCCCCGAACTATCGAGTCCCCAATTACTACTGCTCTGCTCTTCTTCACCCTTCCCTTCTGAGTAACGGGGACAGGCTCCGTGCCAGAGACCTGAGCCCCGTTACTTACCCCTGGTAAGTCATCCCCCCCACAAGTATCCAAAACGGTATACTTGTTCTTGAGGTGAACGGTCGCAGGGGGTCCCTGCACTGGCTGCTTCCTCCCAGTCCCCCTCACTGTCACCCATCTATCTGCCATCTTTGGAGTTACTACTTCCCTATAACTCTGATCTATGACCCCCTCTGCCTCCCGAATGATCCGAAGTTCATCCAACTCCAGCTCCAGTTCCCTAACACGGTCTTGGAGGAGCTGGAGATGGGTGCACTTCCTTCGGGAAGAAGAGGAGAGACATTCTACAGCAGGAACCCAGAGAACTCTGAAGATGGCTGAAAAGCAGTACTTCCAGGTAGGCTATCACCAGTTTGTTTCCAGTTCCTCGGGCTGGAGAGGGCGGGAAGAGGGAGAGAATGGAGTTGAATGTGTGGTTGAGGAACTGGTGCGGGAAGCAAGGATTTAAATTTTGGATCCCCAGGGTATGTTTTGCAGTCAGGATAAATTAGGGATGGGTTGCTCCTTAATAGGTGGAGGACGGCATTCTGGTAGACAGGTTTGCCACTGCAACACAGGTATGTTTCAACTAAGTAGTTGTGGAGGTGAGGGGGAGTGGACAAAATGGAACATTGAGAAGGAAGTTATTGGGAAAGTGAAAATAAGATAAGTTAAGAAAGACAACAGAACCAACGGAGCAGAGAACTCAGGAAGGCATCATGCATTATGGTCAAGTGAAGTAGGAAGGGTGAGGGGAGTAAAGAGTTAAAAATATGACATTTGAATGCACGAAGCATACGAAATAAGGCGGATGAGCTTGAGGCTCTGTTCGAAATTGACAGGTACGATGTTGTGGGATAGCTGAGACGTGGCTTCACGTGACAGGGCCTGGGAAATGAATATACAAGGCGAAACATGCTATTAAAAGGACCGACTTAAGTGCAGTGGGCGTTGCATTTCCCTGTTGGTGGGGAATGATATTCAGTCCCTTGTGATGGGGTTAACGATGGGGGGAGCTGGAGAGTCAGTACGGATTGAGCTGAGAAATTCTAAGGGTAGGAAGACCCTAATGGGAGTTTTCTAAAGGCCCCCAAACAGTAAATTGGATGTTGAGTGTAAGTCGAATAAGGAGTTGAAATTGGTCTGGCAGAAAGGTATTACTACAGTTGTTATGGGGGATTTCAACATGCACGTAGACTGGGAGAATAAGAATGACACTAGACCCCAAGAAAGGGAGTTTGTGGAGTGCCTCGAAAATGGATTCTTAGAACAGCTTGTACTGGAGCCTACCAGAAAGAAAGCAACTCTGGATCTCATGTTGTGCAACGGACTGGATTTGATCAGGTACCTCGAAGTAAAGAAGCCATTAGGAGGTAGTGATCATAATATGATAAGTTTCAATCTGCAAATTGAGAGGGAAAAGGGAGAACTGGAAGTGTCAGTATTGCAGTTGGACAAAGGGAAATGTGGAGCTATAAGGGAGGAGCTGGCCAAAATTCAATGGTTCAATACCCGATCAGGAATGGCAGTGGAATAACAATGGCAGGTATTTCTGGATATAATGCAGAAGGTGTGGAATCAGTTCATTCCAAAGACAAAGATAAATCCTAAGAGGAGACAGGGGCGGCTGTGGCTGATGAGGGAAGTTAAGGACTGTATAAAGATAAAAGAGATGTATAACAAAGCAAAAATGAGCGGGAAGCCGAAGGACTAGGACATATTTCAAGAGTAACAGAGGAGAAAAAATGAGATACGAAGGCAAACTGGCCAAAAATATAACGTAAAATGTTTTTTTCAGGAATGTGAAAAGAAAAAAAAAATTGTTAAGACTAAAATTGGTCCCTTGAAGACAGAAACGGGTAAATCCATTATGGGAAGCAAGTAAATGGCAAAAGAGTTGAATACGTACTTTGGATCTGTCTTCACTGTGGAAGACACAAGCAGTCTCCCGATGTAATAGTGGTTGAAGGACCCACAGTAATGTATGAACTGAAGGGAATTTATATTACGCAGGAAATGGTGTTGGATAGACTGTTAGGTCTGAGGGCTGGTAAGCCCACAGGACCTGATGGTCTGCATCCCAGGGTACTTAAGGAGGTGGCTATAGAAATCGTGAACGCATTGGTAATCATTTTCCAATGTTCAATAGATTCAGGATCAGATCCTGCGGATTGGAGGGTGGCTAATGTTGTCCCACTTTTCGATAAAGGAGGGATAGAGAAATGAATTAATGACTAGTTATCCTGACGTCAGTGGTGGGAAATATGTTGGAGTCAGTTATAAAAGATGAAATTGTAGCTCATTTGGATAGCAATGACAGGATAGATCAGAGACAGCATGGATTTACGAAAGGGAAATCATGCTTGACTAATCTTCCAGAATGTTTTGTGGATGGACAAGGGAGAGCCAGTGTATGTAGTACACTTGGACTTGCAGAAAGCCTTTGATAAAGTAACACATTGGAGATTAGTGAGCAAAATTAAGGCACACGGTATTGTGGGCAAAATATTGGCTTGGATTGAATATTGCCTGCCTGACAGGAAGCAAAGTATAGTGATAAATGGGTCCCATTCAGAATAGCAGATGGTGACCAGTGGGTTAATACGAGGTTCAGTGCTGCGACCTGAATATGTTAATGATATAGATGATGGCATTAAAAGTAATATTAGCAAATTTGCTGATGACACAAAACTGGGTGGCAGGGTGAAATGTGAGGAGGATTGGACAGCTAGGTGAGTGGACGGATACGTGGCAGATGCAGCTAATGTGGATAATTATGTGGTTATCCATTTTGGTGGTAAGAACGGGAAGGCAAGTTAAATGGAGTCAAGTTAGGAAAATGAGAAGTACAACGAGATCTAGGATTTTTTGTACATCAATCAATGTAAGCAAGCATGCAGATACAGCAGGCAGTGAATACAGCTAATGGCATGCTGGCCTTCATAATAAGAGGAGCAAAGAGATCTTTCTGGAGCTGGGACAGGACCCTGGTGAGACCGCACCTGGAGTATTGTGTGCACTTTTCGTCTCCAAATTTGAGGAAGGACATTCTGGCTATTGAGGGAGTGCAGAGTTGGTTCACGAGATCAATTCCCAGAATGGCGGGACAATCATATGTTGAAAGTTTGGAGAGACTGGGCTTGTTCTCACTTGAGTTTACAAGGATGAGAGGGGATTTGATTGAGACCGATAAGATTATTAAAGTATTGGACTTTCTGGAGGCAGGAAGCATGATTCCACTGATGAGCGAGACCAGAACCAGAAACACTATAAAAATAAGCGGTAGGACATTTAGAACAGAGTTGAGGAAACACTTTTCCACCCAGTGAGTGGTGGATATATGGAATGCTCTGGCCCAGAAGGCAGTGGAGGCCAAGTCTCTGGATACTTTCAAGAAAGAGATGGTTGAATGTGTAGTAAGATAGTTGAATCAAGGGTTATGGGAATAAGGCGGGAACACGATACTGCCTGTGGATGATCAGCCATGACCATACTGAATGGTGGTGCACGAAGGCCCGAATGGTCTACTCTTGCACCTATTGTCTATTGTCTACTTCTATTGTCTAAACAGGAATTCATTGGAATTCGTAACAAAGGAATTGTAACAATTCTGGGAAACTTCAATATTCGTATAATCTGGGACAATCACGCTGGCAAGAGTGCTATTCAAAGAGGAGTTTGGACTTTTTTGTCAGTGTTTCTTTGAATAACACATTGTCTAGGGATGTAACTATCTCAAATCGAACGTTGTGTGATGAGGCTGAGCGAATGAGTAATGTCACACCGAGAGATCTTCCGTGAAATTGGGACAAAGTGAAATTTAGGTAATTGTAAATTTGTTAAGTGAATCACAGAATGGACAAGATATAACTGGAAACAAAAAAAATAGCCAATTGCATGGGTTTGAGAGGAGAAGTGACCAAGTTTTAACAGGAAAAAATAGATTGAAATTGTGTCTGTAAACAAACAGTGGAAAACATTTGAAAGATCAGTGTAACACACAACAAAAGGAAACAGACAAAACCTCAGCAAGAATGTCCCACCCGTCCCTCAGTTGCGACGAAATGGATCATATGATTATGAGGATTAGAAGATCGCCAGATACTTTAAATTCTGAAGTGAGAGAGTGTTTAAGCAGTAAGTGTTAAAGGGTTTGCGAAAGGTCTCCGTGCAGGGGGGCTGCATTGGGAAGGGGAATCATTATCAGGGTTTATTGACTCGACAGGGACAGGAACAGTTGCAGGTCCTGGAGCGGGTGAGAATTTGACAGACAGTAGCCAGGCCTGGACGGTGATGCAAAGACAGTACGAATTGCTGCAGCTGCAGGAGTATTCAGAGGTATAGAGAGAAAGCATGCGCTTTTATTTGTTCAAACATGGGATGAGGATGTCACTGATTGGACCGTAGTTCTTTGCCTAACTGCCAATCGCCGAGAGCGCAGCTCAGAGGTAGATATATTGCCGTGGATGTGGAGTCATATGTTAGCCAGTCCATGTTAGAATGCCAGATGGAAGTGAACCAGATGAGTTCTTCCTGCTGATCACCTTTTATGATGACCCCAATAATGTCATGCACAAACACAACATGTCATCCAACATCCTACTCTCAATGCTCTGACCTATGAAATTATTCATCCCAAGCGCCTGCTTCACCAGCCTGTCGATGTGTGATGCAACTTTCAAACTAGGGCACGATGTACCAGCATTCCTAGGGCATGGTTTGACAACAGTACGACGGGCCCGAACATTAACTGTCCAAGTGCCGCCCCAGTTTGTTTCCCCAAAATGGAACACTTCACATTTGTCTGACTAAACTCAATCAGTTGTTCTTCGGAACTTAAATATGTGTTGCTGGAAAAGCGCAGCAGGTCAGGCAGCATCAAAGGAGAAGGAGAATCGACGTTTCGGACATAATCCCTTCTTCAGGATTCTTCAGCCCTTGATGACCTGCTGACCCTTCATCCACCTGGAAGATCGGTTAAATCTATATACCCTTCATTTTACAAACATGCATGTTCCTTCCCAGGAGTCAATTCAATGTCGCTGCGTATCTGACTCTATTACCCCTGCCGGCAATGCACTAGAACATAGAACATAGAAGAATACAGCGCAGTATACAGCCCTTCGGCCCTCGATGTTGCGCCGATCCAAGCCCACCTAACCTACACTAGCCCACTATCCTCCATATGCCTATCCAATGCCCGCTTAAATGCCCATAATGAGGGAGAGTCCACCACTGCTACTGGCAGGGCATTCCATGAACTCACGACTCGCTGAGTAAAGAACCTACCCCTAACATCTGTCCTATACCTACCCCACCTTAATTTAAAGCTATGCCCCCTTGTAATAGATGACTTCATACGTGGAAAAAGATTCTCACTGTCGACCCTATCTAAACCCCTAATCATCTTGTACACCTCTATCAAGTCACCCCTAAACCTTCTTTTCTCTAATGAAAACAGCCCCAAGTGCCTCAGCCTTTCCTCATACGATCTTCCTACCAGACCAGGCAACATTCTGGTAAACCTCCTCTGCACCCGTTCCAGTGCCTCCACATCCTTCCTATAGTATGGCGACCAAAACTGCACACAATACTCTAGATGTGGCCTCACCAGAGTCTTATACAACTGCAACATGACCTCAGGACTCCGGAACTCAATTCCTCTACCAATAAAAGCCAGTACGCCATATGCCTTTTTCACTGCACTATTTACCTGGGTGGCAACTTTCAAAGATCTGTGTACATGGACACCAAGATCCCTCTGCTCATCCACACTACCAAGTATCCGACCATTAGCCCAGTACCCCATCTTTTTGTTACTCTTACCAAAGTGAATCACCTCACACTTAACTACATTGCACTCCATTTGCCATCTTTCTGCCCAGTTCTGCAGCTTATCTATATCCCGCTGTAACCTGCCACATCCTTCCTCACTGTCTACAACTCCTCCGACTTTCTTATCATCCGCAAACTTGCTCAACCAACCTTGCTCCAGGTCATTTATAAAAATGACAAACAGCAATGGTCCCAAAACAGATCCTTGCGGAACACCGCTAGTGACGGCACTCCAAGATTAACCTTTGCCATCAACTACTACCCTCTGTCTTCTTCCGGCCAGCCAACTCCTAATCCAAACCTCCAACTCACCCTCAATGCCATTCCTCCATATTTTTTGCAGTAGTCTACCATGGGGGACCTTATCAAATGCCTTACTAAAATCCATATACACCACATCTACCGCTTTCCCCTCGTCCACCTCCTTAGTCACCTTCACAAAGAATTCAATAAGGTTTGTGAGACATGACCTGCCCTTCACAAAACCATGCTGACTATCCTTGATCACATTATTCCTATCCAGATGTTCATAAACCCTATCCCTTACAATTCTCTCTAAGACTTTGCCCACAACAGAAGTGAGCCTCACCGGCCTATAGTTACTAGAGTTATCCCTACTCCCCTTCTTGAACAAAGAAATCCACATTTGCTAACCTCCAATCTTCTGGCACTACTCCTGTAGACAACGAGGACATAAAAATCAAGTCCAATGGCTCTGCAATCTCCTCCCTTGCTTCCCAGAGAATCCTAGGATAAATGCCATCAGGCCCAGGGGACTTATCTATTTTCACCCTTTCCAGAATTTCCAACACCTCTTCTCTACATACCTCAAAGCCATCCATTCTACTTAATTGTGACTCAGTATTCACATCGACAACAATGTCCTGTTCCTGAGTGAATACTGACGAAAAGTATTCATTCAGTGTCTCCCCAATCTCTTTAGCCTCCACACGCAACTTCCCACTACTATCCTTGACTGGACCTATTCCGACCCTAGTCATTCTTTTATTCCTGACATACCTATAGAAAGCCTTTGGGTTTTCCCTAATCCTACCAACTAAGGACCTTTCATGTCCCCTCCTTGCTGATCTTAGCTCTCTCTTCAGGTCCTTCCTGGCTACCTTATAACTCTCAATCACCTCAATTGAACCTTCACGCCTCATCTTTACATAGGCCGCCCTCTTCCATTTAACAAGGGATTCCAATTCCTTATTATAGAACATAGAACATAGAACATAGAACATAGAACATAGAAGAATACAGCGCAGTACAGGCCCTTTGGCCCTCGATGTTGCGCCGATCCAAGCCCACCTAACCTATACTAACCCACTATCCTCCATATACCTATCCAATGCCCGCTTAAATGCCCATAAAGAGGGAGAGTCCACCACTGCTACTGGCAGGGCATTCCATGAACTTACGACTCGCTGAGTGAAGAACCTACCCCTAACTTCAGTCCTATATCTACCCCCCCCTTAATTTAAAGCTATGCCCCCTTGTAATACCCGACTCCATACGCGGGAAAAGGTTCACACTGTCAACCCTATCTAACCCCCTAATCATCTTGTACACCTCAATCAAGTCACCCCTAAACCTTCTTTTCTCTAATGAAAACAGCCCCAAGTGTCTCAGTCTTTCCTCATACGATCTTCCTTCCATACCAGGCAACATCCTGGTAAACCTCCTCTGCACCCGTTCCAGTGCCTCCACATCCTTCCTATAGTATGGCGACCAAAACTGCACACAATATTCAAGATGCGGCCGCACCAGAGTCTTATACAACTGCATCATGACAGCTCCCTCACACGACCCTTTCCTCCCTGCCTGATGGGTACATACTTATCAAGAACACTCAATAGTTGCTCCTTGAACAAGCTCCACATATCAATTACGCCCTTGCCTTGAAGCTTACTTTTCCAAGCCACACATCCTTAACCACCATTCTACCCAACCACCACTCTGTGAAATGAACTGAAGTCTGAAATCTCCAATTAATCTTCGGTCATTCTCCTTAAAATTATATGCACATATGATAGTCATTTCTGCCATGGGAAAAACAAATCACTCACTATTCACTCTATGTATACCTTTCATCATCTTGTTCACCTCTGACAAATTGCTTCTCACCCTTCTTCCCTCCAATGAGAAAAAAGACTTAGCTCCCTTTAGCTTTCTTCATAAGAAGTGTAATCTCGTCCATGCAGCATACTGGTAAATCTCCTCTGTACCCTCTCTAAGTCTTCCACATCCTTCCAGTAATGTGAGGAACAAAACTGAATGCAATATTCTTACTGTGGTCTACCAGGGCTCCATCGAGCTGCAGCAAAACCTCATGGTTCTTAACAGCAGTCTCTCAGCTAATGACAGCCAACCTCTCACCTTGGATGGCAACTTTGAGTGATTTATGGACGTGGATTCCAAGATCTATCTGTTCCTACATACTACCAAAAATTCTGCCCTTAAACTTGTTTTCTGCTTCCAAATGAATCACGTCACACTTTCCCAGATTAATTTTCATCTGCCACTTATCAGCCCATTCTGCATCCTACCAATGTACTGTTGCAACCTGCAACGCACTCCACACTATCCACCACTACGCTAGTATTTGAGTCATGAGCAAATTTACTAAACTACTCTTCCACATCCACATTCAAGTCATTAAAAAAAACACGAAGAGCAGAAGTCCCGGAACAGATCCCTATGGAACACCACTGGTCACCGAGCTCCAGGCTGAATGCTTTCCATCTACTATCACCCTCAGTCTTCTATTGGCAAGGCAATTCTGTATCCAGACAGCCATAGTTTCCTTTATCCCATGCCTCCTTAATTTCCGAATGATCCATCAACGTGCTTTGTCACATCCTGAATAATTCCATAGGCAGACTTGGAGGGTTGTGTTGGTACATGGAGCATACAGGGTTAGACAGGACTGTCGGTGTTTACAGCGATAAACGAAGTTAGTATCTACTGGAGAATTTAGTGATTGTGGTGTAAGGGACTGAAGAAGCTGACAGAGATAGGGAGCATTCTAACAGGGGTAGATAGGGTGGTAGAGGTTTACAGAATCATAGAGATGTACAGCATGGAAACAGACCTTTTGGTCCAACCCGTCCATGCGGGAAAGATATCCCAACCCAATCTAGTCCCACCTGCCAGCACCCAGCCCATTCTTATTCATATACCCAACTATATGGCTCC
Source organism: Chiloscyllium plagiosum (assembly GCF_037043375.1). NCBI lineage: Eukaryota > Metazoa > Chordata > Chondrichthyes > Orectolobiformes > Hemiscylliidae > Chiloscyllium > Chiloscyllium plagiosum. Next base: position 62,273,166 of record NW_028270161.1, read on the forward strand.
TAAATGTTGCAATTGTTCCAGCCGCTGCCACTTCCTCTGGCAGCTCATTCCATACCCATATCACCTTCTTAAATTAGATTAGATTACATTACAGTGTGGAAACAGGCCCTTCGGCCCAACAAGTCCACACCGACCTGCCGAAGCGTAACCCACCCATATCCCTACATTTATCCCTTACCCAGCACTACGGGCAATTTAGCATGGCCAATTCACCTAACCTGCACATATGTGTGAAAAGGTTGCCCCATAGGTCTCTTTTATATCTGTCCCTGTCACCATAAACCTTTTCCCTTTAGTTCCGGACTCCCTGACATCAGGGAAAAGACTTTGCCTATTTACTCTATCCATGCCTCTCATACTTTTGTAAACCTCTATGAGGTCACCCCTCAGCCTCCGATGTTCCAGGGAGAACAGCCCCAGCCTGTTCAGCCTCGCCCTATTGCTCAAATTCTCCAACGCTGGCAAGATCCTTGTAATGTTTTTCTGAACTGTTTCAAGTTTCAAAACATTTTTCCGATAGGAAGCAGATCAAAGTTGCGCACAATATTCAAACAGTGGCCTGACCAATGTCCTGTACAGCCAGAACATGACCACCCAACTCCTGTACTCAATACTCCTACCAATAAAGGAAAGCATACCAAGCGCCTTCTTCACTATTCTATCTACCTGCAACTCCACTTTCAAGGAGCTACGTACCTGCGCTCCAAGGTCTCTTTGTTCAGCAAAGGAAGGCAGTATCTACTGCAGAGGTTTAGGAATTAGAGTTTTGCAATTGGAGAAGCTGACGGAGATAGGGAGTCTTCTGTAGACTCAAGGAGGTTACAGACATAGGAAAGATCTGGAGGCTATTACAGAGATCACGAAGACAGCAGGGGCCAGGACTGATGCCTGGGATTCCCGCTGCTGTCTCAGTGAGGATCATTACAGCTGACGTGAGAGCAGGACCCTCACAAGATGGTGGCAATGAAGCCAGGAATGTTGTTGTTCCTTGCCCATCACTGTGCCTATATCCTATCTTGCAAGTCTGAATATAGAAGGCCACTAACTCTTCCAACTGCAGCTTACTGTGAGTGATCTCACCGGCTGCAGGATTTGCTTAAGGCTCCAGATCTTTCTCTCCATCTCTCTTTGCTGAACAACCGTCTACAATGCGGTGATGGATGAGACAGGGGTTGGGAATTCTGCTGAGTCATGAACAGGAGGCAGAGAACTAGGCAGCCTCAGGAAATTGATTAATGCAGTGATGATTACTTATATTGCATGGGACTGAGTCCCACAGAAACCTGGAAAATCCCAGTCTCCATTCCTGACCTGTGCGGCCTCGTCTCTCTCGAGTGAAGAATTTAATTGGCTCAGGATCTCAGGCCAGCTGCAAGAGCGAGTGACACTGACGGAGGCAGCAATTCGACACATACTATGAGGGATACACTTGGAGTGAAACTGAGCGATATCACCAGAGTGTGGGAAGATTTTAGGATCAAACAATGGTGTCAGAAGAAGTGGTTCCGATTCAGTGAGCACTGATACCAGTATTCAGGTTTGAGTGAGGTATTCTGTTGGAGTGGGTTACTCAGGTAGAGTGCTGGGTACAGTGCCCTGGTCAATCATATGACCATGAATATGCAGAGTGCTTTAAACTGACACAGATGAGAAGGGACAGGACTCAGATGAATGGAAATTCCGAAACCCAACGAGAAAGGTTGAACTATTGGAACACCACAAAGATGTGGCTGAAAGCGAACAGTAAGAAATAGGAAGAGACAGAGTTTAACTAAAATTATACATTAGCACGTAGGTTTGTGACAGGAAATTGTGGTTAAAAAGTAAGTTGTTGTTTCTTAATTTGAATGCACGGAGAATTTGCAATCAGTGATATGCAATTGTGACGTGTGATTTCTATCTCATCGCCATTAGGGAGACGTGGTCACAGGATGGAAATAAAGGTAGTGCATTAATATTCACAGCTACACAACAGATTGGATATCAGGCAGAATGGGAAGCAGGATGCGGAACTCTCAAAGTTAGGGATAACAATAAGTGTCAGAACAAAGAAGTGGAAGGACAGTGTAAAAGTCCTCTAACTGCATAATATTGCTAGACGCTGCATGAACAGCGTATTACTGGAATTTATAACAAAGGTACTGGGATAATTGTGAGGGAATTCAATCTTCGTATCTCATCATCTCATTGGTGGTGTGTCACAGACGAAGCTGTTTCTTTCCGACTCTCAGGGGGCCTCTGTTGGTGGCTGTACAGCCCGATGTGGCCTTCCACAGACTCTGATGCACTTGGGGCAGACGATTAACGTAGGAAGGTGGTGGGTGGGGTGTTGGGGTGGCACCATACTACTTGTATGGTTTTCTCCAGGTTTCACCTTTTTCCCCAAACCACATTTCAACATGCTCGACATTTTCCAAATGCCTTCTCCCTACTTTGGACGGTCTTGGCTCATTGATGTTGAAACTTTATTGCTGGAACAGCACAGCATCCAGGGAACAGGAGATTCGACGTTTCGGGCACAGGCCCTTCTTCAGGAATTCCTGAAGAATTCCTGAATTTTTTCATTCCTGAAGAAGGGCCTGTGCCCGAAACGTCGAATCTCCTGTTCCCTGGATGCTGCCTGACCTGCTGTGCTGTTCCAGCAATAAAGTTTCAACTTTGATCTCCAGCATCTGCAGACCTCACTTTCTCCTTGGCTCATTGATTCCGAGCTGTCGGTGGGAATGCTCCACCTCCCATCTGAGGCCTTGTGGATATCACGGAAGCACTTCCTCTGTCCATCTGGGGTCACCTGCCATTGCTGCGCTGTGAGGAGAACTCCTGCTTGGGGAATATTGTGTCAATTATAGGGATGACGCACCCAGCCCATCGCAGACAAACTTGGGAAGGTCAGTGCCACGATGCAGGCGATGTTCGCATAGTGGAGGACGCTGGTGTTGGTGTCGGTCTTCCCAGTGTATTCTCAGGATCTTACGCAGGCAGCGTTGGTGGTATTGCTCCAACACCTTGAGGTCCCGGCTGTCGAGAATTCCGTGACATAGAGCCATATGGCAGGGTGGGAACCACCACAGTTCTGTATAACATGAGCTTGGGGTTAGATGTGATACTGTTGTCCTTGAACGCCCTTTCCCTCAGACGTTTGAAAGCTGTGCTAGCTCAATGGGGCCAGTGCTGGCTCCCTCCAACAATGTATGTTTTGGTCGACAGAACACTCCAGATGTATTGAAAGGTCCAAGGCCTCCCTGTGGATTCGGGGATTCGCTCTGCAATTCCGGACGAGTTTGTTGGATCGCCTTTGGCTTGTAGATGTTCAAAGTGAGACTGATGCTCTCACATCTCCCTGTAAAGGTGTTGACAATGGGCGGAAGTACACCCTATGAGATAGCAGGCACACAGAAACACCGTCCAAGTACTGTAGCTTGAAGACACTAAGTTGGGGTTAGTTTGGTTTTGGATTGAAGGCGGGGGGAGCTTAAATAATTTTCTGCTGGTTCTGGAGGTCAGCCCCACTCCAGCGGGGAGCTTGTCGGCGGTGAGGTGAAGCATTGTAGAGAGTTAAATTGCGAACAGCGTTGAGACAGTGACACAGCCTTGCTTGATACCGGTCCGAACGGCTAATGGGCCAGTGATGGAGCCATTTGTTAGTACCACGACTTCTCATGGTGTATCCAAAGCAGAGAAAGATGCTCGATAAGGTTTCGGAGGTTCTGTTGTCAAAAGCATTTGTGAGCTGAAAATGTGTTGCTGGTAAAGCGCAGCAGGTCAGGCAGCATCCAGGGAACAGGAGAATCGACGTTTCGGGCATAAGCCCTTCTTCGGGCTTATGCCCGAAACGTCGATTCTCCTGTTCCCTGGATGCTGCCTGACCTGCTGCGCTTTACCAGCAACACATTTTCAGCTCTGATCTCCAGCATCTGCAGTCCTCACTTTCTCCTCAAAAGCATTTGTGAGGTCAAAGGTGGCCATGTACGGGGGTGGGTCTGTTCTCTGCATTTCTTCTGCAGCTGGCACACAATGAAAATCACGTCTGTTCCGTCCTCCATGGCCGGAAACCAAACTATCATACGGGAGGAGTCCCTCAACTAGGAGGAGACGGTTGAGGAGGAACTTGACAATGACTTTTCCAAAGGTCAACAGCAGGGAGATTCCTCTCAAGTTTCCACAGTCAGATATTCTCCCTTTTCTGAAAACGTTCACAACAGTGACATGTCTGAGCTCTCCGGGCACACTCCCGTCTTTCCAGATAAGGCAGACAAGGGCATGCAGCGGTAATGGGAGCTATGAGCCTTTGCACTTCAATGTCTCAGCGGGGATACCATCTGCTTCAGCAGCCTTGTTCTTCCAATTCTTCATCTAACAGATGGCTTTCTCTACATTGTGTGGAGCTGACATGTTCTTGACCCCATAGCGTGCTGTGGGATACGGTCAAGGACGCTTGGATCGGTGACAGAGCCCTGTTTGAGAGGGTCTCTGAAGAGATCAGCCCAGCGATGTTTCATGGCTTTTTTGTCTTTGGTAAGAGTCACTCTGCCCTTAGCCTGCAGTGGGCTGGATCTTTGGAGGATTAGATGATAAGGTGGAACTTAAATGGACCATGAAGATTTACAGTAACCATTCCAAGCATACTCAACAGTCTAAAATTGAAACAAAGCAAACTAGATGGGTATGGGATGAGAACTGCCAAAGAAAACAACGTAAACAGACTGAAATGTATGGCTCTAAATTTACAGCAAGATAATATTCAACAAAAGGACATTCCATTGACAGAGATAAAATTTCAGCAAGAAACACCAATCAGTGACTACTTCAGGTCTTTAAGGGTCATATTAGATTAAAAGAAGCTTCGAAGACAGTCAATAAAAGCCAACAATTCTGAAAAACAGTATCTTGGAAACCGAAAAAGTACCATGAAAATGTGGAAGCAGGTGTTAAAGGGAGAGCAAGGGTTCTGCTCGCAAGAAGAGTGTTGTTGGAGTTGGAAACATTGTTAGTCTTTAATGAGATGACAACGGAGACTTGAATGTCCTGTAATTGCTGACAGACACACGAAGTGTGATAAGGTCCTGAACGATGTTCTAAAGCCAGTATGAATTATTGTGGCAGGAGGAGTTCACTGAGTTATGCAGGCTTCTGTGTGCTGGAGCATTTTCAAGAGAAGTGGAGGGTTATGGGACATGGAAAAAATCGCAAGTACACAGCGTGTCCTGGGACCCCAAACAGTTTATAGAGATAGGAAGTGTCAATGGGGTTTGATCGTTCACTAACAGGACAGTAGGGATAAAGAAGCTTCGACCTCAGGAGGAGCTGTAGGGAAAGGTGGTTGTTTGGGCCTGTAGGCCCTTACAAACATACGGAATGCTGCATCGATACAACGATGAGAGATGGTTCTGCTGCTTGAGGAAGAGACCTCAATACATACACACAGAACTGAGCATTCACAAATTACACACACACACACACAGACACACACACAGACACACACAGACACATACACACAGACACACACACGTGAGCATTTGCAATCTGCAGGATAAAGACCAGCTTCTCACTGGTTGTGAGGCAACTTACTATTGAAAACACGACAAGATAGAAGATGAGTGCTGAGGAACAGGCAGCTTGACTCGAAATATTACCTTGCTCTCTATCCATGGATGCTGCATAACCCATTCTGATTTTCTGCATTCTTTTCTTTTCCCCACAAGATATCCACACAACATCGATTATTTGGAATTCCATTTGATGAAAATCACCACTTCATACACAAAAGACAATGTGAATTCCACATGATAAGACCGTAAGAGCAAGGGTAGAAACTGTCCGTTATCACACTGAGTCTGATCCACTGTTTTGTCATGGCGGATAAGTTTCTCAATCCCATTCACCAGCTTTCTGCCCATAACACTTGATCCCCTTGACAACCAGGAACCTAACTATCTCACTTTCAAATCTACTCAATGAATTGGATTTTTATGTGAATGAATTCTATGGATTCATTACTCTCTCACTCTAGACATTTTTCCTTATCTTTCCTTTGCTCTCAGGCTGTGCCTAGTCTCTCGTACCAATGGAAACATCTTCTCAACTTGCATTCTGTCGGGGCCATTCAGTATCCTGTATATTTCAATTAAATCCTCCGTCATCCTTCTTAACTGCAAACAGTACAGACACAGAGTCCTCAAATGTTCCTCATTTGTTAAGTTTTTCATTCCTGGGACCATTCTCGTGAACATGCTCTAAACATGGTTTAGGGCCAGTACATCCTTCCTGAGATATGGGACACAAATTATACAAAATACTTCAAATGTGTTCTGACCACAGCCTTATGGAGCCTCAGAAGTACATCCCTGATTTCATATTCGGGTCCTTTCAAAATAAATGCAAACACTGCATTTGCCTTCCTAACCACTGACTCCACCTGCAAGGTTACCTTGACAGAATCCTGGACTACACTTCCCAAATCTCTTTGCACTTCAGACTCATGATTTTCTCGCCACTTCGAAAGTTTCCATACCACTATTCTTCCTGCCAAAGTGCCTGATCTCACAGGATACATAAAAGCCCCCCACAGATCATTGACCATTTGGAATTGAGAGGTTATAACCCAGCATTCCACACGGAATTTCCTATTTGCATTTAATGTTAAACGAGTTTTCGAAAATAAGAAGAAACAAGCTGTCTATTCTGAACATCTGAATTTAAATAGAAGAAAGAAGCACGGCTGGCAGCATCAATGGTGAGATTTAGCTTCTTCAGAAATGAAATAAACTCACAGACAGAAACACATTGTATCCAAGTGTTGAACGCAATTTACCACGAAGAAATTACTGTGTGAAATCCACAGGACTAAGCAATCTGTGCACACTCATAACTAATTTGAGTTCGCAAGGTAAAGCCAAGATCTTCAGACAGAAAGAGCACAGTGCACAAGATAAAATATAGCTCTCCAAACAGAACTGTCCACTCGCAATCTGTAGGATTAACCAGATGCACGCCCAAAACAACAGCTTTATAGTCCACAGGATTATTCACACGCAGGATTTACCATCATCAGGCCACAGGATAATTCACAAACATTATTGACCATTCTGAGGCTGCAGTTTAAGAAGCAGCTCAACTGATCCACACAGAATCCAAACCAACACCCACACACAATTTGCCATGGTCAGTTCACATGACTAAAAAGAGCTTCCCACACAAACTAACCATTCACGGTTCACAGGCGAATACCCAAATCACCGCCTCCCCTCCCCCCCACGCACACACACACACACACTCATTACCGAGTTCACTGTAAGTTACTATACACTGTCCATGTAATAAATCCAGTCTCTCAGAGGGAACCCAGAGATGTAGGGAAGCTTGTAAGGACTGCAAAGTACAGAGAGTTATACCTACAGGGTTTGCAGTGATAAGGAAGAATATCGGGTTTAGAGTTCACACTGATACAGATGGTAGTTTGTGTTGATGCGGTACAGCTTTAGGGAGGATCATACGGGCAAGAGATTACAACATAGACGTGGAAGTTGGAGCTGCAGGCTTTCACGCGGATAGGGAGGATGTTAGGGAGTAGAATTTGTATAGATCGGAATGGTAGTTGGAGCTACAGTTGTTACAAAGATAAGGTTGGTTTTCGTGACTGGAGAGTATGGAACTTACAGAGTTACCGACATAGCGACGGGTGTATAGACTGGAGAGTACACATTTAGGAGCAGTGGTTGCAGCTTTAGAATTAGGAGGATTGCAGAGACTGGTCATTGCACAGATAGTCGTGACAATTTGAGCCGCAGGAGTTACAGAGAAATGGAGGAATATAAGGCCTGGAGATTAAACAGATTGGGTTATAGCTGGAGCTGCAGGAGTTACAGATAAAGGGAATATTGTAGGGACTGGAGATTACACAGATAGTGGCATGAGTGAACATTCGCATGAGTGAATTAAAATAAATGTGCTGGGACTAGTGTCCTGACCAATCATTTTGATGTATAAAGAGAATTATGCTTCTTTTTTGTTTAATTCTGCACAGATCGCTGAGGTCTATGCAGGGCAGTGAGTTATGAAGCCAGACGTCAATATGGGAATGGCATTTGGCACACTGATCAATGTGCATGGATCCACCAATTGGGTTGCTGTAACATTGAATAAGATGTGGATCTCCGTGTACACCAGTCACTGAAAGTAATATTTCAGGAACAGAAAGCAGTTCGTAAGATAAATGGTGTGTTGACTTTCATTTCAGGGGGATTTCAGTACAGGATTTAGGGTATCTTACTGCAGGGCCTTAGTGAGACCTTATCTTGAACATTGTGCAGTATTGAGTGCAGTTGTGGTCTCGGTACCTAATAAAGAACGAACCTGACATTGAGGGAATGCAGTGAAGGATGATCAGACTGATCTCTGGGATGATAGGTTTGTCGTGGGAGCACAGTTCCGGGTTGCTGGGCCTGTATTCCATGCAGTTTACGAGGGTGACTGAAGATCTCAGTAAAACGTAAAGCACTGACAGGGCGAGACAGATTGGAACTGAAAAATGTGTTGCTGGAAAAGCGCAGCAGGTCAGGCAGCATCAAAGGAGCAGGAGAATCCACGTTTCGGGCATAAGCTGCCTGACCTGCAGTAATAGTTGCAGACACTGCATTGAGATAAGACTAAATGTCTGCACTGAGAGACTGGTGAACCTTGGGAACTCTATGCCACATAAGGCTGTGGAATCCAAGGCACTGATTGCTCCACACGATAAGGATTGCTGTACACGAAAGAAATCGGGAAAGAGCAGGAGTAATTTTTGGAGATAGATGAGTAACCCTTCATTTGATTGACTGGGGGAGAAAATACATGAAGCGGACGGATACTGCAGTTATTTTTTTTCCGATGGCTATTCCAATTAATTTATACATACATTGTTGGGAAAATTGCGTTGAGGAGGCACACTGTTCGGCCACGAACTAGAATGGGGTGGAGGGTTGGGGGCTGAATGCGACGTATGGCCTACTCCTTGCCCAATGCTTCTGTGCAGTCTGTGGGAAAGCTCTGGAAGTGTTGTCACAAGCACTCAGATGTTAGGAAGGAGGTCTCTGCAGGGTCGACAGGACTGTGCTTCCCTTTTCCTTTTCCGATATCAAGGCTGGTACCTGGTGTTCTGTCGACTTTTATCCTTTAAGACCTTGGAACAGTTTGATACAATTGAGTGTCTTGGCCGTTTCAGTGATTATTGAAGAGTTTGTCACATATCTGTGTGTCTGGAGTCACTTTTAGGCTAGACTAAGAAAAATAATTGAATTTCTTCCTGAAAGTATATTGGGAAAGAAAATTGGTGCTACCATTCTATATTAACTTCAACGTCACCATTACTGACACCAGATTTTAGACCTCGATATCTTAATTGTTTATGACTTCCATCACTTTCCAGAGCATTAGCCTGGTCTGGATTAGTAGTCCAATTACATTTCCACATGAACACCATCTCCACACGAGGACGTATTGGAAACCACGCTGAGCAGGCTATTTCTCAGCTCTGTCAAAAATAACTCCCAACGATTTGACGGTCGTGATGTGTCTGAGGGCGTGGTAATTGGTCACATTGTAATTACTCCCCTCTATGGGGACATAGTTGAAAAATTTTCCACATTGCCAGGGAGATGTCAGGTTTGGATCTGGAATGAAACTGCGTCCCCAGGGACACGGCTTATTGTGCAGCACAAGTCTTCAGTCCTTTGAGGGAATGGTGTCAGGGCCGATTGCCGTTGTCATTTCTACTGTGTGTGTTATTTTCTAGAGCATCACCATTTGTGACTCGATGTAACAGGATTGCAGAGCTTCAATCTGATTGGTTGGTCTTGGGATCATTTCACCAACTCCGGCAGATGTCTGTTCTACTGTTTGGAATGCAATCAGCGATGTGCCGTGACTTTAACGGTTTGACATCCGATTTAGGTACACATGTTTCAGACCTTGGCATGTTCACCCAAACTCATCACTGAATCACAGTTCGGCTTGATAGTTATGGTAGATGTGGAATTATCTAGGGCAAAAAGTGGCAGAAAGTCTACAGATCACATCAATATCAGGAATGCTCTACTCAAGTAAGTTTGAAGTTCTCAATTATTGAAAGCATTGTAGTTAAACAGGATTTTCGACCTGTAAGTATATTAAGTGCAATAAAGTATTGTTCATGAAAGAGGAGGTATGAACTCTTAGACCCTTCCGTCCAATTCATCCCTACTCACCAGGCATTCTAAACTGAACTAGTCTGAATTTTCCAACGTTTGGCACATAACCATCCAATTATCTTTTATATGTCGTAATTGTACTCGCCTGTACCGCGTCCTCTGACAGCTGATTGCGTATACAACACTGTCTATGAGAAACAGTTACTCTTCGATACACTTGAAATCTCTCCCCACTCACATTAAAACTTTGTCATTGCACTTTGTTTTTGACACCTCTTCCTGGGGAATGGACCTGGTCTACTGACAGTATCCTTGTACCACATGATTTTAAAAACGTCCATTAGGTCACCCCTCAGTCCCCCTATGCGTCAGTGAAAACAAGACCCAGCTTATCTGTAAGTGTCAAAATCTCCAGTCTCGGTAATGTCACTTCAAACGTTTTTACACGCATCCCAGTTCAGTAACATCTTTCCTATACCAAGGCAACACAGAATGGAACACAGCATTTCAAATGTGGCCTTAGCATTGCCCTCTACATAATGGCAACCATGTTAAAGTACTTCTTTACCACCCTGTCTACGTGACAAAACACTTTGAAGGAGCTTTATACCTGGACCTCACGGTCTTCCTGTTCAGTAACACACCGAGAGACTGTAGAAATAAATGTGTGAATCCCGGTCTGGTTTGTCTTATAAAATGAGCACCACACATTTATTTGCATTAAACTCAAAGCTGCCACCGCTCTCTGCTGTGAAAAGACCGTTGGCATCGAGGTAAGTTCTTAAATAACAATCAATTACCTTCCCGACCAGCGCTGCGCTCCAACTTCACTTCCGCCCAACTCCCACCACTCTCTGCTGTGAAAAGGATAATGTTATCATGATCTATTTTAGTGCAAATGAGTTTGTAGTATTTGTTCCATAGAATCCCTACAGTGTGGAAATAGGCCCTTTGGCCCGATAAGTCCACACCGACCCTCCGAAGAGTAACCCACCTACACCCATTCCCCTACTCTATTATCCTATATTTACCCCTGACTAATGCACATAACCTACACATCCCTGAGAACACTAGCTCGAACCATTCCTCTGTCACATCCCATAATTCTGCAACTTTTTAATTGTTTAATAATTATCCAAATACAGAGTGAATATGGACCAGGAAGAATATGGACCACTGTCATGTTATGGACCAGGAAGTCCGCCTCAAAATACATGAAGAAGGTAACCTAAACCCGAAGGTTTACTTATTTTCAAGGTAAATGTGAGGTGCTGTGCTTCAGATACAATTCGATTCGTGAAAATACTTGAATTTAGACAAAACACAATTTATTTTAACACTGTAGATAAAATACAACAAAAGGAAGAGCAACTTGAAATGACATTATTCTTTCGAAAATATGACAGAATATTGGTTATTTGACTGCTAAGCAGTAACTGTTCCAAAGTGGTAACATCCCACAAACACACACTTGTCAAATGAGTAAATAATAAACTATATTGTCTCACGTGCAGTTCCCCAATCCAGGAGGAAAGAAAACCAAGTGAAAATTCTGAGAGAAATCAGAGAGAGAATATCGCAGCCAGGAGAGATTGACTGCTTTCCAACCCTGCTGAGACACCAGCTGTAACTGGTAAAAGATCAAACTAAGAATCATGTTTCTATGAGGGTTTGACCATCATTCCACTGAAGCGGACCACGACTCCACAGAATCTGGGCGAGGCCACAATGCCCAAAACGAACGGACTGTAGCCACACCTCCTTACACCACTGCAGTAGACTCAAAAAAGGCCTATGCCCACGTAAGCTCTTAAATAATGGCAACAAACATGGTGACGTTAAAAATAAATAATAACACAAACAGGCCTGGTGATCAGACGTAGACTGCCTCGGGAGCCCAGAACTTCCTACCATGCCAATATACAATAGAATAATTAAGCTCGTGAAGAGAATGCATCATCTCTTTCCCTCACCTCGAACTTTGCAATTGACGATGTGCCTTAAGCCCAATAGCCAGCGATGTCAACATTCAACGAAGACCAAGCATTATTAATGGTTGTAGGAAAATGGGTTATCTAGAGCTGTTTGTTCAGTGGCTTTGATTGGTGTTAGTGTCTGTGGACATAACTGTCACTGGAGGGTTTCCTCTTCTATAAATCTTCATCCTTCAAACTGTTATCCCATTGTATTTGGGGCAGCGTCATTTCCGAAACAATTGGGATCAGCAGCTCCACAGAGAGGGAGAGTAAGAGAATCTTATAACATTATACTGGTACGTTAGAACAATGGACAGGAGATTATACTCGGGTCTTTCCTTGCTTTCTCAGCATTGGCCATGGTGAAAGTTGCGATACAAGCCGTACGGATGACTATTCAAGCCGGGTACTGTCCAATTCTCGCCCTTTGTAAACCTGTCTCTGCCAATTTTGTAAACAAAAGTGAACAATGAGAAGTTAATTACTATTTCTGTTTTATATATATTGGCAAAGATAGAAACTGTTATCTTCAGTTTCAGTCACAATCTCCACTTTCTATCCATGAATTTCAGACTGCTCACTCATAAACATCTAAGAAGGAAGAATACTGTTCAAAACCTCGAGTCTGCCTTTTGCCCTGAAAGATTTTATGTCTCCGTATTCTCTCTGTTATCAAACCTGCCTACCCACCTCTACAATATCCCCAGTCTCCACCTGTATCTCAGTGTTGTTGCTGTATTAGACATCATCTACCCCTTTGTGAATTTCAGATTTTACGTCACGAGTTTTTTTTCTCACCACTCTTACAGTTAAGAATGTTTTGACCACAACTTCTTCTTGTATCTATGGTTACTTCACAATATGGACTCCGTGCCAGAGTAGTAATGTCATTGGACATGTAATCCAAAGGCTAAAGTTGTGACTGTAAAGGCATTGTTGAAAATCCTACGAAAGCAGATGGCAGAACATAAATGCAAATGACAAAAATTAGAATGAATCTTAATTTCACTAACGACAATCATAAACCAGCAGGGTTTTGTTTTCTTCAAGCCTACCTGTTTCACTGATGGCTTTCATTTATAAAATCTTAACATTATTGGAGGTAATGAGGACTGCCGACTCTGGAAGTCAGAGTTGATAAAATGTGGAGCTGGAAAGATACAACAGGTCAGACAGCGTCAGAAGAGCAGGAAATTCAGCGGTTCGTGTCAGGACCCTTTGTCAGAGAGCTCCTGATCCGAAATATTGACTTCCCTGCTTCTCCACTGCTAACTGACCAGCTTTGCCTTTCCAGCTACACATTGCATCAAAATTAACATGATTGTCTGGTCTGGGCTAAGTGTGATTTTAGACCCACATCAATATATTTGGCCCCATACTGTCTTGAAAATGGTCTTGTGGTCAAGGGCAATTAGTAGTGGAAAACGAAAGCCGTCCTTGCTATCATGCTGACATTCTGTAAAACAATAATATTAAAAGTGAATTAGACCTAGGTACTTTAACGACTGGAGACCTGACGCAAAAAAGACATTTGGGAGAACCTCAGAAGGTATGGCAGCCTCTGCCAGGAGAACAACAATTAACGTTTCGAGTCCAGTGACCCTGCTCCACAACTGAAAGCAACTGGGAAGTAATGTTTATATCAGGAATGGTTGAGTTGAATGGGAGGGAGAACGGGGTTAGGTTTGAGTTAACTGGATGGAGAAATGGCCAGAGAGAGAGAGAGAAGGAGAAGCGAACAAGGGGATTGCTGATGATGAACTGGAAGGATAATAGAAAGAGACATTATTCTAACAATTCCCCTTCTGACATATTCCTGAATATCTCATCCGTTTCGGTATGTACTTTTTAAAGTTTATGTTCCCGCTGTCTGTCATCTCTGAGTGTTTTGTTCAACTTGATGGACAATACAGATGCTGCGGTTATAGTTGCTGAGATACAGATAAAGTTAATGTAACGTTGTCAAATGCTTCTTTGGAGAGAGGAACTGTTACCGCGGGACTGTGCAGAGATGCAACGGCTTTTTCAGCCTGGAAGAGAAACTGAGAAGGAGGCATTTTCAACACTGAATGACTCCATGGCTGTGGGGATTTGACTGGCTCTTATCTTTGGAAACGCAATGGAGGCTCTGTGGATGGTTTTATCGGGTTTGTATTGCCAGCGGCTGGGTTCTTTCAAGGAGAGCCAAAGATCTGGTGACCCCACTCTGGATACTGCAGTTACAGAGCGTCTGGATCCATCGTAAACAAATGGAGCTGAAACTACACAGAAAGGAAGCTCTGGAAACAGCGTGGAGGAGGGCACTGCAGTTTCATCTCTTGGATTTCCAGGAACATTTCTCAAAGCTGGACCCATTCATGAGCAAAGTGTGAAACCAGTTTGATTCAAAAAGGAGGTGGTATCTGAGCTGTGTCCCATCCTTAAGTATAACCTGTCACCTTACACCAGGTACAGGCCTGTGCTGACACTTACCGTGAAGTGAACTGGATTCATTCTTGAACTTTCAAGGCAGGGGTGGGTGGTATGTCAAAAGTAAAGTCCTCTGATATATTCACTGGCTGACAGAAGCCATCTGTCTGCTGAGAGGAATACATTGGTTCTGTCTCCACAAAGGTAGGTTCCTAAACTAGGAAATTCTAGGGAACAGGGGGACTGGTAAAAATGAAGAACTGCAGCTAATTAGAATTAATGCAGAGTATATTTTTTTGGAAATCTCATGGAATCGAATTTTGGTAGTTGATGCATCTGATGAGCTGCATCCCAGAGTATTGAGGAGTTGGGAATAGAACTAGTGAAAGAGTTAAAGATTTTTCTTCAGCGCTGATTCGATTCTGGAAAGCATCCTGCAGACTGGCAAGCAGCTATTGTAAACCTAAATATTTAAAACAGGAGGAGGGGAAAACGGAAAACGAAATAGCTTTATGTCAGCTGTGATGGAAATATTAGAGCTTTTTAGAAGGAATGCGACTGATAGAAAAATGGAGAATAATGACATTGGTTGGTAGAGTTGGACTAGATTCAGAAAAAGGAAATAATTTTTGATAATGCTGTTGGTGTTTGTGGACGTTATCTGTTATGACATCGATAAATGAGAACCAGTGGAAAGGGAGTATTTGAATTTTCCAAAATAAGGTTAACATAGTCGAATACAGGTGAGTGGAGAAAATTAGAATCCACCGGTAGGTAGAGGTGGAGTATATACCAAATGGATAAAAATTCGATAATAGAAAGAATGAAGAGCTTAGTATTATTATCTGGACTGAAGGCTTGTGGGGTATCAGAAGGATCAGAGCTTGGGCAACAGATATTCACAAGGTCTAACATAATTCAGATGTGAACAGCCAATTTGATAACTGTCATTTATATATATTAATATATATATATATATATATATTAATATATATAAATGGTTATATATAATATTTATATATATATTAATATATATATAGTGGTTAGCACTGTTGCCTCACAGCGCCAGAGACCCGGGTTCAATTCCCGCCTAAGGCGACTGACTGTGTGGAGTTTGCACGTTCTCCCCGTGTCTGCGTGGGTTTCCTCCGGGTGCTCTGGTTTCCTCCCACAGTCCAAAGATGTGCAGGGTCAGGTGAATTGGCCATGCTAAATTGCCCGTAGTGTTAGGTAAGGGGTAAATGTAGGGGTATGGGTGGGTTGCGCTTCGGCGGGTCGGTGTGGACTTGTTGGGCCGAAGGGCCTGTTTCCACATTGTAATGTAATCTAATCTAATCTAATCTAAATGATGGGAGTTTGGGAAGTGTTATTGTGGAAAAAGACCCGAATATTCTTGATTATAAGTCACTAAAAGAAATCATACGTAGCAATAAGTAATTATAAGTGTATATGATATGTGGTTCTTCATGAAAATGAATAAAGTACCAGGGACATATATCTTACTCAATAGCAGTGTTTTGTCAAGACAGTATTTGGGATATTGCGTACAGTCTGAGTCTGCTTTATAAATAACGATCTCCATGTCATCGAGACAGTACCAAGGAGTTTCACCAGACTAAACCCTGGCATGATGTTACCATGAGGAGAGAGCACAATTACTATGTGATTAATCTGACGCATAGTGAGAGAATAAGAAGTTGAAACTTGATGGTTATGAACGCACACTGAGTATGTCTCAAACAGCCATTGATAAGGTGCAAAATTTCATACTTTACATAGGATGCTCCATCCCCGATAGTTTACGTGCCTGTGCAGAGATGTCATGTCGATTGACAGAGAGCAAAAGGCTCCGAATGAACTCTGAACACTTTAATGTGCAGTTACTGTCTGACCTTGCACGGAATCTAACATTGTACACGACCCTGTCAGCAGCCACGATGCCTTCATTCTGAAAAAGTAAGGCATTCCACACCAGGTTCTGACCTCTAGCGAGAACATAGGTCTGCTTTCTCAGAGATGGAAGATACCTTTGAGACTGGTTAAAAAAAAAAGCTTCATTCCTACTGCCAGATGCCATGCTAAATTAACAGGCGTGTACTATGACATGAAGCCTCAAGGAACAACGTGGTGCAGTCCATCTGTAAAGTTCCTGCTCCATTTGTTTGTTAAGTTGTAGCATTTCTGACACCTTCCTGTTCCTATTTAGTGACTTGAGAAGATGAAGGATCTCTTCCTGTTCTTTTGTAAACGACTCCAGATGTGAAACAGTCTCTTTCTGATCCTGGATTAGTGACGCGTGGGGCTGACCAGACTCCTTGTCTAACTGTGTAAAAGGCAGGAGATATTAAATGGATTGTGCCTCTTCTTGCCCACTCGGGGCTGAATGGCTTCCCCACATTCATGTGAACACAGGTTGAGGTACTGAATTAACTCGTCCGTTTACTGTGGAAATGTGCAGCGCTTTTTCATGAATGTTACAAACACTTTAACAGCACAGTCTTGAATGTTGTTTAGGTCTTGTTGCACACGGACACAGACTGCATCAGGAGCTGCGGGATCACACATTGTTCTGAAAATTGTGTAACCTGTGGTGAATATCTCCAATTCTGCTCAGTGTTGACTCAATGGGCTGAATGGTCTACTTCCACATTGCAGGGATTTTTGATGACAAATTGGAGATGCATGGGCTGAGTAAGCTACCGTGAGAATCTCCTGCAGTGATGTCCCACGACTGAGATGATTGATGCCCACTGATGATAAAGATCTTCCCTTGTGCTGTGAATGAATCCAAAGAGTGGAGAGTTTGCAATCGATTCTGATGAAGTGCAGTTTTGCTCATGATCCTTGATGTCACACACAGTTAAATACTTCCATGATACCATGGCCAGTCCCTTGTACCTGAACCCTTGTATTCATCTCTAATGCTCATATCAATAGGTCATGGTGTAGGGGTAAGGAGTGACTTCTTCGAACAAAGGGTGGCGAATGTCAGGAATTATCTTTTCTCGAGAGTTAGCGGTTCTAGGTCACTGAAACATCACTGAATGGTCTTCTCTGTTTCTTTGCACCAGGTGATAGCAGTAAGTGGCATCCAACTGCTCCTGTCCAGTAGATTTGAGCGGCTGAATGGAACACAGAAACACGGGCCTGCGAAACAGGAGCGGGCCATTGGACACTTCGAGCCTTTTCCACCACGAAGTAACATTGTGGTTGATCAAGTTGTGGTCTCAGCCCGACTTTGCTGTCTGTATCCCATGAAACGTGACTCACTTCAACTGCAAGCATACCAAACATCTTCTTCACTAATCTGTCTACCTTTGATTCCACATTTAACGAACATTGAGCCTCCACCCTTTTGTCCAACAACACTCCCCACGGCTCCATTATTAATTGTATAAGTCTTGCACTGTTTTATTTTACCAAAATACAACACTTCCCATTTATAAATCCACCTCTAACGGTCACTCCTCGGCCCATTGGCCCATCTGATCAATGTCCCATTTAACACTGAGGTTAACTTTGCGGGTCACTACACCACCAATTTTAACGTTATCAGCAAACATATTAACCGGGCACGTATTCACATCAAATAATTTACAAAGAAACCTATTTCATTCGGATAATTGATTTTCGGTTAATCAATTCAATGCCTGTCCTGTGGGGTTCCGAATTTTCTGGAAAGTCTGCTCCCTGTTCAGGAGAGAAGGCAGCAGCATAGTACACGCGATCCCCCGCCCACTGCCTGCCTGGTCCGACCCCTCCCCTGACTCGCAAACTCTGTCCAACCCACCTCCGAACCACGTCCAACACTGCCCCCCGCCCGCCCCCAAACGCCGCCCAATGTCTCCCGACTCCTGTTCCATAACCCCGACCCCTTCTGCCCAACACCCCGTCCAACCACACCTCCTCTCCAGGGCTGCAGAACTGGACACCAACAACAACACTGCTGCTACAGCCGTTTGGTTGGGGGGGGGGGGGGGCAGAGAGTAAGGGCGGGGTATCAGTCTCCAAAGAGCACAAACACACACATTTTTACTAGAACTTTTGACAGGTTCAACCTTCTCCCTGTACAGGACAATGTTGGTGAGATTATGGAACATAGAACATAGAACAATACCGCACAGAACAGGCCCTTCGGCCCACGATGTTGTGCCGAACAGTTGTCCTAGCTTAAGCACCTATCCATGTACCTATCCAATTGCTGCTTAAAGGTCGCCAATGATTCTGACTCTGCCACTCCCACAGGCAGCGCATTCCATGACCCCACCACTCTCTGGGTAAAGAACCTCAGTGGGCGGCACGGTGGCACAGTGGTTAGCACTGCTGCCTCACAGCGCCAGAGACCCGGGTTCAATTCCCGACTCAGGCGACTGACTGTGTGGAGTTTGCACGTTCTCCCCGTGTCTGCGTGGGTTTCCTCCGGGTGCTCCGGTTTCCTCCCACAGTCCAAAGATGTGCAGGTTAGGTGAGTTGGCCATGCTAAATTGCCCTTAGTGTTAGGTAATAAGGGGTAAATGTAGGGGTATGGGTGGGTTAGGTAATAAGGGGTAAATGTAGGGGTATGGGTGGGTTGTGCTTCGGCGGGTCGGTGTGGACTTGTTGGGCCGAAGGGCCTGTTTCCACACTGTAAGTAATCTAATCTAATCTAATCTAATCTAATCTAATCAAACCTACCCCTGACATCCCCTGCTAAACCTTCCATCCTTCACCTTAAATTTATGTCCCCTTGTAACACTCTGTTGTACCCGGGGAAAAAGTCTCTGACTGTCTACTCTATCTATTCCCCTGATCATCTTATAAACCTCTATTAAGTCACCTCTCATCCTTCGCCGTTCCAATGAGAAAAGGCCTAGCACTCTCAACCTACCCTTGTACGACCTATTCTCCATTCCAGGCAACATCCTTGTAAATATCCTCTGCACCCTCTCCAAAGCTTCCACATCTTTCCTAAAATGAGGCGACCAGAACTGCACACAGTACTCCAAATGTGGCCTTACCAACGTCCTGTACAGTTGCAACATCACCTCAGGACTCTTGAATTCAATCCCTCTGTTAATGAACGCTAATACACCATAGGCCATCTTACAAGCTCTATCCACCTGAGTGGCAACTTGCAAAGAGCTATGAACATAGACCCCAATATCCCTCTGCTCCTCCACCTTACTAAGAACCCTACCGTTAACCCTGTATTCCGCATTCTTATTTGTCCTTCCAAAATGGACAACCTCACAATTGACAGGGTTGAACTCCATCTGTCACTCCTCAGCCCAGCTCTGCATCATATCTAAGGAGGACAACAGCACTCTCACTATCCACAACTCCACCTATCCAATGCCCGCTTAAATGCCCATAATGAGGGAGAGTCCACCACTGCTACTGGCAGGGCATTCCATGAACTCACGACTCGCTGAGTAAAGAACCTACCCCTAACATCTGTCCCATACCTACCCCCCCTTAATTTAAAGCTATGCCCCCTTGTAATAGCTGACTTCATACGTGGAAAAAGATTCTCATAGTCAACCCTATCTAAACCCCTAATCATCTTGTACACCTCTATCAAGTCACCCCTAAACCTTCTTTTCTCCAATGAAAACAGCCCCAAGTGCCTCAGCCTTTCCTCATACGATCTTCCTGCCATACCAGGCAACATCCTGGTAAACCTCCTCTGCACCCGTTCCAGTGCCTCCACATCCTTCCTATAGTATGGCGATCAAAACTGCACACAATACTCCAGATGTGGCCGCAACAGAGTCTTATACAACTGCAACATGACCTCAGGACTCCGGAACTCAATTACTCTACCAATAAAAGCCAGTAGGCCATATGCCTTTTTCACCGCACTATTTACCTGGGTGGCAACTTTCAAAGATCTGTGTACATGGACACCAAGATCCCTCTGCTCATCCACACTACCAAGTATCCGACCATTTGCCCAGTACCCCATCTTTTTGTTTCTCTTACCAAAATGAATCACCTCACATTTAGCTACATTGAACTCCATTTGCCACCTTTCTGCCCAGTTCTGCAGCTTATCTATACCCCGCTGTAACCTTCCACATCCTTCCTCACTGTCTACAACTCCTTCGACTTTCTTATTATCCGCAAACTTGCTCAACCAACCTTCTAACCCCTCCTCCAGGTCATTTATAAAAATGACAAACAGCAATGGTCCCAAAACAGATCCTTGTGGAACACCGCTAGTGACGGCACTCCAAGATGAACCTTTGCCATCAACTACTACCCTCTGTCTTCTTCCGGCCAGCCAACTCCTAATCCAAACCTCCAACTCACCCTCAATGCCATACCTCCGTATTTTTTGCAGTAGTCTACCATGGGGGACCTTATCAAATGCCTTACTAAAATCCATATACACCACATCTACCGCTTTCCCCTCGTCCACCTCCTTAGTCACCTTCTCAAAGAATTCAATAAGGTTTGTGAGGCACGACCTGCCGTTCACAAAACCATGCTGACTATCCTTGATCACATTAATCCTATCCAGATGTTCATAAATCCTATCCCTTACAATTCTCTCTAAGACTTTGCCCACAACAGAAGTGAGACTCACCGGCCTATAGACTCACCGGCCTATAGGACAACAGCACTCCTCACTATCCACAACTCCACCAATCTTCGTATTGTCTGTAAATTTACTAATCCACACTTTGACACCCTCTTCCAAGTCATTAATAAACATTACAAACTGCAGAGGACCCAGAACTGATCCCTGCGGAACTCCACTTGTAACTGGGCTCCAGGCTGAATATTTACCATCTACCACCACTCTCTGACTTCGACCGGTTAGCTAGTTCTCTATCCAACTGGCCAAATTTCCCACTATCCGATGCCTCCTGACTTTCCACATAAGCCTACCATGGGGAACCTTATCAAATGCCTTACTAAAATCCATGTACATTACATCCAGTGCTCTACTCCCATCCACATGCTTGGTCACCTCCTCAAAGAATTCAATAAGACTTGTAAGGCAAGACCTACCCCTCACAAATCCGTGCTGGCTGTCCCTAATCAAGCAGTGTCTTTCCAGATACTCATAAATGCTATCCCTCAGTACCCTTTCCATTACTTTGCCTACCACCAAAGTAAGACTAACTGGCCTGTAATTCCCGGGGTTATCCCTATTCCCTTTTTTGAACAGGGGCACAACATCCGTCACTCTCCAGTCCCCTGGTACCACCCCCGCTGACAGTGAAGACGAAAAGATCATTGCCAACAGCTCTGCAATTTCCTCTCTTGCTTCCCACATAATCCGAGGATATATCCCGTCAGGCCCGGGGGACTTGTCTATCCTCAAGTTTTTCAAAATGCCCAACACATCTTCCTTCCTAACAAGTATCTCCTCTAGCTTACCAGTCCGTTTCATACCAGTCCGTACAACAATACGGTCCCTCTCATTTGTAAATACTGAAGAAAAGTACTCATTCAAGACCTCTCCTATCTCTTCCGACTCAATACACAGTCTCCCACTACTGTCCTTGATTGGACCTACCCTCGTCCACGCCATTCTCATGTTTCTCAAATACACAACAAAGGCCTTGGGGTTATCCGTGATCCTACCCGCCAAAGATTTTTCATGCCCTCTCTTAGCGCTGCTAATCCCTTTCTTCAGGTCCCTCCTGGTTATCCTGTATCCCTCCAATGCTCTGTCTGAACCTTGTTTCCTCAACCTTATGTAAGCCTCCTTCTTCCTCTTTACAAGACATTCAACCTCCCTCGTCAACCAAGGTTCCCTCACACGACCATCTCTTTCCTGCCTGATAGGTATATACATATCAAGGACACGTCGTATCTGTTCCTTGAAAATGTTCCACATTTCAACGACATCCTTCCCTGAACGCCTATGCTCCCAACTTAAGCTCCTCAGATCCTGTCTTGCAGCATCGTAATTACCCTTCCCCCAATTGTAAAACTTACCCTGTTGCACGCACCTATCTCTCTCCATAACCAAGGTGAAAGTCACAGAATTGTGGTCACCATCATCAAAATGCTCACCCACTAACAAGCCCATCACTTGTCCCGGTTCGTTACCAAGTACCAAATCCAATATGGCCTCCCCTCTGGCCAGACAATCTACATACTGAGTTAGAAAAGCTTCCTGGACACACTGCACAAACACCGCCCCGTTCAATCTACGTGATCTAAAGAGTTTCCAGTCAATATTTGGGAAGTTGAAATCGCCCATGACTACCACCCTCTGGTTTCTGCACCTTTCCAAAATCTGTTTTGTAATCTGTTTCTCCACATCTCTGCTGCTGTTGGCGGGGTGGGGAGGGGTGGGGGGCTATAGTAAACACCCAACAAGGTGGCTGCTCCTTTCCTATTTCTGACTTCAGCCCATACTACCTCCAAAGACAGATTCCCCTCGAACTGCCTTTCTGCCGCCGTTATACCATTTATAATTAGCAACGCCACCCCCCCCCTCCTTTTTTACCACCCTCCCTAATCTTACTCAAACATCTGTAACTAGGAACCTCCAACAATGATTCCTGTCCCTCTTCTATCCACGTTTCCGTGATTGCCACAACATCGTCGTCCCAAGTACCGATCCACGCCTTAAGTTAACCCACCTTATTTCTGATACTCCTTGCGTTGAAGTATACACACTTGAACCCATCTCTGTGTCTGCAAGTATTCCCTGTCAGTGCTACCTTCTCCACAGCCTCCCTACATTCTTGGACATCCTGAAAAACAGCTAACCTACTTGCTGGACTACAAGTCCGGATCCAATCCCCCTGTCAAATCAGTTTAAACCCCCCCAAAGATTGCTAGCAAACTTACCTCCCAGGATATTGGTGCACTTCTGGTTCAGGTGCAACCCGTCCTGCTTGTACAGGTCCTACCTTCCCCAGAATGCAGTCCAATTGTCCAAATACCTGAAGCCCTCCCTCCTACACCATCCTTGCAGACACTTGTTCAACTGCACTCTTTCCCTATTCCTTGCCTCACTGTCACGTGGCACCAGCAACAACCCAGAGATGACGACTCTGTCTGTCCTAGCTTTTAGCTTCCAGCCTAACTCCCTGAGCTCCTGAATGACCTCCACACCCCTCTTCCTACCTATGTCGTTGGTGCCAATGTGCACCACGACCTCTGGCTGCACCCTCCCCTTTTAAGATTCTGAAGACACGGTCCGAGACGTCTCGGACCCTGGCACCCAGGAGGCAACAAACCATCCGAGAGTCTCGCCCATGCCCACAGAACCGCCTGTCCGTCCCTCTAACTATAGAGTCTCCTATAACTCGCACTCTCCTCCTCTCCCCCGTTCCCTTCTGAGCCGCAGAGCCAGACCTCGTGCCAGAGACCCAGTCACTGCAGCTTACCCCTGCTAGGCCGTCCCCCCCAACAGTATCCAAAGCGGTATACTTATTGTTGAGGAAAACGACCACAGGGGATTCCTGCACTGCCTGCTTCCTCCCCTTCCCACCTCTAACTGTTACCCAGCTACCTCTGTTCTCTGGCGTAACTATGTCCCTGTAGCTTCTATCTATCACCCTCTCAGCCTCTCGAATAACCCTCAGTTCATCCAACTCCAGCTCCAGTTCCCTAACGCGGTCTGTGAGGAGCTGGAGCTGGCCACACTTCCAGCAGATGAAGTCGGCAGGAGCATCGGTGGTCACCCCTACCTCAAACATCCTGCAGGACGAACATTCCACTGCCTGTGCTGCCATAACTCTACACTTAGTCTCCAAAACAAGAACACTAAGTAGCCAACTGAGTCCCTTTTTTTAGGTTAGAGGAGGAGGGAGGGTGGGAGACACAACACGTGTAGTGTCTCGGGTTCCTTCTCCACTCTAATAACAATCACTTACCTTCCCAACCAGCTCTACACTCCGACCTCACTTCCGCCCAGCTCCCGCCGCTCTCTGCTGCAAAAAGACCGTTGGCGTCGAGGTAAGTTCTTAAATAACAATCACTTATCTTCCCAACCAGCTCTGCGCTCCGACTTCACTTCTGCCCAGCTCCCGCCACTCTCTGCTGCAAAAAGGGGAAGTTGGGTTTAGGGTACACGCCTTGTAGAAGTCCAGCAAAAGGGTGAGATGAGAGAGAGAGGGGGTGGGAGGTCAGTCATTTAGACACAGTGCCTGCGCTCCCATCAGTCCAGGACTGTTCTTGGCAGCACTTTTAATCACTTTCAATAAAAGACGCAATCGGCGTTGGACACACGTCTTTGATGTAAGGTTTCTGTGAGCACCTCGAGATCTCATTCAGTTAATCCGATTTTCTGATAATTGTTATTCGGATAATCAAGGTCCCACCATATATAAATGACAGAAAGCAGTGGGCTTAGCACTGCTCCTTGTGACACACCACTGGTCACAGGCCTCCAGTCGGAAAAGCAATCCTCTATCACCATCGGTCTCTTACATTCAATCTAATTTTGCAATTAATTGGCTAGCGCATCTTGGATCTATATATGACCTGACCTTACAAACTTGTCTTCCATGTGGAATCCTGTCGAATGCCTTGCTGAAGTCGATATGTACTGCGTGTACCACACTGCCATCAGCAAGCTTCTTTGCCACCTCTTCAAAATACACAATCAACTTCATTAGACATGCACAACGCCAAGCTGATAATACTTAACCAGTCGTTGCATTTGTAAATCCGTGTGAATCCTATCCCTCACAATCCTCTCCAACAACGTGCTAATCAATGGTGCCAGGCTCACCAATCTATACTCTGGGTCACAATTCCCTTTCCTTGTGCCAAGCCTCCACTGCTCACTGCAAATGTTAATATAACCAGATTGGTGACATGAACAATAATATAGGGCTCAGACTGGGCCAAAGTTTGGAACAAGTCAGGAAAGATTCTTTAATCTGCTAAACTTAACAATTTTGTGAACCAAAGCTACTCAGACTACAATGGAAAGATGAATGACAAACAGTTTGGATATTGCAAATCTGTGCACCGATGTTCCTCTTTCTAAAAATACTGACACATGCACACATTTGATGACAAACTGAAAAACAATAACTCCGCAGTTAATTTGAAAGAACTTTGCCCAAATATTAATTGAACTCGTGATGAAAGTAAAAATGAGAAATTGTCCCAAATATCCCTTCATTCTACTGCTTGTACAAGCTGCCGGCAATGTGATTATTTCCTTGGCAGAATGACCTCTGTTGGCTTTGGCAGAATGACCTCTGTTTCACACAGTGGGGAGATTCCAATGAATCCTCGTCAGGAATCCTCCATGAGTGGAAACGACGAGTGAAGAGTTTTCAGCTCACACACATTGAAGACGGAAAGAGAAAGGGAGCAATCGACTGTTCCTTGTCAAGAAGGTTAACTTTTCTCCCTCTCTGAGTTGAATCACATAATAACATCATCCAGCCTCAAAGTGGACCAAATGAGGTCTCTTTGAACCGTGTCCGAACCGTATGAATTCATCACAGTTCCCTGCTCCATGTAGGTACATCATTGCTCCTGTCGTACATACAGCCATTTCGTTCTCAACAAACAGCCCCATTCGATTCAAAGGTGATTTATATGCGCCCATATAATTTAAAATGCCGTGTTTAGTACCTCCACAATGTCGTATTTAAATGAATGCGTCTTATTTTTAAATTACATCCCTAGTTTTATTCTCCCACACAAGTTAAAATATCTATCAGGTACATTAGATCAAAATCTTATGAACATCTCTCATTTTCAGGCCTAAACTATTTATCGTTCATAACATAAAGCCTTCATTGCAAGAACAAATACAGAGAAAAATCTTTGAAAAGTTTCAAAAGCAATTTGTTTTTCACTTCAGGGAATTACAATCACGCACAGTACATCAGGTGCGGTTTCTGCAATGGCCTGTACAGGTACAGTAAAACATCCTTAAATTCATACCCGAAATCGTATCACTCCATGTATTTTTCAAATTACTTTGAAAATTACATTGTAATTACATTGTAACCCACGTTGTAATTTTTTTAACCAAACATTTGCTCACTACTCTGCCCTTTCTGTATCTCATTGCAGATGCTCAACCTCCGCTTGACATCTTAGTGTATTAGCAATCTAAGCTCCAATCATTCAGCCCCTTCATCCAAATAACTAACCTAGATTGTAAACTGACGATGACCTCAAACTGATCCCTGAGTTATAGCTTTCCAACATGAAAACAAGTAATAATCTCGACTCCATAATTTCTCTTAGCGCTCCCCGTTCCTCTGTAGCAGTCTAGAAAGTTGGATTGCCTCCTCATGTGCATTGCAGATAGCTTTCGAGGTGTTTCTGAGCTCAGCAATACTCCATATGGGCCAGTTATTGTCAGAGGTGGTGGTCGTACTGTCAATGATCCTGATGCTTGAGAGTTTAAAGGATAAGTACAGAGTGTAGAACATTTGAGTAGAACGCTACACAAATAAATATGCTGTCTTTCAAATGCAGCAATAGATCGATTCTGCAATCTCAGTCTGCGCTCAATTTTCACCAGATACATATTGAGGAGGAGGGGAGATTTCCTATTAGACTGATTAAAATGTGTCCCTTTAACAAACCAAGAAGTACTGATAATTTTCATCATTAATTCCATTTTTGGCTGCTGATGGTGGGTTGAAAAATCCCTGCAGTCGCTACACATTGAAATAAACAATTGTCTCTGACGGTTGATCATACAGATATTTTTAAATTAATGAGTGGCTTGGATAAGGTAAATAGGCAAGGTCTTTTCCCAGGCTAGGTGGGGGAGTCCAAAATTAGAGATGATAGGTTTAGTGTGAAAGGGGAAAGATTTCATTGGGACCCAAGTAGCAAAATGTTTATGGTGTGTGTATGGAATGAGCTGCCCGAGGAAGTGATGGAGGCTGGTACAATTACTTCATTGAAAATATCTGTCCCTCCATTCTAACAGCGTCGTGGGGTGGATTGAAAGGAAAAATATGATATAGGACCAGCAGTTGCCCATTCGGACACTTGAGCCTGCTGCCCAATGTGGAATGATCATGGTTGTTCTGTTTGGGACAGAAGGTCCCTTTCCTCTCTTCCCAATACACACTAACTCTCCGATCCATCAAAGATCAGTGAAGATCAGCCTTGAATGTCGTCAATGACCCACTTTTCACTGTTCCCTGGGAATGACAGCACAGCTAAAGGAGAAATGGACATCTTTTTCTAAATCTTGAATGGGGGATCCTCCTAATTTTAAAGTGTGTTAACCTCACAGCAAGTCGCTTTCTCTTTTTAGAAATAAAGGCATTCAGCCCCTCAAACCTATCCCGCAATCTCATTGAGACTGTTCAGTAAAGTATTTACCAAACTCAGCCTTCACCACTCTCTTTTCCGATATTTCCCATACTGTATACCGGAGAGCCTATGAAATTGGAGCAAAACTGGACTGATCAAATCTGAACAGCTGTTCGATCATGCCTGATATGTTTCTCCAAATAGTTCTCCTGTCTTCTCTCTGTAATACTTGCTCCATTTATTCATGGAAACATATGAATCTTGTCTTAAAGGCGGAATTGCGACTGTTCCTCCAAATGTCTGCATGCGTCCGTGTGTGGATCTGCTTATTGGCAGGAGACAGAGGGTGGTCGAAGAGACTTGTCTTTGGACTGGAGGTCTGTGACCAGGTGCGTTCCACAGGGATTGGTGCTGGATCCACTTTTGGTTGTGATTTAGATGAGAATTATACAATGTATGGTTGGCATGTTTATGGATGACACCAAGATTAGTTACATGGTGAACTGTGAAGAATTTTTTATCAGATTACAAGGAAATCTTTACAAATGTATCAATGAATCATAGAGTTGTACAGAACGGAAATTAACCCTATGTACGAACACATTGGTGCCAACCAGATGTCCTAAATTATTTTAGTTTCATTTTCAAGCATTTGTCCCATATCCTTCTAAACCCATCCTATTCGTAAATCCGTCCAGATGCCTTTTAAATGTTGTAATTGCACGACCACTTCCTCTGGTAGGTCATTGCATACACGCACCACCCTCTGTGTGAAAAAGGTTCCCCTGAGGACCGTTCTAAATGTTTTCCCTCTCACCTTAAATCTATGTTCTTCAGTATTGGATTCGCCTATCCTGGGGAAAAGACATTGATTACTCACCATATCCATGACCCTCATGATTTTACCAACCTCTAGAACGTGAAAGTTTAATTTGAAGTAACACGAGTGACTGTGCTTGCAGTCATCCCGGGCCTAAATTCTCTAATTCAATACGGACACCTCTTCCGTCTCCATTAAGTCTCATTTCTAAAATAATTTACGTCAACGTGTTCAGACATGTTACGCAGCACCTCTGTGGCATTTGTCTCTTGAGCTTTGGACCCAGAGATATGAACACTACCATCACTTGGCAATAACCCCTGAAGGTACAACAATATTTTCCTGTGTGTCTGTTCATCAGCCTGTGTCTGTGCATGAGGAGAAAGTGAGGACTGCAGATGCTGGAGATCAGAGCTGAAATTGTGTTGCTGGAATAGCACAGCAGGTCAGACAGCATCCAAGGAACAGGAGAATCGACGTTTCGAGCATAAGCCCTTCTTCAGGAAGAAGGGCTTATGCCTGAAACGTCGATTCTCCTGTTCCTTGGATGCTGTCAGACCTGCTGTGCTATTCCAGCAAAACATTTTCAGCTCTGACATGCATGACACAACTCCACAACACCAAGGACGTGAATCCAGACCTTCTGGTCCACAGCTATGGATACTACCACAGACGTTCAGGAATTGAATTCGAATCCAGAGCTCTGGCTCAGAGGTAGAGGCATTACGCACTACATAAGACCAAAAATATACCCAGATTGTGGGTCACATTTTTAAATGCCAGCTTTCAGATCCGTATGGATTAATTAAACTTTCTGAATTAAGCAATTAAAACAATTACATTGTTAAAATATGTAAGATTCAATGTCGGATGACGAGTGCAAATGGTATGCAATCGGGAAAAACGATGGCCGTTTATAAGCGAGATAATAATGGGCTCAGTGGTTAACACTGCTGCCTCACAGTGTTGGGCTGGGGTTTTATTCCAGACTTGGCTGACTGCCTGCGCGGAGTTTGCACATTCTCCCTTGTCTGCGTGAGTTTTCTCCGGGAGATCTGGTTTCCAACCACAATTCAAAGATATGTGGTTTAGGGTGGATTGGCCATGCTAAATTGCCCATAGTGATAGGTGTTAGGGAATGGGTCTGGGTGGTTACTCTTCGAAGGGTTGGTGTGGACTTATTTGGCCACATGGTCTGTTTGCACACTGAAGTCAGTCTAATCTAAATTATTAACATCGTTAATTGTTTGGCTAGGATTTCCAGTTTAAGTGGCTATTATCCGTAATCTGCAATATTAGGAAAAGAAATATTGCATACACATTGAAGGATTTGGATAATATTATGATTGAACAAACGTCACAAGGAAAGAACATATATTCTGGCTCCAACAGACTGATAGTTATTTTTCACCTGTAACATGTGACTGCCATATTTCTAAGACCATTACATAATACGAGGCAGCTGATTGCTTTGGAACCGTCTTCCACAGTACTATCATTCAGTGAGCTGAAGAATGGTAGATGGAGTTTAATTTCAATAAATGCGAGGTGCTTCAATTTGTTATAACAAACAACCTATACAATTAAATGTTGGGTCAATTAAATGTAGAGCAGAGGAATCTCGGGTTCAGGTTTAATACTTTGAAGTTTGCATCACCTATCGGCATGATGTTTGTGAAGGCATTTGCCTTGCTGGCTTTCATTTCTCAAACCTTTCAGGACAGGAGTTGGGACATTATGTTCATGTTGTACATAACATTTCTGAGACCTCTGTGGGAATACTGTGTCTGTTATGGTCACCCTGTTACATTGCCGATATTATTAATTGGAAAATTTTCAGAAGACATTTCCCAGGATGTTGCTGGGAATGCAGTGTTGAAGTTATAATGACAGACGGTATTGGCTAGCACATTTTCCATTGGGGCATAGGAGGTTCACAGGTGACCTTAGAGAGATTTATGAAACAAATATTGGGTACTGCTGATAGAAAAAAATCTCATCAAGTGACCCAGCAATCACTTCCCTACCTTCCCAAAAGGTTTTCGGGTACACCTTATCAGGACCCAGCAGAGACTTTTTTTTACACAACATGCGGTTTTTGTATGGAATGAACTTCCTGAGGAAGTGATGGATGTGGGGTAAGTTGCAACGCTTAAAAATGATTAAGTGCATGATAACACAAGGTACGTAAAAGTTTGGCCCAAGTGCAGTTGGGACTGGTCTAGTTTGGGCTTATGGTCAGAATGGACTGTATGGGCCGATACTAATGTTTCCAAACTCCCTGTATAACTCTATGGCTGTAAGTGTGTTTGTGTGCCCAAATATGTATCTTCATATTTTCGGCCATGTTTGTCTATTTCTGTGTGCCTATCTTTGTCTCCGTGTGACCCTTTGCGTGCAGTTATCTCTTTGTGAATGTTATGTGTGCGCAAGTATGTTTGTATTTATGTCTCTGTGTCTCTGTGCAATGGGAACTATTTTGTTTTGGGCCTGAATCATTGAAATGGGGTCAGAGCCTCCCTCCTTCCCTCCCTCTCCCTCTGCCCGCCCCACTTTCGTTGGAAGTGATGCAATTCCACACTCTGCTGGTCTGGTTTAGGATTTTTCAATCCTTTCTCACATGTCTGATTATATGTAACGGTAAGTTACTAAACATTGCAAGTCACAGGAAGTGCAATAAATTAATCTCATCTCCTTACAAAACGGCTCAATTGGAGGTGCTTGTGTATAATTGCAATTGAAATACTCGTGCACACTGTATGTAAGGAATACTGCCCAAAGATAAATTATTTCCACATGGTAGAGGGGTACAAACATTTCTCCAAATGAGAGTGTTCCACGCTGAGGGCCTCAGTAGAACGACAATCCTCACCACTCCAAATCTGTGTGTGTGTGTGTGTTTGTGTGTATGTGTTTGTGTGTGTGTTTCTGTGTGTGGGTTTGGGTGTGTGTGTCTGTGTCTGTGTGTGCATGTGTGTCTGTGTGTGTCAATGTCTGTATGTCTCTGTGTGTGTCTGTGTCTATGTTTCTGTGTGTGTGTATGTTTCAATCGGTGCCTGTGTGTCTGCACGCATCTATGTGCGTATGTGCACCTGTTTGTGTGTGTTCGTATGTCTGTTTGCGAGGGTGTAGGTGTCTTTGTGTACATATATATGTATGTCTGTGTGTGCATGTGTGCGTGCCTGTGTGTCTGTGTGTGTCTCGTGTGTCTGTGTGCCTGTGTGCATGTGTCCACCTGTGTGTGTATATTTGCAAATGTGTGTGTGATGTCTCAATGTCTGTGTGTGCGTGCATCTGTGTGTGTGCATGTGCCTGTATCTGTGTATGCATGTGAATCCATGGGTCTCCGTGCATGTGTGTGTCTACTTGTGTGTGCGAGTGTGTACATGCCTTTGTGTGCGTGTATGTCTGTATGTATGTGTCTCCTTTTGTGTGTGCATGTGTGCGCGTGTGTATGTCTGTGCATGTATGCGTATATGTGTGGCGTGTGCGTGTCCATTGTGTGTGGAATGTGGCTGTGTGTGTAGTGTCAGTGTCTGTGTGTGTGGAGCGTGGGTGGCTATGTGTGGCATGTGCGCATGTCTCTCTGTGTCTGCATGTATGTGTCTGTGACTGTGCGTCGGTGTGTATGTGTCTATCTGTAGCTGTGCATGGTGTGTTTGTATATATGTATGTTTGTGGTGTGTGCGTCTCCGTGTGTATGTGTGTCTGTGTGCAGTGTGTGTGTGTCTCTGTCTGCACGTGTGTGTACCTGTGTGTACATCTGAGTGTATGTGTGCATGTGTCTGTGTTTGTGTGCTTGCGTATAAGTGTGTGCCTGCCCGTGTAATCTGTGAGTGTCGGTATGACTGTGGTGTGTGTGTTGTGCGCATGTGCACAAGTGTGTACTTGCCTTTGTGTGCATGTATGTGTAATTGCATATGTCTGTATTTTTGTGTGCCCTGAGTGTATGGAGTGTGGGTGTTTGTGTGTGGCATGTGCGCGTGTCTATACATGTCAGTGTATGTGCATCTGCGATTGTCAGTGTGTGTGTGTTTCTGTGCGTCTGTGTTTGTATGCATCCGTGTGTGTGTGTGTGTATGCGTATACCTGCATATGTGTGCCTGTGTGTGTGTGGTGAGTAGTAACTCTGCATGTGCACGTGTGCATGCGTAAGTGTTGGTATCATTTTGAATGTGTGTTTCTGTGTGTGTGAGTGTGTCTATTTGTCTCTGTATTGGGGTCTGTGTTAGTATGCGCCTATATGTGTGTGTGTGTGTGCGTATGTGTGTGTCTGTGTATATCTTGTGGCTGTTTGCTTCTATTTGAATCGTGTGTGTGTCTGTGTGAGTGTGTTTGTTTCTATGTGGCTGTGTTGGTGTCTGTATGTGTGTGGCATATGGGTGTCTCTGTGTATGGTGTGAGGCTGTCTCTATGTGTGTGTGTTTGGTGTCTCGGTGTCTTTGCATCGGTTTTCCTCTCTGCATCAATGTGTGTGTGGCTCTGTGTGTCTGTTTGAGTGTGTGTGTCTGTTGTGCGAGCATGTGTCTCTGTGTCTGTGTGCATCTCTGTGTTTGTGTGTGTACTGTTTCTGAGTGTCTCTGTGTGTTTGTGTGTAAGTGTGTGCGTGTAATGTGCGTCTGTGTATCTGTGTGGCTCTCTCTCTCTCTGTTGATGGTGCTGTCAGCTGCTGCCGTCACTCTCTCCTACCCAGACTGATGCTTTTTCACCCTCGTTGCCACCTGTATAGGGGCAGGGAGGGGTTGGGGCGCAGAGAGTTACAACAACAGAAAACTCAGCAAGTCTGGCAGCAGTGGTGGAGAGAAATAAACCTTAACATTTTGGGTGGAGTGACCCTTCCTAGGAATTCATGTTGGGGGATATTACTTCACTTTAAACACCATAGAGAGTGCCAGACTATCGCCACATGGATACACACAGAAACACACACACGAATACAGAGACATGGAGACAATTACTAAGAAACCGACACTAACACAGGCATGGAAAGTTTGTCAGCATTTCTTTTGCTCCATGGTGAGCTTGTAAATAATTTCACTCTCTCTATCTGGTTTGTGGCAGTATTTAACTCGATGCTGAGGGAGTGCGTTAGTATTGCACTTGCTCACACTAATGAGTGTGTCAGCATTTCTGTATGGAGTGTGACTGTAGCACAATTTCAATTTTTGCAGTTAACAAACCAGCAAGAATTGCAAAGTGTGTGGAGGACAGTGTGGAACTCCAACAGGAAAGTGACACATTGGTGCAATGTTCAGGTATATGTCAGATGGGCATCAATGCAGAGCAATGTCAGTTGATGCAATTTGGTAGGAATGACATTGAAAGGCAATATAAAATAGGCTGTACAGTCAGAACGGGGGAGCAGAAGCAGAGGGCCTGGGTGCATATGAGCACAGTTTATTGAAGTTGTCAGGGCAAGCGAGGAGAGCAGAACTATGGCAGATTAGTTTCAGTGTCTGAGCTGTTTACAGGAGGAAATGTATGTGGGGAACTCTGTGCTTCCTTCCTGTGAGATGGTGGAAACCATGTGTTGTGAGCCCACCAACATGCCCACCTAGACCGTGGCGATTCCATTTGTTCAGCACAAAAGGGAGATGGCGTCAGGGACATGGTTTCTAAGTTGTGCTGTACAAATGGAACTGCACCTGGGTTTAAAGTGATAATTACCCTTCACAGAACATTGCTCCTTACTCGGTTGGTGGGACATAGATGTTTCAGAATCTCCACATGATGCATCCCTCTCGCTCATACCAGGGTCATCCCCACATGATTGGGGGCGGGGGTGAGGGAACGGATATCGGGTACTCTACCACTACCCTTTCTGTCCTATTCCAGGATTTTTCTCCTGGAATGGGAGAAAGAGAGGGAGGGAGGGAGGGTGGGTGTGGGTGGCCCTGCTGTTAGTGCTGGTGTAGGTGGAGTGCAAATGGCGAGCTGTCCTGTGGGAGTCAGTCCACAGTGTTGTACCAATGCAGTCTTATTAGTGTGTGTGTGTGGGGGGGGGGGGGGCGGGGGGGGGGTAAAGTGGAGGACACTGGGGTAGGGGCGAAAGAGCTGCATGCAGTAGTGACAGAGGTGAAACATGAGATTTGTTCGGGGGTAGGTGCTATAACAGGTATACAGTGAGTATGACGGAGCAGAGATAATACAGTGACAATCATTCTGAAGAGCAGGGTTGTTGATACTTGTCCTGTATTGCTGGATATTTCTTGGTGGTGAACTCAGACCATGCTCGGTGAGTCTGGTGGTGTGGCCTCCTCTGGGAAGAGAATAGTCCTACACTGAACTAGCCCATCCCCCACGACCTCAGTGCCCTTGTCGACAAACCTTGGTGTAATTGCCCCTTATCTGCCAGGTTGGGGGTAGACTGTGAAGGGTAGCTCCGAACTGAGACAGCTCAACTATGTGCCCATTGGCCTTTTAAAGGTTGTAACAGTGTCGGTGATCACGAAATATCCTGGGATATCCAGACGATGGTGAGTGCCTCCAGCCAAGATAAGTAGGAGAATTGGGCTAGCTATGAATGAGAGGGGCACCATGAGGTGGATTGGTAGTTAATGAGGTGAGTTTGATAAGATAGCACCAGGAAAATGGCTCGGCCTCGTGCAGATGATGCCTATGCCACACTCAATGAAAATGTCACTGAGACAAATTATTGTTATATTTCCCGCAATGAGACGAAGAGTCTGTTGACCCCACTCTCAGTTACAAAGCTGCAGATCAAATGCAGATTCAAAACTCTCCATCATCTGCACTGACACCAATATCCCATCCACTCATCATTCCTGGGAATACTGGCTCATGTTGCAGGATGTTGTCGTGACATCTTCATTTTACTATTCTGAAACCTGTGATCTTCCATGAAGTTGTCACTCAATCTCCCTTTCTCTTTTTCCAATATTATTGTATTTGTTGGTATTTAAACTGATTTTCTCGCCATCTCTCTCTGGCAGTGGTTTTCACACTCCCAGCGTCCCTTGTCATGGCACAATGGAGACATTGAGCTGCAAATGGAAGGAAGCTGCGTATTCAGTCAGTTCCAGCAATGGCTGCACGTTGCCCAGTGATGGGCAATGACACAACACAGTGATACAGAGCAAGGAACTGGGGTACTGTACACAACTCTACATGCTGGAAGATGTAGAGCTCCAGTTTTATAGATCAATTCACTGCTGTTCGCGACACAGCTGCACATACTGAACAGATACCTTGTTCGCGTTTGCAGAAGAAGACTGTTGTGCAGCCTGCTCAGCCACGCATGCTGACAGATCGTTTTGTCAAGGTTTGTAAATCAATGTGTAGATGTAATCTGTACTGTTACCAATGTTGGTCTGATATCTAGTGGACTGGTGAACATTGCAGAGTGTTCCAGATGACTGGGTTGTACTGAGCAGTGCACGAGCCTGATCTGCACGGTGTTCCGTGGTGAACAGTTATCTCATCTGGGCTTATAATGTTTTGGGCTGGAACTGTGAGGTAGATTTAATATCTGACATAATTCTTGATATAAATATCACTCCTCCAGCTCGGCCCATTGCTCTATCAAACCCCACACTTCTACACCTTACTGACGAGTAAGTAATTATCCAATTAAAACATCGAAATCTGTTCCTCCCTTATGGACCAGATCAGACCACCTCAGAATACATAAAGAAGGTAGCCTCGACCTGAACGTTTCCTTATTTTAAAGGTAAATGTGAAACGCTGTGTTTCAGATACAATTTGCTTGGTCAAAACATTCGACATTAAGCAAAACACAA
The DNA here is from genome assembly GCF_037043375.1 of Chiloscyllium plagiosum. Classification (NCBI taxonomy): domain Eukaryota; kingdom Metazoa; phylum Chordata; class Chondrichthyes; order Orectolobiformes; family Hemiscylliidae; genus Chiloscyllium; species Chiloscyllium plagiosum. The sequence goes on from NW_028270161.1 coordinate 62,309,497, forward strand.
TTTATTCAAACACTGTAGACAAAATACAACAAATGTGAGATGAAAGTGAAATAACTTGATTCTATTGGAAAACCTAACAGAACAATAGATTATTTAACTACTACACAGAAACTGTTTCAATATGGTAAACGCATATGTTTAAAAAAAACAAATTTAGGAAACAGATTGTCTCACACGCAGTTCTCCAATCCAGGAAAAAAGAACATCAAAAGACAATTCTGGGAGAAATATCAGACAAAGTGCAGCAGCCGGGAAAGATTTACTGCCTTCCAACCCTGCTGGGAAACCAACAATAACTGGCGAAATATCAAAATAGGAATACTTTTAGTGTGAGAGCGTGACCATCACTCCACAGCAGCAGGACGCAGCTGCCGTAATGGACTTTATCTCCACCGTCTAGGCCACTGTAGTAGCATCTCGTAAATGCCTAACGCCACCTGAGCCATTAAATGATGTAAGATAATATTTGAAGTTATAGCTAAATACATAAGTAAAATGAAAGGGTGATCAGATGCAGATGGCATCAGGAGCCAACCATTTCCTACTCTGCCAATACACCGCAGAATCAGCAAGGATATGAAGAGAAAACACAATCTCTCTCCCTCACCTCTAATTTACAATTGTTAATGTGCCACTAGCCGAATAGCCAGATATATTAACATTCCACCCAGACTAAGTATTATTGTGACATATAAGAGATGTAGTAAAAAGAATTAATTGGAGCTGTTTGTTCAGTGACTGCGATTGAAATCAGTCTCCATGGACGCAAACTATGACACTGTAGGGTTCCCTCTTAAATAATTAAGGGTCTTCTTTCAACCTATTATCCCATAGTATCAGAGGCATTGCCATCCTCAACACGACAGGGATCATCAGCTACAGAGAGAGGGAGAGGAAGAAATCTTAGAACAATAGATTGCAATGTTCCAAGAATGAATCAGAATTTGAAAACATCAGATTGAAATGTTGCAACAATGGATCAGAATCTGAGAACAATAGACTGGAATGTTCCAAAGATTAATCTGAATTAGAGAACAATAGACTGGAGAGTTGCAACAATGGACAGGTGTTTATCCTCAGGTCTTTACTGGCTTTCTCAGGATTGGCCGTGGTTAGAGTTCCGGATACGAGCCGTACTGATTATTGAAGTAGGATATTACCCCATCCTCGCTATTGTTAGTGTTGTAGGTAAGTATATCCCGGTCAATTCTATAAACTATGGTGAAGGTCACTGCTATTTCTGTTATTTATGTTTGGCAAAGCCCTAAACTATTATCTTCAGTTTCAGTCACAATCTCCACTTCCTTTCATGAATTTAAGAGTCCTCACTCATAAACATCTCAGTAGGAAGAAGAGTGTTCAGACCTAGAGTTTTCTTTTGGTCTGAACTGTTTACGTGTCCGTGTTCTCACTATAATCAAACCTGCCTTCACCCACTCTATAGTATCCTCAGTATCCACCTCTCCCTCAGTGCTGTTGCTGAATTAGCCATCATCTACCCCTTTGTTGACGACAGATATTTCAGTTCCAATTTTATTATGACCACGCTTCCAGTTCCAAACATTTGGAACACAATCTTGTTCTCGTCACGACAGTTACTTCACAACAGTGACTCCATGTCAGTATCATAATGTTACTGGACGTGTAATTCAGAAGCACAGGTTATGAATCCAAAGGCATTGTTTTAAAGCCGATGACAGAACTTAAATTCGAAGGAAAAAAATGGAACAAAACCAAATTTCACTCAAAGCAATCATAAGCCATCAACAATTATTTTATTATTTCACTGATAGATATTGGCAAAGAAACTTAACATTATTGCCCAGTCTAGATTAAGTGACTTCAGAATCACAAGAAAATGTTTGGGACCATGTTGTCTTGACAAATGGACTCGTGGTCAAGGACAACAAGTGCTGTCCTTGCCAGTGAGGCTGACATCCTGTGAAACAGCAACATTAACGATTAAAAATATGCAAGTAACCGTGGATGCTGGAGATCTGAAATAAAGTTCTCCAGCTTTTAAAGAAGTGTTGGAGAATCTCAGACGGTATGGCAGTCCCGTAGACCTATTTCCCAGCAGAAGCCAACTGTGAAACAACATTATTTACGCTATTATCAGAGATGGTCGGTTAGGCAGTTGAAGGTGTGGAGGATAGTTTTGAATTGAGTGGATCGCGAAATAGCAAGAAAGAGAGAGAAACAAAGGAAAACCAAACGAAGGGACTGCTGATGGCAAAGAGGAAGGAGAATACAATGGAAGGTTATTCCAAAATGACCTCTTTTCCCATATTTTTGAATGTCATGTCCATTTGCATATGTCCCTGCTTAACGTGAGTTACTTTCCCTCTATGTCTCTTCTCTGAGTGTGGTGGTCAGCTCTATCAGCAATACTGGTGCTGTTGTTATATTTGCTGAGATACAGAGAAATGTAATGCTCCATTGTCAACTACTTCTTTGGAGAGAGGACTGTGCAGAGGTGCAACGTGTTTTTTTTACGTCAGGAAGAGAAACCGAGGAGAGGGAGGCATTTTCAACACTGAATGGGTGCACTATGGGTATGAGGATTGGACTTGTTGCTATCATTGGAAAGTCAGTGGAAGTTCTGTGGCTGCTTATCTTGTTATGTATTGTCACCTGCTTGGTGCATTTAGGGAGACCAGAGGATCTGGTGACCCAACTCTGGACACAGCATTTACAGTGCTTCTGGGCCCACGGTAAACAAATAGAGTCGAGACTACTTGCACGAGAAGCTCCGTAAAAAAAAGAGGATCAGGACACTGCACGGTCCTCCCTGAGCATTCCAGGAACATTTTTTAAAGCTGGACCCATTCCAAGTATAAAGTGTGAAACGGGATTGTTTCCAAATTGAAGTGTTCACTGAGCTGTGTCCCGTCCTTCAGTGCAACCTGTAGCTTCATATCAGTGACAGGACTGGGCTGACACTCACCATGAAGTGAACTGCATAGATTCTGAAACTATCCAGGCAGGAGTGGGTGACATATCCATTATCTCCAAACCACCATCCTCCGCAGTGTATCACGAGCTGACAGAAGCGATCTGTCCGCTGAGAGTGACGCACGTCTCCACAAAGGAAGGAACAGAAACAAACTAGGAAACAGAGTGACTGGTGTAAAAGAGTAACTGAACCAAATTAGAATTAATCAAGTGTATATAGAACATAGAACATAGAAGAATACAGCGCAGTACAGGCCCTTTGGCCCTCGATGTTGCGCCGATCCAAGCCCACCTAACCTATACTAACCCACTATCCTCCATATACCTATCCAATGCCCGCTTAAATGCCCATAAAGAGGGAGAGTCCACCACTGCTACTTGCAGGGCATTCCATGAACTCACGACTCGCTGAGTGAAGAACCTACCCCTAACTTCAGTCCTATATCTACCCCCCTTAATTTAAAGCTATGCCCCCTTGTAATACCCGACTCCATACGCGGGAAAAGGTTCACGCTGTCAACCCTATCTAACCCCCTAATCATCTTGTACACCTCAATCAAGTCACCCCTAAACCTTCTTTTCTCTAATGAAAACAGCCCCAAGTGCCTCAGTCTTTCCTGATACGATCTTCCTTCCATACCAGGCAACATCCTGGTAAACCTCCTCTGCACCCGTTCCAGTGCCTCCACATCCTTCCTATAGTATGGCGACCAAAACTGCACACAATATTCCAGATGCGGCTGCACCAGAGTCTTATACAACTGCATCATGACCTCAGGACTCCGGAACTCAATTCCTCTACCAATAAAAGCCAGTACGCCATATGCCTTCCTCACCGCACTATTTACCTGGGTGGCAACTTTCAGAGATCTGTGTACATGGACACCAAGATCCCTCTGCTCATCCACACTACCAAGTATCCGACCATTAGCCCAGTACCCCATCTTTTTGTTATTCTTCCCAAAGTGAATCACCTCACACTTAGCTACATTGAATTCCATTTGCCACCTTTCTGCCCAGCTCTGCAGCTTCTCTATATCCTGCTGTAACCTGTCACATCCTTCCTCACTGTCAACAACTCCTCCGACTTTTGTATCATCCGCAAACTTGCTCACCCAACCTTCTAACCCCTCTTCCAGGTCATTTATAAAAATGACAAACAGCAATGGTCCCAAAACAGATCCTTGCGGAACACCGCTAGTGACGGCACTCCATGAAGAAACTTTGCCATCAACTACTACCCTCTGTCTTCTTCCATCCAGCCAATTCCTAATCCAAACCTCCAACTCACCCTCAATGCCATATCTCCGTATTTTCTGCAGTAGCCTACCATGGGGAACCTTATCAAACGCCTTACTAAAATCCATATATACCACATCTACCGCTTTCCCCTCATCAACCTCCTTCGTCGCCTTTTCAAAGAATTCAATAAGGTTTGTGAGGCACGACCTGCCCTTCACAAAACCATGCTGACTATCCTTGATCACATTATTCCTATCCAGATGTGCATAAATCCTATCCCTTACAATTCTCTCTAAGACTTTGCCCACAACAGAAGTGAGACTCACCGGCCTATAGTTACTAGGTTATCCCTACTCCCCTTTTTGAACAAGGGAACCACATTTGCTATCCTCCAGTCTTCTGGCACTACTCCTGTAGACAAAGAGGACATAAAAATCAAGGCCAATGGCTCTGCAATCTCCTCCCTTGCTTCCCAGAGAATCCTAGGATAAATGCCATCAGGCCCAGGGGACTTATCTATTTTCACCTTTTCCAGGATTTCCAACACCTCTTCTCTACATACCTCAAAGCCATCCATTCTACTTATTTGTGACTCAGTATTCACATCGACGACAATGCCCTGTTCCTGAGTAAATACTGAAGAAAAGTATTCATTCAGTGTCTCCCCAATCTCTTCCGCCTCCACACGCAACTTCCCACTACTATCCTTGACTGGACCTATTCCTACCCTAGTCATTCTTTTATTCCTAACATACCTATAGAAAGCCTTAGGGTTTTCCCTAATCCTACCGACTAAGGACCTTTCATGTCCCCTCCTTGCTGCTCTTAGCTCTCTCTCTTCAGGTCCTTCCTGGCTACCCTATAACTCTCAATCGCCCCAATTGAACCTTCACGTCTCATCTTGAGATAGGCCGCCCTCTTCCATTTAACAAGGGATTCCAATTCCTTATTAAACCACGGCTCCCTCGCACGACCCTTTCCTCCCTGCCTGACAGGTACATAATTATCAAGGACACTCAATAGTTGCTCCTTGAACAAGCTCCACATATCATTTACACTCTTGCCTTGGAGTCTACTTTTCCAAGCCACACATCCTAAGTCATGCCTCACCGCATCATAATTTCCCTGACCCCAGCTATAACTCTTGCCCTGTAGTACACACTTATCCCTCTCCATCACGAGAGTAAAAATCACCGAATTATGGTCACTATCCCCAAAGTGCTCACCTACCTCTAATTCTAACACCTGGCCTGGTTCGTTACCCAGAACCAAATCCAGTATGGCCTCACCTCTTGTTGGCCTGTCTACATATTGTGTCAGGAAACTCTCCTGCACACATTGAACAAACACTGACCCATCTAACGAACTTGAGCTATAGCTTTCCCAATCAATATCAGGAAAGTTAAAGTCCCCCATAACAACCACCCTATTACTGTCACTCATCTCCTGAATCACCTTCCCTATCCTTTCTTCAATGATTCTAGGACTATTAGGAGGCCTGTAAAAGACTCCTAACAGGGTGACCTCACCCTTCCTATTCCTAACCTCAGCCCAAACTACCTCAGATGGCAAGTCCTCATCCATCGTCCTTTCCACCACTGTAATACTATCTTTGACAAGCAATGCCACACCTCCCCCTCTTTTACCCCCACCTCTGACCCTACTAAAACATTTAAATCCTGGAACCTGCAACAGCCAATCCTGTCCCTGTTCTAGCCATGTCTCCATAATAGCCACAACATCGAAGTCCCAGGTACCAACCCACGCTGCAAGTTCACCTACCTTATTTCGTATACTTCTTGCATTGAAGTATACACACTTCAAGCCACTTTCCTGTTTACAGGCACCCTCCTTGGAAATTGATGCCATGTTCCTAACCTCCCTACACTCCAGGCCCTGCACCTTGAAGCTACAATCTGGGTTCCCATATCTTTTAAAATCTCATTGAACTGAACGTTGGTAAGGTGCTGCATCCAATTTTAATTTTTAAAATTCATATGGGAGATTTTAAAACTAAAATGGCAGATTTTAATTTTCCCAGCATTGACTGGGATACACTTACTGTCAGAGGTCTGGATGGGGCAGAATTTGTAAGAAGCAGCAGGGAACGTTTTTTCAAAGCAGTATGGCAATCGTCCGACAAGTGAAGGGGCAATATTGGACCTGGTGTTGGGGAATGAGCCAGGCCAGGTAGTAGAAGTTGTGGTGTGGGATTTCTTTCGGAACAATGACCACAATTATGTAAGTTTTAGAAAACTTGTAGACAAAGATGACAGTGGTCCTCAGGGAAGAATACTGTTCTAGGCCAAGGCGAATTATATCAAAATTAGGCAGGAGCTGGGATATCTGAATTGGGCACAACTATTTGAAGGGAAGTCCACATTTGATATGTGGGAGGTTTTCAAGGATAGCTTTAAAATAGTGCAGTATAGGCATGTCTCGTTGAAAGCAAAGGTTAGGAAAGTCAAGATTCATGAACCATGCATGACAGGATAAATCATACGACTAGCCAAGAGGAAAAGGTTGAGGCACCTAAGATCAGAACGGGCCCTGGAAGAATATCGGGAGAGTAGGAGCAAACTTAAACAAGGAATCAAAAGGGGTCATGAAAAACCTTTAGCGAGCAGAATTAAAGAGTATGCCAAAGCCTTTTATTCTTATATAAGAAGCAAGTTGGTAACTTGAGACAGGATTGGTCCACTAAAGGATAAGGAAGGAAGGCTGTTTGTCGAACCTGAGAAAATGGATGAGATTCTGAATGATTATTTTGCACAAGTGTTCACTGAAGAGTGGGACGTGATGAATGTTGAGATTAGAGATAGAAGTTTGATTACGCTGGATCAGGTTGAAGTAAGTCGAGAAGATGTGCTGGGTAGGCAATAGGTTATTAAGGTGGACAAATCCCTAATACCGGATGGGTCCTATCCCAGGTTGCTGTGTAAGGTGAAAGAGGGAATATCTGGGGCCACCTAGATATCTTTGTAGCATCCTTAAACACAGGCGAAGTGCAGGACGGCGAGAGTGTTGCTCATGTACCTGCCCCTGCACAAAAAGTCTGGTAGGGATATTATGGTTAAATACAGACCAGTGAGCCTGATGGTAAAGTTGCTTGAGATGGTACTGAAGGATAATATCTAGTTATATTTGGAAAAGAATGTGTTTATTTGCATTCGGCAACATGGTTTTGTGCGGATGAGATCGTGACCTAACAAGTTAATACAGTTCTTTGAGGTACGGACCAAGTTGATGGACGAAGAAAGGGCTGTAGATGTCACATACATGGATTTTCGAGAGGTGTTTAATAAATTAACGGAGAAAATGAAGTCACATTGTGTGCAAGATGTTCCAGTTAGGTGACTAAAGAACTGATTGAGCAAGAGGAGACAGAGTAGTAGTAGTTGAAGGGAGTTTCTCGAAATGGAAAAAGATGACCAATGGTGTTCCACAGAGATCACTGCTACGGCCACTGTTGTTTGTGATAAATAGAGGGCACTGTTGTTATGATCAGGAAGTTTGCAGAAGACACGAAGATTGGTGGAGTAGCGAAAAGCATAGGGGATTGTCAAAAAATACAGGAGAATATAGATAGACTGGAGAGTTGGGCGGAGAAGTTGCATGGAGTTGAATCCAGGCAATGTGAGGTGATGCGTCTATAGTGAATTATACAGTGAACGGAAGAGACTTGGGAAAAGTTGCTGAGCATAGCGATCTAGGAGTTCAGTTCTATTATACCCTGAGGGTTGCTGCACAGGTGCATAGAGTCGTGCAGAAGGCTTCATCTGACGGGGTATTGAGTATAAGAGCTGGCAGGTTATGTTAAAATTATACAAGATATTGGTTCTGCTGCATTAAGAATACATGCATTTCTTGTCACCACATTACCAAGAAGATGTGACGCTTTGGAGAGGGTGCAGAGAAGGTTTACGAGGACGTTGCCTGGTATGGAAGGTGTTAGCTATGAAGTGAGGTTGAGTATGTTAGGATTGTTTTCATTATAAAAACGGAGATTTAGGTCTGATTGTGGACGACAATATCATGAAGGATATAGACAGGGTAGGTAGAGATAAGCTTTTTTCCCAGGGTGAAGGATTCAATAACGAGAGGTCACACTTTTAAGGTGAGAGGTGAAACGATTAAGGGGGATACACGCAGCTGGTAATTTACACACAGGTGCCTGGATCGCTTTTCCAGCAGAGGTATTAGGGGCAGATTTTATAGATTCTGGAAAAAGGAATGGTCTTTGATAAACCTCTCCGTCAATAGATATGGGCTCTGCCCAGGCATGTAAACTATCTGTACTCGAGCATCCTGCAAAAAGTATGGAAATTTCACCCTATCCAGCTATTTGGGACGTAATACATTTCTGTCCATAAAAATCAAGTTTCAACGTCTTGTTCTCTCACAGCGCTACAGATTAAATGCATAGTGACTGAACTCTCTCCACATGTTACCATCATGCCAGGTTTAATCTGGAGGAACTCCTTTGTATTGTCTCAGTGACATGCAGATGACCTAGTATATCCAGGTAGTTTGTGCAGATAATCCGTTGTGACATCGATAACTGAGAACCAGTGGGAGTGGAGTATTTGAACTTTCAGCAGATGTTTGACATAGTTGAATACAGATGAGTGGGGAATGTTTTATTCCATGGGTATGTTGGTGTGGAATATATACCATAGTAGTTAAAAATTTGATAATGGAAACCATGAAGGGAGTAGTGTTTTTCTCTGTTCTGAAGGTTTGTGGGTATCAGAGGATCAGTGCTTTGGCACTATCTGTTGGCAAGGCATAAAACTGATGCTGATGTGAACAACAAATACCATCATTTCCTTTACGTTTATCAAAATGTGCGAGGTTGGGAAGTGTTGTTGTTGAAAACGACCTGAATATCCTTGATCATATAAATAATGATCTTCATCTCAGTGAAACAGTACAAAGGAGTTTCTCCAGACTAAAACAGGCATGATGTTACCATGAGGAGAGAATGCAGTCACTATGCGTTTAATTTGTAGTGCAGTGAGAGAACAAGACTTTGTAACTTGATGGTTATGGACGGACACATATTATGTACCAAGCAGATGAATAGTGTGAAAATTCCATACAGTTCGCAGGATGCTCGAGTTCACATGACAGGGTAGAGCCCATGTCTTTTGACGGAGAGATACGGGCTCTGAATGATCTCTGAAAATTGAATGCACAGTTACTGTGTGATCCTGCATTAAATGTCACGTTGTTCACAATCTGTCAGCAGCCACAATTATGAAACAGTTAGCCATTCCCCACCACCTTCTGACCTCCATAGAGAAGATAGAAGATACCTTGGAGATAGAAGATACCTTGGAGAATGGTTAAAAAATTGTCTTCATTCGTATTGCCATCAAACCATGCTAAAGTAACACATATGTACTGAGTATTGAAACCATGAAGAACGAGATGGTGAAGTCTATCCGTGCAGTTCCTGCTCCATTTCCTTGTGATGTAGGAGCATCTGTGACACATTCTTGTTCCTGGTTTGGGTGCTATAGAAGCTGAATGACCTCTTCCTGTTCCTTTGTCAATGATTCCAGGTTTGAAGTAGTCACTTTCTGATCCCATGTAAGTGATGTATGAGTGTGAGCAGAATTCTTGTCTTCCCGTGTAACAAGCAGGAGGGACTGGATAGGCTATCGCTCTTTTGTCCAATAGTTTTAATGTGCTGAACGACTACCCCATATTATTGTGAAACCAGATTGAGGTGTGGAATGAACTTCTAATTTTACTGGGGTGTTATTGTACAATGCTCTTACATGTGTGTTACACAGATTTTTAAAAGCATGAAAATGAATGTCTTGTTGCACAGAGACACAAACTTCTTCAGGAGATGATGGGTGACAAATTGTAATGAACATTGTCTAATATTTAGTGAATATCCCCGCTACGGATTGGTGTGGACATAATGGGCAGAATGGCCTATTTCTGCACTGCAGGGATTCCCCAGTGATAAACTGGGGATGCCTGGGCTCAGTGAACTACCCTGACGATCTACGAAAGTGATATTCATGGCTGAGATGATTGATGTCCACATCAAAAAGCATCTTCATTTGTGCTATGAATGACTTCAAACAGTGGAGAGTTCATAATCATATCCCATGAAGTGTATTTTGCTCAGCCTCCTTGATATCATCCACAGTCAAATAATGTGATGAATTCAGGGGCAGTCTCTCGACCTAACCCCCTCTGTTACCTCTTTTTGTTCATGTCAGTAGGTCATGGTGTAGAAGCAGATAATGTTTTCTTCAAACAGAGAGTAGCGAATGTCAGGAATTCTCTTACACAGAGAGTTACATAGAACATAGAACATAGAAGAATACAACGCAGTACAGGCCCTTTGGCCCTCGATGTTGCGCCGATCCAAGCCCACCTAACCTATACTAACCCACTATCCTCCATATACCTATCCAATGCCCGCTTAAATGCCCATAAAGAGGGAGAGTCCACCACTGCTACTGGCAGGACATTCCATGAACTTATGACTCGCTGAGTGAAGAACCTACCCCTAACTTCAGTCCTATATCTACCCCCCCTTAATTTAAAGCTATGCCCCCATGTAATACCCGACTCCATACGTGGGAAGAGGTTCACACTGTCAACCCTATCTAACCCCCTAATCATCTTGTACACCTCAATCAAGTCACCCCTAAACCTTCTTTTCTCTAATGAAAACAGCCCCAAGTGTCTCAGTCTTTCCTGATACGATCTTCCTTCCATACCAGGCAACATCCTGGTAAACCTCCTCTGCACCCGTTCCAGTGCCTCCACATCCTTCCTATAGTATGGCGACCAAAACTGCACACAATATTCCAGATGCGGCCGCACCAGAGTCTTATACAACTGCATCATGACCTCAGGACTCCGGAACTCAATTCCTCTACCAATAAAAGCCAGTACGCCATATGCCTTCCTCACTGCACTATTTACCTGGGTGGCAACTTTCAGAGTTCTGTGTACAAGGACACCAAGATCCCTCTGCTCATCCACACTACCAAGTATCCGACCATTAGCCCAGTACCCCATCTTTTTGTTATTCTTCCCAAAGTGAATCACCTCACACTTAGCTACATTGAATTCCATTTGCCACCTTTCTGCCCAGCTCTACAGCTTCTCTATATCCTGCTGTAACCTGCCACATCCTTCCTCACTGTCAACAACTCCTCCGACTTTCGTATCATCCGCAAACTTGCTCACCCAACCTTCTAACCCCTCTTCCAGGTCATTTATAAAAATGACAAACAGCAATGGTCCCAAAACAGATCCTTGCGGAACACCGCTAGTGACGGCACTCCATGAAGAAACTTTGCCATCAACTACTACCCTCTGTCTTCTTCCATCCAGCCAATTCCTAATCCAAACCTCCAACTCACCCTCAATGCCATATCTCCGTATTTTCTGCAGTAGCCTACCATGGGGAACCTTATCAAACGCCTTACTAAAAATCCATATATACCACATCTACCGCTTTCCCCTCATCAACCTCCTTCGTCACCTTTTCAAAGAATTCAATAAGGTTTGTGAGGCACGACCTGCCCTTCACAAAACCATGCTGACTATCCTTGATCACATTATTCCTATCCAGATGTGCATAAATCCTATCCCTTACAATTCTCTCTAAGACTTTGCCCACAACAGAAGTGAGACTCACCGGCCTATAGTTACTAGGGTTATCCCTACTCCCCTTTTTGAACAAGGGAACCACATTTGCTATCCTCCAGTCTTCTGGCACTACTCCAGTAGACAAAGAGGACATAAAAATCAAGGCCAATGGCTCTGCAATCTCCTCCCTTGCTTCCCAGAGAATCCTAGGATAAATGCCATCAGGCCCAGGGGACTTATCTATTTTCACCTTTTCCAGGATTTCCAACACCTCTTCTCTACATACCTCAAAGCCATCCATTCTACTTATTTGTGACTCAGTATTCATATCGACGACAATGCCCTGTTCCTGAGTAAATACTGAAGAAAAGTATTCATTCAGTGTCTCCCCAATCTCTTCCGCCTCCACACGCAACTTCCCACTACTATCCTTGACTGGACCTATTCCTACCCTAGTCATTCTTTTATTCCTAACATACCTTAGGGTTTTCCCTAATCCTACCGACTAAGGACCTTTCATGTCCCCTCCTTGCTGCTCTTAGCTCTCTCTTCAGGTCCTTCCTGGCTACCCTATAACTCTCAATCGCCCCAATTGAACCTTCACGTCTCATCTTGAGATAGGCCGCCCTCTTCCATTTAACAAGGGATTCCAATTCCTTATTAAACCACGGCTCCCTCGCACGACCCTTTCCTCCCTGCCTGACAGGTACATAATTATCAAGGACATTCAATATTTGCTCCTTGAACAAGCTCCACATATCATTTACCCTCTTGCCTTGGAGTCTACTTTTCCAAGCCACACATCCTAAGTCATGCCTCACCGCATCATAATTTCCCTGACCCCAGCTATAACTCTTGCCCTGTAGTACACACTTATCCGTCTCCATCACGAGAGTAAAAATCACCGAATTATGGTCACTATCCCCAAAGTGCTCACCTACCTCTAATTCTAACACCTGGCCTGGTTCGTTACCCAGAACCAAATCCAGTATGGCCTCACCTCTTGTTGGCCTGTCTACATATTGTGTCAGGAAACTCTCCTGCACACATTGAACAAACACTGACCCATCTAACGAACTTGAGCTATAGCTTTCCCAATCAATATCAGGAAAGTTAAAGTCCCCCATAACAACCACTCTATTACTGTCACTCATCTCCTGAATCACCTTCCCTATCCTTTCTTCAATGATTCTAGGACTATTAGGAGGCCTGTAAAAGACTCCTAACAGGGTGACCTCACCTTTCCTATTCCTAACCTCAGCCCAAACTACCTCAGATGGCAAGTCCTCATCCATCGTCCTTTCCACCACTGTAATACTATCTTTGACAAGCAATGCCACACCTCCCCCTCTTTTACCCCCACCTCTGACCCTACTAAAACATTTAAATCCTGGAACCTGCAACAGCCAATCCTGTCCCTGTTCTAGCCATGTCTCCATAATAGCCACAACATCGAAGTCCCAGGTACCAACCCACGCTGCAAGTTCACCTACCTTATTTCGTATACTTCTTGCATTGAAGTATACACACTTCAAGCCACTTTCCTGTTTACAGACACCCTCCTTGGAAATTGATGCCATGTTCCTAACCTCCCTACACTCCAGGCCCTGCACCCTGAAGCTACAATCTGGGTTCCCATGCCCCTGCAGAGTTAGTTTAAACCCCCCCCAAGAGCACTAGCAAACCTCCCCCCAAGGATACTGGTGCCCCTCAGGTTCAGGTGTAGACCATCCTGTTTATAGAGGTCCCACCGTCCCCAGAAAGAACCCCAGTTATCCAAAAACCGGAATCCCTCCCTCCTGCACCATCCCTGTAGCCAAGCATTTAAGTGTTCTCTTTCCCTATTCCTCGAATCTCTATCACGTGGCACGGGTAACAAACCAGAGACAACAACTCTGTTCGTTCTAACTCTGAGCTTCCAACCTAGCTCCCTGAAAGCCTGTCTAACATCCTCGGCACTCCTCCTACCTATGTCGTTGGTGCCAATATGGACCACGACTTCGGGCTGCTCCCCCTCCCCCTCCAGGACCCGGAAAACACGATCAGAGACATTTGATGAGTTAGGGGAATTGGATCACGGAAAGCGACCAGTGGTGTCCCGGAGGGATCACTTTTATGATGTCTGCTCTTTGTGCTTTTTGTAAATAAATTGGATAAGGAAGTGAAAGCGTGCATTATTAAGTTTGCTGTAGACACCAAGGTTGGTGGAGTGGTATGTCATGTGGAAGGATGGTGTCGGTTGCAACAGGACATTGATGGAATGCAGAACAGTGCTTATAAGTGGTCGATGAAGTTCAACCTGGAAAAGAGTGAAGCGATTCTGATGCAAGCTCGAATTTGAATGCAGAACATAGGATTAAGAGAGAATTCTTGGCAGTGTGGAGGAACAGTGAGATCTTGGGGTCCATGTCCATAGATCCCTCAAAGTTGCTACTTAAGATGTGGTTAGCACTGCGCCTCACAGCGCCTGACACCCGGGTTCATTTCCCACCTCAGGCAACTGACTGTGTGGAGTTTGCACGTTTTCCCCGTGTCTGCGTGGGTTTCCTCCAGGTGCTCCGATTTCCTCCCACAGTCCAAAGATGTGTAGGTCAGGTGAATTGGCCATGCTAAATTGTCTGTGGTGTTAGGTGAGGGGTAAATGTAGGAGTACGGGTCGGTTGCGCTTTGGTGGGTTGGTGAGGACTTTTTGGGCCGAAGGGCCTGTTTCCACACTGTAAGTAAGTAATCTAATCTTAAGATGATTGAGTTGTTAAGAAGGCGTTTGGTGTGTTGGCTTTCATTAACAGGTGGATTGAGTTCAAGGGCCATGAGGCTATTCTGCAGATTTGCAGAGCCCTGGTTAGACCCCAATTGGAATATTGTGTTCAGTTTGGGTAGCCTCTTTATAGTAAGGATATTTATTGCTTAGCCTGATCTTAGAGCAGGATAAAAGGTCAGCACAACATGGATGGAAGACGGACCTATGCTGTGCTGCACTCTTCTCTGTTCTATGAAATAATTTAAAGAAGAGAGATATTAAATTTGAGCTGTTATGGAAGTGAAGGCTATCGAGAATCGGGCACTAAGGAGGATTTGAGACGGAGAGCAGATGAACCATCATCTTAGTGAAGGGCAAGCCAGGCTTGGAAAGGGTTGAGCGACATGCTCCTCTTTCTGATGTTCTCATGTGCTGTTATTGAAAGGTTAGTGGGTGTTATTTTCCTGCAAGTTCTGTTAGAGAATGTTGCAGTCAGGGAGGCCAGAGGATTTTGTGATCCATCTCTGATTGAAATATGGTGTCTGTATTCACAGTGAATCTGGGTATACAACATGCCTAACAAATGAACCACGTTTGGCACAGAGGGGAAACAGTGTAAAGAGAAATGAAGGGCGTCTTTCATACTCAACCTGAGTTTTCAAATTCCATTTTCCAAATCTTTGAACAGTAAGTTATAATCTTGAGGGACTGATTGGTCTTCTCGAAATCTGGCCTCCAACCTCTCCTGTTCAGCAAATGTGTGGGGCTGAATGGAACATTGGACTGAGGAATAGGAGTGGCTCTTTAGAAACTTTGAACCTTCTTCACCAGGCACTAAGATTGTGGTTGATCAGGTTGTGGTATGAGCCACACTTTTCTGTTTGTGTGCCATTATCTATAACTCACTTCTTTGTCAAATGCTTAACTAACTAAGCTTTGAAAAAAAAATGCAAACAGAGAGACACGTCAAACTTCTGGGGAAGAGAATTCCCAAATGAAAGGCCCTTTTTTAGAATTTTTCCCTCATATAGAATCAGAGAGTTTTATAGCATAGAAACAGATCGTTTATTCCAGCTTGCTCACGCCAACCAGATATTCCAATTTGATCTCGTCGCATTTGCCATCATTGGCCCATATCCCTCTGAACCATTCCTATTCATATACATTTTTAAAGTGCAATTGTACCCACTTTCTCTGACAACACTTTCTGTAACCGTGCCACATTCTGCATGAAAAACTTATCCCTGTAGTCCATTCTAACTCTTTCCACTCTCACCTTCAACTTATGCCGTCTACTTCAGGACTCCCCAACCTGAGTAAAAGACCTTGGCCATTCAGACAATCCATGATCTTCTTGATTTTATAATCCACTTTCATGTCACCCCTCACCCTCTGATAGTCTGGGGCAAAAGCCTCAACCTGTTCATCCTCTCCCAGAAGCGCAAACCCTCCAATACCGGAAAATCCTTGTAAATCTTGTCTGCGCCCTATCGATATCCTCCCATTAGCAGAGGCAACCGAATTGTGCACAGTATTCTTAAAGTGGCCTCACTAGCGTCCTGTACAAGTGCAATATGTTACATCAACTCCCATACTCAATGTTCTGACCGATTAAGGCAAGCGTGCCAAACGTGCTCTGCACCACCCTGTCTACCCGCAACTGCGTTGTCAAGGAATTGTGAATCTGCACTCATCAGTCTCTTTGTTCGGCAACATTCCCCAGGGCACTACCCTGCTTTAACTTACAAAAATGCAAAACATCCCAAATATCTTAATTAAACTCCAACTGCCTGTCCTTGACTCATTGATGGTCGAGGGTGCCGTTGTAATCTGAGATAACCTCCTTCACTGTCCACTGCACCACTTTTTGATGTTATCTGTAAACTTACTAATCATGCCTCCGATATTGACATCCAAGTTGTTTATATACATGATGAAAAGCAATGAATTCAGCATTCTTTCAACACACCGCTGGCGACAGCCCTGTCGTCTGGAAAACAATCCGTTACCTTCAAGAGAATTTTGCAGCCAATTGGTTAGCTTTCCTTACACTCCAGGTGACGTAACCTTAATAATCTGTCTACGATGCAGAACTTTAAAAAATGCCTTGCTGAAGATGACACAAACATTGTATATCTCAGTGCCTTGGTCAAACGTCTTTGTCACGTCTTCAGAATATTAAATCACATTAATGCGACATGATTTCCATCGCACAAAGCCATGTCAAGTATCCTTAAATCAATCCTTGTCTTTCTAAATGCACATATATCCTATCCCTCATACTCCCCTCCAACAACTGAAGTTTGGTTCACCGAGTCTGTAATGTCATGTGTTTTTAGATCACTGCTGCCTTTTCTCGTCCCATTCCACCACTGACCACAAAGTAAATTAAATATATTTTGGTTGGTGATATGGCCAATGATATTGCTCTCAGAGTGTGTCAGGGTCAGTGCTAGGAAGGAATCAGGTAAATGTTTTGAATCTGCTAAAACAACACGTTTAGTACCAAAACAAACTTACTCAAACTATGATGGAAAGAAGAATGACAAGTGGATATTGCAAATATGTACATTGATACTTTTCCTTTCAAAAATATTGTGAAACACAAGCTCGCGCGCACACACACACACACAGACACAGACACACACACACACACCATGTTTGATAACAAACTGAAAAGCAAAATCACTGCGAAGTTAACTTGCAAGAACTTTGTCCAAATATTATTCGATCTCATGACAAAAGTTTGGCCCAAATGTTGTTCTATTTAAGGAGTCATAAAATCATACAGTATGGAGACAAGTCCTATGGCCCAGTCTGATCCATGTTGATAAACATGTCAATCCACTCTAACCCCATTTCCCTGCACTTGGCCCATATCCTTCTCAACATTTCCTCTCCATGTACTTGTCCAAATGCCTTTTAAATATTGTTAATGTAAATGTCTCAACCACTTCCACTGGCAGCTCTTTCCATATAAGAACCAGCTTCTGTGTAAAAAAAGTTACCCCTCAAGTTTCCTTTTGTTTTTTTTCCCTCTGACCTGAAACTGATATCCACTAGTCCTCGAATCCCCACCATCTTGGGAAAAAAAGACCAAATCCATTTACCGTATCTATGCTTCCCATTAATTTGAGCAGTTTTAAAGCACCCCCTCAGTTTCCTCTGCTCAAAGGAAAATGTCCACCTTGTCCAACCTTGTCCATTGGGTCCTGGCATGAGTCTTGTATATTTCTTCTGCAAACTTGCCAGTTTAATAACATCCTTCCTGATCAAAACGGAACACAACACGACAAGTGCGGCCTCGCCAACGCCCTGTATAACTCAAAGTTACTTGCTAACTTCTGTACTCATTTCACTGACTGATGAAGGCCAGTGTGCCAAAAGCCTTCTTCACAGCACCTTCAACCTGTGACTCTACTTTCAGACAAGAGTGCAACAACAAAGCCCCTCTGTGCCACTACACACTTAAGGTCGTATCATTCATTTGCCATTTCTCGGCCCACTTCCACAGCTGATCAAGGCCCTGCTGCAAATTCTGATAACTTTCATCACTGTCCTCGATGCTGTCTGTTTTATTGTCATCAGCAAACTTACAATCATGCCTTACAATCATACAAATCATTGATATAGAAAATTCTGAGTCACAAATAAGTAGAATGGATGGCTTTGAGGTATGTAGAGAAGAGGTGTTGGAAATCCTGGAAAAGGTGAAAATAGATAAGTCCCCTGGGCCTGATGGCATTTATCCTAGGATTCTCTGGGAAGCAAGGGAGGAGATTGCAGAGCCATTGGCCTTGATTTTTATGTCCTCTTTGTCTACAGGAGTAGTGCCAGAAGACTGGAGGATAGCAAATGTGGTTCCCTTGTTCAAAAAGGGGAGTAGGGATAACCCTAGTAACTATAGGCCGGTGAGTCTCACTTCTGTTGTGGGCAAAGTCTTAGAGAGAATTGTAAGGGATAGGATTTATGCACATCTGGATAGGAATAATGTGATCAAGGATAGTCAGCATGATTTTGTGAAGGGCAGGTCGTGCCTCACAAACCTTATTGAATTCTTTGAAAAGGTGACGAAGGAGGTTGATGAGGGGAAAGCGGTAGATGTGGTATATATGGATTTTAGTAAGGCGTTTGATAAGGTTCCCCATGGTAGGCTACTGCAGAAAATACGGAGATATGGCATTGAGGGTGAGTTGGAGGTTTGGATTAGGAATTGGCTGGATGGAAGAAGACAGAGGGTAGTAGTTGATGGCAAAGTTTCTTCATGGAGTGCCGTCACTAGCGGTGTTCCGCAAGGATCTGTTTTGGGACCATTGCTGTTTGTCATTTTTATAAATGACCTGGAAGAGGGGTTAGAAGGTTGGGTGAGCAAGTTTGCGGATGATACGAAAGTCGGTGGAGTTGTTGACAGTGAGGAAGGATGTGGCAGGTTACAGCAGGATATAGAGAAGCTGCAGAGCTGGGCAGAAAGGTGGCAAATGGAATTCAATGTAGCTAAGTGTGAGGTGATTCACTTTGGGAAGAATAACAAAAAGATGGGGTACTGGGCTAATGGTCGGATACTTGGTA
The DNA here is from genome assembly GCF_037043375.1 of Chiloscyllium plagiosum. Lineage (NCBI taxonomy): Eukaryota > Metazoa > Chordata > Chondrichthyes > Orectolobiformes > Hemiscylliidae > Chiloscyllium > Chiloscyllium plagiosum. Next base: position 62,328,632 of record NW_028270161.1, read on the forward strand.
GTGTGGATGAGCAGAGGGATCTTGGTGTCCATGTACACAGATCTCTGAAAGTTGCCACCCAGGTAAATAGTGCAGTGAGGAAGGCATATGGCGTACTGGCTTTTATTGGTAGAGGAATTGAGTTCCGGAGTCCTGAGGTCATGATGCAGTTGTATAAGACTCTGGTGCGGCCGCATCTGGAATATTGTGTGCAGTTTTGGTCGCCATACTATAGGAAGGATGTGGAGGCACTGGAACGGGTGCAGAGGAGGTTTACCAGGATGTTGCCTGGTATGGAAGGAAGATCGTATGAGGAAAGACTGAGACACTTGGGGCTGTTTTCATTAGAGAAAAGAAGGTTTAGGGGTGACTTGATTGAGGTGTACAAGATGATTAGGGGGTTAGATAGGGTTGACAGTGTGAACCTTTTCCCACGTATGGAGTCGGGTATTACAAGGGGGCATAGCTTTAAATTAAGGGGGGGTAGATATAGGACTGAAGTTAGGGGTAGGTTCTTCACTCAGCGAGTCGTGAGTTCATGGAATGCCCTGCAAGTAGCAGTGGTGGACTCTCCCTCTTTATGGGCATTTAAGCGGGCATTGGATAGGTATATGGAGGATAGTGGGTTAGTATAGGTTAGGTGGGCTTGGATCGGCGCAACATCGAGGGCCAAAAGGCCTGTACTGCGCTGTATTCTTCTATGTTCTATGTTCTATAAAACAAGCAGCAATAGGCCCGAAACCGAACCTGAGAAAATCCACTATTCACAGGCATCCAGGCAGAGATGCATACTTCCACTATTACCCTATGATTCCTACCATTAGAACAATTGGCATGGAATTTGCCAGCTCCCCCGGATTCCAGCGATCCAAACTCCCAGTGCAGCCTACCTTCTCAAAGGTCTTACTTAAATCCATATAGCCTACATCTGCCACTCTGCCCTCACCAACCTCTCTGGTCACTTCACCAAAGAACTCCAACAAATTTGTGAGGCATGATCACACACTCACAAAGCCATGCAATCATTCCATCTTAATAACAATACTTAAAAATGTTATTAAAATATATAATGACTACTCCTAATAAAATCCTGTATTTCTAAATACATGTAGCCCTTTTCTCTCAGAATCTTCTCAAGTAATCTACCTACCACAGATGTTAGGTGTATTGGTCTAAAGTTTCCATTTTTTTTATTTCTTCCCTTCTTGAATAAGGGCTCAACATTCGCCACCCACCAGGCTTCTGGGACCTAACAATAATTCAAAAATATCAGACACGATCTCCGTAATTTCTTCTCTAGCTTCTTGCCGTGCTCCTTGATACAGCTGGTCCGGACCAGGAGATTTAACCACCTTCTTTTATTCTAATATATCCAACACCTCCTCTACTGTGATTTGGGCTGCCTCCAAGATATCACCACTAAATTTCCTAAGCGGCCAAGGATTCCTGCTTTCTATGAATATGTTTGGGTTTCTTTCGGTTAGTGATGTCATTTCGGCATCACGACAGGAAATAACATCATCAACTCAAAGAAACCCAGACATAAATAGAAAGCAGGAATCATGACACTGCTTCTCCTGAGGCCCACTGAAGATTTTACCTAGTAGGGTGATGAAACGTCTGGAAATGAACCTTACAGCTCAATGAGGAAACGTACATCCAGATTTTGATCCTCTAATTTCCGTTTACTATTTGGGGGCCTATAGTACAATCAGAGTAACGTCACCATCGCCTTCTTATTCCTTAGCTCCACCCAAAACATCTCACTGGATGAAACTTCAGTTATTTTACTTCTTATCTTTGCTGTGATCCTCACATTCATCAAAAATGCAACTCCCCTTCCCTCCTTAGGTCACCATTGTCCTTCCTAAAGCACGGGTGCACTAGTACACTCAGCTGTCAGACCTGTCCTTCCCTGAACCATGTCTGTAAAATGTCAAAAATATGCCAATCCAACGTACCTATCAATGCCCTCAGTTCATCGACCTTTCCTGTCAGCCCTCTTGCATTTAAATAGATGCAATTTAAGCCAGCCGATATTCTTTGATCAAAGTCCTTTTCCACCTTGTCAAACATATCATTTCACTTTACTCTTTCTGATTACAAGATATACTTCTAGCCTTGCACATGCTTCCTTGCTGCAGCTGAGGATCACACGCCCCTCTATCTCCCAGCCCCCCAGACAATCTATCTTAAACACTTCCTTGCAACACTAGCAAACCAGCCCGCCAAGATATTGGGCACCCTCCAGGTCATGTGCAACCCGTCCCTCGAGTACAGGTCACCTCTGCCGCAGAAAAGATCCCAATGATCTAAAAATCTGAATCTCTTTCCCCGGCACAATTCTTTATATATGCATACATCTGCAATGTCCACCTGTGCTGGCTCTCACTAGCAAGAGGCACTGGAATTAATCCAAAGATCATCACTATCGTGGAGCTGGTTTTTAACATTTTTTAACATTCCTACAATCACACCGCAGGACCTCATTTCTAAATATGTCATTTTTAACAACGGCTGCTCCCCGTCCGCCTGACGAATGTTCTGCAGCATCTCGGAGACGTCCTGGATCATGGCACCTGGGGGGTAACATAACCTCCCAGTGGTGCTGGAAAAGCACAGCAGCTCAGGCAGCATCCGAGGAACAGTAAAATCCACGTTTCGGGCAAAGCCCTTCAACAGCAATATAGGCAGAGTACCTGAAGATTGGAGAGATAAATGAGAGGAGGGTAGGGGTGGGGAGAAAGTAGCATAGCGTACAATAGGTGAGTGGGTGAGGGGGTGAATGACTTGACACCAACACTTTTTACAAACCCACCGACTCCCACAGCGACCTGGATTACACCTCTTCCCACACTACCTCCTGCAAAAATGCCATCCCGTATTCCCAATTCCTCTGCCTCTGCGGTATCGGCTCCCAGGAGGACCAGTGCAACCACAGAACACACCAGGTGGCCTCCTTCTTGAGAGATCGCAATTTCCCTTCCCACGTGTTTAAAGATGCCCTCCAACGCATCTCGTCCACATCCCGCACCTCTGACTCGGGCCCCACCCCTCGAAACGTAACAAGGACAAAACGTCCTTCCACAGAACGTACTGCTCACCTTCCCCACTACTAATCTTCACATAAACCAAATCATCCGCTGACATTTCCGCCACCTCCAAATAGACCCCACGACCAGGGATATATCTGCCTTGCCACCCTCCGCAAAGACTGTTAACTCCGTGACTACCTGTTCAGGTCCACGCCCCCTACAACCTACCCTCCCGCCCTGGCACCTTCCCCTGTCACCGCAGAACTTGCAAAACCTGCGCCCACACCTCCTCCCTCACCTCCATCCAAGGCCCTAAAGGAGCCTTCCACATCCATCAAAGTTTTACCTGCATATCCACCAATATCATTTATTGTATCCGTTACTCCCGATGCAGTCTCCTCTACATTGGGCAGACTGGACATCTCCTAGCAGAGCGCTTTAGCGAACATCTTTGGGACACCCACACCAATCAACCACACCACCCTGTGGCCCTACATTTCAACTCCCCCTCCCACTCTGCCGAGGGCATGGAGATCCTGGGCCTCCTTCACCGCTGCTCCCTCACCACCCAACGCCTGGAGGAAGAACGCCTCATCTTCCGCCTCAGAACACTTCAACCCCAGGGCATCAATGTGGACTTCAACAGTTTCCTCATTTCCCCTTCCGCAACCTCACTCCAGTCCCAAACCTCCAGCTCAGCACTGCCCCATGACTTGATCTTCCAGCCTATCTTCTTTTCCACCTAGCCACTCCACCCTCCTCCCTGACCTATCACCTTCATCCCCTCCCCACTCACCTGTTGTACTCTATATTACTTTCTCCCAACCTCCACCCTCCTCACAATTATCTATCCACCATTCAGGCACTCTGCCTGTATTCCAGATGATGGGCTTTTGCCTGAAATGGGGATTTTACTGCTCCTAGGATGCTGCCTGAACTGTTGTGCTTTTCCAGCTTCACGAATGCAGAAACTAGTTTCCACCATCTGCAGTCTTTTTTTTCCCGAGGTAACATACCATGCTGAATTCCCGTTTTCAGCCACAGGATCACCTGTCGGTCCCTGAATTATCAAGTCTGAATAATTAATTCTGAAGTTATTCTGCTGACATGAGCTACTGGCAATGGGATCCCTTCCTGGAAGAGTTGGCTTTGGCTTAATTCCTTTACTTCAGGCAGTGGAGATATTCTGATGAATCATAGTCAGGAATCTTCCATGAATGGAAAAGACGACTGAGTTTTTTTTAAATCTCACACACGTTGCTGTAACGAGGGTCAGGGAAAGAGAAAGGGAGTAATAGACTGTTCCTTTTCTGATAGGTTACATTTGTCCTACTCTAAGTTGAAACAGTAACATAATCAGACCACAAACTGGACCATGTGAGGTCTTCTTGAACTTTGTTTCAACTAAATCATTCATCACATTCTTTGCTCCATTTAGATGCATTATTGTTACTGTCGTGCACAGAAACATTTACTTAATAAAAAATGGCCCGACTTGATTTGAAGTTGTGTTAGTATGTGCCTGCCTAATTTAAAAATACAATTTTAATGTTTTCACAATACCTGTATTAAAATGAATGCGTCTAATTCTTAAACAAATACAGAAATTGCTGGAAAAGCTCAGCAGGTTTGGCAGCATGTATGAAGAGAAATCAGAAATATCTTTTTTTATTCCACTGATCTTTCCTTAAAGCCTGTCTTATATTTAAATTAATTGCCTAGGTTTACTCTCCCACACAAACGGAAAAATCCATCAGGTCTTCACCAACTACACTCTCCTCGTGACCTTATATGGTCAAAAAGAACATCTCTCATTCTGAGGCCTAAATTGTTAATTCGTCATAACATAATGCGTTCATCCCATTAACGAGTAAACCGAAACATCTTTCAAAAGTTTCGCGAGCAATTTCCTCTTTTTCAGTTTCGGGAATGATAACTACAAACAAATAGATTACTTACAGTGTGGAAACAGGCCCTTCGGCCCAACAAGTCCACACCGCCCCGCCGAAGCGCAACCCACCCATACTCCTACATCTACCCCTTACCTAACACTACGGGCAATTTAGCATGGCCAATTCACCTGACCTGCAGGTCTTTGGACTGTGGGAGGAAACCGGGGCACTCGGAGGAAACCCACGCAGACACGGGGAGAATGTGCAAACTCCACACAGTCAGTTGCCTGAGGCGGGAATTGAACCCGGGTCTCTGGCGCTGTGAAGCAGCAGTGCTAACCACTGTGCCACCTTGCTGCCCACATCAGTGTGATGCCAGCAATGCCCTGTGCTGATGCAGAAAATCATCCCTAACATCATGCATGGAACAGCCTCATTGCACTTAGCTTCCCAATCACTTTCTGCTCTGCAGAGTAACTTGATGCCCTGTATGTGGAAGGACACCAAAATCCCTCTCTACCGCTGAGTTCTGCACTCTGTTTCCATTTAATTTTTTTTTGCTTGTTTATCCTTTTCCCAAAACACAAAGTTCCCAACACCCATGTCGTACTGTATTTTGGTCGAAGGTTTGCTCACTGCCCTTCCATGTCTGCATTCCATTGCAGACTCTCGGTCTCCCCTTGACATCTTACTGAATGTCTAACCGAGTGTATAAACAAACTGAGCTCCAATCCATTCAGCCCATTCATCAAAATCATTAAAATAGGTCATCAATGTGTTGATGACCTCACACTGATGCCTGAGGAATTCCACTTGTTACAGGTTTCCAGCCTGAATACGAGTAATAACCTCTACTTTGCATTTCCTGTCAGCTAACCAGAGCGCTCCTGCTCCTGTGTAACAGCCTAAAACAGTTACATGGCTTCTTCCTGTGCTGTGTAATTCACTCAAACGACTGAAAATTTAGTTTTATTCCTGCGTAACTCCAATGAGGGGCAAAATGGTATTCTCCTGCCTCATTGTGGCGATGCTGAGTGGATGAAAAAGATATTCCTCTCCCTCTGTTACAGTCTCAAGGTGTGAACTGAGAGAACAAGACATGGGGGAGGAGCAGCAGTCGGCCATTTGGCCCCTCGATCCTGCTCCTAAATTTGGAAGGATCGTGGCTGGTCTAATTGTATCTGATCAGCCCTTTCCTGTCTGTTACCAATAAACATTGAATCTTCCATCAATTAAAGATCAGTTAAGGTTAACCTTGAATATCTTCAATGGTCCAGTCTTTACTGTTCCCTGGGGATGACAGCACCACCGATTGCAGAATCCGAAGGAGAAAGGAACAACCTTATGTCAAACTGTAATCTGAGGACCTTTCATTTTAAAGTGTGTTAACTTCATAACAAGTCACCTTCCTTTTTGAGAAATAAGGGAACAGCAAATAGGAACAGACTGATACCATTCTCCCCCTCAACCAATCCCATAATCCCATTGACTCTGTTTAATAAAGTATTTATCAAACGCAGCCTCTGTTGCAGCCTTGGGAAAATCTTGATGCCTTAAGGCAATGAAGCATCACTTTGCTGTTCGATCATGCCTGACATGTTTATCAACACATTTTCCCGCCTTCTCACTGTTACACTTGACCACCATTTTAATAAAAAGTTACCTATCTCTGTCTAAAAGATACGACTGTTGTTGTGTCTCTTTGTATGCGTGTGCATGTTTACGTGTGTAACTGCTTAATAGCAGGTGAGTGGATAGTCATCGAGAGATGTATTTCGTACTGGGAGCAAAAGTATTGGATCCACTTTCGTTTCTGATTTATCTAAATGGTTTACATGAAAATAACAGAAGGCATGATTAGGAAAGTTGCACATGACACGAATATCGGTTATATGTTGGATAGTCGTTCTGTAATGGTTAACAATCTAAGATTACAAAGAGATCATGATCAATTGAATCAATCAGTCATAGAGCTGGACATTAGGGAAAAAGATGCTTCGACTCGTCCAATTCGTCCAAATATTCTAAATTAACTTCGCCCCCTTTGCCAGCATTTTACCCAAAATCCCTCCATTCACATATCCATCCAGATGCATTTTAAATGCTGTAATTGTAACAGCCTGCACGATTTCCTCTGGCAGCTTATTACATTGAAGCACCACCCTCTGTATGAGAAAGTTGTCTTTTAGGTCCTCGCTTAATCGTTCTTTGTCCACTTTAAGCTATGCCATCTAGTTTTGGACTACCCTGGGGAAAATACCTCGATTGTTAACCTATACACGATTTTATAACCTCTCGAAAGTGCAGGCTTGACTGCAATCAACACAAATGGTTGAGCTGTCAGTCACCTTGGGCCTAAACTTTCGAATTCAAGAAGGAAACATCTTTATTTTCCATCAGATAACAATTCTAAAATGATATTAATCGAAATGTTCAGACACATTATAAAACACCTCTATGGCACTTGAATCTAGGGCGATACCATGATACAGCAATAGCCCTAAAGCTGCAACATTATTCTCCTGTGTGTTTGTACATCAGTCTGTTCTGACATGCTGTGACACACCTCTATGACATCAATATTTGAGTCCAGACTATCTGCTTAAGGGACAGGCACACTACCACAATTTCATGAACTGGAATCAAATCCAGAGTTCTGACTTAGAGGCATGAGTGCTGCACACTACACTAGACTGAAAGCATGCCCAGATATTGGGTCATATTTTAAGTGTCAGCTTTCAGGTTTGTATGGACGTATTAAATTCTGGTTAAAGTTTTTGATATTCAGAGGGGACGTCGCTCAATGTTAAACAAATACAAGCTATCTGCCTCAACTGTAGGTTGTTGAGTACATGTGCTCTGCCATCGAGGCAAACTGATGAAGATTTTTCTTTGTTTGGCTATGATTTGCAGATTAAATGGCTATTACCTTTAATTTGTAATATTAGATTAAATTAGATTAGATTACATTACAGTGTGGAAACAGGCCCTTTGGCCCAACAAGTCCACACCGACCTGCCAAAGTGCAACCCACCCATACCCCTACATTTACCCATTACCTAACACTACGGACAATTTAACATGGTCAATTCACCTGACCTGCACATCTTTGGATTGTGGGAGGAAACCGGAGCACCCGAAGGAAACCCACGCAGACACGGGGAGAATGTGCAAACTCCACACAGTCAGTCGCCTGAGGCGGGAATTGAACCCAGGTGTCAGGCGCTGTGCCACCGTGCCGCGCACAAATATTCTGGTAAGAAATCATGCAGATATATTCTGTACTCTGAAGGATCTCTAATACATATTATTACTGAAGAGCAGAGACGACGAAAGAGCTCAATTTCTGGCTAAAAATCATTGGTAACTATTTCCAATCTTTAATATGTGGATTCCCTCTTCCTAAAATCATTCATTGATACAAAGAAACTGTTCAATTTATAGTCTCTCCTTACCCACTCCTCCCTCTGCCTGCGCAAGACAAACCAAGCTCTGGGTCTTTGAGAAAATCAATGCTGTTTCTTGTTGGGCTTCTGGAGGGGGAGGGTCGTTGAAAACTGAATGGGGAGGGTGACAGGGCAGTAACATCACTCACTGGGATGAGGTGTAGCAAATGGATTTAACTTAGATAAAGGTATTCCATTTTGGTGAAAAAATAAGGCTTATACAATGAATGCTGGGGCTTTGGTAGTGTTATAGAAAAGGGGGACCCAGGGGCACAGGCATAATTCTTTGAAGTTTGCAGCAGTGAATGTTTAAGGTTACTTTGCTGCTCAGACCACTGAGTTTAGAAGTTGGGAAGTCATGCCGAGGTTGTGCAGGACATTGCTGAAGCCTCTTCTGTCTTACTGTGTGGAGTCTGGTCGCCTTGTTAAAGGAAGTATATTAGTAAACTGGAGTGGGTTCAGAAGAGATTTCCCAGGGTGTTACCAATAACACCTTCCATCTCTGGAGTCTACCAACTTTTAATTCTCTCCTTTCCAAACCTCCACTCACCCAGCCACATCCCAGATTCAATCCTCCAATCATATGCGCCCTCTGGGGGGGACCTTCCTGTCCATCTTCCTTCCGACCTATCCGTTCCACATGCCTCGCTGACCTATCACTATCACCTGCTACCTCTGCACACTTGTGGCCTACCTTTCCCCCTGTCTCACCCCCACGCCACCCCCTCCAGTTATCGCTCATCCCCCTTTCCCCCCTCAGTCCTGAAGACGCGTCCTGCCTGAAAAGTTGACACTCTTGCTTCTCGGGTGCTGCGTGACCTGCTGTGCCTTTTCCACTGCCACGCATTATCTACACTGAATTCCCCAGTATCTGCAGTCCCCATTGTCTCTTCTGGTACAATTCTCTGTTGAAATACCCATGCCGTTTGTCTATTATAACACCACGTTATCTTAGGCACATTTTCTTCTCAGATCAAGGACTGTAGGTGCACTCTCAATTATTTACTCATATCGTAATGCCTGAGCAGAAGGTACAGAATAAATATTTCCTTTTATAAACAGGGAAGCATGTTGATGTTCCAATAAACTTCTGATATTATTCACAAATCCAAGGCAGATTGAATGGCTACACACAATTGATCTACTAACCCCAACATTCTTTCCCTCAGTCATGCTCACATATCTCATCCAGAATGTGTAAATTTTAATCATTGTTTTGAATTTTAATAAAACTGTGTTGAATTGAAAGGAGTTAAGTGGAGTTATTTGTTCAGCAAATGTGATTAATGTGAGTCTCAGTGTATCCTAAACGTGTGCTTGGAAGGTTTGTAATTTCTATTAATTACGAAATTGGTTCAATGTGTTATCCCATATGATCCGGAGCATCACCTGCAACACTAACAGGGATAAAGAGCTCCAGAGAGAGGGCGAAAAGAGATGTGAATCTGAGTGCATTAGACTGAAATGTTTCAACAATGGATCAGTATTTGAGAGCAATAAACTGGAATGTTCTACACGGATCAGAATCTGAGAACATTAGATTGGAATGTTCAAACAATGGATCAGAATCTGAGAGCAACAGACTGGAATGTTCCAGCAATGGATCAGAAATTGAGAGTATTAAACTGGAATGTTGCAGCAATAGATAGGAGTTTATTCGATAGTCTTTACTGGATTTTTCAGTCTTGGATATCACTAACATGGCGGATCCTCAGTTTGCTGATGGTTATTCAAGGTAGCTACTGTGCCATTCTCACTATTATTGGTACACCTGGTAAGCCATTCTATCTGTCTATTAAACCGGGTTTAATCTGAATTGTTGCACATATTTCTTAAAACTTGGAAAGGTGGAAGTCAACGTTTTCAGTTCCAATCAAATATTCCATTCCTTACATTTATAACGAGCAAATTACTATTTAAAAACTACTCTCTGATATGGAAGGGGGAACGGGTATTTTATAAAACTCTATAACCTCTTTTAGTCCTGAACAGATTTACACGTATCTTCCTCATTCACTAATCCTATCCATTACCACCATAATAGTATCGCAGTCTCCTCCACAACCCCAGTGCAACTTCTGAATAAACCATCAAATGTGCCTGTGTTAAATCTTGATTCACCTATTTCAATCCCTTCTAACCAACCTTCCATAACAAAATACCTGAGATGTTTAATTTGTTCACTCCACAGAATCTGTCAGATCGGCAGACATTGTATGGTGGTGATGTCATTCACTCATAATCTAGAGATACAGAACAATAATTTGTTGATATTTCATGAACAAAATTGGTGGTATTGAAATGAGACCATCATTATTTGTGAGACAAAATCTAATCTGCTTACCTCATATCCTTTAGAGGAAGTAATGGGTCATCCTTCCCTGGCCAGGTCTTCGAATGAATAAAAAGTGCATGAATGTGTTTGAATATTCACTGTCCTGGAGAACAGCTGAACCAGTCACTCAGTTTAAGTTGGTCTAATTTGTTGGCCTGATTAGGGCTGAACACATCCGCGTGAGAAGAACGAAAGGAAAGATCATTCCCTTCCTCTGCCTGTCCCCATATTCTTACAGCTTGTTTCCGGTCAGGCACCTGACCATCCCCTGTTTGTAAAGTCTTCTTTCTTGCTGAGTCTCTTTCGGGAGTGATGTTCATCTCAATAGACATCTCTGGTGTTGGCTTCATCGATGCTGACATGCAGATGCGACAAACTTTTAATTTCCACATCAGTACTAATTCACAGAAAAAGAATGGCGTTTTATGCCACTGGAAAGAAATGGAGTTTGCAAAGTGAGCAAAAAGAATTATTGATATCAACCCTGCGAGTGTTGTTGAGACAGTATTTTGGACAAATTTTCTCTCCCTTTTAAGGAATGGTCTCCTTGCAAGGGCGTTTCACCAGACTAATCTCTCGGATGATGCTACAATGAGGAATGTATGAAGATTAATCTGTACTGCTGTGAGAAAAGAAGAAATGATTGCATTGAACCTTTGGAGGATGGACAATCACTCATTATATTGGAAATAAGCACTGATATGGTGATAAATTCCATGGTGTTTTTTTCATTCGGGTTACATAATTCTGGACAGTTTAAGTGACTCCGAGAAAGTTCCCATCACTCCACCCGCACGCACCATGTCGATTCAGAAGGGTGGGGACCATTCTTTGAAAACACCCACCCCATAGGCAGGAAGATTGAATGGACTGCCCTTCTTCTTCTTCCATAGTTTAGATGGGCTCCACATTTCCAAGTGTAACCAGCATGTGATACTAAATGCACTCCTCTTTAAACTGTGGAAATGTGCAGTAATTGGAAGAGCTATTACATAAATGTTTATGAATCTTTAACAGGCACAAACGTAAATGCTGTCCAGGTCTTGCTGCACATTGACGCAGACTACTTCAGGAGCTGAAGGGGGACAAAATGTCCTGAATATTGTGTGATTTTCAGTGACTATCCACACTTCCAAACTTACGTTGGGTGGGGAGCAGTGGGAAGAGGGTAGACATTGATGAAGTAGCTGAAAGTATTTGTGCCGAGAAGGCTAACCTGAAGATCTCCAGCAGAGATGTTTTGGGACTGAGATGATTGTCGGCCACCAACTGCAAACATCTTCCTTTGTGCTCTGAAAAACCCTAACCAGTGGGGAGGTTACACCTGTTTCCATTAAACTTAAGTAAGATAGCACGTCCGATTCCATCCTCAGTCAAATACTGACTGCAATTTTCCTGGACGTTCTGTTACTGAATGTCGCAGTCAAAGACTGCAAGATATTCTCTGAACCATCTCTGGGTGAGGTATGGAGGCTGTATTCACAGTGAATCTGGGTCTACACCAAGAAAAACAACTAAAGCACAAGTTGCAGAAAGTAGACGCTCTGTAAAAAGACGAGAAGTGTCTTACGAACCCAGCCTGGATTTTCCAACCCACACCAAACCATTTTTGATGGACTGAATGAGATCCTGTGTTACTGTGGATCACGTTGTTGGAACAAGTAGCCTCCATCTGCTCCTGCGCAGGAGGTTGGAGGGGTTGGATAGAACATAGGAACACAGGATTGAGGAGCAGGCATGCCACTTTTCCACTGCTCCATTAGGCACTAATATCATAGCTGATCTGATAGTGGTCTCAGCAGTACCTTCCAGTACGTGCACTATTTTCCAACATTCCCTTGTCCCTCAAATGTTTAATAAGCACAACTTTGAATAAATGCAAACACTCAGGCACAACAAAGGTCAGGGGAAGGGAATTCCCACTTAAACAGCCTTTTCAGAATCTCCTGTTCGTACTAAGACCAATTTTGGAGGGTCATCGATGCCTTTTCCAGAGACACTCCTCCACTGGCTACAAAAAAAATAAATGTAACCAGTTTAGTGATGTGGCCAATGATAGTGGCACTAGACTGTGACATTTTCCAGAAAAAAATGTGAGACACATGAAGTTGAACTCATGAAAAAAGGATATATTGCCCCCAAGTGTTATTTTTCCTTTGAAACTATTCTGCTTACGCAAACTGCTGGCGATGGGATTTCTTGCCGGATCAATTGGATTTAGCTCTATACCTTTTGCTTCGGAAATGGAGATAATCCAATGGATTCTCATCAGGAATCTTTCCCGAGTGGTAAAGATAACTCAGGGATTTTCTGCTCTCAGACTTTATTGTCAGAAGAAACAAAGTAAGAGAGAAAGAGCAATAGGCTGCTTCTTCCCAGGTAGGTAAGATTTTTCTCCTTCCCTATGTTAATCCATACAATAATGAAGTCAATACCAAACTGGACCATATGCGATCTCCTTGAACATTCTGTCGAAAGGAAGATAACAGATAGGTGCATTACGACTGCTGTACGCAGTGCACACAGTGCCTTTCATTAGCAAAAAAATGTCAGTCCTCGGCAATTTGATGATATTTCTATTTGTTTCTGCTTAATTTTTAAAATTGGTTGATGTCTCCATAATATGTGTTAATGTCAATACACGTTATACAAAAATGGATTCTCTAGATTTAGTCTCCTTAACAAGAAAAAAAGTATGTATCCAGCTGATGCACTTTTCTGAAAATCATGTGTGGATCATTAAGATTTCTCGTTTCAAACCGAAAAAGGTATTCCCCCATAACAAAAGGCCTTCATTCTAGGCATGAGTAACGGGAGACATCTTCAAAAATCTTCTAAAAGTCTTTTTTTTTGTTTAGGGAATAAAAGTAGAACACTGTGAATCAGATGTTGTCTGAGCAATGCTCTGCACCGATGTTGTGAAGCATTCCACATTAAACCTGATATCGTTCGCCAGAAACAGCATCATTCCATTTACCTTCCTAATCACTTACTACATCTGCACACTAGCTTTATATGATTCATGCACTAGGAAGACGGAAACCGTCTGTATGACAGAGTTCTGCAAACTCCCTCCATTTAAATTGTTTCCTGCTGCTTTATCTTTCATACCCAAACAGGCAACTCACGTTATACTATTTCTGCTGAAGGTTTGCTGAATAACTTTTTCTATTTATATCAAATTGCAGGCTCACGACATCCATTTGAAAATATATTGAAAGACCCTCTTGGTATATCAGCTAATTAAGCTTCAAGCCATTCAGTCCCCTTCTTCATACCGTTGATACAGTTTAAAAATGTGTTGCTGGAAAAGTGCAGCAGGTCAGGCAGCATCAAAGGAGCAGGAGAATCGACGTTTCGGGCATAAGCCCTTCTTCAGGAATGACACAGTTGTTGAACATTCATGACCCACACTGATCTCTGAGTGACAATACAATTTACAACTTTGCAAGCTGAAAATAAACATTTATCTCTACTCTCTAAATCCTGTTAGTGACTGGTTTCCTGTTCCTGTGTAGCAGCCCAAGCTAGTTGAAAAGCCTCCTCCTGTGCTTTGTAATGTACTCAATGGACTGAATGTCTCTATTTCTATGCAACTCCTACGAGGTACAGAATGGTCTCCTTCCATCTCATGGTAACCTCCCATCTCATGGTAACGATCCTGTCTGGTTGAATGGGGTGGTCCACTACCTCTTTAACAGCCTGCAGGAGTTGATTGAGGGGACAACACATGGGGTTGGGAGAGCAGTATATCTGTAACAGTCTCGAGGGGTGGATTGAGGGAACAATACATGGAGTAGGGGCAGCAGTATATCTCTGTAACAGCACAAATTGTCGATTGAGGGAACAACACATGGGGTAGGAGCAACTGTTGGCCATTTGGCGGCACCATTCAGAATGCTCATGGCTAATCCGATTTTGTCTGACAATCCTTCTCCAGTCTGTTCCTCATAAGCATTGCCTCTCCTTTCCAGCAAAGATCAGTGGAGCACAGCCTTGAAAATCTTCATTTACCGAATCTTCACTGCTCTCTGAGGATGAGGACACCGCAGATACCACAACACTAAAGTGAAAGGGTCACGCATATTACATTGCGGGACCCATTACTTCAAACTGTGTTAACCTAATATCAAATCACCACCACTTTTGAGACAGAAGGATACAATTATTAGGAATAGACATAAAACGTCTTGCCATCCAAACCTGTCCCATATTACCACTAACGTTTTCCAATCGAATATGTATCAAACTCATTCTCCACTGCAGTTTCGGGAGGAGAATACTAGATAGCATAACACCATAGTAGAAGAAATAGACCATTCAGCCCATCGATTCTGAAAGAGCATTTAATAATGTCTTATATGTTTCTCAACATCATTCTCCTGCCTCTCCCTAGACCCCTTGATCCCCTTATAAATAAAAATCTGATCTATTTATGTCTTAATGAAACTAGTGTGTGCCTTCATGTATCTGTGTGTGTGTTTCTGTATACTCATTGTCTGTGTATTTGTATGTCTCTATCTATCTGTCAGCGTATCAGCCTGTGTCTTTCAATCTGTTTGTGGTCTATTTGTGTGTGACTGTATCTGTGTATTTCTTCGTGTGTGTGTGCCAATCCCTTTGTATGTATTTTGTGTGTGTTACTACATTGGGGTGTTAACAAATTTTTCTGTCCAATTCTATGTGTGCACGTCTGTGCAGTCAGGTATCCATTCTTTTAGGAGTCAGAAAAGTAATGTTGGAATTGACAGTGGGTTTAACGTGAGAATTGTATTTCACTGAATATTGCTCCTTACTCAATTGGTGGGACATACATGTTTGAGGATTTCCTCACAAATCGTCAAGAACCTCTCTGGCTAGTACCTGGAACCTTCCCACATGACAATGGAGGGGGAGTGTGGTGGGAGGTTGGTGAGGGAACGGATATCGGGTATTCCAACACCTTCCTTGGCACTTTCTGTCCTATCCCAGGCTGTTTCTCTTGGAATGCAAGAAAGGGAAGGAGGGAGTGAGGATGGCAGTGGGTGGCCCTGTTTTAGTGCTGTTGTAGGTGCAGGGGAGAAATGGTGAGGTGCCTGGTAGGAGCCAGTCCACAGTATTGTATCCATAAAGTGTCATTTCTGTGGGCGTAATGCAGAGGCGACAGAGAAAGTGAGGGATGGAAGGTGCTGAATTTCAATAGTGAGAGTGGCAGTTCCTGAGCCTTATTTGGAGATAGGGGTAGGTGCTACAACAGATGTGCAGTGTAGAGCACATGTGCGGGAGCAGGGAGAAAACAGTGACTGCTATCTTGACAGAGCGGGGAGTGTATTAATGTTTGCCCTTTATTGCTGAACATTTCTCGGATCGTTTCAGGGTCGAGGTGAGCCTCAATGAGCATTTTGTCCAAGTCCATCACTAATACCACCACGGCTCTCAGCTTCCAAAGAATCAGTTTGGGTGGACCTTACAAATTGCATAGTTAACAAAACATTGCTTTGTTCTACATCTAAAACAAAGCTAGAGCACAAAATGTGTGCATCATATGTTCTGGAATGTAGATATGCAAGTATTGTGGGTGCTGCATTACTATTGTATGGTGTCAAATTGCATTGAAAAAGAAATTTCAAAATTGTATATGAGATGGGTTGAACAGTGTGTTGTGAACCAAACTTGAGAGCAGGTTTTTGGGATTTGGTGCTGTGTGGTCGGCAAGACTAAGTAATAACATTGCTCTGAAGCAGCTCTCTAGGAATAGTGACAGTAATATTTTGCATTTTAAACTGCATCTGCACACAACATTGAATGTTCGAAAATTCTGGTCAAACATCATGGAGGCCTGGAGGCTACAGGGTCAAGTTAGCTCCAATGAATTGGGAAATTACAACACAATGTTTAGTGGTAGACCAGCAATGGTTGTTAGAGCCATTGAGTCCAATAGCACGGAGACAGGGTCTTCGGCGCAAAGTGGTCCATTCCAACCAAAATTTCCATTCATACTAACCTCATTTCCCTGCCATTGCTTCCTCCCAAAACATTCCTACCCATTTCTTTGTCCAAATGCCTTTTTAGGATGTGTAATGTACCCACTTCAACTACTTCATCTGTCACTCATTCCATATATGTTCCACCTTCTGTGAAAAGACGTTGCTCCACAAATTCGCTTCTTTTATTACTCCTGTAACCAGAAAATGATGCCCTCTCGTCTGTGATTCCCCAACCCTGGGGGGATAAATACTGAGTGTATTCACTTTGACCATGCCTGTCATGATATTATGTACTTCTATAAGACTCCCCCTCAGTCTCATATACTAAGAAATGAGAAGTTCCAGCTTGCCCAACCTCAACCTATAACTCAGCCCAATGAGTCGTTGGCAACGTCTTTGTAAATTCCTTCTGCACTCTTTCCAGTTTACTAACATCCTTTCTGCAGCAAAGTGAACATAACTGAATGTAACACTACAATTGGGGCCTCACCAGCATACTGCACAACTGCAACATAACTCTGCAACTTCGATATTCAATGGCCTCATGGATGAAGGCCAGTGCGCCAAAAGCCTTCTTCACTGCCCCGTCTAACTGTGACTCCAATTTCAGAGAACCATGCACCTGAACTCCAAGGTTCCACTGTTCCAGAACAATCCTTCAGGCCCAAGTACTCATCGTGAAACTCCGACGTTGATTTGACTTTACAAAATGCAAGACCTCATACTTTGCTATATTAAATTTCATTTGCCATTTCTCGGCCAACTTCCCCAGCTGATCGACGTACCACTGTAATTTCTGAAAACCATCCTCTCTATTCACAGTACCAATAATTTTGGTGTCATCTTCTACTTTACAAATTATGCTGTGTATGTTCTCATTCGGTTTGCCAGCTTCACTTTGATTTCTTGTGATCTAGCCTTTCAGAAAAGACTATCATGTGGAGCCTTAACAAAGGTCTTACTGTTATCCACATAGACTACTTATGCCACCCTGCCTTTGTCAGCGTTGCTGGTCACTTCATCAAAGACCTCAACAAATTTGTGAGCCATGATCTCCCATGCACAAAGCTGTGCTGACTGCTGCTCATCAAACCCTGTTTTTCCAAACGCATGTATATTTATCCTCTCAGAACCTTCTCAAGCAACGTACCTATTACAGATGCTTGGCTTCCTGATCTATAGTTCTCAGATTTTAATTTGTAGCTTTTCTTGAAAACGGGCACACCATTCACTACCCTCCAGTCTTCCAGGACATCAGCAGTTGGCCAGCGATGATGCAAAATTGTCAGCCTGGGTACGCTCAATGTCTTCTCTGTCCTCTTTCAGTGTTCTTAGATACACCTGGTCAGGACAAGGAGATTTATAGAAATGCTGCAAGTCTGAAACATGCATCTGTGTCTTTCAGATACAATCATGGAAGAAAGGGTAAGTGGCTTAATGACGGTTAATATAACAAATTAAAGATTATATTAATCATAGGAAGTAACTTCAGAAGAATTCCAGATATTGCGGTAACCTGAGATTTCTCAGTCATTTATGTTCCAGAAAAGGAGGCTCATGAAACGGATAAGGAAATCAAATAGAGAAAATATACACCAACTAACAGGAAAACAAAGATTACATAAATTGACAATTTATAGACCAAAGAAAGCAAAATAAAAACAGTTCAAATGTAGAAGTGTGTAAGCAGGAGAGGAAAATTCATTGTGGAGAACAGAGAAATGGCCAAGAAAATAATCAGTTATTTCGCATCTGTCTTCATGGAAGAAGATCCAAAAAATCTGAGAATCCAGCTTCTCGTGGACTCCACATGGTCTCTTCATTTCTCGAGAACGAAGGCCAGAGAGCTGCTGTGAAGCTGAGTGATACCATTTCAAAAAAACTTACCTGGGGTGGCGGGGGCTCAATTTGTCAAGAGGTGGCAGAGAGGACGAGAGAGCTGCTGGGAAGGCGATTGAAACCGTTTAACAAAACTTAACACTGGCGTCAGGGCCTAGGTAAGAGTGAGAACCAGAGAGCTGCTGGGAAGGTGAATGAACCCGTTTTATTTGGGTAGCAGCGGAACCCGAGACACCACATGTGTAGTATCTCACACCAACCCTTCTCCTCTAACCAAAAAGATGAACTCTGTTCTGAGTTGATCCAATGAGGTTTTTCTATTTCCTGATTTTTACTGTTTTTTCGAGTTATTTCATAAAAATAACTTTCCTTACTCGTTTATGTAAGCGAAGACTAAAGTTTGATTTTAGGTTAACGATGGCAGGAGTGCTCAGACCCGCGTTATACTTCTCTGACTCAATGTGGGAGTTCAGGGAATCAGCTGATGACACTGGCTCCTTCACATGCAGTTTCAGCTCTTATTGGACTGCATAACGGCTCTGGAGCTGCAGATAGACTCACGATGCTGAGGAGATTTTGGATAGCATGTTTAGTGAATTGTCAAACCGCAGATTAGGAATGCTGATGGAGAAAGGGAATAGGTGACCAAAATGCAGAGAAAGAGCAGTTGTCAATGCAGTTGTCCCCTGCCTCATGGTCCTCCAAAAAGGTATGCGATTTGGATACTGTTTGGAGAAATATCTCACCATGGAAAGGCAGCAGCAGCCAGGTTACTGGCACTATGGCTGTCTCTGCTGTTTAGAAGTGCAGGAAAAAAGTGGCACGGCTATTGCCATCGGGGATTCAATTGTAAGGGGAGTAGCTCGGCCATTCTGTGATCGAAAAACAGACTGCCGAATGGTATGTTGCCTCCCAGTTGCACGGGTCAAGGATGTCTCGGATCGGCTGCAGAACATTCTCAAGGGGGAGGGAGAACAGCCAGTTGTGGTGCTGCTTATAGGCTCAAACGATACAGGTAAAAAACAACGGGATGAGGTTCCATAAGCAGAATTTGTGATATTAGGAGCGAAGTTTAAACTAACGTGGTAGGGAGTTGGGAGCCAAATGAGGTTAGCAGACAGTAAGGAAGCAGTAACTAAAGTCTGTAAGGAACTCGTTAGTGAAGTCAACATGGCT
The DNA here is from genome assembly GCF_037043375.1 of Chiloscyllium plagiosum. Classification (NCBI taxonomy): domain Eukaryota; kingdom Metazoa; phylum Chordata; class Chondrichthyes; order Orectolobiformes; family Hemiscylliidae; genus Chiloscyllium; species Chiloscyllium plagiosum. The sequence continues at coordinate 62,348,300 of NW_028270161.1, forward strand.
CAGTGGAATAGCAGACAGGGTGCAGATAATGAAAGCAAAGGTGCTGGTGGTCTGAGCTGCATTTGTTTTACTGCAAGAAGTATAGTACAAGTATAGTAGGTAAGGTGAATGAACTTAGGTCTTGGAGTACTACCTGGGGAGCATGATGTCATTGCTACTACTGAGACTTCGTTGAAGGAAGGGCATGATTTACAGCTAAACATCTCAGCATATCGATAGAGTGGAAGATAAAAGGAGAGGAGGAGTAGCTGTGCTGAAGGAGGGCACTATGGAGGACTTGAGCAGTGAGGCAATATGGGCAGAGGTCAGAAATAAGACGGGTGTGGTAACAATGTTAGGGCTCTTCTACGGGCCTTCCAACAGCGAACATGAGATAGAGGTAGAAATATGGAAACAGATCATGGAAAGAAGTGGGGGAATAAGGTGGTGGTGATAGGAGATTTTAATTTTCACATCATTAACTGGGATTCACTCAGGTCGAGATGGAGTATCTAGGAGGGTTTTCTAGAGCAGTATGCGAAAATCCCAACTCGGTAAGGGGCCATACTGGACCTGGTAGTAGGAAGTTACCCCGGCCAGATGGTTGATGCTTCAGTAGCGGATTGCTTTGGGAATAGCGAACACAATTTCAGAAGTGGTAGAATACACATGGACAATCATGAGAGTGGTCCGAAAGGAAGAGGGCTACATCGGGGAAAGACCATCTTTACCAAGATTCGACAGGAGGTTGGGAATGTAGATTGGGAGCAGCTGTTTGAAGGTAAATCCACAATTGATATGCGAGAGGCTTTCAAAGATACACTAATGAGGAAAATATGTTCCTGTGAAAATTAGGGATCGAATTGGCAAGGTAAGAGATCATGAATGACAGAAGAAGGGGGTGGGGTGTAGGTTCGCTTGCTGAGCTGTAGGTTTGATATCCAGACGATTCATTACCTGGCTAGGTAACATCATCAGTGCTAACCTCCAAGTGAAGTGAAGCTGTTGTCTCCTGCTTTCTATTTATATGCTTGTGACAGGTGAATTTGTGAGACTAGCTAAGAGGAAAAATGAAGCATACATAAGGATTACACGCCTGAAGACAGACGAAGTTTAGGAAGAAGATTGGGAATGTAGGTCCAGTGTGAAACGAGGACTAAAGACCCGTAAAAGTGGTCAAGAGATATCTCTCGCAAGCAGAGTTGAAGAAAATTTCAAAGACCTTTTTTCATATGCAAGGAGAAAGAGGCTAACTGGAGAAAGGGTTGGACCACTTAACAAGAAAGGAGGAAAGTTTTGTGTGGAGTCAGAGAAAATGGATGGGGTTCTTAATGAGTAGTTTGCATCGGTATTCACTGAGGAGTGGGACATGGCAGTTGTTGAGGTTAGGGATAGATCTTTGAGTTGGTCAAGTTGGCACAAAGAGGGAGGACTTTCTTTGTTATTCTAAAACGCAATAAGGTAGACAGGTCCCCAGGGCCAGGCGGGATCTACACCAGGTTACTGAGGGAAGCGAGAGAGAGGAAATAGCTGGAGCTTTAATAGATATCTTTGCAGCATCCTTGAAATCGGGTGAGATCCCAAAGGACAGGAAAATTGCTAATGTTGACCCCTTGTAAAAGAAGGGTAGCAGGGATACTACATGCAATTACAGACTGGTGAGCCTGTCGTCAGTGATAGGGAAGCTGCTGGAGTAGATAGTGAGGGATAGGATCTATTCCCATTTGGAAGAAAATGGGTTTATCAGTGATAGTCAGCACGGTTATTTGCAAGTAAGTCATATCTTACAAACCTAATAAAATTATTTGAGGAGGAGACGAAGTTTATTGATGAGGGAAGGGCTGTAGATGGCATATACATGGACATTATTAAAGCGTTAGTTAAGGTTCCACATAGTAGGCTAATGGAGAAGGTGAAGTCGCATGGGGTCCAGTGTAATGGAGCTAGATAGATAGAGAACTAGCTGGGCAACAGGAAACAGAGAGTAAAAGTGGAAGTGAGTTTCTCCGAATGGAGACCAGTGACCAGCAGTGTTCCACAGGGATTCGTGCCAGCATTACTGTTGTTTGTGATATAAATAAGTGACTTGGAGGAAGCTTTCGGTTGTCTGATTAGAAAGTTTGCAACTGACACGAATATTGACAGAGTAGCAGATACTGAAGGGGATTGTCAGAGAATACAGCAGAACCTGGATAGATTTGAGAGACGGGCAGAGATACGGCAGATAGAGTTCAATCCGGGCAAATGCAAGGTTGTGCATTTTGGAAGATCCAATTCAAGTGCGAGAAGTAGATGTAAAAGAAAAGTCCTCGGGAAAATTGACGGACAGAGAGATGTGGATGTTCAGGTCAATTTTTCTCTGAAGGTGCAACAACGTCATTAAGTGGTCAAGAAGGCATACTGCATACTTTCCTTCATCGGATGGGGTTTTTAGAACAAGAGTTAGCAGTTCATGTTACAGTTGTCTACAACATTGTTTCGGGCACATTTGGAAAACTGCGTACAGTTCTGGTCACCATATTACCAAAAGGCTGTGGATGCTTTGGAGAGCATGCAGAGGATGATCACCAGGATGTTGCCTGGTCTGGACGGCGCAAGCTATGAAGAGAGGTTGAATACAATAGAATTATTTTCATGAGAAAGACAGAAGTGGGGGCTGGACAATATTCTGGTCAACAAAATCATGAGAGGCATGCAAAGGCATGCAAGAAGTTTTTCTTTTCCCCAAGACTGCAGAACATAATTACTCGGGGTCACGAGTTCAAAGTGAGAGGGAAAGTATTTTTGTAGAAAATGGTGTGGGCCTGGAACGCATTTCCGACGGAGTTGGTAGAGGCGGGAACAATAGTTTCAGTTAACATGCATTTAGACAGATACATGATAACCCAGGGAGCAAAAGGATACAGATTCTTAGAAAGTATGCGGCAGGTTTAGACAAAGGATCTGGATTGGCACAGGCTTGGAAGGTTGAAGTCCCTCTTCCTATGCTGTAATTTGCTTTATTCTTTCTTCTCTTAGTCCGAGTTTATAGTCAACGCATTGTTGTGGTCGGCATACTTCCTGGTGTTGGCCATCTCGTCTGAGTTTATAGATCAATGATCTGCTGATGTCTGCACTGCTTCCCATACTGAAGAGGCAGGTATCTGAAGGAATACAGCAAGCCAGGCAGCATCAGGAGGTGTAGAATTTGACGTTTCGGATGTAACCTACTTCAGGAATCTTGTAGAAGGGTTACACCTGAATTGTCGACTTCTACAACTCGTGATGCTGCCTGACTTGCTGTGTTTTTCCGGCTTCCTGCCAGTCTACTTTGGATTCCAGCATCTGCAGATTTTTTTCTGTATCTGTCCCAGCTTTCCATACTGGGCAGATGTCTAGTCTAGGTTTAAGGATCAATGCTTAGATATGATTTGTATCGTGTTATACTCCGGACAGATTTCCAGGTTCTATTGACAAGTGCAATGTTTCTGCGTAATGTTCCACTCTAGACAGATTGCTGATAGTGCTGAGCAGTACACTAGCCTGATGCATGCAGTATCCCATGGTGAACAGATTTCACCTCTGTGTTTATGATGGGCTGGTTCTGTGAGGTAGATTGAGAATATGATGTAACTTACCATTTCAGCTGGTCTGGAAATATCTTTAGTTCTCATTCTCACGAATGGACCATCCGTCTCTCACTCCATTAATGTTGCAGTGTGCCCATGCACAAGACATCATTTTGGTGAATAACGACTGTCCTGGCAACAGCCACAGCCATTTCGTTCAGAAGCAGTCATCCATTCCCATCGTCTTCGGGTCTCCACGTTGAAAGGAATTATGACCGCTCAAATAAAGGCCATCCCCTTGGTACACGTCTCGAAACACCCTCCCCTTCACCACTCCCCACCGCTAATCACACATCAAAATATCTCGTGTCTACTGTGGCCAATGGGACCACTGGAAACATCAATGGAAGAGCATCAAGAAGACGGAGCGAGCACTTCCCATGTATGAATGTGTCAGAGTAAAACCTCCAGAACTCAGTTTTCCATTAAGTCTTGTAATCCCACTCCATTTAAGTAATATATTGACGTTTATTCTTCCTGAAAAAGATCAAAGGTTCACTGTTTCCCACGTTATATTCTATCTACTAAACTTTTGGCCCTTGCTTAGTCATTGACAGATTCTCTAACTTCTCCTAATAACTTCAGTTTTTTTCTATCGTAGCGTAATTTTAAACTTAGTACGCGTGTGTTCCATTTCCGGAAACCATTGATATTCGTTGCAAATCGTTGGGGCTCTACCATTGCCCACTGTGCTAATGCAATCATTAATTTGTGTTAAACTGATATAGACTGATTTATCCCTAATTTATCCCTGTTTCTGGCTCAGTAACCAGTCCTCCCCGTATTCCTGCGTGGCTGTTTTTTATAAGATGAATGATCCCTTCTATTTCCTGTGTAACAGGAATGAGAGATTAAAAGATCTGCTCCAATTGCTGAGTAACAGGCTCGAATGGGTGAGTGGCCTCATTCTGGTCCTGTTTAAAACTCTCGTGGGTTGAATATCCTGATCATTTATTTGTAGTTGTTTCTGCTGCTGAACATTTTGGAACCACCAGTGAACAGTCCACTTCTGAAATGTTTGATGCTGTAGCTGCTGATAGCCTGATGTGCCTCATGGATGCCCAGTTTCCATTTGGTCGGTCCTTTAGATGTATGTCCTAATTCGCAGGATTTCGTGCCACATAACACAGTGGGCAGCATCTTCAATTAGAGGCTGAGACATTCCCTCCACCAGGACTGTGTGCTGCCTGCTCAGTGACAGATTCCATCTGTGACAAGTAGTTTGGTGAAAATGTTTCCCTGTTGTTGGTTTCCCCATCACTTCTCACAGTCTGGCTGCTTTGTATTTGTGGCCTCGCCCTGCTAAGTCGGAGCTGAGCCTGTGGAGGCACTCTTGGTGATGGACATTGAAGTCCCACATCCAGGGTACTCTCTGTGTTCTTGTCACCCTCAGTGCTTCCTCCAATTCATATTTAACATCGAGGGGAACTGAGTTATCATCGAGGGCTGGTAGAGAGGGCAGTAGATGTCCATCTTCAGGCGATTTCCTTGACCTTCTCTGGCTGTTACCATGGAATTTGCCGAGTTCTGGACTCAAAGTCGGGGAAAACTAGGGTTACACCCTTCCTGAATCTATCCCACGGTGTCCCCAACACTGGTCTGTCCTGCCGGTGTGACAAGATATACTCAAGGATGTTGATGGGGCTTCACAAAAAAATGCCATCATGACTGATTCTGTAAGTATGAAGGTTTCAGATGGGTTCCTGACCGGCACAATATGAGAAATAAAAGTGACAATGGATTCGGCAATAATGTGTTAAACTGGTGTAGGAAACAATCCGTCTCAATGTGTTTTATATTGTCAACAGGGATTGAGGAATGGATATCATCATTGCAGAGACATGGTGACAGGATTGTTTATATTTGCAACTGAGCATCCAGCAACTTTTATTGTGAGGGATGTTATACATCGGTGTGGACTTGTTGGGCCTGAAGAGCCTGTCTGGATTCTCGATTCATACAGCATCCAAGGAGCAGAAGATTCGAAATTTCGAGCGTAAGTGCTTCGTCACGACAGGTGGGAGGTGGACCGGGGGCCTGAGAGATAAATGGGAGATGTGTGGGGCTGACTGGATGGGAATTTCGAATCGACAGCCTCCAATCTCAGGATACCCACACTTCCCTGTTCTAGCACCAACCCAAAATTCACAAATCGGACTGCAGCAGCCTTCCCCCCACCCCCACCCCCGCCCCTGCTCCAGCGAACCTACCTGTGCATATCTTGGCACAGTTCTGACCCCCGTGGCCCAGGAACAGACAACCTACGTTCGGGACATCACCCAGATCCTCCATCTCCTCCACAAATTTTATTTCCCCGGCCTCCAATGCCTCATCTTCTCCTTGGACATCCAGTCCCTGTACACATCGATCTGCCAAGACGAAGGCCTCCAAGCTCTCTGTTTCTTCCTCTCACGTTGTCCCCACCAGTATGCTTCCACTGACATACTCATCCGATTAGCTGAACGGGTCCTCACCATCAATAACATCTCCTTCCAATCTTCCCAGTTTCTTCAGGTCAAAGGGGTAGCCATGAGCACCCGTGTGAGACCTAGCTATGCCTGCATCTTCATCCCGTACGTCGAACAGTGAAACTTCCATGGCCACACCGACAGCATTCCCCACCTTTTACTGCATTGTATATTGGGTGTGGGGACTTGCACTCCCTTTTTGATTTTCTTACAAACCTTCTTCTCTGTTTCTGGTTGCACTTCAGTCCCACCCACCTGATCTTTGGGCATCCTGTGCGGAGAGGGGAGGCCAGGTCAGAGGACCTCCTCATGGGTCTGCTCCTGGAGGGGGTCGTTAGGGCCGACTGCCTGCCCCTCTTTCGCGGTTATGTTAGAGCCCAGGTGTCTCTGGAGAAGGAGCACATGGTGTCCACCAACACCCTTGAGCTGTTCAGGGAGTGGAGTGTATTACTTCTCCCTCCAACTCTATTTTGATTTAATCCCCGCCCACCCCTTCACTGTTTGATCATGCAGCATTGCCTTTTGATATGAAGTCACTGCTTGTCACTGGCCACTCGGGTGTTTCCTTTCTTCCTGGTAGTGGAAATTGAATAAAGATTTGTACACCTTGTGTCTTTCACTGTGTCTCACACCTGCACACATACAACATGGGTGCTGGGGAAAAGGGGCAGAAAAAAGACTCATAGGGCCATAGTCATAGGGGATTCTGTTCACAGGGGAGTGGATATTGGTTCTGTGACTGAAAATGAGTCTCCCAGATGGTATGTTGCCTTCCAGGTCCTCGGGTAGGGGATGTCACCGATTGGCTGCAGAGCATTCTGAAAGAAGAGGGTGAACAACCAGTTGTCTTGGTGCATGTAAGCACCAACGATACAAGTAAAAATTGAGATGAGGTCCTGAAAGCAGAATTCAGGGAGGTAGGAGAGAAGTTAAAGAGGAGGACCTCAAAGGTGGTGATCTAAGGATTGCTACCAGTGCCATGTGCTAGCCAGGGTAGAAATGAAAGAATAGGCAGAATGTCCATGTGGTTTGAGATATGTTGTGGGAGGGAGGGGTTCAGATTTGTGGGACTAGTTCTAGGGAAGGTGGGACTGTTACAAATTGATGGTCTACACCTGAACCAGATTGGAACTAAGGTCGTTGGGGGAGTTTTTGCTACTGTTGGGGAGGGTTTAAACTAATGTGGCAGGGGGCAGGGAACCAGAAGAGTAGACTAGTAGACAGTGAGGTGGAAACTAGGGACCATAGGGATCATGAAGTTAGCATTACCAAGGGGAAGAGTAGGCAGAGAGAGGATGAACGCAAAGGAATTGGTGGTCTGAAGTGCATATACTTTAATGCAAGGTGTATAGTGGGTAAGATTAGATTAGATTACATACAGTGTGGAAACAGGCCCTTCGGCCCAACAAGTCCACACCGACCCGCCGAAGCGCAACCCACCCATACCCCTGCATTACCCATACCTAACACTACGGGCAATTTAGCATGGCCAATTCACCTGACCTGCACATCTTTGGATTGTGGGTGGAAACCGGAGTACCCGGAGGAAACCCACGCAAACATGGGGAGAACATGCAAACTCCACACAGTCAGTCGCCTGAGACGGGAATTGAACCCAGGTCTACAGGCGCTGTGAGGCAGCAGTGCTAACCACTGCGCCACCGTGCCGCCCTAAGGGCGGGTAAGGCAGACAAACCTAGGGCTTGGGAGTATGACGTTATTGCAATCAAAGAGACTTGGTTGAAGGAAGGGCATGACTGGCAACTAAATGTTCCAGGATACAGATGCTTTAGATGGGACAGGGAGGGAAGCAAAAGGGGGTAAGGAGTTGCATTAGTGGTCAGGGATGATATTACAGCTGTGCTAAAGGAGGACACTATGGAGGGCTTGAGCAGTGAGGCATCATGGGTTGAGTTGAGAAACAAGAAGGGTGCAGTTACGTTGTTGGGGCTGTACTACAGGCCTCCCAACAGTGAGCGTGAGGTAGAAGAACAAATAGGTAAACAGATTATGGAAAGATGTAGAGACAACAGGATAGTGGTGATGGGAGATTTTAATTTTCCCAACATTGTCTGGGATACACTTAGTGTCAGAAGTCTGGATGGGGCAGAATTTGTAAGGAGCGTCCAGGAAAGTTTTCTAGAGCAGTATGTAAATAGTCCGACAAGGGAAGGGGCCATATTGCACCTGGTGTTGGGGAATGAGCCAGGCCAGGTGGTAGATGTTGCAATGGGGGATTTCTTTGGGAATAGGGACCACAATTTTGTAAGTTTTAGAATACTCGTAGACAAAGATCAGCGTGGTCTTAAGGGAAAAGTACTAAACTGGGCCAAAGCCAATTATATTGAAATTCAGCAGGAGCTGGGAAATGTGAATTGGGGACAGCTATTTGAAGTGAAGTCCACATTTGTTATGTTGGGGGGGAGGGGGGGGGAGCTTTCATAGCTAGATTGAAGATAGTGCAGGATAGGCATGTCCCTTTGAAAACAAAGGATAGGAAAGGCAAGATTCCTGAACCATGGATGACAGGAGAAATTGTGCGACTAGCCAAGAGGAAAAGGGAAGCATACATAAGGTCCAGGCGGCTAAGAAGAGAATGGGCCCTGGAGGAATATCGGGAGAGTAGGACCAATCTTAAATGAGGAATCCAGGGGGGCTAAAGGGGGCATGAAGTAACTTCAGCGAGCAGAATTAAGGAGAATCCCAAGGCCTTTTATTCATATATAAGAAACAAGAGGGTAGCCAAAGAAAGGTTTGGTCTATTAAAGGATAAGGAAGGAAGTTTGTGTGTCGAACCTGAGAAAATGGGTGAGATTCTCAATGATTACTTTGCATCAGTGTTCAATGAGGAGAGAGACATGATGAATGTTGAGATTAGAGATAGAAGTTTGTTTACTCTGGATCACGTTGACATAAGGAGGGAAGATGTGTTGGGTAGACTAAAGGATGTTAAGGTGGACAAATCCCCAGGGCCAGACGGGATCTATCCCAGGTTGCTGAGGGAGGCGAGAGAAGAAATAGCTGGGACCCTGCCAAATACCTTTGTAGCATTCTTAAACACAGGTGGAGTGCCGAAGGACTGGAAAGTTGCTAATGTTGTACCCCTGTACAAGAAGGATAGTTGGGATAGTCCAGGTAACTACAGACCAGTGAGCCTGATGTCAGCAGTGGGAATGTTGCTGGAGAAGGTACTAAAGGATAGAACCTATTTATATTTGGGAGAGAATGGGCTTATCAGGGATAGGAAACATGGTTTTTTGCGAGGGAGATCGTGCCTTACCAACTTAATAGACTTTAGTAAGGTGTTTGATAAGGTTCCCCATGGTAACCTAATGGAGAAAGTGAAATCACATGGTGTGCAGGATGTTCTAGCTAGGTGAATAAAGAACTGGTTGAGGCTCAGGAGGCAGAGAGTAGTAGTTGACGGGAGTTTCTTGAGATGGAGAAAGGTGACCAGTGGTGTTCCACAGGGATCAGTGTTGGGGCCACTGTTGCTTGTGATATACATAAATGATCTGGAAGAGGGCCTGTTGGTATGATCAACAAGTTTGTAGATGACACGAAGAGTAGCAGAAAGCATAGGGGACTTTCAAAGAATACAGGAGAGTATAGATAGACTGGAGAGCTGGGCGGAGAACTGGTGGATGGAGTTCAATCCAGGCAAATGTGAAGTGATGCATTTTGGAAGGTCTAATTCTAGGGCGAAGTATACTGTAAAAGGAAGAGCCCTGGGAAAGGTTGATGAGCAGAGCGATCTGGGAGTTCAGGTCCATTGTACCCTGAAAGTGATTGCATAGGTGGATAAGAGTGGTCAAGAAGGCATATGGTATGCTTGCCTTCAACAGGGTATTGAGTATAAGAGCTGGTAGGTCATGTTAAAATTGTACAAGACTTTGATTCACCTGCATTTAGAGTACTGTGTACAGTTCTGCTCACCACATTACCAAAAGGACATGGACGCTTTGGAGAGGGTGCAGAGAAGGGTTACGAGGCTGTTACCTGGCATGGAAGGTGCTAGCTATGAAGAGAGATTGAGGGAGTGAGGGATGGGTGTGTGATGGCAGGGGGGTGTTTGACGGTGAATGGTGTTGGGGATCTGTGTGAGTGATGGAGAGGGGTGTGATGGCAGGGGTAAGTGGTGGCGGTGGTGTTATGGAGGGGATTTGTGTGACGATGGGAGGTGTGCAATAGCGAGGGTTTTAAGGGAGCAGGGGTGTGATGGCAGGGAGTATGAGGTGTGTGAGGTGATGGTTTTGAGAGAGGGGGTGTTAGGGAGGTGGTATATGATGGTGGGGATTATTTGGGAGGGGGTGAAGGTGGTCAGAGTGTGTGATGTTGAGGGGTATGACAGCAGGATGATATTATGGAGGGGTGGTATGTGATGGTGGAGCATGTTAGCGAGGGAGTGTGTATGTTGGGCAGTGTAAGGCGGTGGTGTGTGTGAGGAAGGGGGTGTGTGTGATGATGGGGGTTGTTAAGGACGGTGGGTGTGTGATGGTGGGGGTTGTTAGACAGAGCGGATGTGTGATGGTGGGCTTGTAGGGAGAGCGGGTGTGTGATGGCAGGGGTGTTAGGGAGAGGGGTTGGTTGGTTGCGGGGGAGTTAGGGGTGCGTGCGATGGCAGTGGGTGTTAGGGAGGGTGGGTGTGTGTAATGGTGGGGCTTGTTCGGGAGGGCGTGTGATGGTGGTGCAAGTTTGATGGGGAGTGGGGTTGGTATATGGGGGATGGAGATGTGATCGATGGTGATGTGGGTGGGGTAATGGTGTGGTTGAAGGGGGTGTGATGTGGGGATAGTATTGTGGAATGAGGATGGTGATAAAGGGAAGAGGGAGAAAGATATGTGTTAAGGAGATGAAGAAGATTTGGGAGCAGTATAAGCCAACTTTTCCTCACTCTTACTGCTCCCAAGGCCAACCTTTCCCCTCTCTGACAGGATGTGGAGAGAAAGAGATGGTCGAGTGGGGAACGAGGGGTAAAATGTGGAGAAGGGTGAGGAATAGAAATGGTCGAAATGGTGCTTGAAGGGAGGGGTATGGATTGGTGGAGGAGAGCAGGGGAGTGAAAAGAATGGATGATGAGGGAGAGAAAAGAAATATTAGTGATGAGGAAAAACTGAGATACAGAATATAACAGAATACAAACATAGATGGGACATTGTGCACGAATAAAAAATCATAATAACCAGATAGAAAGTGACCAAGTAGGAGAGTGAATAAAAGAGGGAGAGAAACATAGAGATAAACTGACAGTGGAGAAACAGTGAAAACATGATAAGCAATGTATGAGAAACTGAGAATTAAGTACTGTAGCAGGCATTATTTGAAAGAAAAAGTGATAGTGGGAGGCAGAATGAAAGAGATTTGGAGAAACAGAAGGAGAATCAGCCTGAGAAAGTGATAAATAAACTGAGAGCATCGGGGAACATTAAAAATTAGGAGCAGGTTTAGGCAATTCAGTCCTTGTAACCCACTTGTAAGATGATCATGGCTGATCTTATCCTGATCTCACCTCCACTTTCCTGACTGCCCTCCATAGCCCTTTATCCTGATTTTTATCAGAAACACATCTCTTTCTTGAAACTGTGGGCTAATGGTATGATTCTTGGTAGTGTAGATGAGCAGAGAGATCTCAGTGTCCATATACACAGATCCTTGAAAGTTGCCACCCAGGTTGACAGGGTTGTTTAGAAGGCATACAGTGTTTTAGTTTTTATTAATAGAGGGATCGAGTTCCGGAACCATGAGGTTATGCTACAGCTATGCAAAATTCTAGTGCGGCTGCACTTGGAGTATTGTATATTAAAAGAAGGATGTGGAAGCTTTGGAAAGGGTGCAGAGGAGATTTACTTGGATGTTGCCTGGTATGGAGGGAAGGTCTTACGAGGAAAGGCTGAGATGGAGGGAAGGTCTTACGAGGAAAGGCTGAGGGACTTGACGCTGTTTTTGTTAGAGAGAAGAAGGTTGATACGTGACTTAATAGAGACATATAAGATAATCAGAGGGTTAGAAAGGGTGGACAGGGTGAGCCTTTTTCCAAGAATGGTGACGGCGAGCACGAGGAAGCATAGCTTTAAATTGAGGGGTGATGGATATAGGATAGATGTCAGAGGTAGTTTCTTTACTCAGAGAGTATTATGGGTATGGAATGCTTTGCCTGCAACGGTAGTAGATTTGCCAACTTTACATTTAAATCGTTATTGGACAAGGATATGGACGTACATGGAATAGTGTAGGTTAGATGGGCTTCAGGTTGGTATGACAGGTCGGCGCAACATCGAGGGCCGAAGGGCCTGTACTGCGCTTTAATGTTCTATGTTAATTGATTCTGCCTCTACTGCTGTCTGGGACAGTGAGTTCCACAGATCCACAACTCTCTGATAGATGTAGTTTCTCCTCATCTCAGTTTTGAACCTACTTTCTATCACTCTTTCTCTATGCCCTGTTGGTTGAGACTGTCTCACAAGGGGGTGATCACTGCGATCCTTATCAATCTCCTTTAGCATTTTATATACCTCAGTCAGATTTCCCTTCATTCTTCTGACCTCCAGCAAGTTCAAGTCCATTCCTCATACAGCAACCCTGGATGAGAAACAGTGTAAGAGTAAAAGGTTGGAAGGAACAGTGAAAGCACAGAATAATGAATGAGAGAAAAAGAGGAGAGATAGGAACAGTAAAAAGTTGACAATATGAAAATGAGTGAGAAGTTGTGAGAAACAGACAGCGAATGAGAACTTGAGAGAGGGATAAAATGATTACCAAAGGCTTTCATGTGTCATCAAAAGTATCTGTTATCTCTTTTACATCTGGTTGATTAGATAAGATTTGATTCCCTCCAGTATGGAAACAGGCCATTTGACCCAACAAGTCCACACTGACCCTCCGGAGAGTAACCCACCCAGACCAAATCCCCAACCCTATATTTACCCCTGACTAATGCACCTAAACTAGGCAAAAGTGAGGACTGCAGATGCTGGAAACCAGACTCTAGATTAGAGTGGTGCTGGAAAAACACAGCAGGTCAGGCAGCATCCGAGGACCTAACAATATGGGCAATTTAGCATGGCCCAAATCACCTGGCCTGTACATCTTTTGGATTGTGGGAGGAAACCCACGCAGGCATGAGGAGAATGTACAAACCACACAGACAGTCACCCGAGGCAGGACTCAACCCCAGGTCCCTGGTGCTGTGAGGCAGCAGTGCTAACCGCTGAGCCACCATGCTGGCTATAGTGTGATTGATAGCATCAAGCAATAATGTGGTCAGCTACAGTCCCATTTGAATACAGAAGTGTTCAGCATCTTAGTTAGTATCTTGTCTGGAACTTAAGAATTGTTTTCTCTAAGGTATCAAATTTTGTGTTCTATCTGTTACAACTGTGACAGGAGGAATATTGCTGTTGTATATTGTTGTACTGAAGCTTTTCCCATGCTTATGCTGTCAAAGTAGAGGGTTTCTGCATTTTGTGATAAAACAAAGGATTCCCATCTTCTGTGAGTAAAATGGATGATTCCTGCTTTTTTCACAGCTTCTCTGGATATATCCAGAGAAGTGGATAATCACACGTTCATAAATTTCTGTTTCTGTAAGGCTTTGCTAAATGAATCTTGCTGTTCATGGCTTGATAAGACAGATCTTATTGCTTTAACAAAGTTCCCTAGGTGATTCCTTTTATCTGTGATGCTGACAATAATTTCTGTTGTTCCATTGTTTTCTCCCAGACAAGTCACATTGTATGCGGTTCAATTAAATGCTTCCTGCTTTTAAGTAATGGATATCTCACCTTTTCTATGGCCTCCATTATCACTTAACTTTCTTCTTTTATTAAACTTTGTCTGCTGAGTATTCTAAATTCTTCTTTCCATAGAATCATAGAATCCCTTCAGTGTGGAAGCAGGCTATTTGACACATCAAGCCCACACTGCCCCTCCAAAGAGTATCCCACCTCGACCCAAGCCCCTACCCTATCCCTCTAACCCTGCATTTCCAATGGCTAACCTCACATCCTGAGTCACAACAGGCTATTTTGCATGGTCAATCCACCTAACCTGCACATCTTTGGACTATGGGAGGAAACCGGAAGACCCAGAGGAAACCAATGTAGATACAGAGAGAATGTGTAAGCTCACATTCACAGTCACCCGCGGCTGGGATTGTACCTGGGTCCCCGGCTCTGTGAGGCGCTGTGTCCCTAACCACTGCGCCACCATACTGCCCCTTTTATCCCTTTAATTCTGGTTTCACAATGTTCCCAGGTCTGCAATTTCATTTTAAGTTGCTTCTGTGGTATTTGGCTTCCCTCACTATAGCCTTGTTTCATTATGCCTGCTTGCAACGTTCACAAAGATCAATCTGAACAGTGAGAACTTTGCTTATTTCTTATTTTTCCAGGCTATAAACTGCACCGTGCTTTTAGAGGACATGCCCCAATATACACACAAACACACTAAGGATTTCACCTTCATTCGTGGAGTCTCTGGCGTCTATTTCCACTCTGGCTAAACCTCAACTCAGGACCATTAGATTAGATTACATTACATTAGATTAGATTACATTACAGTGTGGAAACAGGCCCTTCAGCCCAACAAGTCCACACCGCCCCGCCGAAGCGCAACCCACCCATACACCTACATTTACCCCTTACCTAACACTATGGGCAATGTTCTATGTTCTAAGATAGTTACTGATGGCACTGTGTGCTAATGATCTGTAAGAGATTCTGGAGTAGAGTGGTGCTGGAAAAAAACAGCAGTTCGGGCAGCATCCGAGGAGCAGTCCTGTACAGCCGCAACATGACCTCCCAACTCCTGTACTCAATACTCTGACCAATAAAGGAAAGCATATCAAACGCCTTCTTCACCATCCTATCTACCTGCGACTCCACTTTCAAGGAGCAATGAACCTGCACTCCAAGGTCTCTTTGTTCAGCAACACTCTTTAGGACCTTACCATTAAATGTATAAGTTCTGCTAAGATTTGCTTTCCTAAAATGTAGCAGCTCGCATTTATCTGAATTAAACTCCCATCTGCCACTTCTCAGCCCATTGGTCCATCTGATCAAGATCCTGTTGTAATCTGAGGTAATCCCCTTCACTGTCCACTCCACCTCCAATTTTGGCGTCATCTGCAAACTTACTAATGATGTAAATTACATCTGTTAGCTTGGCTGCAACCATCGTCTTGTAGTTATTAGTTCCTTCTAGTGGACCACCTCCTATTCCAGCACTCTGTGTGGTTAGACCAGTGCAGCAGATCACAAAATGTGAGAAACCCATGAAGGGGCCACACTGAAAGATAATCATCAACCCATCTGCTAACTGCATCAGAACTGCCCCTTCAGGAGGCTAATGGCCTGTTCTACAATGAGGTATACTGAGGTAACAGTGATTAGCATGGCCTTAGTGCATCAATGTGGGGCTTCACACAGGGATCGACAACCACCTTTTCCCAGGTATCCCATGGCCCCCCAGGAGACATCCATTGAGTCCATGTGAGGGGTGGGGGATAGGGATGAACAGCTGCAGCACACAGTAACCTGAGAATGACAGCTGCAGGAAAGTGAGCACCAGAAAGTCTATGTGATGTCATACCCTGGGTGAAGAGTTAATAAATGGATGCTCTTCCTGTTCATGAATGCTGTGAACTGAGATGATGCAGCTTTGATGGACACCCATGTGTACTCAATCACACCTTGTCCCTGAGGAAATCCAGCTATTGAGGGAATTCCACTGCCCTTTATACCTGAAGTGGCTGCATCTGTCCCAGATTGCCTCAGGAGGGTTCATCTGTCACTTAAGACAGCCAACTCTTGGAGCATGATTGAAGTTGGAATGATCAGGGCCACAGACATCTTGATAGTCACTGAAATTAGGGTAGTTCTTGTATCTTGTTGGCTAAAGGTCACCATCTAGTTAGTCTTTGCTTTGATAGGCAACGTTGTCAATATCATTGCTTCTCCTACATGATCAGGAAGCAGATATTAGTCTACAGGTGTCACGGATATTGGTACAGTCTACAAACATAACTGATAATGTTATACTGTCTCAATGATAGTCTGCAGCCACCAAGTCTAAATGTGTCACGGATGATGGTGGTACATCTCCACAGCCTCCAGGTGTCATAGATGGTAGTAGAATCTACATGAGTCACAGTTGGTGGTACAGTCTCAGGAACCATGGATGGGGATACAGTCTACGGGTGTCACAGTTGTTAGTACAGTCTAGGGTGTCACAGATGGTGTTATACTCTACCTATGCCATGGATAGTGGTATAGTCTAGATACATCACAGATGGTGGTACAGTCTACAGGAGTCATGGATGGTGATACAATCTATAGGGTCCACAGCTGGTGGTACAGTCTACCTGAGTCACAGATGGTGGTACAGTCATTTTTTGCCTCCTCCTCTCTCTCAACCAGCATTACTACATTCCCTGAGATCAGGTTAAGGGGGTGGACAAAGAAGTGGCAGATTAAATATGATGTGGAAAAGTGTGAGGTCATGCACTTCGTTAGGGAGAATAGAGGCATGGACTGTTTTCTAAATGGGGAGAAAATTCAGAAATCTGAAGAGCAAAGGGGCTTGGGAGTCCTAGTCCAGTTTTCTCTTCAGGTAAACTTGCAGGTTTAGTTAGGAAGGCAAATACAATGTCATTCATCTCAAAAGGATGAGAATATAAAAGCAGGGATGTACTTCTGAGGCTCTATAAGGCTCTGGTCAGACCACATTTAGAGTATTATGGGCAATTTTGGACTTCATACCTCAGGAAGGGTGTACTGGCTTTGGAGTAGGTCCAGAGGAGGTTCATTGATGGAGTTTACAAGGATGAGGGGTGAATCTGATTGAAACTTACAGAATTCTGAACAGCCTGGATAGAGTGGACATTGGGAAGATGTTTTCACAGCTTTAGAGTAAAGGGAAGACCCTTTAGAATGAAAGATAAACTTCTTTAGCCAGGGAGTGAATCTGTGGAATTCATTACCATAGAACGCCAGACATTGAGTATATTTAAGAGAGAGATAGATAAGTTCTTGATGGCCAAGAGGGTCAAAGGTTATGGGGAAAAAGCAGGAAAATGGGGTTGATGAACCTATCAGCCATGATTTAATAGCAGAGCAGACTTGATGGGCCAATTGCCTAATTTCTGCTCCTATGTCTTATGGTCTTATCACAGCTTCAACTATTCAACCTACTCCTCTTCACTGTGCTCATGAACTTTTGAGTGAGGACCTCCCAGGTCTTTAACCAACTTGACCTTGACCATCCATTTTAATTTCCCCTCCCATTCCCCGGCAACATATCCATCCTTGGCCTCCTCCACTATCAGAATGAGGCCAAATGGAAACTGGAGGAACAATTGTGGCTGTAAGAGCTGCTCCTTTTTTGAGGTATTTTAGATGTTGGAGGTGATTTCCTTGAATTTCAGGAGCAGCAATTACTGTGCTATATGCTGTTGCATTGTTTTGGAACTTCAGGGAAAAATAACAGCATTTTAGAAGGAGAAAGACAGACTGTGACTGCATGGTCAATGAGGGACAGAGAGAAAGAAACCTACACTGCTAACTGACACAGTGAACCTGCACAGTTACTGCCTTTGCTGTTTGAGTTCATGTATCTCTAGACATCAGAGTGCGTCTAAGAAAAATTAACAAACAGCGAAATTCACAGCTGACCTTGGAGGAACCTGTGTGGGAGAGCTCACAGCACAGGAACAGATAAGTGCGTAGTTTTTATGTGCAACCTTGCTGCAAGTCTACAGTAGTGAGTAGAGTAGATTCTTTCTTGATTATATGTTTTATTGAGATATGTCCCTTGATTAAATTTTAAATATATAAACCAAAAATACTAAGTTAGCTTGGAGCACTCTTTTTTTAGAGCAAAAGGCTGATGTTATTTTTCAGGTTTGTAGATTGTGAAGGAGCAAAGATGGCCTTTAGCAGAATAATATGCTCTTCCTGTCGGATGTGGGAGTTTAGGGAGAGTTTCCATGTAACTGATGATTATATCTGCAGAAAGTGTCTTTGGTTGCAGATTCTATCAGATTAGAGGATCAGTTGGTGCGACAGTTAGAGGCAATGAGGAATTTACAAGAGCTAGTGGGTGTGATAGATGGCAGTTATTGGAAGGGAGAAAATCCACAGATCCAGTCAGGTAGGTGGGTTAACCCCAGGAAAGATAGGAGGGGTAGGCAGTTAGTGCAGGAGTCTTCTGTGGCTATCCCCATTTCAAACAAGTATGCTGTTTTGGAAAATGTAGGAGGTGATGGATTCTCAGGGGAATGTGGCACGAGCAGTCAGATTTCTGGTATTGAGACAGGCTCTGATGTAATGAGGGGTACGTCAGGTTCCAAGTGATCGATTGTGGTAGGGTACTGTCTAGTCAGAGGGCACAGACAGACATTTCTGTGCCCAGCAGCAAAAAATCAGAATTGTGTGTTGCCTCCCTGGTGCCAGGATCAAGGATGTCTCAGAGAGGATGCAGAATGTTCTCAAGGGGGAGAGGGACCAGCAGGAGGTCATTGTACACATTGGAACTAATGGCATAGGAAAGAAAAAGGTTGAGATTCTGAAGGGAGAATATAGACAGTTAGGCAGGAATTTAAAAAGGAGGCTCTCGAGAGTAGTAATATCTGGATTACTCCAGGTGCTACGAGCTAGTGAGGGCAGGAATAGAAGGATAGAGCAGATGAATGCATGGCTGAGGAGCTGGTGTACGGGAGAAGGATTCACATTTTTGTATCATTGGAATCTCTTCTGGGGTAGAAGTGACCTGTACGAGAAGGACGGATTGCACTTGAATTGGAAGGAGACTAATATACTGGCACGGAGATTTGCTTGAGCTGCTCGGGAGGATTTAAACTAGTAAAATGGGATGGTGGGACCCAGGGAAGTAGTGAGGAAAGAGATCAATCTGAGACAGGTTCAGTTGGAAAAGGAGCATGTCAAAAAGTAAGGGCAGGCAGGAACAAAGGAGGAGAAAGTGAGGATTGCAGCTGCTGGAGATCAGAGTCAAGAGTGTGGTGCTGGAAAAGCACAGCAGGTCAGGCAGCATCCGAAGAACAAGAGAACCAATGTTTCGGGCATAAGCCCTTCATCAGGATTCTCTCTCCCATTAGAAACATGGGACTGGGATATCAAAGCAATTACAGAAACGTGGCTCAGGGATGGACAGGACTGGCAGCTCAATGTTCCAGGATACAAATGCTACAGGAAGGATAGAAAGGGGGTGGGGGAAACAGGAAGGGGAATGGCGTTTTTGATCAGGAATAATATTATAGCTGTACTTAGGGAGAATATTCTTGGGAATACATCCAGGGAAATTATTTGGGTGGAACTGAGAAATAAGAAAGGGATGATCACCTTATTGGGATTGTACTATAGACGCCCCAAAAGTCAGCTGGAAATTAAGAAACAAATTTGTAAGGAGATCTGTAATCTGTAAGAATACTAGGGTGGTATGGTAGGGGATTTTAACTTTCCAAACATAGACTGGGACTGCTATAGTGTTAAGGGTTTAGATGGAGAGGAATGAACAAGAACATTTTCTGATTCAGTATGTGCATGTCCTTACTAGAGAAGGTGCAAAACTTGACCTACTCTTGGGAAATAAGGCAGAGCAGGTGACAGGTGTCAGTGGGGGAGCACTTTGGGGCCAGCGACCATAATTCTATCAGTTTTAAAATATTGATGGGAAAGGATAGACCAGATCTAAAAGTTGAAGTTCTAAATTGGATAGAGTTCTAATTTTGATAATATTAGGCAAGAACTTTCAAAAGCTGATTGGGGCAGATGTTCGCAGGTAAAGGGATGGCTGGAAAATGGTAAGACTTCAAAAATGAGTTAACATGAGTCCAGAGACAGTATATTCCTGTTAGGCTTGTAGGTGTAGAGAATGCTGGATGACTAGAGAAATTGAGGCTTTGGTTAAGAAAAAGAAAGAAGCATGTGTCAGGTATAGATAGGAGAGTTTGAATGAATCTTTAGAAGAGTTCCAGGATAAAAGCAGTAGGAGTATACTTAAGAAGGAAATCAGTAGGCAAAAAGGGGACATAAGATAGCTCTTGCAAATAGAGTTAAGGAGAATCCAAAGAGAGTTTATAAATACATTAAGGACAAAAGGGTAACTAGGGAGAGAATAGGGTCCCTCAAAGATCAGCAAGGCAGCCCTTGTGTGGAGCCACAGGAGATGGGGGAGATACGAAACAAATATTTTGCATCAGTGTTGACTGTGGAGCAGGACATGGAAGATATAGAATGTGGGGAAATAGATGGTGACATCTTGAATAATTTCCATATTACAGAGGAGGAGGTGCTGGATGTATTGAATGCATAAAAGTAGATAAATCCCCAGGTCCTGTTGGGTGTACCCTAGAACTCTGTGGGAAGCCAGGGAAGTGATTGCTGGGCCCCTTGCTGAGATATTTGTATCATTGATAGTCACAGGTGAGGTGCCGGAAGACTGGAGATTGGCTAATGTGGTGCCAGTATTTAAGAAAGGTGGTAAGGACAAGTCAGGGAACTATAGAGCAGTGAGCCTGGCATCAGTGGTGGGCAGGTTGTTGGAGGGAATCCTGAGGGACAGGATGTACATGTATTTGGAAAGGCAAGAACTGATTAGGGATAGTCAACATGGCTTTGTGCATGGGAAGTCATCTCTCACGAACTTTTTGAATTTTTTTGAAGAAGTAACAAAGAGGATTGATGAGGGCAGAGCGGGGAATGTGATCTGTGTGGACTTCAGTAAGGCGTTCGACAAGGTTCCCCATGGGAGACTGGTTAGCAAGGTTAGATCTCATGGAATACAGGGAGAACAAGCCATTTGTATTCAGAACTGGCTCAAAGGTAGAAGACAGAGGGTAGTGGTGGAGGGTTGTTTTTCAGACTGGAGGCTTGTGACCAGTGGTGTGCCACAAGGATCGGTGCTACTTTTCATCATTTATATAAATGATTTGAACATGAACATAGGAGGTATAGTTAGTAAGTTTGCAGATGACACCAAAATTGAAGGTGTAGTGGACAGCGAAGAAGGTTACCTCAGAGTGCAATGGGAACTTGGTCAGATGGGCCAATGGGCTGAGGAGTGGCAGATGGAATTAATTTAGATAAATGCGAGGTACTGTATTTTGAATAAACAAATCTTAGCAGGACTCATACACATAATGGTAAGGTCCTGGGGAGTGTTATTGATCAGAGATGCTGGAGTGCAGATTGATAGTTCCTTGAAATTAGAGTCGCAGGTAGATAGGATAGTGAAGAAGGTCTGCTTTTCTTTATTGGTGAGAGCATTGATTATAGGAGCTGGGAGGTCATGTTGCAGCTATACAGGACTTTGGTTAGGCCACTATTGGAATATTGCATGCAATTCCGGTCTCCTTTCTATGGGAAGGATGCTGTGAAACTTGAAAGGGTTCAGAAAAAACTTACAAGGATGTTGCCAGGGTTGGAGGGTTTGAGCTACAGGGGCAAGGCTGAATAGGCTGGGGCTGTTTTCCCTGGAGCATCAGAGGCTGAGGGGTGACCTTATAGAGGTTTATAAAATCATGAGGGGCATGTTTAAGATAAATCGACAAGATCTTCTCCCGGGGTGGGGGAATCCAGAACTAGAAGGCATAGGTTTAGGTTGAGAGGGGAAACACATAAAAGAGATCTAAGGGACAAAATTTTCACGCAGAGGGTGGTGCGTCTATGGAATGAGCTGCCAGAGGAAGTGGTGGAGGCTAGTACAATACCAACATTTTAAAGACAACTGGATATCAGTAGGAGAGGTTGAAGGGATATTGGCCAAGTGCTGGCAAATGGGATTAGATAAAGTTAGGATATGTGGTCAGCATAGATAAATTGGACCGAAGGGTCTGTTTCCATGCTGTATATCTATATGACTCTATAATACCCTATATTTTGCCTGGGGAGCTTACAGCCCAATGGTCTCAACATCGATTTCACCAGCTTCAAAATCCCTTCTCCACCAGCCTTATCCCATAAAACCATAAGACATAGAAACAGAAACTAGGCCATTCAGCCCATTGAGTCTGCTCCACCATTCAATCATGGATGATAAGTTTTTCAACCCCATTCTCCTGCTTTCTTCCCATAGCCCTTTATCCCCTTGAAAATCAAGAACCTATCTATCTCCATCTTAAATAAACTCAATGACCTTGCCCACAGTCTTCTCTGGCAGTGGATTTCATAGATTTGCTCTGGCTGAAGATGCTTCTCCTTATCTCTATGCTAAAATGTCTTCCCTTTACTCTAAGGCTATGCCCTCAGATCTTAATCTCTCCTACCAATGGAAAATCTTCCCAACATCCACTCTGTCAAAGTCATTCAGTATTCTATAAGTTTCAGTTTGATCCCCCGCGCACACCGCCCTCCCCCCCCCCCCCCCCATCCTTCTAAACTTCATCTAGTATACACCCGAAGTCCTCAAACATTCCTTATATGTTAAGTTTTCCAGTCCTGGGACCATTCGCATTACCCTCCTCTGAACTTGCTCCAGGGCCAGTGCATCCTTCCGGATATATGGACCCCAAAACTGCGCATCCTGCTGAAGAGCTCATGCCCGAAACATTGACTCTCCTGTTCTTTTGATGCTGCTTGACCAGCAGTGCTTTTCCAGCACCACGCTTTACGGCAATCACAATCACCCCCTACCTGCATCCACCTATTACCATCCCACCTACCCTTCCCTCAGCCACACACTCCTCCCTCTATATACGTCTATGCTCCCTCCCTCTCTTCAGTTCTGACGAAGGGTTTTGGCCTGAAACATTAACTTTTCTGCTCCTCAAATTCTGTCTGACGAGCTGTACTTTTCCAACTTCACATCTATTGACTCTAGAATCATACTTTCCTCAAATGCAGAAGTGACTTGACGCATTGCTGTAAGTAAACAAAGTCCAATTATCGTTCTCTATGACGGCACACTCAATGTGACAGCTTAATGTCCTCAGTGGTAGGTTTGTGACTAGCCACAGGCTCCCTTGTGAACAATACGTTGATTGTCTGTATTTCACTCAATGGTCAGTGCAGCTGCCTGCCCCGCTTCAATGAGGCTGTGACACAGTGTGGGGCCTTGCATCTTTGGAAAGATTGAAGATGTGAGGAAGTAGCCTACTCAGATTGATTTTAAGGTGAATTAATATAGCCCAGAGAGGCCAACACAGTGGACAACTGACACAATATCCTCTTGTGCTATCTTGCTGACTCAGCCAACTCTCAACCCAGAGCAAAATCCAGACCAGAGAGAAAGAAGAAAAACAGAGTATAGACTGCCTAACAAAGGGATGGGCAGATGGGATCATAGTGAGAGACAGACTGAAAAATGAAATAGTCTGAGAGTTGAAGAATCAGAAACACAGAGAAGGAGATGGGGAAATGAAGAGTACTCATCACTGTAAATGAATTGTGGCTGACTGAGACAACCAAGACCTAAAAGATGCAGCTACTTTACTGTGGTAGATGATGACAGAACCATTTCAAAACAGGGAAAAACCTACAAGGTCTCAATCACGCCCATCCTACCATGGTGCTTCTGTCCATGACAGTGGAAGTGACCACCACACAGTCCTTGTATAGACAAAGTCCCATCCTCACACATACTTGGAAAGGCAAGGACTGATTAGGGATAATCAACATGGCTTTGTGCATGGGAAATTGTGTCTCATTAACTTGATTGAGTTTTTGAAGAAGTGACAAAGACAATTGATGAATGCAGAGTGGTGGGCGTGATCCATATGGACTCCAGTAAACCATTTGACAAGGTTCCTGATGGCAGACTGCTGAGCAAGGTTAGATTTCGTGGAATACAGAGAGAACTAGCCATTTGGATATGGAACTGGCTCGAAGGTAGAAGACAGACAGTGATGGTGGAGGGTTGCTGTTCAGATTGGAGGCTTGTGACCAGTGGAGTACCACAAGGATCGGTGCTGGATCCAGTGCTTTTCCTCATTTATATAAATGATTTGGATGTGAACATAGGATGCATGGTTAGTAAGTTTGCAGATGACACTAAAATTGGAGGTATAGTGGACAGCAAAGAAGGTTACTTCAGAGTAAAATAGGCCAATGGCTCGAGGAGTTGCAGATGGTGTTTCATCTATATAAATGTGAGGTGCTGCATTTTGAAAACGCAAATCAGATCAGGCCATTAGTAAGGTTCTGGGGAGTGTTGCTGAACAAAGCAACCTTGGAGTGCAGATTCATAGTTCTGTGCAAATGGAGTTGCAGGTAGATAAGGTAGTGAAGAAGGTATTTGGTATGCTTTTTTGTCAGAGCATTGAGTATAGGAGTAGGGAGGTCATTTCTGGCTGTATAGAACATTGCTTAGGCCACTTTTGGAATCCTGCTATAGGAAGGATGTTGTGAAACTTGAAAGGGTTCAGAAAAGATTTACAAGAATGTTGCCAGGGTTGGAGGGTTTGATCTAAGGGGAGAAGCTGAATAGGCTGGGGCTGTTTTCCCTGGAGCTTTGGAGACTGAGGGGTGACCTTAGAGATTTATAAAATCATGAGGGGCATGGGAAGGGTGAATAGCCAATGTCATTTCCCTGGGGGTAGGGGAATCCAGAGCTAGAGGGCAGAGGTTTAAGATGAGAGGGAAAAGATTTAAAATGGACTCAATGGGCAGAGGGTGGTGTGTGTATGGAATTAGCTGCCAGTGAAAATGGTGGAGGCCGGTACTAATACAGCATTTAAATGTTGTAAGACATAACTGAAACCAACAAGTTCATTCTAAAAGATGAGAGGCTTAACAAACAATCCAGGTCTTTTTCAATATATAATTTCAGTTACATCACACTGTAAACTTCTGCTGTAACCTCTGTGTCTTGAGATCTTATACTGCACAACCACCTGATGAAGGAGCAGTGCTCCGAAAGCTAGTGCTGCCAAATAAACCTGTTGGACTATAACCTGGTGTTGTATGATTTTTAACTTTGTCCACCTCAGCCCAACATTGGCATCCCCAAATCATAACATTTAAAAGGCATCTCGATGGGTATGTGAATAGGAAGGGTTTAGATTAGAGTGGTGCTGGAAAAGCACAGCAGTTCAGGCAGCATCCGAGGAGCACTAAAATCGACGTTTCGGGCAAAAGCCCTTCATCAGGAATAGAGGCAGAGAGCCTGAAGGGTGGAGAGATAAATAAGAGGAGGGTGGGGGTGGGGAGAAAGTAGCACAGAGTACAATAGGTGCGTGGGTGAGGGGATGAAGGTGATAGATCGAGGTGAGAGAGGAGGGTGGAGTGGATAGGTGGAAAAGAAGATAGGCAGGTAGGACAGTGCTGAGCTGGAAGTTTGGGGGTGAGGTGGGGGAAGGGGAAATGAGGAAACTGTTGAAGTCCACATTGATGCCCTGGGGTTGAACTGTTCCGAGGCAGAAGATGAGGTGTTCTTCCTCCAGGCGTCTGGTGGTGAGGGAGCAGCAGTGAATGAGGCCCAGGACTTCCATGTCCTCGGCAGAGTGGGAGAGGGAGTTGAAATGTTGGGCCACAGGGCGGTGTGGTTGATTGGTGCAGATGTCCCAGAGATGTTCCCTAAAGCGGTCTGCTAGGAGGCATCCAGTCTCCCCAATGTAGAGGACACCGCATCGGGAGCAACGGACACAATAAATGATATTGGT
The DNA here is from genome assembly GCF_037043375.1 of Chiloscyllium plagiosum. NCBI lineage: Eukaryota > Metazoa > Chordata > Chondrichthyes > Orectolobiformes > Hemiscylliidae > Chiloscyllium > Chiloscyllium plagiosum. Next base: position 62,373,967 of record NW_028270161.1, read on the forward strand.
GGATGTGCAGGTAAAACTTTGATGTATGTGGAGGGCTCCTTTAGGGCCTTAGATGGAGGTGAGGGAGGAGGTGTGGGCGCAGGTTTTGCAATTCCTTTGGTGGCAGGAGAAGGTGCCAGGATGGGAGGGTGGGTTGTAGGGGGCGTGGACCTGACCAGGTAGTCACGGAGGGAACAGTCTTTGCGGAAGGCGGAAAGGGGTGGGGAGGGAAATATATCCCTGGTGGTGGGGTCCGTTTGGAGGTGGCGGAAATGTCGGCGGATGATTTGGTTTATCCGAAGGTTGGTAGGGTGGAAGGTGAGCACCAGGGGCGTTCTGTCCTTGTTACGGTTAGAGGGGTGGGGTCTGAGGGCAGAGATGCGGGATGTGTACGAGATGCGTTGGAGGGCATCTTTAACCACGTGGGAAGGGAAATTGTGGTCTCTAAAGAAGGAGGCCATCTGGTGTGTTCTGTGGTAGAACTGGTCCTCCTGGAAGCAGATACGACGGAGGCAGAGGAATTGGGAATACGGGATGGCATTTTTGCAGAAGGTAGGGTGGGAAGAGGTGTAATCCAGTTAGCTGTGGGAATCGGGTTTGTAAAAAATGTCGGTGTCAAGTTGGTAGTCATTAATGGAGATGGAGAGGTCCAAGAAGGGGAGGGAGGTGTCAGAGATGGTCCAGGTAACTTTAAGGTCAGGGTGGAATGTGTTGGTGAAGTTGATGAATTGCTCAACCTCCTTGCGGGAGCACGAGTGGCGCCAATGCAGTCATCAATGTAGCGGAGGAAGAGGTGGGGAGTGTAATTACAGAAGACGGACTGTTCTACATAGCCAAAGATGTCACTTCTGCCCCCATCATGGCCGCTTCCACAGCCACTTCCACCCCTCACAATTCCTCAAGCACCACACGTGACATCACTTCCATCCCTCACACCATCGCTGATGTTACACGCTCAGTGACTTGCACCCCCCCCACTGCCAAATAGTTGGACCATCCCATATCACCTGTCCTTCGTGGAGAAGTTTATGAAGAAAAACACCTTTTGACCACAAGTCGATCCGGAAGTGGTCAGCACGTAGTGTCCTTGAGACCCTTCAAGAAAAGGAGAAGGTGGATCCTATTGAGTGGTTCCCTGGACAGACTGTCGAAGTCATTTGGCAGAATGCCTCATCGCCAGAACTTTCCAACAAGCACCAAGACATGCTTGGTGAGAAGGGTTCTGCTGGTGAGATCCTTATGTACGCCCGGACTCACTGCCGCACCGCACGTTGCCCTCGAAGTGGCTGCGGAGGGGACGAGCCTGTCACACACCTCCTTCTGGAATGTGCCTACGCAAAGGAAGTCTGGAGGGGAATGCAGGGGTGTTTGTCGAGGTTAATCCCGAGCAGCTCCGTGATGCAGGACTCCATGCTCTACGGTCTGTTCCCCAGGACACACAACGAGGCGAACATCAACTGTGCCTGGAGGATCATCAACTCAGTGGGGTTGATGATCCCACTCTTTGGGTGGTCCGAAACCTGTTGATCTTCTAGCTGAAGGAGTTGACCCCAAGTGAGTGCTACAGACTCGCACATTCCAAGGTCCAGGACTATGTGCTGAGGGACGCACTGAAGCTGGGGGAGCTGCTGCCAAGGCACAGTGGGGAAAGGCCACCATATAAGGTCTGCCTGCCTAAGAAGAACAGGGGGCCCACCCAGTAATTAGGCTCCACTGAGGCCTTAGCAGAATAGCTGGACAGTCAATGTACAGATTTGTACAAACAAATGATTAATTCCAATCTCTATATGTAAAGAAATGGAATGTATACGTATGTATGGCATCACCAATTATATAGATATCAAAATAATTTTATGAATAAAGTATATTTTTGAAATAAAAAAATTAACAAAAGAGAGAGTCTGTTAGAAAATGTGGTTGTGGCTTAGAAACAGCAGACTATCAGCAATGAGGTCAAAGTGTTGCTGTAAAGGTCACAGTGCATTATTTGGTGAGTGTCAGGCTTCACTGAGGGAGACAAGCAGCATTAATGATTTGGAGTGGGCATTGTACATTGAGGAAACCGAGCAAAGGCTACGACAACGGATGAATGGGCACCGCACAACAATCAACAGACAGGACTGTTCCCTCCCAGTTGGGGAACACTTTAGTGGTCCAGGATATTCGACCGCAGACCTTCGGGTGACCATCCTCCAAGGCGGATTTCGGGACAGGCAGCAGCGAAAAGTGGCCGAGTCGAGGCTGATAGCAAAGTTCGTTACCCATAGGGAGGGCCTCAACCGGGACCTGGTGTTCATGTCACATTACAGGTGACCACCATTGCACTATATACACACATACACAGGCATTCCTATACACACAGACACATATATACACAGACGTGCACACAGACACCCACATACACCCTTACAGACACACACACTCCCACACTCACACATGCACCCCTTCACAGACTTAAGACACTCTACACTCACTACACACACACACACACACTTTCTCACACTCACAACCCCCACCCCAGACAGACACACACACACACACAGACAGACAAAGACCCACATGCACACATATACATATATTTTGTGGGGTGAATTTGTACTTGCAGGGTTACATTGTACTTCGCTCAAAAACCACATATATTCATGTCGAACTCTGAGCTCAAAAACTGCATGAATTTATGTAAAACTCCGTTATCTCACTTTTTAGATTAGAATCAATCTAAACATCAGGTCATAGACAGAGAACACAGGGGGCCAACACCTTCAACACATTGTCTAGCTATCACCATTGTTAACAGTTAACCTGAGAATTCAACTTTTTTTAAAAATGGTTTAGTGATTTACACATAAAAGAAGTGAAACTATTGTGGTAGTCAAACAGATGAAAGACTTAACAGACAATCAGTTTTTCAATGTATAATTTCAGTTACACCACACTGTAAATTTTTGCTATAAATTCTGTGTGTTAGGATTGAGCCCTCCACTATCACCTGATGAAGGAGCGACGCTCCGAAAGCTAGTGTGCTTCCAATTAAACCTGTTGGACTATAACCTGGTGTTGTGTGATTTTTAACTTTGTACACCCCAGTCCAACACTGGCATCTCCAAATCGTGACAAGGGGTTAACATCTTCAACATATTGCCTAGCTATCACCCATTGTTACAGCTAACCTGAGAGTGCAACTTTTAAAAAAGGTTTTGTGATTTACAGATGAAAGAAGTGAAACTGTCGTGGTATTCAAACAGATGAAAGACTTAACAGACAAACAATTTTTCAATGTATGATTTCAGTTACATCACACTATAAATTTTTGCTATAAATTCTGTGTGTTAGGATTGAGCCCTCCACTATCACCTGATGAAGGAGCGATGCTCCAAAAGCTAGTGTGCTTCCAATTAAACCTTGTTGGACTATAACCTGGTGTGTGATTTTTAACTAGCAGCATTAAGCTATGGTAAGCTAAGGTCTTCCTTCTCTTTTAATCCAGTAGTTACAACAGGGCGAGTAGTGACAGTCAGTGGAGCGGTATACTCTTCCTGTGAGATATGGGAGGTCAGGGAGAAGTAAAATGTCCCTGACAACTATGTTTGCAGAAAGTGTGTCCACTTGAAGCTCCTTTTAGACTATATGGATTGATTGAAACAGGAGGTGGACTCACTGAAGAGCATATAGGGGACTGAAAGTTTTATAGAAAGGAGTTTAATTGCAGCCAGGTAGATGGGTGACCCATAGGAGGAGGCAGGCAGGTAGTGCAGATGTTCCTGTGGCTATTCTCCTCTCAACCTGGAATACCATTTTGATACAATTGGGGGGATGGCCTCTCAGGAAATAGCAACAGCAGCAGCTAGATCAGTAGCACTATGACTTGCTTTGTTGTACAGCTGGGAGGGTCAAAGTGTAGGTGAGCATTTCTGTTCCTGGCTGCAAGATTCAAGGATGGTGCATTGCCTCCCCGGTGACAGGGTCAAGGATATCTGTGAGCAGGAACAGAAAAGGGAGGGTGATCAGCCAGAGGTCATGGTCCATATTGGTATTAATGACATAGCAGGAAGAGAGATAAGGTCTTGCAAAGGGAATTTAGGGAGTTAGGTAGAAGGTTGAAAAGCAGGACCTCTAGGATTGTAAACTCTGGATTAGTCCCTGTGCCATGCACTAATGAGGCCAGAAATAGGAAGATAAAACAGCTGAATGCATGGCTACAGAACTTATGTAGAAGGGAGGACTTCAAATATCTGGACCTCTTCCATGCAGGAGGGACCTGTACAAGAAGTGGGACTCGGGAGAGTTTAGGCTAGTGTGTTAGTTGGGAACTAGAGCAGTAGGTCACCATATGGGGTGATTGAGGACAAGGTAGAGTTTAAGTCAAGTAAGTTTAATAGGAAGAACAGGCAGGGCCACGTTAACAAACATGGCGAGACTAGTGGTCTGAAGTGCATTTATTTTAATACAAGGAGTAAAGCAGGTAAGGCACATAAGTTTAGAGTCTGGATTAGTACATAGAGGTATGAAGTTGTAGCCATTATAGAACAAGGGGCACAGTTTAAAAGTAAGCAGCTTGCCACTTAGATCCAAAATGAGGAGAAAGTAATTTATACAGAGAAAGGGTTGTGAACTATCAAAATTCTGTATCACAAAGGACTGTAGAAGCTCAGTAATTAAGTATGTTTAAGATATGGATTGACAGATTTCTGATTATCTATTATCTATTAATATGTATATGGCCATGGGGTGGATAAAAAGTACTGAAGTATTCAACCAGCCACAATTATTTTGAATGGTGCAGCAGGCTTGACTCCTGCTCTTGTCTTCCTGTGTTCACAATTCTCTATTGACTTTCAAAGAATTGATGACCTTCATAAACTTAATGCTGGCTTGGTGCCCTAGATAGATGATTGAGAGAATGGGGAAAGTCAATTATCTCACCACCTTCAACCTGACCAAAGTGCACTGACAATTTCTCTTAAACAGAGTAGGTCTGCAAACCCTGAGGGTCTTTCCTGTCATTGCAAAGGGGCAGCAGTGCATATCATATACAAGATACGATGCAGCAGTCTGCCAAAAGTCGTTGGACAACACTGTTCCAAATCCATTGCATCAGTCACCTATAGAAGGATGAGGGTAACTGACACATGTGAAAACTATCTCCTGCAGGATCCCCTCTTTGCTGGGCTAAAGGAGGAATGAAGGACAGTGCTGTACAGGGAACCACTTTAGGTATCACTGTCACTTCAATGTCACTGTGGATATACTGCAGCACAAGCAATGGCTCAAGAAGACCTCCATCTTCTCAAAGATAATTAACAATGGACAATAAGTGCTGCCTCAGCTGTAATGTCTATGTCCTACATAACTAATAAAATAAATATCAATGCGGAGACCATTAGTATTTCACCCACTGTAGTTAGTATAGATGATTGGGAATAAATTTCAGTGATTGGGAGGTAGAACAGTGACTGACTTGTTCAATTTCCCTGTTATTCTGTTCTCTAAATTGTGCCACATTGATACAAGTATATGTAGACATTTTCTAATCAACCTGTTCACCTCTGGAGCAGGTGGGTCTTGAACATGGGTTTCTTGGTAGGGACACTACCAATGAACTGCAAAACCATATCCCAATGCTTTCCAAGTGATTTTTTTAGTCGATTGAAAATGCATCAGAATGTAGATACCTCCAGTAGGGGTAGCACAGGCACTGAGAATGTGAAACTGAGCTTCCTGAAAGACAATATTAGCTATTTAACCTTTGTAATTTAAGTTACGGTGGATTGTAACCCTTTTGTCCTTATTCTTGGTAAATTCATTTTGAGATGCATGAGATTGACTGTGGTATATTTTTTAGTAGCTTTTTCCTTCTCTCTATAAGTAATTGATAGATTGTAACTGATAGACAATATTGTTGAATTGGAGAAGGAAGACATGCCTTTAAATTCAGTCCAGTCTCAGAAGCCATAGCAACAAACAGTTCACCTGGAATACCCCTGGCAGTAAGAGATGACAGACGGCTACACTGTCAGAAATTCTTATTATTTTGATCAAGTGAAGTGAGTCATCTTCAGCTTGTGGAGGAAGAACTTGCATTTATGTAGCATCTTCTCGCACTCTTAGGATATTCCAAAGTGCTTCAATGAATTGCTTCTGAAAAGTCTATCACTGTTGTTTTGAAGTCTAAGCCAAAGATAATGGCCAATTAATCTGACACCAAGAGAAGGAGAATTGCTTCAGACAGAGGACAAAATGCACTGTTCTTCACACAGAACCACTGTCTTTATTGCCTTTATAATTGACTGAACAAGCAGATAAGGACATTGAGTTTAACACCTTGTCTGAAATATGGCCTGTCCAAAATGTCAGCCAGGTGTGTGTCTCAAGTCGCTGGAGTGGAGCTCGAACACACAATCTTCAACCCACATGTACTGCCTGTAAGGGATACTTCAGATACATTTATCCATTATTCCAAATCATTTTATTTATTCAAGGGATGTTGCTAAGACTGAGAGAACCACCATTTGTTGTTCATTCCTTATTTCCCCACAATAAAATAAAGAACTGCAGAGGCTGGAAATCTGAAACAAATACCAGAAATTACTGGAGAAACTCAGCAGATCTGGCAATATCTGTGGAAAGAAAACAGAGGTATCATTTCAATTGGACTGACCCTGATTTGAGTTCTAACCTGAAAGCTTAACTTTGTTTTCTCTCCAGAGAAGCTGCCAGACCTGCTGAGTTTCATTAGCAATTTCTGTTTTTGTTCCTACTTTCCTGACACAGAGTTTGTGAGCTGAATGCCCTGCCTGCAACAATAGTAGACTCACCAACTTTAAGGGCATTTAAATGGTTATTGGATAGTCATATGGATGAGAATGGAATTGTGTAGGCTGGATGGGCTTCAGATTGGCTTCACAGGTTGACGCAACATCGAGGGCCGAAGGGCCTGTACTCCTCTGTAATGTTCTATATTCTAGTTTATAGGGTTGTTAAGAAGGCATATAGTGTGTTAGCGGTCATGAATAGGGGGGTTGAGTTTAAGAGTCACAAGGTTATGCTGGAGCTCTATAGAGCCTGGCTATACCACACTTGGAATATTGTGTTCAGCTTTGGTTGCCTCATTATACAAAAGATGCAGAAGCTTTAGAGAGAGTGCAGAGGAGATTTACTGCGATGCTGCCTGGACTGGAGGGCATGTCTTATAAAGAAAGGTTGAGGGAGCTAAGGCATTTTGGGAGCGAAGAAGGATGAGAGGTGACTTGATTGAGGTATACAAGATGTTGAGAGGCATAGATAGAGCGGATAGCCAGAGACTTTTTCCCATAGCGGAAATGTCTATCATGTGGAGGCATAATTTTAAGGTAATTGGAGGAAGACTTAGGGGCAATGTCAGAAGTAGGTTCTTTATACAGAGAGTGGCGGGTGCACTGCCAGCAGTCGTAGTAGTGTCAGATACATCAGGGACATTTTAGCGACACTTGGATAGGTATGCAGAAGAGAGTACAATGAAAGGTATGTGGGTTGGTCTGATATGTGGGATAAAAGGCCAGGACATCGAAGGCCGAGGGGTCTGTACTGTGCTGTATTGTTCTATGTTCTGTGTTCCTATGCTACAGTAAAAAAAAGCCCAGCCTATCCAGCCTCTCCTTATAACGCAAACCCTCTATTCTCAGCAACATCCCAGTAAACCTCTTCTGATCCTTCTCCAGCTTAATAATATCCCTCCGATAACAGGGTAATCAGAGCTGGACACCAGGAGAGGCTTCACCAATGTCTTGCACAACCTCAACATGACATTCCAACTTGTATTTTGAAAGACCTGAGCAATGAAGGCAAGTATGCTAAACACCTTCTCAACCACATTGTCTATATGTGACGCAAACTTCAAAGAATTAGGGACCTGAACCTCTGGGACCCTCTGATCTATAGCACCACCTAAAACTCTACTTTGTATTGTGTAAGTCCTGCCATTGTTTGTTTTACCAAAATGCAATACCTCACATTTATCCAAATTAAACTTTACCTGCCACTCTTCAGCCAATTGACCCAATTGATCAAGATCACTCTGTCTTCTTAACAACCCTATCAACTTGAGTGGCAACTCACAGGATCTATGTACTTGGACACCGAAATCTCTCTGCTCAGTGACACTACCAAGAATCTTACCATTAGCCTAGCATTCTGCTTTCCTGTTACTCCTTCCAAAGTGAATCACCTTACACCTTTCCCATTAAACTCCATTTGCCACCTGCCAGCTCAGCTTTGCTGCTTATCTGTGGCGCTCCAGATCCTGCAACATCCTGCATTATTCACAACTCCACTGACCTTAGTGTCTTCCGCAAAACTACTAAAGAAACGCAGTGGACCCAAAATAGATCCTTGTGGTACACCATTAGTAACTGGCCTCCAGGATGATTATTTCCCATCAACCACGACCCTCTGTCTTCTTTCAGCTGGTCAAGTTCTGATTCAAACCTCTAACTCACCTTCAGTCCCATGTCTCTGCATTCTGTGCAATAGCTCCTTTGGGGAACATTATCAAACACCTTACTGAAATCCATATATACCACGCCAACTGCTTTACCCTCGCCCACTTGTTTGGACAGCTTTTCAACGAACTCACAATTCTCCCCTCACCTCCATCCAAGGTGCAAATGATCCTTCCACATCTGGCAGAGATTTTCCTGCACATCCAGACATCTCATCTACTGTTGCTCCCAATGTGGTCTCCTATACATTGGGGAGACAGGACACCAACTTGTGGAACGTTTCAGAGAACATTGCTGTGACACGCGCACTAACCACCACACAGCTCTGTGGCAGAACTCTTCCAATTCAACACACAAGTCCTGGGTCTCCCCCACTACTAAACTCAAACAATCCGACGCCTGGACGAAGAAGGTCTCATTTCTAACGAAGGACGCTCCAACTGCACAGGATCAATATCGATTTCACCAGTTTCCTCATTTCCCTTCCCTCTACATTATCTCACATCCAAACCTCCAACTCAGCACCACCCTGTTAAAATGTCCAATCCTGAATATCTTCCTTCCCACCTATCCGCTCCATCCTCGTCTCTGACTTATCACCATCAACCCCGCCTTCATTTACCAATTGCATTACCAACTACCTTCCCCCGAGCCTAAACCACTCCTATTTATCTCTGAGGACCCTAGCCTCCACACTCACCACCCCCGCCCATTCCTGATGCAGAGCTTATGCTCAAAACATCGATTCTCCAGCTCCTCGGATGCTGCCCGCCAGGCAGTGCTTTTCCAGTGCCACACTTTTTGACCCCTCAAGTAGTATTAAACTGGTGTAGGCTGAATGGCCTCCTTCACTCCCTCTGGAACAGGCACATGGGAAGTGAAATGCTTTCCCCTGTTCCTGAGCAGTAGTCTCAATTCTGTGAATGATATCTCAAAGTTATGAAAGATCTTGATATCAGCACACTAAGAAATTGGAGTAGCACTGCACGAAGAAAATCAGCAATAAATATTATTCCTTTGATTTTTGGTCACTAGAAATTCCAGCAGCAGTCACTTTATGCAGATGCTCTGTTATTTTATCTCTGTTACCTTTTGTAAACAGCCCTGGGAAATACACAGCCCTGTAGTCTTCTAGCACTAGTCTCACATTCAAGAAAGAAAGATCAAAAAGATTGAAAGATTATGATCGATCCCTCAGTCACCCCATCCATTCTATCCAGACAGAATAAATATTCCCTTTTACTTTGATGTTGTAAAGTGATGTAAGGAAGTAGTTGACAGAGACTGTTTGTTCAGTGAATGTGACTAATGTCAGTCTTCATGGATTCTTATTATCCCTGTGGAGGCTTTCCATCTTTAATGACAAATTGGCTCTGTTGAATGATTTTTCCCATAGTATGAACTGGAGCTTCGCCTACAGCACTAACAGGGATTAGCAGTTCCAGAGAGAGGGGAGCAGAGATCTGAGAACAATAGAGTGGAATGTTCCAACAATGGATCAGAATCTGAAAACAATAGACTGATATGTTCCAACAATGGATCAGAATTTGAAAACAATAGACTGATACGTTCTAACAATGGATCAGAATCTGAAAACAATATAATTTAATGTTCCAACAATGGATCTGAGAAAATTAGACCGGGATAGAACATAGAACATAGAACAGTACAGCACAGAACAGGCCCTTCAGCTCACAATGTTGTGCCGACCATTGATCCTCATGTAAGGTAAAGCTAATGTACGAACCCTCAAATTTCTGTGACCATATGGGTGTCCAGCAGTCGTGTAAATATCCCCAATGACCTCGCTTCCACAACTGCTGCTGGCAACACATTCCATGCTCTCACAACTCTACGTAAAGATGCCGCCTCTAACATCCCCTCTATACTTTCTGCCAAACAGCTTAAAACTATGACCCCTCGTGTTAACAATTTCTGCCCAGAAAAAGTCTCTGGCTATCAACTCTATCTACGCCTCTCATTATCTTGTACACCTCAATTAGATCCCCTCTCTTCCTTCTTTTTTCCAATGAAAAAAGTCCGAGCTCAGTCAACTTCTCTTTGTAAGATAAGCCCTCCATTGCGGGCAGCATCCTAGAAAACCTCCTCTGAACCCTCTCCAAAGCATCCACATCTTTCCTATAATAGGGCCACCAGAACTGGACACAGTATTCCAAATAGGAGAAAATGAGGACTGCAGATGCTGGAGATCAGAGCCGAAAAATGTGTTGCTGGAAAATCACAGCAGGTCAGGTAGCATCCAAGGAGCAGGAGAATCGACGTTTCGGGCATAAACCCTTCTTCATCCAAGTCATTAATTGCACAGAGTAGAGGCCCAAGAACAGAGCCCTGTGGAACACCACTCACCACTCACTTCCAGGCAGAATACTTTCCTTCCACTACCATTCGCTGTCTTCTGTCGACCAGCCAATTCAGACAGCTAAATTTCCCTGTATCCCATTTCTCCTGACCTTCTGAACGAGCCTACCATGGGGAACGTTATCAACTGCCTTGCTGAAGCCCAAATACACCACATCCACCGCTCGACCCTCATCAACTTGTCTAGTAACATCCTCAAATAACTCCATAAGATTTGTGAGGCATGACCTGCCCCTAACAAAGCCGTGCTGACTGCATTTAATCAAGCCATGCTCTTCAAGATGGTCATAAATCCTATCCCTCAGAATGTTAACACCTTGAAGACGACAGACGTGAGACTGACTGGTGTGTAATTGCCGGGGATTTCCCTATTTCCTTTCTTGAAGAGAGCAATTATATTTTTCCTCTTCCAGTTCAGGTGCAACCCGTCCTTCATGTAAGGTTCCACCTTCCCCAGAAGGCATCCCAATTATCTACATATCTGAAGCCCTCCCTCTTACACCAGCTGCGCAGCCACGTGTTCAGCTGCGCCTGATCGCTGTTCCTCGCCTCGCTATCTCGTGGCACCGGTAGTAAACCCGAGAACAGTACTCTGTTCGTCCTGCTCTGCAGCTTCCACCATAACTCCCTGAAATCACTTTTTATATCCTCAATCCTTTTCCAGGCTATATCATTGATGCCAGTATTAACACGATTTCTGGCTGTTCGCCCTCCCCTTTCAGAATCTTATACACCCGATCGAAGACTTCGCGGACCCTGGCACCAGGGACGCAACATACCTTCCGGGAATCCCGATCCTGACCACAAAATCTCCTGTCAATTCTCCTAACAATCGAATCTCCTACCATTACCGCTTTTCTATTCTGCCCCCTTCCCTTCTGGGCTACAGTGCCAGAGAACTGAACACTATGGCTTTCCTCTGGTAGGTCATCCCCGCCCCAGCATATACTTATTGCAGAGGGGAATGTCCACAGGGGATCTCTGCACTGTCTGTCTGTCCACTTTCCTCCCCCTGACTGACAATAGACAATAGACAATAGGTGCAGGTGTAGGCCATTCTGCCTTTCGAGCCTGGACCACCATTCAATATGATCATGGCTGATCCTTAATCAGTATCCTGTTCCTGCCTTATCTCCATAACCCTTGATTCCACAATCCTCAAGAGATCTATCCACCTCTTTCTTAAATGAATCCAGAGACTGGGCCTCCACTGCCCTCTGTGGCAGAGCATTCCACACAGCCACCACGCTGTGGGTGAAGACGTTTCTCCTCATCTCTCTCCTAAATGGTCTACACCGTATTTTTAAGCTGTGACCTCTGGTTCGGCACTCACACATCAGCGGAATAATGTTTCCTGCCTCCAGAGTGTCCAATCCTTTAATAATCTTATATGTCTCAATTAGATCCCCTCTCAGTCTTCTAAACGCAAGGGTATACAAGCCCAGTCGCTCCAGTCTTTCAGTGTAAGGTAATCCTGCCATTCCAGGAATTGATCTCGTGAACCTACGCTGCACTCCCTCAATAGCCAGAATGTCTTTCCTCAAATTTGGAGACCAGAACTGCACACAGTACTCCAGGTGTGGTCTCACCTTGGCCCTGTACAGCTGCAGAAGAACGTGTTTGCTTCTATACTCAATCCCTCTTGTTATGAAGGCCAGCATGCTATTAGCCTTCTTCACTACCTGCTGTACCTGCATGCTTACCTTCATTGACTGGTGTATAAGAGCACCCAGATCACTCTGTACTGCCCCTTTACCTAAATTGATTCCATTTAGGTAGTAATCTGCCTTCCTGTTCTTGCCACCAAAGTAGATAACCATACATTTATCCACATTAAACTGCATCTGCCATGCATCTGACCACTCACCTGACTTGTCCAGGTACCCTGTAATCTCCTAACATCCTCATCACATTTCACCCTGCCACCCAGCTTAGTATCATCAGCAAATTTGCTAATGTTATTACTAATACCATCTTCTATATCATTAACATATATTGTAAAAAGCTGCGGTCCCAGTACTGATCCCTGCGGTACCCCACTGGTCACTGCTTGCCATTCCGATGGCAACCTATCTATCCTTATCCTGAGCTTCAAGAGTGACCAACTATTGGTAACTTCTCTCAATTAACCCCTCAGCCTCCCGAATGATCCGCAGTTCATCCAGCTCCAGCTCCAAGTTCCTACCACGGTTTTCAAGGAGCTGGAGTTGGGTGCACTTCCCACAGATGTCTCTCACCTGCCACATTCTGCAGGAGGATCAAGCAACTGCCCTAGCATCCATACCCCACTTATCTGAACGCTCACACAGTAGTAAACAAGAAAGCTTAATTCAATTGCTGTAAAATCAAGCAATAAACTTATATTCAATAAAGGAAGTTTAGAAATGAACCGTACCTTATTAACTTGGTTAGAGGAGGAGGGCAGGTGGGAGACACTACGGTAGTTGTGCCTCAGGTTTAGCCGCCTTGCTAATATATATGGTCACTTACTTTCCTTCCTGGCAGCCCCTCTGGTCCGCGTCACTGCCGCCGCTGCTCCCGCTCCTACTGTGGACTACTGGTAATAAATTTTACAAATCTCCCTTACCTTAGCTGTAGCCTTCCTGGTTCGCTTTACCTCCGCTGCTGCTCCCACTCAAAAAGGTCGCTGGCGTCGAAGAGTAAATACTTATACTCACTCCTTTCCTTCACGGCGGCCCCTCTGTTCCGCATCACTTCCGCCTCTGCTCTCGCGCCTACACTTGTTGCTGAGCAGGTACTGCTTGATAGCACTGTTGATGACCCCTTCCATCATTTTACTGTTAGTGGACAGTAGACTGATGGCCGTGTTGAATTTGTCCTGCCTGTTATGACAAATTTGTCCTGACTGAAGAATTTTGTGAAAGCTTCAGCCTTATCTTTTGCACTGATGTTCTGGGCTCTTTCATCGTTGAAAATGGGGATATTTATGGAGACGCCGACTCTGGTGAGTTGTTTAATTGTCCACCACCATCCACGATCTGATCGGAAGGACTGCAGAGCTTAGATCTGATGGATTGGTTGTGGGATCGCTTAGCTCTGTCTGTACCTTGTTCTTTTTGCTGCTGTCTGTCTGCTTGGAAACTTAAGCAGATTAATATTTTGTCTATATATATATACCTGGTTCAGCTCCTAGCCTGCCCTCCTGCATTCTCCATTGAAGCAGAGTTGATCCTCTGGCTTGATAGTAATGGTTGAGTGGTGGATATGCTGGACCATGACGTTACAGATTGTGTTGGAGTACAATTCTGCTATTGATTGTCCACATTGTCACATGGATTCTCAGTCTTGAGTTGCGAGATCTGTTCGAAGTCTGCACCATTTAGCATGTTGATAGTGCCACACAACATAATAGAGTTTATTCTCAAGGAGAAGTTGACACTTTCTCTCCACAACGACAGTTTGGTGGTCACTTTTACAGTTACTGTCATGGACAGATACATCTGCAGTTGATAGATTAGTAAGGATGATGTTAGGTAAGTTTTTATCCCTGTCATTCATTCCCTCACCACCGGCTGCAGACCAAATCTAGTAGCTATGCCCTTCAGGGCCCAACCAGCGTGATCAGTAGTTCTGCTGCCAAACTACTCTCGGTGGTCTACTTTGAAATCCCACATCCAGAATACTTTTGGTGTCCTTTCCACAGTTAGTGTTTTAACAAGAAGGAGTACTGGTTCAGATGAGGAACGATGTTACGTGGTAATCAGTAAGAGGCTTCTTTGGCCACATTTAACCTGAGGTCATTTCCCATCCGGATCACACTGAGCTGCCCCCTCTGCTGGATCAGTCCTTTGCTTTAAAATCACGCAATAAACTTATATTCAATAAAGGAAGTTTAGAAATGAACCGTACCTTATTAACTTGGTTAGAGGAGGAGACACTGCAGTAGTAGTGCCTCGGGTTTAGCCGCCTTGCTAATAAGGGTCGCTTACTTACCTTCCCGGCAGCCCCTCTGGTCCATGTCACTTCTACCGCTGCTCCCGCTCCAACTGTGGAGAAAAAACACCACTGGCCACTACCGGTAATTAATTTTACAAATCTCCCTTACATGAGCTGTAGCCTTCCTGGTTCGCCTTACCTCCGCTGCTGCTCCCACTGAAAACGGTCGCTGGCGTTGAAGGGTATGGATCAGAAACTCAGAACATTAAACTGGAGTTTTACAGCAAAAGCCAAGAGTTATTCATTTATGTTTGATATCTTCCTCCATATTATGAACAGATTTCATTATCGTCGTGAAACTTGTACGCAGTTTTGGTTTTTATTGTTTTGATTATCATTGGTGCCCCGGGTAAGTCTCACTGTTCATAGAACATGGAATATAGAAATGTACACCACAGAACAGGCCCTTTGGCCCACGATGTCGTACCTAGGATTAGTCCTAATGTAAAATAAAATAACTTAACCTACACACTCCTCAATTCACTGCTATCCATGTGACTGTCCAGCAGTCGCATAAATGTCCCTAATGACTGTGCTTCCACCACCACCACTGGCAACGCATGCCATGCATTCATAATTCTTTTGCAGAAAGATCCCTTCATCTGATGTCCCCTCGATACCTTATTCCTAATATCTTAAAACTATGACCCCTCGTTCCAAGCTCTCCTGCCACGGCTATTGACTCTGTCCATTCCTGTCATTATTTTGAACACCACGATCAGATCACCTCTCTTCCTCCTTTTCTCCAGAGAGAGAATTCTGAACTTTTAAAACATCCCTTCAAAAGGCAAGCCCTCCAGTACAGGCAGCATCCTGTTAAACCATCTTTGCACCCTGTCCAAAGCCTCTGTATCTTTCCTAGAATAGAGCGACCATAACTGGACACAATATTCTAAGTGTGGTTTCATCAGGGACATGTACAACTGTAACAAAACCTCGCGGCTCTTAAACTCGATCCCCGTGTTAATGAAAGCCAAAACACCATATACTTTCTTTACAACCCTATCCACTTGCCAACTTTAGTGATCTATGTACTTGAACACTAAGATCCCTTTGTTCCTGCACACTGCCAAGAACCCTGTTCTTCATCCTATATTCAGCATTCGAGGTCGACTTTCCAAAATGCATCACTTCGCATTTATCCAGGTTGCATTCCATTTGCCATTTCTCAGTCCAGCTCTGCATCTTGTCAATGTCGCGCTGCTGCCTGCAACATCCCTCAATACTATCAAAGGCACCGCCAACCTTTGTGTCATCCGCAAATTTACTAACCAACCCCTCAACCTCCTTATCCATGTTATTTTTATAAAGTCCAAAGAGCAGAGGCCCAAGAACTCTGAGTCCAGAGCCCTGCAGGACCCAATCAGCACTGACCTTCTGGCAGAATACTTTCCAGCCAGAACCATGCTCTTCCTTCTGTCAGCCAACCAATTCTGAATCCAGATAGCCAAATCGCCCTGTATCCCATTGTTCCTGACTTTATGAATGAGCCTACCATGCAGAACCTTGTCAAATGCCTTACTGAAGTCATGTACACTACATCTACTGTTCGAATTTCGTCGACATGGCTTGTCACCTCCTGAAAGAAAGTTCTGTTAATATTTCTATAACCTATGTATGACTGTATTATAGTTCTTCTCATTTACTCTGCCCTTCTTGGCGCTGTTACGGTCCCTTCTGAGAGTCAGAGTCCAGATATTCACTCTTCAAGCCACAACTAACCGCATCAGGCAATTGTTCATTCACTCTCTTCCTCTTTGCTTCTGGCAATACCCCTGTTGAACTGATAGTTTCAGCTCTGATCTCTGACAGAAGGCAATGTTGCTTCACTGCCCTAGTTGTTTAAATATTGCGAACATGGAGGTCATTGTCTTCTGTCCTGGTTACAAACTCCACTTTCTTCCTCTGACACCATCCCATGCTTGCCCAATATCTAAGGCTGGAACAGACAAGTTACAACTGTGGTGATCGCTTTGACCATGAGCTGATTCCTGACACCATACACTTACCATTCCTATTTTCAAAGAATGCCACCTGGAGAAAATACTTCACTGGTTCATCCCATCTGCAATTTGAACCTTGAGCTATGAAATGCATTCATAATGTTGGCAATAAGCTGCTGCTGACTCTCCCAGCTTCAAATCTGCAGAAGCAAATCTGATTTGAGACTTCACCCACATATCTGAATTCACGCTAAATTCCCATCTCTGTGTCATCCCTGTGCAGACTGAACTATATTGCTATTGGATCCGTCAAGGCCTTTATTTTAATATTCTCATGCACATCCTCACATTTGTCCATGAAACATCTCTCTGTCTCTTTCTGACCATTATAACAATTATTGCCAGTTGTTCATATGTAAACTAATTTCCTCCATGTGTGTTCTCTCTCAGACAATTATTTTCAAATCACCGCTCCAGACCACACATGCATGCACGCATAAAACCACTTGCCTTGAGCTGATGCATGGTGGTACAGAGATGTACATTTTTTGGAGCCCATTTACTGTCATTCATAATATGGGCTGCAAATCGGCCCATGCTTGGTAGAAATCCAGCTCAAGTATAGCAGCAAGAAAATGGCAAAGGTTTGCAATACTCCTCATGCCGAACAGATAGTCCAACTTACTGAGCAGTACACTGGTATCATCTGCACAACTTCCCATGCTGGGCTGTTACCTTGGCCCAACTTTATGATGTCTGGAATGGTTCCGTGGGGAGATTCAGAATTGGATGTAACAAACGATCAATCTGTATCTGCTCCAGCAGCTATATCACTCCACATCTGTCAGGCTTACTCTGTAACTGTTCCAGCAGTGATATCACTCCCAATCTGTCAGGGTTACTCTGTAACTGCTCCAGCAGCGATATCACTCCCCATCTGTCAGTCCCACTCTATATCTACTCCAGCTGTGATATCACTGCCCATCTGTCAGGCTTACTCTGTAACTGCTCCATCAGCGATATCACTGCCCGTCTGTCAGGCTCACTCTGTAACTGCTCCAGCAGCGATATCACACCCTATCCATCAGGTTTACTCTGTAACTGCTCCAGCAGCTATATCACTCCCCATCTGTCAGTCCTACACTGAAAATGCTCCAGCAGCTGTATCACTGCCCATCTGTCAGGCATACTGTGTAACTGCTCCATCAGCTATATCACTCCCCATCTGTCAGGCCTAATGTATAACTGCTCCAGCAAACACATCACTCCCCATCTGTCACACCTACTCTGTTACTGATCCATATTTTATATCACTCCCAATATGTCTGGCCCAGTCCATAATTGCTCCAGTAGCTATATCACTCCCCATCTGTCTGAGCTTCTCCAGTCCTCACAGACTGTGGAGGCCATTGTCTCAATAATCTGCTCCAGACCCTGAAAGTCTCCGTGTACTCAGTGTACATCTCCAGCCACAGCAACACTGTACATCTCTGTCTGCCAGTCCACTCTCTCCAGCACCTCAAACGCTGTCTGTTTGTCTGACTCGGCAACTGTCCCTCTGCGTTCCCTATTACGGTCCCTAAAATTATTCTTGTATCTGTAACTCTTTGTGATATACCTAAGTGATTTGGAGGAAGGTGTAGATTTCTCATTCGCGGTTTGTCGATGCGACAAAGGTGGGTGGAGTAGCAGATAGTGAAGGGGACTGTCAGAGAATGCAGCAGAATATAGATAGCTTGGAGAGTTGGGCATAGAAATGGCAGATCTAGTTCAATCTGGACAAATGTGAGGTGATGTATTTTGGAAGATGCAATCGCAAAGCGATCAATACAGTAAATGAAAAAGTCCTGGCGAAAGAAAATGTACGAAAAGAGCTAGGTGTGCAGGTCCATTGCTTCCTCAGTAGAGTGGTCAAGAAGTCATGCTTTCCTTCATCGGATGACGTATTGAGCACAAGGATTGGCAGCTCATGTTACAGTTGCACAGGACTTTGCTTCGGCAACATTTCGAATGCTGCCTACATTTCTGGTCACCACATTAACAAAAGGCTGTGGACGCTTTGCAAAAGGTGCAGTGGAGGTTCACCTGAATGTTGCCTATTATGGAGGGTGCTAGCTATGAAGAGAGATTGAGTAGATTAGGATTAGTTACATTGGAAAGGAAGAGGTTGAGGGGGACCTGTTTGAGGTAGACACAATCATGAGTGTTATTGACACGGTGGACAGCAAGAAACATTTTCCCAGAGTCGAGGACTCAATTATTAGGGGTCATGAGTTCAAATTGAGAGGGGAAATGTTTACGGCAGATATACTTGGAAAGTTCTTTAAGCAGAGGGTGGTAGGTGCTTAGAATGCATTGCCAGCAGAGGTGGTAGGGAAGGCAGCAGTAGCGTCAGTGAAGATGTATCTAGACAGCTATATGAATGGGAAGGGAGCAAAGGGATATAGATCGTTAGAAAATAGGTGGCAGGTTTAAATACAGGATCTGGATCGGTGCAAACTTGGAGGGCTGAAGGACCTGCTCCTGTGCTGTAATTTCTTCGTTCTTTGATCTTTTTTCTGCAACTCTCACTCTGCGTTCCGTATTACTGTTTCTGTGAACTCCTACAGCTCCAACATCACTCTTTATCTGTGTTGTTTTCTCCAGTCCTCAAAGTGTGCTGAAATTATAATTCTCCCTATTTGTGTTATCCTCTGACGTCTCTGCAACCTTTCTGATCTGTAAAACCCACTCCACTGCCTGTAACTTTTCTCATCCAGTTCCTACAACACCCACTATCTGTAACACCCTCCCGTCCTTATCGCCCACCCTGTCAATGCACGCTTCTCCAGTATCTCCATGCATCGACTGATCTGTATCACCATCTCCAGTTCTTATCCACCAATCTGCGTAAACATCACCTTCCCCTACAACCCTCCCTACAACAGCAACCTCCTCCAATTTGTGCAATGCTCCCTATCTAACTGTCTCCAGGCCTTAATGCTGTTCCTGTGTCTGTAAGCTTTGCCAGATTCTCCAGCCTTCCCATTGATATAACATCCAGATCCTCAGCATCCGATATCATTAAATGCCTTCATTCACTGGAGCCTTCCAGATCTCTGTTAGTGCCTCAATTCTACACAACTCTCTTTGACTATGTAAATAGCACCATTCCATAAAATTCTCCCCATCTGTGTAAACTACCCCCATCCTACACTGAGAAACCTCATTGTCCTTTTAATCACCTGTAGTCCTTTCAGATCTCCCTGTGTCTTTCCTGACTCCAGTGCCTACAGCTCATCTCATGTTGTAACTCCTCTTGCTCAAATGTTGCTCCCCATCTCTGTGATATTCTTCAGTCCCTGCAATTCTCTTTCTTTTTCTCCAGACCTTCCAATCCCCCTAATCTATGTGAGGTTATTGATGTGTTGCTGGAAAAGCGTAGCAGGTCAGGCAGCATCCAAGGAGCAGGAGAATAGACGTTTCAGGCATAAGCCCTTCTTCAGGAGTGAGGAGGGTCTGCCAAGCAGGCTAAGATAAAAGGTAGGGAGGAGTGACTTGGGGGAGGGGCGTTGGGAATGCGATAGGTAGAAGGAGGTTAAGGTGAGGGTGATAGACCGGAGAGGGGGTGGGGGCGGAGTGGTCGGGAAGAAGACTGCAAGACGGCGGTGCTGAGTCCGAGGATTGGGACTGAGATAAGGTGGGGGTAGGGGAAATGAGGAAGCTGGAGAAATCTGCATTCATCCCTTGTGGTTGGAGAGTTCCTAGGCGGAAGATTAGGCGCTCTTCCTCCAGGCATCGTGTTGCCATGGTCTGGCGATGAAGGAGGCTAAGGGCCTTTATGTCCTTGGCGGAGTGGGAGGGGGAGTTAAAGTGGTCAGCCATGGGGCGGTTGGGTTGGTTGGTGCGGGAGTCCCAAAGGTGTTCTCTGAAATGTTCCGCAAGTAGGTGGCCTGTCTCCCCAAAATAGAGGAGGCCACATCGGGTGCAGCGGATGCAGTAAATGATGTGTGTGGAGGTGCAGGTGAATTTAGAACATAGAACATAGAACAGTACAGCACAGAACAGGCCCTTCAGCCCACGATGTTGTTCCGACTACTGATCCTCATGTATGCACCCTCAAATTTCTGTGGCCATATGCATGTCCAGTAGTCTCTTAAATGTCCCTAATGACCTTGCTTCGACAACTGCTGCTGGCAACGCATTCCATGCTCTCACAACTCTCTGTGTAAAGAACCCGCCTCTGACATCCCCTTTATACTTTCCTCCAACCAGCTTAAAACTATGACCCCTCGTGTTAGTCATTTCTGCCCTGGGAAATAGTCACAGGATAGCGATTCTATGCCTCTCATTATCTTGTATACCTCAATTAGGTCCTCTCTTCTCCTCCTTTTCTCCAATGAAAAAAGTTTGAGCTCAGTCAACCTAAGATAAGCCCTCCAGTCCAGGCAGCATCCTGGTAAACTTCCTCTGAACCCTCTCCAAGGCATCCACATCTTTCCTATATTAGGCCGACCAGAACTGGACGCAGTATTGCAAGTGCGGTCTAACCAAAGTTTTATAGAGCCGCAACAAGATCTCACGACTGTTAAACTCAATCCCCCTGTTAATGAAAGCCAAAACACCACATGCTTTCTTAACAAACATGTCCATTTGGGTGGCAATTTTAAGGGATCTATGTACCTGCACACCAAGATCCCTCTGTTCCTCCACACCAGAATCCTATCCTTAATCCTGTACTCAGCTTTCAAATTCGACCTTCCAAAATGCATCAACTCGCATTTATCTATGTTGAACTCCATCTGCCACCTCTCAGCCCATCTCTGTAACCTGTCAATGTCCCACTGCAGCCTACAACAGCCCTCTATACTGTCAACGACACCTCCAACCTTTGTGTTGTCTGCAAACTTGCTGGCCCATCCTTCAATCCCCTCATCCACGTCATTAATAAAAAGTACAAACAGGAGAGGCCCAAGGACAGAGCCCTGTGGAACACCACTCACCACAGACTTCCAGGCAGAATATTTTCCTTCTACTACCACTCGCTGTCTCCTATTGGCCAGCTAATTCTGTATCCAGACAGCTATGTTCCCCTGAATCGCATTCCTCCTGACCTTCTGAATGAGCCTACCATGGGGAACCTTATCAAATGCCTTGCTGAAGTCCATATACACCACATCTACAGCTCGAACCTCATCGACGTTTCTAGTCACATCCTCAAATAACTCGATAAGGTTTGTGAGGCATGACCTGCCCCTCACAAAGCCGTGTTGACTGCATTTAATCAAGTCATGCACTTCCAGATGGTCATAAATCCTATCCCTCAGAATTCTTTCAAACACCTTATAGACAACAGACGAGAGACTTAGTGGTCTGTAATTGCCGGGGATTTCCCTATTTCCTTTCTTGAAGAGAGGAATTACATTTGCCTCTCTCCAGGCCTCAGGTACGACTCCAGTGGAGAGCGAGGATGCAAAGATCTTCGCAAGTGGCGAAGCAATTGCATTTCTCGTTTTCCAAAGCAGGCGAGGACAAATCTCGTCCGGGCCTGGCGACTTGTCAATCTTAATGCTTGACAAAATTTTCAGCGCATCAGCTTCCTCTATCTCTATCCATTCCAGCATGCACACCTGCTCTTCAAAGGTTTCATTCACTACAAAGTTCGTTTCTTTCGTAAATACAGAAGCAAAAAACTAATTTAGGGCTTCCGCTACCTCCTCAGACTCCACACACAAATTCCCTTTGCTATCACTGATCGGCCCTACTCTTACTTTGACCATTCTCTTATTCCTCACATAAGTGTAAAATGCCTTTGTGTTCTCCCTAATCCGTTCTGCCAAGCCTTTCTCGTGCCCCCTCCTGGCTCTCCTCAGACCATTTCTGAGCTCCTTCCTCGCCTGCCTGTAATCCTCTAGAGCTGAGCTTGACCCTAGCCTCCTCCATCTTATGTAAGCTACCTTTTTTCCTTTTGACGAGAAGCTCCACCGCTCTCATCATCCAAGGTTCCTTTATCTTACCACTTCTTACCTGTCTCAGAGGGACATATTTATTCATCACTTGCAACAACTGTTCCTTAAACAGTTTCCACATGTCTATAGTGCCTTTACCATGGAACAATTGCTCCCAATCCATGCTTCCTAACTCATGTCTAATCGCATCATAGCTTCCTCTTCCCCAATTAAGTATCCTCCCATTTTGCCTAATCCTCTCCTTCTCCATAGCTATGTAGAATGTGAGGTAGTTGTGGTCACTATCACCAAAATGCTCTCCCACCACAAGATCTGATACCTGCCTCGGCTCGTTTCTGAGCATCAAGTCCAGAATGGTCTTTCCCCTTGTCGGCCTGTCAACGTACTGACGGATATGGAAAGATCCCTTGGGGCCTTGGAGGGAAGTGAGGGAGGAGGTGTGGGCGCAAGTGTTGCATTTCTTGTGGTTGCAGGGGAAGGTGCCGGGATTGGAGGTTTGGTGGGTGTGTGGACCTGACGAGGGAGTCACGGAGGGAGTGGTCTTTCCAGAACGCTGATAGGTAAGGGGAGGAAAATATATCCTTGGTGGTGGGGTCTGTTTGGAGGTGGCAGAAATGATGAAGGATGATACGATGTATCTGGAGGTTAGTGGGGTGGTAGGTGAGGACCAGTGGGGTTCTGTCAACCTGCACTCCCGGCACCTTCCCCTGCAACCGCAAGAAATGCAAAACCTGTGCCCACACACCCCCCTCACTTCCCTCCAAGGCCCCAAGGGATCCTTCCATATCCGTCATAAATTCACCTGCACCTCCACACACATCATTTACTGCATCCGCTGCACCCGATGTGGCCTCCTCTACATTGGGGAGACAGGCCGCCTCCTTGCAGAATGTTTCAGAGAACACCTCTGGGACACCCGCACCAACCAACCCAACCGCCCCGTGGCTGAACACTTTAACTCCCCCTCCCACTCCGCCAAGGACATGCAGGTCCTTGGCCTCCATCGCCAGACCATGGCAACACGACGTCTGGAGGAAGAGCGCCTCATCTTCCGCCTAAGAACCCTCCAACCACAAGGGATGAATGCAGATTTCTCCAGCTTCCTCATTTCCCTTCCCCCCACCTTATCTCAGTCACAAACCGTGAACTCAGCACCGCCTTCTTGACCTGCAATCCTCTTTCCGACCACTCCACCCCCACCCCCCTCCGGCCTATCACCCTCACCTTAACCTCCTTCCACATATCGCATTCTCAACGCCCCTCCCCCAAGTCCCTCCTCCCTACCTTTTATCTTAGCTTGCCTGGCAGACCCTCCTCATTCCTGAAGAACGTCTTATGCCCGAAACATCTATTCTCCTGCTCCTTGGATGCTGCCTGACCTGCTGCGCTTTTCCAGCAACACATTTTTCAGCTCTGATCTCCAGCATCTGCAGTCCTCACTTTCTCCTAGTGATGTTGTTGATTCCTTTCAGCATGTTTAATTCCTGCAGCAGTCTCCAACCCTTCAATGCATCATGTCCCTCTAACCTCCTCAAATACTACAGCTTTGCAATATCTTCCAGCATCTACAACGCTCTTGATTTCTGTAACCTCATCCAGAACAGTACACCACATCTCTGCATAAATGAGGGGAATGCTGCAAACCTGGCTCCACAGCCCTCACTAACTCTCTGAAATCCTGCTATCCGAACACCGTCAGCATCTCCGGCTCCTCCAATCCCTACAATTCTCCCTGCCTCTGTGAACTGATCCTGCCCCTTCGAACCTTCCTAACTCATTAAATTCCTGCACAGCCAACAAACATCCCTATCAGTATAAGGCCTAGCCCCTACCTCTGTAGCTCCTACAGCTCTAACTACTACCCTCCCTATCATTGTAACTCCTTCTGGACTGATAGCCCTGTACCTCTCTGTGACATTTTTCATCCCAACAACCTTTCTGGTCATGAACCACGAAAAGTGACCTCAACCCACCCGAATTCTGTAACATCCTCCAGTCTCTACAACGCTGCTTTTCTTTGTAACCTTCCCTCGTGCCTGTATTCCCCTTTATCTCCGGTTAGAGATCCTTCTTCAGTGTAATAACGTCTCAGTACAAATCCTGTAAGAACTCCAAAGAATCCTCGATGCATCATTAAATTTGTCTAATTTTCTACATTCTCATGAGTTCAATTTCAACCTTCTCCACCTTTTCTCAACTGTATCCCTCCATTTTGAGGAACAGTGTGGTGAAACTTCTCTGGGCTGCCTCCAATGCAAGAACATTTTCTCTCTAGGTAGGGGACTAGACTTGCTCAGAGTATTCTCAGTGTGGGCTGACTGGAGCCCTTAATACTTGTTACAAGCCTTCCCTATTTGTATTCTCCATTCCCTTTGGAATCAATGCCAGCATTCCATTTGCCTTCTCTATGACCTGTTGATCCTGTATACCACCTTTCTGAGATTTATACACAAGGATCCCCAAGTTACTCTGTGGTGTAGCTTTCTGCAGTCGAGCTGAAACCAAAAGTGACCGTAATAATCAGGAAAGTGTTGGTAAACGATGGTAAACTATATACCAGAAATGATAACTGGAAAATTGGAAACCTCATGAAGAAGCACAGACCGTAACGCCATCTAGATGGCACTAAGGCACCATACTGCCTCAGTGATTAGCACTGCTGCCTCACAGCGCCAGCGATCCGGCTTCTATTCCAGCCTTGGACTGTTGGCAATGTGGAGATTTTACATTCTCCCTGCGTCTGTGTGGGTTTCCTCCAGGTGTTACTGTTTCGTCCCACAGTCCAAAGGATTGCAGGTTAGGTGAGTTGGCCATGGGAAATTGTCCACCCTGTAAGTTTTCTGTAATTCTATGATCAGATATAGGAGTAGGCCACTTGGACCATCGAGTCTATTCCACTATTCAATTATGGCTGAATTGTTTTTCAACCCCGTTCTCTTACCTACCACTTGTAACCCTTGATTCCCTTACTCATCACGAACCTATCTATCAGGTGAAAGTGAGGACTGCAGGTACTGGAGATTAGAGTCGACAGAGTGGTGCTGGAAAAGCACAACAGGTCAGGAAGTATCCGAGCACGAGAATCGACGTTTTGTGCAAAAGTCTGTCATCAGCCCTTTTCTGACGAAGGGCTTTTGACCGAAAATTCTATTCTTCTGCTCCACAGATGCTGCCTGACCTGCTGTATTTTTCCAGCACCACATCCTGATAAGAGCCTATCTATCTCTGAGTTAAATACACTGAATTATTTATATCCACATCCTCCTGAGGCAATAAGTTCCACAGATTCGTCACCTTCTGGTTGAATAAATTGTTCCACATCTCCACTCTAAAGGGGCGTTCCTTCACTCTGAAACTCTCTCATTGGGCCTAAATCTCTCTTAATCATGGAGACATCTTCCCCATGTCCGCTTCTATCCAGGTCCCTCAGTATTTTATACGTTTGAATCCGATTCTGCCACCCGCACTGAAACCTCATCGAGTGCAGACCCAGTATCTTCACTGCTCCTCATATGACAAGTATTTCATTCCTGGGATCTTTCTGAGTAACCTGTTTCCATTATCCCCTCACATCCCTCATCCAGACTGTTAATGTATAGCATGTACAGTGTGGTCCAAACACTGACCGCTGTGGAGCTCCACTTGTCATTGGCTGACTCCTTTATACCCGCTCTCTGTTTTCTGACAGTGCTATGCATATTGTTCTGAGAGCGAGATGTCATTTCACAAACACTGGTTGATTTGTTTTCATGTCTGTTATAGACAACAGGGTAGATAAAACGGAGGAATGGTTTATTGGATTTTCAAGGTCCCACTGAAGAGGTCTATAAGCAAGATTGAGACTTGTGGATGAAATATACTGGCATGGATTGGGAATTCTTCAACAGACAGAAAACTAAGCGGGATTAAATGGATTAGTGCTTGACCCCCAACTAATCTCAAATGGATTTGATGGATGGACAAAATCTAATGTTCCATATTTGTTGGTGATACAAAATTAGCTGGGAATGTGGGTTGTATGGAGGAAGCAAAGGGGACGTGAACAGTCTGTGAATTGCCCACTTTTAATTCAATGATGTGATGTGGCCATCAGTGGCAAGGCCATAATTTCTTTCCCATCTGTAATTAACTGGAGAAGTTGATGGTGAGCTGCTTTCCTGACCCACTGCAATGCTTTGGGTATAGGGACAGACACAGTGCTGGGAGGATGGAGTGTGGTTTGGAGGGTACCTTGGAAATGCCGGATTTCCTGTGCACCTGGAACTCCTGTAATTCTAAGTTATAGTTGTTCCGAGTTTGTGAAGTGTTGTTGAAAGTGCCTTCCTGAGTGACCTCAGTGCAGCTCATTGATTTATTTTTAAAAATCCTTCCTTCATTCATTCCTTCATGGACATGAGCATTGTTGGCTTTTGAGTTGTCCCTGAGAAAGTGGTGGTGCGCTGCTTTCTTGAGTGACTACACCAGCCGTTTGAACTGTTGCTATCTGTGTACCCTCAAGCAGGCGCTGCAACACTCCTTATATCTGTAACATATTCCACACATGCCAATGTAACAGCATACAGACCATGCAGCTCTCTCTTTATAGGTGACATACTCCTCTAACTACAACTCTTACAGTTCCTCACAATATCTCAGCTCATCCATTCCCTTCTGCACTGTTGATCTTCCAAATTGATATTATTCCTGTTTAAACTTCTGATCTTCTTACAAAGTCCGTGCAGGCAGGACCCGGCAGCAGAAAAGTGTT
The DNA here is from genome assembly GCF_037043375.1 of Chiloscyllium plagiosum. Classification (NCBI taxonomy): domain Eukaryota; kingdom Metazoa; phylum Chordata; class Chondrichthyes; order Orectolobiformes; family Hemiscylliidae; genus Chiloscyllium; species Chiloscyllium plagiosum. Next base: position 62,401,397 of record NW_028270161.1, read on the forward strand.
TCTATGATTCCCAGGTATGATGGATGGACAAAATCAAATATTCCACATTTGTTGGTGATACAAAATTAGCTGAGCATGTGGATTGTATGGAGGAAGCAAAGGGAACGTGAACAGTCTGTAAATTGTCCCCTTTTAATTCAATAATGGGATGTGGCCATCAGTGGCAAGTCTTTTTTAAATTTGTAGCCTCTCAGTATCTGTATACCTCCATGTCACTGTAACAAATTACAGCACAGCTTCCCCTCCTTAAATCTCTATGAATTACAACTGCTGGATGTGTTAAATTCGCACTTTTCTCCCTCCTTATCCATCTCACTTCATCCAGCCCCTAGATCCCCACCATTTTGGAATGCTTCCATTCTCTGCACCTCCTCATGTCCTGAGGGTCCTTGAATACGACCAGTGCTCCAACGATCTATACCATCCCAGGCATTGCAAGTCTTCTAAGTCTGTAACATCCAACAGTCTCCAGTATCTTCGTGGCTGTCAATTTGCATTTGTTGAAGTCATTCTATCTCTGCAAGCAGCTAAAAAGAAGCCCTTTAGCCTCTACAAAGCTCCATCACCAATAAACCACCTTCTCTCTCTTTCCATTGTGTTCTTCAGTACCTGCAACTCTCGCTGTATCTTCCAGTAACCTGCTTTAGGCACCGCAGATATGCCTACCTCTCCAGATAACCTTATCCATCCCCTACAGATCGTTCAATCACTGTAACACCCTCTGCAAATTCTAATCATCCTTTTTTCCACTGCATTTCCCGGCACAACGGTGCACCTGTGAGGGAGCAGTGCGGAATGGGATGTTATATATCACAGCTGAACTTTGAGGCCTACTGGGAGATGGAGTTGGAGAAGCAGCAGAGCAGGAGGCTGGAAATTAGCACCGAGTAACAGAGGGCGTGACCATGTGAGGAAGCAACTTGGAGCAGGAGCTTGTGGCTAACTCACACCTGGGAGTTACAGAGGCAGCAAATTGGGAGGATATAAATCATCACTGAGGATCGAAGCCTAGTCGTACCAGGGAGTTACAGAGACGGTGACCCTGTGAGGGAGCAGAGTGGAGTGTGAATTGGAGGATTGGAGAAACACTTTTCTGCGGATGTGCCCTGCCTGCACGGAGTTTGGAAGAAGTGCAAGAGCCGTCACAGAAAAAGCTGTAATTTCATTGGCTAATAATACAGTTCTTAGTAAATTTATTTTTTCAACTTCTGAAAGAAGGATTGAACTGAGAAATACGAGGAATAAGTCAAAATCTCATTCAATGTGCTAAAGTAATCTCAGTAAGCCACAGTTGGATAATGGACTTAACTGCCATGTTATTTCCCAGATGTTAACGTTATACTCAGTTAATACTTAACTAAGACTAGCTATGTTGCAGTTTAAGACATGGCAGCATGTATTTGTCAAGTGGAAAATGTGTTCTGTTGCATTGGGAAGTCGTAGCCCTTGCTGGCGTTCCAGATGAACACCGGATCATAAAGCCCAGATAGTGACTGGAGACTCTGTGATGCATCGGTGATACTGAGAGTTATGTGGATAGCACACACACAGATGGTGTCACCCTGCAGACTGACGCCCTGGAAGAAAGAAGGGAATGGGTACCCAGTCAATCGAAGAAAAACAGTCAGGGAATCTGAGAACAGCCTGGTGTCTCCCTCACAATTCAGTTTCCCAATTTTAAAGCTGATGAAGATGCTGGCTGATCAGGGGAGGACAGTCAGAGCCATGTTTGCGGCACCACAAGCAGCCTGTCTGTACAGGAGCGGAGGGAGAAGGAAGGAGGAGCACTGGTCACGGGGGACCCTGGAAATTGAAGAAGGTGTCAGTGTTTCTGTGACTGTCAATGTGATTCCAGGATGGTGGGCTCAAGAATGTCACTGTGCCTGCATTACATTCGTCTGGGGACAGTGAACAGTCAAATGCCATGTCATTCCTATCAACATGGATGTGTGTAGGAACTGTGAAGTGGTCTGGGAATCAGAATTCAGGGCGCGAGGTGGATAGTTAGCAAGCGTTACTTCTAATGTAGCAATCCCTGGAATACTCCCAGCGCTGTGTTCAAGTGAGAACCGAAGTCGGAGTTTCAGGTAGGTTACTGGAACGATGACCTGGGATTCCTGGGACATTGGGGCTGGTTCTGGGGAAATCAGCATCTGTACAACCTAGTTAGGGTTGTACCCAAGTGACAGAGCTGGGACTGAATTCCTTGTGGGGTGGGTAGGAGAGATTGAAAATAACTTGGCGTGTGTATAGGATCCTAAAAGGAATAATAAACGAGACTATAAGGATTTACAAAATACTTGGAGATGTAGCTGGCACTAATTTACAGCAACAAGTCAAACAGTGAAAGATGGAGTAAGAAAGAGGGTCAACATTTCAGGTACTCTGCATAGACGTGAATACTCGGAGTCTGTGGAGTTACTGATGCAGATTGGTGTGTGGAAATCTGATGTACTGAACACTGAGAGCTGGCTGAAGGAACGGCCGGACTGGGTGTTAAATATTGCTGAGTATAAAGCATTTCAAAACGATCGAAGGGAAGGGAAAGGATGAAGGTAGAAATATTGAATTTGATTAGCGTCAGTTAAGGAGTCCAAGAGAAACAGGATCCATCCAAGGACAGAATGAACTTGGCTGGAGATACAAAACAAAAAGTTACAATTAAACTGTGAGGTACAGTTTGTAGGCCAGCAATCATTGGAAAGGATGGAGAGAATAAATGTGCAAGGCCATGGGAGTTCGATGACAATACTACAGAGTAGTTACGTCGAAGAAGTTAAATTATCCAGAAATAGACTGGAATAGAGTGGTGCATGGTTATGGGAGCGAGTGTTCCTGGATTACATGGAAGAGAGCTCACTGCAGGAGTATATGATATTGGACCTGGTCCTTGCAAAGAAGTGGGGCAAGTGGATCCAGTGTCAGGAGGGGAAATTTATGGTGCACTGTGATCATTTTATTATAAAGTTCAGGATGATGGTAGAGAAAGATATGCAATAATTGAGAGTGAAAGAAATTGGTTGACCGAGAGCAGCCTTCAATGGGGCAAGAATGAAGCTGGGAAGGCTTGACTGGAACACCAAGTTGGTCAGAAAAAGACAAAGTGAACAATGGGCTTCCTTCAAGGAGGAGATGGTTTGGGTTCAGTCGAGGAAAGGTAGGATAAACAAATCCAACGTTCCCTGAATGACGGGGAAGAACAATAGAATCAGTGTAGATAGAGAATCGGATTGGGAATCAGGAGGAATACTGAAGGTTCAGAGGGGAGATGGTAGAGCAAGGGGCAAATATGGGAAAACCGAGATCCAACACAAAGCTGTCCCAGAATCTGCTGTGGGCACCTCATTGTGAGTTCGTCAAAGGATGGAGTAAGGCTGCCTCAAAACTCGAAAGCGGATTTATACCTGGAAAAGATGTTTACAAGTAGTTATGATGCTCTTAGATGCGTTGTAGATGCATGTTTGACTGAACTATTCAGGAGTTGATTAGATGATTTTGATTTGAAAAATGCGTACGGATGTGAGGGATGGAGGAGATCATTACTCAGCAAAGAGTTCAGTTGAAGAGCTGGTGTAACCATGATCCCCTTCTGTGTCTTAAGGCGTCTGTGTCTTTCAGTGCAATGTCTTGAGAGTCCTCCAAATCCAGAAATACTTGTCATTGTAACTTTGTCGATCCTGTATGACACATTCTCTAATCTCTGCAACCTCCACCACCCAATGTAGCCCTCCTTATCTCTGTAACTCACACAGGCCATATAGCCTTTCGTTCTCTGGAGTCTCCTCCAGTCCCACTAACCTTTCCTCTCTTTAAATATTTCTCACGACATTGCACCTCTCCCCCCCCCCCCCGCAACTACTCTGATCCATAGAAACCTAGACTTTGCAATCTCCTCCAATCCATACAACAATCAACGTTACTAACTGCCCTGACACATCGCAGTATCTCCATAACTCCAGCCACTACAATATTCATTATATCTTCTTCCAGCACTGACAACCCTGCCCATCTCTTTTCTTTACTCCAGTCCCTACAATTTTCCCTGGCGTGTAACCTACTCTAATATCTAATCACCTATGTAACACCCTGTAGTCCCAACCGTGCTCCTGATTCTGTAACCAGCTTCTGCCCTGACACAGCTCACTGTCTCTGCTACCTGAAGATTCTCAATCCATCCCAATCTGTGGAAACACCTCCAGCCCTTCCTCTCTCTGTAATATCTACCAGATGTTAAAACTGCAATAACTCCACAGAGGTCGGTATCCCGTCACAAAATCATCTTTTATTTCTACATGTACGATACATGGCACTGACCCACACTAGCTCAGAAACGGCTCCTATACTGAACAGAGCCCCTGACACTCTTATTTATTTCTGTCATCCAGGATTCCCTGATTGGGCCTGTTAACCTGGTCCAATCAAGGAACACGTATTAATGAGGTTTACCTGACTGACCTCGTTCCAATCACTATAAAATATTCACGTATCTCTAATGTTCATTCACACCTACAATCTCCTAGTCTCTGAGTCCTCCTCCAGTTTCTCCAATGCTGTCTCTGCAAAATTCTCCAAGGATAGTCCTGTACTTGCAGTAGACTCTCATGTTATCAATCTCATGCACGATCAGTACAAGCTTTTTTTCTGGTTTCTGGTTTCTGCTAACTCTAGATCTCAACGTCCTTCACCCAGAACGTCTCTTACTAATCTCTAACCATAGAACATAGAACATAGAACAATACAGCACAGAACAGGCCCTTCGGCCCACGATGTTGTGCCGAACTTCTAACCTAGATTAAGTACCCATCCATGTACCTATCCAAATGCCGCTTAAAGGTCGCCAATGATTCCGACTCTACCACACCCACGGGCAGCGCATTCCATGCCCCCACCACTCTCTGGGTAAAGAACCCACCCCTGACATCTCCCCTATACCTTCCACCCTTCACCTTAAATTTATGTCCCCTTGTAACACTCTGTTGTACCCGGGGAAAAACCACTTCCAAACATTCAATTTGCCGTTTGTGTGTGACCTTCTCCACAAGGAGGAAGAGGTTTTCGTAGGGCATAGAGACCTTTACAAAAATAGGAATGGTTGTAGAAACTAGTGGGTTTACAGAAGTGGGAAGGGTCATGGAACATGAAGGACTGGCAGTTTGTCGGCACATTGGGCAGAATGTTTATATCTGGTGCAGACAGACGCAGAGACCTAAATCATGTGATACATTGACCAGGTAATATTTTCATCAGGTTTCAGGGAGAGTTTCTCTCTACAAGGCTCTTGTTGCCAAAATGTTGATATGGCTGGTCCAACTCCACTTTCACTTCAACCAAAACCTAAAACTATTCTTGTCTTTGTAATCTCCTTCAGTCGCAAGAACAATCTATATCTCTGTAAATATCCCCCAGCCTGCTCACACACATTCCTATCTCTGTAACCTCCTCTGGACCTTATAGCCATCCTTGACTCTGGCACTTGCTGCCATCCCAGAATTCCTTCCTAACGTTTCAACAAGACCCATAAAATGGGAGCTTTAAGAAGTGTGAACAAGGTTAGGAGTAGCTGTCATTATGGAGATGGGGCTACAGTGTGACCACAACTAGAACTGGTTTTCCCCAGTTCTACAGAAAGGATAAATAGGTCAACACAGTGAAGTAGCATTGTGTATAAGTGATAGAAACAGTATTATTGTGATGCTAATCAATATGCACACTGCTCCTACCTGCATATGTTGGATCCACGTTTCTTGTCATTTCTATAAATGATTTAGGTGAGTATTGCAGAAGGCATGATTAGCAAATTTGCAGATTACATCAAGATTAGTTGTATATTGGACAGGGTTTGTATAATGCTTAACACTCGAACATTACAAAGAGACCTTGATCTCTAAGAGCAGTGAATCAGAGAGATGTACATCAGAGAAACAGACCCTTTGACATATCCAAGCCGACCAGATATTCTGAATTAATCCAGTCCCATTTGCCAGCATTTGTCCCATATCCCTCTAAACCCTTCGTATTAATATGCTCATGTCTTTGTGCTTGTGCCAGCCTCCATCACTTCCTCTGGCAGTTCATTCCATACTGGTACCAACCACTGCCTGAAAAAGTTGTCATTTACGTCCCTCTTAATCTTTCTCTTCCCACCTTAAACCTATGCCCTGTAGTTTTGGACTCCCCTACCCTAGGAAATAGACCTTGACTATTCACTCTTCCCATAATTTTATAAACGTCTAGCAAGTGCAGATGTGACTCCAATCAACAGTAATGGTTGTGCTTTCAGTCATCCCAGGCCAAAATTCTGAAATTCAATACTGTCATCTCTTCCTTCTCCATTAAATCACAATTCCAAAATAATTTTAATCAACATGTTCCAGACTCGGGTGACTGTCTGTGTGGAGTTTGCACAGTCTCCCTTTATCACAGTGGGCTTCCTCCAGGTGCTCTGGTTTCCTCCCACAATCCAAAAATAAGCAGGTCAGGTGGATTGACCATGCTAAATTTTCATTAGAATTAAGTGCATTAATCAGATGTCTGGGTGGGTTGCTCTTCAGAGGTTCGGTGTCGATTTGTTGTGCTCAAGGACCTATTTCCACACTGTAGGGAATCTAATCAAAGTTCTGACATATGGTGAAACATCTCTGTAGGATTTGAACCTAGACCTTCAGGCTCAGAGGTAGGGTCACTACCACCACTCAGCAATAGCCCTTAACGCTGCATGAATCTCCTGTGTGTTTGTTCATCAGCCTGTTTTGACATGCTGTGACACACCTCCACAACAGGCACGACTTGAATCCAGATCATCTGCTCCAGAGATTATGATACTACCACAAGTTCATGGACAGGAATCAAAGTCAGGGCTCTGGCTCAGAGACAAGGGTGCTACACATACATAAGACTTAAACCATGCCCAGAATCTGGGTCATATTTTAAGTGTCAGGTTTCAGCTCGGCATGGATTTATTAAATTCTGATTAACATGACAGAAAGACACAGGCAACAGTTCTCATTGTTTAACAAATAAAATGTATTAGCCTCAGCTGTAGGATGTTGAGTTTATGTGCTATGCCATCGAGATAAACTATGAACATTTTTAATTGCTTGTCTATGATTTCCAGCTTAATTGGTTATTACCTCTAGTCTGCAATATTAGGGAAATAAATCCTGCAGACACACTCTGCACTATGAAGAATTTGGAAATGTTATCAGTACTGAACAGCAGAGACGAAGAAATAGCACATCTTCTGGCCAAAAACACTGTCACTATTTCCAACTTCTAACATGTGGTTTCCCTCTTCCTAAAATCATTTATTGATACAAGGCAATTGTTTTCTTTCGAGGCTCTCCTTACCCACTCCTCCCTTTGCCAGTGCAAAGACCCTGCGCTCTGGGTCTTTGGCAAAATATAGGCTGCTGTTTGTAGGCCTTCTGGAGAGGAGAGGGTCTTTTAAATCTGAATGGGGAGGGGGAGGGTGCAGTAATATCACTCACTGGGCTGTGGTATGGCAGATGGAGTTTAACTTGGAGAAACGTGCGTTAATGCATTTTGGTAAAATAAACAAGGGGAGGACTTATACAAATAATGGTAATGCGTTGGTAGTGTTGTAAAAAGGAGGGACCCGCAGCTGCAGTTCTAATTCTTTGAAGTTTGCAGCACATATGCACAGGTGCCTTCATTGCTCAAACCATTGAGGTTAGAAGTTGGAAAGGCAGGCTGCGGTTGTGCAGGACATTGATAAAGCCTCTTCTGTTGTAGGAAGGAGATTATTAAGCTGAAGAGGGTTTAGATGAGATTTACCAGGATATTGCCAGGAAAACCTTATCTTCTGCCTCAAAATCCTACAATCACACGACATGAACATTGGATTAACTGATTTAATCCAGATTCCAGATCTAGCCCTCTGACTCAGATCTGCCCTCTCAAGGAAATCTACCTGTCTGCCTTCCTTCCCACCTATCCACTCCCCACTCCCCACCGACCTATCACTGTCACCTCCCACCTTCATCCACGTATTGCCTACCTTTCACCCAGCCTCACCCCCACCACCCATTTTCTCTCAGTCCCCTTTCCCCTCCCCAATCCTGAAGAAGGGTCCTGCCTGAAACATTGACTCTCTTGCTCCTCGGTTACTGCCTGACCAGCTGTGCCTTTTCCACTGCCATGCTTTATCTACACTGAATTCTCCAGCATCTGCAGTTCTCATTGTTACTTAGGTACAATTCTCTGTTAGCATATCCATGCCGTCTGCCTGTTATAACCCCACATTGTTTTATGCACAGTTTCTGTTCAGATCATGTACTGTAAAATTTCTATCAATCTCTTACTGATATTGTAATGCCTGAGCAGTAGATACAGGATATATGTTTCCATTTATAAACAGAGAAGCATGTTGATGTTCCAATGAACCTTTGGCATTACTCTCATATCCAAGGCAGATTGAATGGCTACACTCAATGGATCTATCAGCCCTCAGTCACCCTTGTTCCCTCGTTCCCTCAGACACCCTCACATATCCCATTCAGAATGTGTAAGTTTTAATCAGTGTCTTGAGTTTGAATAAAATAGTATTGACTTGAAAGGTGTTGGCTGGAACTATTTGTTCAGTGACTGCGATTGATGTCAGTCTCCGTGGATCATAAATGTGACACTGAAGGGTTTGCGTCTTCTATTAAGTAGGGCCTTGGTTCAATGAGCTATCCCATAGTATGGGCAGGAGCATCACTGACTGGACTAACAGGGATCAGCAGCTCCAGAGAGAGGGGAGGAGAGATCATAATCTGAGAATATTAAACTGAAAAGTTCCAGCAATTGACAGGAGTTTATCCGAGCGTCTTTACTGGTTTTCTCAGCCTTCGATATAATTAGAATTGCAGATCTATGATGGTTATTCAAGCTGGGTATTATCCCATCCTCGCGAAAGTTGGTATTCCTGTTAAGTCATTGCATCTGTCTGTTAAACCAGGTTAAACATAATTGCTGCTCATATTATTTAATATTTGGAAAAGTGTAAGTTAACATTTTCAGTTCCAATTAAAAAATGCCTTTGCTCACTATTTGTAATTAGCAAATTACTATTTACAAATTACTCACCAATATGCAAGGATGAACCAGACTGTTCCGAAACTCTATAATCCTTTAGCCCTGCACAGATGTACATTTCAATATCATCCCCACTCACTAATCCTATCCAATACCAACATCATGATATCCCAGTCTCCCCCTCAACCACAGTGAAAGTTCTGAGAAAACCATCAGTTATGCATTTGTTAAATCCAGAATCACCTGTTTCAAGCCCCTTCTAACCACGTGTCCATTTCAAAATAATTGCACTTGAGATGTTTAACTTGTTTTCAGCACAGAATCTGTCTGACGAGAACACTTCACATGGTGCTCATGTCATTGACTCATAAACTAGTGCCAAAGAATAAATATCTTTTGGTATCTCATGATGGAAATTGGTGGCATTGAAATGAAACCATTATCATTTGTTTTAAAAGTCTCACCTGCTTGCCTCATGTCCTTCAGAGAAGGCAATGGGTCAACCTTTCCTGGTCAGGTCTCTATGTGACTGCAAACCCACAGCAATGGGTGTTACTCTTTACTGTCCTGTGGAATAGCTGAACCAACCACGAAGTTCAAGATTGGCCTGATCAAGGCTGCAACCATCCCGTGAGGGAAGAAGAAAATTAAAGAAAGCTCCCTCCCTCTGCCCTGTTTCCCATATGCCTTCAGCTCATTTTCATTCAGGTTGTTGACCATTCCTTATATCAATTGCATTCTTTCTGAGTCTATCCCCGAGAATAATGTTAATCTTCATCGGCACCTCTGGTGCTGGCTTTATTGAAGGGGCTGAATGGTCTCTTTCTGGTCCCATCGAACAGGTTGAAGGGTCTGATTGGGCTCTGCCTTTTCCTGTTTAACAGCTCGATGTACTGACCAGAACCCTCCTCTTTCTGTGAAACAGGTAGTAGGATTGAATGGGCTGCCCCTCTTCTTGATGTGACCAATGATATCAGTCTCATGCTGGGTCATTTTCTAGAAGAATGTGAGATACAGAAGGTTGAACTCACAACAAATATTAAAATGATACAGTGTCCCACATGTTCTTCTGCCTTTGAAGTTACTCTGCTGACACAAGCTGTTGGTAATGGGATGTCTTTCTAGAAAAGTTGGATTTGGCTGAATTCCCTTTGCTTCGGGCTGTGGAGAGACTCCAATGAAGCCTCATCAGGAATCCTTCACAAGTGTTAATGAAAATCAGGGATTTTATGGTCTCGCACTTTGCTATCAGACGGAACAAAGTAAGAGAGAGGGATCAATCTGCTGCTGCTTCTCAGGCAGGGAACATTTTTCTCCCTCTCTGTGTTGGAACATACAATAATGTCAGCTGAACACCAAACTGGACCATGTGCGCTCTCCATGAAAATTCTTTTGAATGGATGATAATGGAAAATATGCAGGAGCATCATTGCTGTTGTTCTACGCAGTGCCTTAAATGAGCAAAAAATGTCCCCGATTTATAATCTGATGACATGTTCATATGCATCTGCGTAATTTGTAAATATTGTTCGATATATTTTATAATATGTTTTAATATCAATACATCTTATTCTTAAATTTAATCTCTAGTATCGGTCTCCATAACAGGAGAAAACATACATCTAGCTGATATACTTTCCAGAAAGTCATTTATGGTTCAATAACATTTGACATCTAAGATAGAAACCGATAATTCCCCGTAACAAAAGGCCTTCATTCCAGGAATGAGTAAAGGGAAGTATCTATGAAAGTCTTCTCAAAGAACTACATCCTTTTTTATAATTGAAGGGATCAAAACTGCGCACAGTACATCAGGTGTGGTCTCAACAATGCATCGTACAGATGCAATAAATCAGTCCTCATTAAACATGATACCTTTCGCCAGAAACACCATATTTCCATTTACCGTTCAAATCACTTGATGCAGCTACAATCTGACTTCATATGATTCATGTCCCAGGAACTTGGAAACCGCCTGTATCACAGAGTTCAGCAATACCTCTCATTTAAATTGTTTACAATTGTTTTAACCTTTCTGCCAAAATAGGCAACTCACATTATGCTGTTTCTGCTGAAGGTCTGCTCACGAACCTTCCCTGTCTATATCACAGTGCAGACTCACTACTTCCATTTGACGACACATTGGATGACTATCTTGGTGTATGACTGAATGGAGCTTCAAGGCATTCAGTCTATTCCTCCAGATCTTCGATACAGATTATTGATCATTGATGACCCCACAGTGATATCGGATACATACCACCAGTTACAGCTTTGATTAGATTCCCTAAAGCCTTGAAATGAACATTTGTCTCTCCTCTCTATTTCCTGTTAGTGACAGCTTCCCTGTTCCTGTGCATTGGTTCATGTGGTTTCAATGGCTTCCTCATGGGCTGTGTAATGTACTCAAAGACTTGAATTACTTCAATCTATATTCCTGTGTAACTCCTTCGAGGGGAACAATGGCCTCCCCCTCTCATTGTAACGATCGTGTGTGGTAGAATGGGGTGATCCCTGACACCATAAGAGCATCGAGGGTGGATTGAGGGAACAACACATGGGGTAGGGACAGCAGTATATCTCTGTAAAAGCATCGAGGTTGGATTGAGGCAACAACACATAGGGTAGGGCTGCAGTATATCTCTGTAACAGCCTCGAGGGGTTGATTAAGGGAACAATACATGGGGTAAGGGCAGCAGTTATCCATTCGGTGGCACCATTCAGAATGCTCATGGCTGATCCGAATGTGTCTACCATCCGTCGCCTGTCTGTTCCCAATAAATATTAACTTTCCTGTCCAGCAGAGATCAGTCTAGCTCATCTTTGAACATCTTCAATAATAGAGTCTTCACTGTTTCCTGAGGATAAGGAAACCACAGATAGCACAACACTGAAGTGAAAGGGACAACTTTATTACATTGCAGGACCCGTTATTTTAAAACTGTGTTAATCTCACATCAAATCACCACCTCTTTTCAGACATAAGGACATAATAATTAGGAATAGACATAAACCACTCAACCCTCCAAACCTGTCCCACAGCCCCAGTGACTTTTTCAATCAAATATGTATCAAACCCAGCCTCTGCTGATGTCTCAGGAAGAGAATGCCTGACAGCATAACACCACACAAGCATTAAAAAAAGGAGCAGAATTGGGCCATTGGGCCCATCGAGTCTGATATGCCATTCAATTATTTCTTATATGTTCCTCAACCTCATTCTCCCAACTTCTCCCGAGAATCCTTGATCCCTTTGGGGTGTTGTACCTCAGTATTTCTGTGTATTTCTATGCCTGCATCTCTGTGCAATGTGTTATTTGTTCTTTTGGGAGTGAGAGAACTGACGTTGGGACTGAGCGTTGGTTTAAAGTAGGAATTGCCCTTCACTGAACATTGCTCCTTACGTGTTTGGTGGGATGTAGATGTTTCAGATTCTCCACATGAATCGTCCCGGTCCTTTCCAAACTGTATCATGGTCCTCCCTATATGGGAGGGGGGAGGGGGTGAGGAACAGATATAGGGAACTCCACCACCCGATCTGGCCCTTTCTGACCTATTCAAGGTTGTTTCTTCTGGAATGGGAGAAAGGGAGGGAGTGTGTGGCCTTGCTGTGTGCTCTGTGTGTAGGTGAGGGGGGGTATGGTGAGGTTTCTGGAGGGAGTCTGTCAATAGTGTTGTGTCCATGCAGTGTGGGGGCTATTGCGTCGGTGACAGAGAAAGTGGGGGAAGGTGAGGTTTCTGGAGGGAGTCTGTCAATAGTGTTGTGTCCATGCAGTGTGGGGGCTATTGCGTCGGTGACAGAGAAAGTGGGGGAAGGAAGGTGTAGAATTCAATAGTGAGTGTTGTCATACTTAAGTCTTATTTGGAGATAGAACGTGAGCCATGTTCGGGGGGTAGGTGGTTTAACAGATATACAGTGAGCGTGGAATACCAGACCACATGGTAACATTTATCTTTAGAGAGCAGGGAGGATATTGATGCTTGTCCTGCATTGTTGATCGTTTCTTTGATCTTCTCAGTGTCAAGGTGAGCCTACCCGAATGTCTTGTTCAAATCTATCACTAATAACGCCACAGACCCTGTCCCTCAGATTCCACAGAATCAGCATGGATGGACCTTACAAATCTTCGAGGAGAAAGTGAGGACTGCAAATGCTGGAGATCAGAACTGAAAATGTGTTGCTGGAAAAGGGCAGCAGGTCAGGCAGCATCCAAGGAGCAGGAGAATCGACGTTTCGGGCATGAGCTCTTCTTCAGGAATGAGGAAAGTGTGTCCAGCAGGCTAAGATAAAAGGTAGGGAGGAGGGACTTGGGGGAGGGGTGTTGGAAATGCGATAGGTGGAAGGAGGTCAAGGTGAGGGTGATAGGCCGGAGTAGGGTTGGGGGCGGAGAGGTCAGGAAGAAGATTGCAGGTTAGGAAGGCGGTGCTGAGTTCGAGGAATTTGACTGAGACAAGGTGAGGGGAGGGGAAATGAGGAAACTGGAGAAATCTGAGTTCATCCCTTGTGGTTGGAGGGTTCCTAGGTGGAAGATGAGGTGTTCTTCCTCGAACCGTCGTGTTGCTATGATCTGGCGATAGAGGAGTCCAAGGACCTGCATGTCCTTACAAATAGCAAGCAGATCAGACATTGGTGTATTATATTTCGAAAGTGTAGCGTAAATATTTTGCATCATATGCTCTGGAAATTAGGAATGCAAGTATATGCAAGGGGAAGCAATGACCTAGTGGTATTATCGCTGGACTCTTAACCCAGAGACCCCGGTAATGCTCTGGAGACCCGGGTTCGAATGCTGCCATGGCAGATGGTGGAATTTGAGTTCAACAAGTATCTGGAATTAAGGGTCTATGATGATCAGGAATCCATTGTTGATTGTTGGAAAAACTCATGTGGTTGGCTGATGTCCTTTAGGGAAGGAAACCGCTGGTCTGGCCTACATGTGAGTCCAGACACACAGCAACGTGGTTGACTCTTAACTATCCCTGGCACAGGCAATAAATGTTCGTTATCCAGCGCTGCCCTCATCTTGTGAATGGGTGACAAATAATCGTGGGTACTGCAGTAATAATGGTTGGTCTCAAGTTGCATCTAAACTGCGTTGACAGAGTGACTGTTCATGTTGTGAAAAATAAATTCAGTAAGTATATATGAGGTGTGTTGAAATTTAATGCTGTGAACCAAACTAGAGAGCAGGTTATTTTGGATTTGATGTTGTGTGGTCAGAAGGACTAATTAATAACCTTGCTCTGAAGCAGTGTTTGAGGAATAGTGACATTGATATGTTGCATTTTGCACATCGTCTGTATACAGTATAGAATGTTTGAACATTCTGCTGAAACATCATGGAATCCTGGACGCAAGAGTGTCAAGTTCTCCAGTGAATTGGGAAAGTACAATATAACATCCCATTGGAGAAAAGGAATAGTTGTTAGAGTCATGGAGTCCTAAAGCACAGAGACAGACCCTTAGGCCCAAAGTGGTCTATTCCGACCAAAATGTCCATCCACATTAACCCCATTTCCCTACCATTGCCCCGTATCCTTCTAATCCTTTCCTATCCATGTATTTGTCCACATGTCTTTTAAATGTTGTTCATGTACCCGCTTCAACCATTTCCACTGGCAGCTCATTCCGTATGTGTACCAGCCTCTGTGTAAAAACGTTGACCCTCAGGTTCCCTTTTATTCTTTCCCCTCTGACCTTAAGCTGATGCCCTCTAGTCCGGGTTTGCCCAATCCTGGGAAAAAAGATTGAGCGCATTCACTCTATTTATGCCTCCCATGATCTTATACACTTCTATCAGATACCACCTCAGTCTCATACACTCTAAAGTAAAAAGTCCCAGCTTGTCCAACCATTCTCCGTACCTCAGACTTTTGAGTCCTAGCAACATCCTTGTAAATTTCATCTGCAGTCTTTACAGTTTAATAACATCCTTCCTGTAGCAAAGAGAACAAAACTGAACAAAATGCTACAAGTAAGGCCTCATCAGTGTCCTGTATAACTAACATAACACCCCATCTTCGTTATTCAGTGCTCTGACTGATGAAGGCCAGTGTGCCAAAAGCCTTCTTCACTGCCCTGTATACCTGTGACTCCACTTTCAGAGAACTGTGCACCTGAACTCCAAGGCCCTTCTTTTCCATACACTTCTTAAGCTCCTGCCATTCACCTTGAAATTCCTACCCTGATTTGAGTTTCTAAAATGCAAGAACTTACACTAATCTGTATTAAATTCCATTTGACATTTCTCGGCCCACTTTACCACTTCTGATCAAGGTCCTACTGCAATTTCTGATAACTTCCTCACTGTCCACCATACCGCCTATTTTAACGTCATCTTCAGACTTATAAATCATGTCTATACATTCTCATCTAAATCATTGAAATGTATGATATGTAAATATATGTGTTATATATATATGTATATAACAAACAGCAATGACCCTCTGAGACATTTCACTCGTCACAGACCTCCAGTCTGACAAGTATCCTTCCACCCTGCTTCCTACCATCAATCCAATTTTGGATCTAATTAGCCAGTTCTGCCTTATTTCTAAACGATCCAACCTTTTAGAGCAGAATCTTATTGAACTTTCTTGAAGGACTTACTGAAATCCATATAGATTACATATATTACCCGGCCCTCGGCAACGTAGCTGGTCACTACTTCAAAGAACTCTAATAGATTTGTGAGCCATGATCTCCCATACACAAAGCCGTGCTGACTGCTCCTAATCACACCCTTTCCAAATGCATGGACATCTTATTTCTCTGAATCTTCTCAAGTAACCTACCGACCACAGTTGTTAAGCTAACTGATCTATAGTCCCCAAGTTTTTATTTGTAGCCCTTCTTGAATAAGGGCACAGCATTTGCTACCGTCCAGTCCTCCAGGACCTCATCCGTTGGCGAGCAGAGATGCAAAAGTATCAACCAGGGCTTCCGAAATTTCTTCTCTGTCCTCCTGTAGTGTTCTTGAATATATCAGGATCAGGAGATTTCTCGAAATACTGCAAAGTCTGGAAAATACATTTATTTCTTTCAGGTGAGAAAGTGACTTAACGATTATTCTCACAACAAATTAAAAATTATAGTAATCACAGGAAGTGACTTCAGAAGAATTCCAGACATTGTGGAAACCTGAGAATTCTCAGAAATTGATGATCCAGAAAATGAGAGCCACGAAACTGACAAGGAAATCAAAAAGAGAACATGCATGCTAAAAAAAACAGGTACACAATGACTGCATAAATCTATGATCTATATTTCAAAGAAAACAAAATAAAAGCAAGGTCAAATGTGGAAATTTATAAGCGGGGGTGGATAGTTGATTGTGGAGAACAGGAAATGGCCAAGAACATAACCAGTTACTTTGCATATGTCTTTCTGGAGGAAAATCCAGAAAATAACCCAGAAATATCAAGTGATCATCTAGAACTTGTGGAACAAAAGATATAAAGTCAAATCCAATGTTTGTCCAATGTGTGCAGGAGGGTTTCCTGACACAATATGTAGATAGGCCAACAAGAGGTGAGGCCATACTGGATTTGGTTCTGGGTAACGAACCAGGCCAGGTGTTAGAATTAGAGGTAGGTGAGCACTATGGGGACAGTGACCACAATTCGGTGACTTTTACTCTAGTGATGAAGAGGGATAAGTGTGCACTGCAGGGCAAGAGTCATAGCTGGGGGCAGGGAAATTATGATGCGGTGAGGCATGACTTAGGATGCGTGGCTTGGAAAAGTAAGCTTCAAGGCAAGGGCGTAATTGATATGTAGAGCTTGTTCAAGGAGCAACTATTGAGTGTCCTTGATAAGTATGTACCTGTCAGGCAGGGAGGAAAGGATCGTGTGAGAGAGCCGTGGTTTAAAAAGGAATTGGAATCCCTTGTTAAATGGAAGAGGGCGGCCTATGTAAAGATGAGGCATGAAGGTTCAATTGGGGCGATTGAGAGTTATAAGGTAGCCAGGAAGGACCTGAAGAGAGAGCTAAGAGCAGCAAGGAGGGGACTTGAAAGGTCCTTAGTTGGTAGGATTAGGGAAAACCCTAAGGCATTCTATAGGTATGTCAGGAATAAAAGAATGACTAGGGTAGGAATAGGTCCAGTCAAGGATAGTAGTGGGAAGTTGAGTGTGGAGGCTGAAGAGATTGGGGAGACACTGAATGAATACTTTTCATCAGTATTCACTCAGGAAAAGGACATTGTTGCCGATGTGAATACTGAGTCACAATTAAGTGGAATGAATGGCTTTGAGGTATGTAGGGAAGAGGTGTTGGAAATTCTGGAAAGAGTGAAAATAGATAAGTCCCCTGGGCCTGATGGCATTTATCCTAGGATTCTCTGGGAAGCAAAGGAGGATATTGCAGAGCCATTGGACTTGATTTTTATGTCCTCGTTGTCTACAGGAGTAGTGCCAGAAGACTGGAGGCTAGCAAATGAGGTTCTCTTGTTCAAGAAGGGGAGTAGGGATAACCCTAGTAACTATAGGCCGGTGAGTCTCAATTCTGTTGTGGGCAAAGTCTTAAACAGAATTGTAAGGGATAGGATTTATGAACATCTGAATAGGAATAATGCGATCAAGGATCGTCAGCATGGTTTTGTGAAGGGCAGGTCGTGCCTCACAAACCTTATTGAATTCTTTGAGAAGGTGACTAAGAAGGTGGACGAGGGGAAAGCGGTAGATGTGGTGTATATGGATTTTAGTAAGGCGTTTGATAAGGTTCCCCATGGTAGGCTACTTCATAAAATACGGAGGTATGGCATTGAGGGTGATTCGGAGGTTTGGATTAGGAATTGGCTGGCTGGAAGAAGACAGAGGGTAGTAGTTGATGGTAAGGGTTCATCTTGGAGTGCAGTTACTAGCGGTGTTCCGCAAGAATCTGTTTTGGGACCATTGCTGTTTGTCATTTTTATAAATGACCTGGAGGAGGGGCTAGAAGGTTGGGTGAGCAAGTTTGCGGATGATACGAAAGTCGGAGGAGTTGTTGACAGTGAGAAAAGGATGTGGCAGGTTACAGCGGGATATAGATAAGCTGCAGAGCTGGGCAGAAAGGTGGCAAAGGGAGTTCAATGTAGCTAAGTGTGAGGTGATTCAATTTGGTAAGAGTAACAAAAAGATGAGGTACTGGGCTAATGGTCGGATACTTGGTAGTGTGGATGAGCAGAGGGATCTTGGTGTCCATGTACACAGATCTTTGAAAGTTGCCACCCAGGTAAATACTGCGGTGAAGAAGGCATATGACGTACTGGCTTTTATTGGTAGAGGAATTGAGTTCCGGAGTACTGAGGTCATGTTGCAGTCGTATCAGACTCTGGTGCGGCCGCATCTGGAGTATTGTGTGCAGTTTTGGTCGCCATACTATAGGAAGGATGTGGAGGCACTGGAACGGTTGCAGAGGAGGTTTACCAGGATGTTGCCTGGTATGGTAGGAAGATCGTATGAGGAAAGGCACATGGGGTTGTTTTCATTGGAGAAAAGAAGGTTTAGGGGTGACTTGATAGAGGTGTACAAGATGATTAGGGGTTTAGATAGGGTTGACCGTGAGAACCTTTTTCCACGTATGGAGTCAGCTATTACGAGGGGACATAGCTTTAAATTAAGGGGTGGTAGGTATAGGACAGATGTTAGGGGTAGATTCTTTACTCAACGAGTCGGGAGTTCATGGAATGCCCTGCCATTAGCAGTGGTGGACTCTCCCTCTTTATGGGCATTTAAGCGGGCATTGGATAGGCATATGGAGGATAGTGGGCTAGTGTAGGTTAGGTGGGCTTGGATCGGCGCAACATCGAGGGCCAGAGGGCCTGTACTGCGCTGTATTCTTCTACGTTCTATGTTCTAAGTCATGTCAGTAATAAGGTAGCACGTGAACGTGTAGCTGGGTTGTGCATTGCGAAGTCTGACAAACCAGATGTGCTTCCTATCAAAGTCTTCAGAAATAAATCACCAACAGAAGTATTAATTGTGCTGTCGATGATGGTTTTATTTTCCTGTGCATTCTGCAGAGGCCAGAAGACATTGTAGATTAATGGAAGGTAGTAAATGTGATCCAAGCACTATAAATGAATGGAAGGGATCCAAACAGCTACAAAGGGAGGAAGAGACAGTGTGGAGAACTGCAGACCAATTAACTTGACATCTGTAGGGGAACTGTTGCAATCTATTATGCAGGATGTGATATTGAATATTTAGAAATGAACAGCAACATTGGAAAGAATTACGGTGTATTTCTGACAGCAAAGTCAGACATCATAAACTTCGGAATTGTTTGAAGTTATTTCTTACAGCAGAGATAATGAGTAACCAGTCGAAATGTCACATTTTAGGTTTTCAGAAGACTTTCCATAAGAACTCAAACAGTGAGTTCGTAAATGTAATGAAAGTGAAGGGTATTTCGAGGACTATGTGTAAGTGGAAAGTTAAAGTTTGGTTTGCCTTCATTTAAGGGAGTCAGTACATTCATGTACAGACATGTTGAAGGAGTTTCACAGCGTATTGATGAGATTGTACCTGGATTATTGAGTACAGTGTTCGCATCCAAATCTGTGAAAGAATATACTGATCACAGAGGAAGTGCAACAGACATTCTCCAGATTAATCCCTCAGATGGCGACATTGCCTGATGAGGAAACTCAGCCTGTGTTCTCGACAGTTTCATACAATGAGAGGAGTGTCACAGTGAAATTTAGAAAATTCACTAAACACATGAGAAGTTGGAATATTTCCCTGGCTGTCGAGTTCACAATCCAGGCCAATAATGACAAGATAAGGGACATATCATTTAAGACTGCAATAAGGCGAAATTTCATCACTCAGTGAGGACTGAGAAACATGGGGGCGTAAAAACCTGCTGGCAGGTAAGATTAAGGAGAATCCCCAGGTAATCTCCAAGCGTGTTATACGAAACAGAATTACCAAGGAACAGGTAGGACTCATTAGTGATTTGCCAAGTTGCATCGAAATCAACTTTACTGGTAGGAGACAGAGGATGGTGGTAGAAGGCTGTTTGTGTGACTTGATACCATTGTCCACAGGGATCAGGGCTTGTGTCCCTTACTATTTGTGATTCGGACATGCTGGCGTTGGACTGGGGTGGGCAAAGTTAAAAATCACACAACACCAGGTTATACTCCAACAGGTTTATTCGGAGACACGAGCGTTCAAAGCACACACAATAAGCAAGGCTTCAAAACCCGGTGCCTCCGAATATACCTGTTGAAATGTAACCTGGTATTGTGTGATTTTTAACCTTATTATTTGTAGTATTCATAAATGAGGTAAATGTGAATATAGAGGAGGGTGGTGAGGAGTGTGATAAGTAAGTTTGTGTTTCACACAAAGATTGGCCGGGTGGTTGGCAGAGTGGAGGAGGGTCTTATGTTACAGTAAATTATAGATGGATTGGTCAGATGGGCAAATCAAAGGCAGATGGAATGTAACGCTGATAACTATGAGGCAGTGCACTTTGGACGAATGACAGGGGAGTACTCAATGAATGGCAGCACACTAGGAAGCTTAGAGGGTGCTTCTCCACATATCCCTGAATGGTACTGGACAGGGTAATACACAAGCTGACAAACATAGCCGTAAACATAGCCTTTGTTCATCGAGGCATAGATTATCAGAGCTAAGCCAGGTTGGAGTACTGTGTGTAGTTCTAGTAGCCACATTACAGGAAGTATGGGATTTCCCAGGAGGGTGTGTAGAGGAGATTCACCAGGATTTTCCCTGGGAAGGTGCATATCAGCTATGAGGAGAGGCTGGATAAGCTCAGGTTGTTTACTTTGCAACAGAGGAGGCTGAGGGAGATGTGCTTCAGGGGGATACGATTACGAGAGGCATAGAGAGAGTGGATAGACAGCATCCGTTCCTTATAATCAAAGGGTCAAGAACAGGGGATAACACTGTTAAAGTGAAGGGATTGAAGTTTAGTGAGGATTTGAGGATTTTTTTTTAACCCGGGGGGTGTTGGTGTCTGGAATGCACTTCCTGAAAGAGGAGTTGTCAAGATAACCTCACAACATTTAAAAGATCTATTTACGAACATTTGAAATGCCATAACATTCCCGACTGTGGACCTCGTGTAGGGAAGTGGGGCTAATGTAGACCGTGCTGTATTTCTGATGGTACAGTGTCTATCCCTCTGTGAGTGTATGGCTGTGGAAGATCAATCATTGAAGAGCTTAAGACAAGAATTGGTGGTTTTTTAAAGAGTATATCAACAAGGGTTATAAGAGTGAAATTGTAATGCTTCTAAACAGATGTCAATGGCAACATTTAGGGAAAAAAGGTGCAACTTTCATACAGACTGATACCAGAAAAAGGATATAGAATGAAATTAGCAAATAAACAGTTTTGGAGAAAGTATTGGGACTGAGAGTAATGGGCACAGAAAATGTCAACAGAGATTTATCAAATGGGAATCATATTTGAGAAAGTGACTTTTAGCAAAATTATAGAGAAGCAATCAATGCA
Organism: Chiloscyllium plagiosum; assembly: GCF_037043375.1. Lineage (NCBI taxonomy): Eukaryota > Metazoa > Chordata > Chondrichthyes > Orectolobiformes > Hemiscylliidae > Chiloscyllium > Chiloscyllium plagiosum. The sequence continues at coordinate 62,422,907 of NW_028270161.1, forward strand.
ATACAATTGAATTTTCAGAAAGAGTTTTGATAAAGCCGCAAGCCGACTGTGCAAATTCAAATCCTATGGGACGTAGGATAATATATTGTCATGGCTTTAGAATCGGACAGCTGGCAGAAAACTGTGAGTAGGAATAAAACAATTTTGTTTTTAGAATGGAAGGCTTGGAGGATATAACAAGGATCAGGGCTTCGGATCCAGCTATTCCCGATAAACATGATATGTTTGGTTAAATTTGGATGCGAGCATAAGAGGTACAGTTAGTAAGTTTGCAGATGACACCAAAATTTGAGGTGTCGTCGACATCGAAAAGAGTTACCTCAGATTACAACAGAATCTTGACTACGTGAGGCAATGGGCCGAGAAGTGGCAGATGGAGTTTAATTCAGAAAAATGCAAGGTGCAGCATTTTGGGAAAGCAAATCTTAGCAGAACGTATACAATTGATGGTAAGGTCCAGGGAGTGTTGCTGAACAAAAAGAACTTGGAGTGCATGTTTATAGCTCCTTGAAAGTGGAGTCGCAGGTCGATAGGATAGTGAAGAACGCGTTTGGTATGCTTTCTTTTATTGGTCAGAGTATTGAGTACAGGAGTTGGGAGGTCATTTTACGGCTGTACAGGACATTGGTTAGGCCACTGTTGGAGTATTGCGTGAAATTCTGGTCTCCTTCCTATCGGAAAGATGTTGTGAAACTTGAAACGGTTCAGAAAAGATTTACAAGGATGTTGCCAGGGTTGAAGGATTTTAGCTATCAGGAGAGGCTGAACAGGCTGGGATTGTTTTCCCTGGAGTGTCGGAGGCTGAGAGGTGACCTTATAGATGTATATAAGATTATGAGGAATAGGGTAAAAAGACAACGTCTTTTCCCTGGGGTCGGAGAGTCGAGAACTCGAGGGCATAGACTTCGGGTGAGAGGAGAAAGATATAAAAGAGACCTAAGGGGCATTTTGTTCACACAGAGGGTGGTATGTGATCGAATGAGCTAACAGAGGAAATGATGGAGGCGGGTACAATTGCAACATTTAAGAGGCATTTGGATGGCTATATGAATATGAAGGGTTTAGAGGGATGTGGTCCGGGTGCTGGCAGGTGGGACTAGACTGGGTTGGGATATCTGGTCAGTATGAACGGGTTGGACTGAAGAGCTTGTGTCCATGCTGTACATCTCTATGACTCTGTAACTCCAAATGTAATATTCCCAAGTCTGCTGACAGCTCTAACAGATGTCGGATTGTGACTGAGTGAGGAGGATGCAGAAAAACTCCAAGGTCATTGATAGAAGTGGAATGACAGGGCAAATAGGTCGCAGACGGGGAGTAATGTGGGTAGATGCGACTTTGTACATTTTAGTCGGAACAGTAGAATGGGAGCCAATCGTTTTAAAATGGATTATTTGAAAAATGTTGATTTATAAAAGGACATATGCTCCTTTTTGTGGTTTCCTTCTGTGCAGCCCTCTGAGGTCCATTCAGAGCAATGGGTTCTGAAGCCAGAAGTCAATACTGGGAATGACATTGGCATTCTGACCAATGTACACATAGCCACCAAGTGGGGAGCTGCAACATTGAAACAGATCTGGATCTCCCTGTACACCAGTCAATGAAAGAAATATTGCGGAAACAGGAAGCAGGTAGCAAGATAAAAGTTGCATTCACCTTCATTTCAGGGGGATTTGAGTTCAGAGTAAGGGTGTCTTACTGCAGCTGAACAAGGCCTGAGTGAGACCCCATCTCAACCATTGTGCAGTTTTGGTCTCCTTTCCTAATAAAGGACAAACCTGACACTGAGAGTGTGTAGCGAAGGATGAATAGACTGATCTCTGGGATGACGGGCTTGTTGTGGGAGCAGAGTTTGGGGCGACTGGGCCTGTATTCCATGGGGTTTAGGAAATTAATTGGCGATCACAAATGAAATATATAAAACTGTGACAGGGTGAGACAGATTGGAAGTGGGGATGCTAATTCCCTTGGCTGAGACATCTAAAACAAAGGACCACGCTATTAGGTAGAGGCAGGGCCCTCTGCGCTGAGATGAGAATAAATGTCTGCATTCAGACACTGGTGAACCTGGGGAATTCTCTCCCACAGCAGGCTGAGGAAACCAATGCACTGAATATTAATAAGGATTCCTCAACACTAAAGGGATAGGGAGAGAGCAGGAATGTGGTGTGAAGATAGGGGATCAGATGCCAATAAAGGTTGTTCTTCAATAACCTGGTAGCTGTGTTCCTGTGCAGCACTGCGTTGCAGAAAATCGTGCAATATTAATAATGGGGGCCTATGGGAAAAGAGGGTAAGGGGCGAACCCCCCAATATCAGTGAAAACCAAATATTAGAGTTAGTCTGACACGTACACTAGTACAGTATAAGTAAATCTTTAAATCATATATCGTAAAGAAATAGTGCTGTAAATGTAGCACTTTCACACTACGGTCACTAACTACAACCCTGTACCTTTCACCAAGCTTTTGACGAGAAAGCACGCGAGCCGACTGACCACGTGATGCTTGGCACCGATTTCCAGTTCTCCCCAAGACTCTCCCCTTGGTTTGAAACAAAGTTCCTTCTAAGTGTAGACTACAATTCTCAGTTTCAGGCTCAGTTTCAAGGCTTGCAGAGCGGGTTACATTCCTGCTGTAGCTGAACACACTGAGGGTGTATTTTGCAGACAGAGAATCGTGAGGCTGAGTTTTGCTGTTCAGCTGGTTCTGGCGATGGAATCGTGTCACAGTGAATGGGAGCTCGCTTTAAAAAGAAAGGTGTGCAATTCACAAATTGCACTGCAGCCAAATCGTGTTTGATAAACATGCATTATCAGAGAGCTGCCTGTATATTGAATGCAGGAGCAAAATTGATTGACCGAAGGGAACTACAGTATTTCTTATTTTATATGTCACGATGTTTAAACATGTTAATTGATAGAACACTGTATGTGGAAAACTGCATTGAGGAGATTTCTCCTTGAGCTAGAATGGAGAAGGTTCAATGTGTCAAATGGAATTCACCTTTCCCGATGTTTCTGTACAGTCTGCGGAAAAGCTGTGTAACTGTTATCACAATCTCTCACACATTAGGGAGTCAGCATCTGTCCCGTCGACAGAACTGTGTTTCTCATTCCCTTTTCCGAAACCAAGCTTCTTACCTTTGTTCTGTCTGGGTTTATAGTTTAAGGACTCGGAGCAACTTGATACAATTGAGTGTCTTGCTTGACCATTTCAGAGATCATGTATATCACATGTCTGTGAGTCTGAAATCACTTATAGGCCAGACCAGGAAAGCACGGGAGATTCACTTCCTGAAAGTACATTGGGGGAGCAGATTGATGTTTATAATTGACATTGGATTCCACGTCACTATTTCTGACACCACGTTTCATTTATCGATATTTATTAATTGTTTTTAACGTCCACCAGCTGCCAGAGCATTATCCAGGTCTGGATTCGTAAATCAGTAACATTTCCACAAAAGCATCATCTCCACATGGGGACCCATCGGAAACCATACTCCGCCAGTTATTTCTGTGCTGCTTGACAGTTCTGTTAACAGGAATTCCCACCAATTTGACTGCCATGATGGGACTGAGAGGGTAGTAATTGGTCAAATTGTAATTATTCTGTTCTTCGGGGACTGGGTATAGGTGAGTAGTTTTCCACGTTGCCAGGAGATGTCAGAGTTGGAGCTGGAATGAAACAGGTTCCCCAAAGGACACGACTTGATGTGCAGCACGTCTTCTTGCCGATTGCAGGAATCGTGTCAGGGTCCACTGCCTTTGTCGTGTCTATTGTGTTCAGCTGTTTCTTCATGTCATGTCACGTGCAGTGAACCGAATTGATTAAAGAATTGCATCTATGATTCTATGGCCTTCATAATGAGGTGGATCGTCGACTTAACACACTCGGTCTGAGGATGGTGCAGATAACTCCACATCGTTTACACTGATGTACATGGCTGTTCCGTTATTTAGAATGGGGATATGTATAGAGTCCTCTCCTCCAGTGAGTTACTTAACTTTCCATTTGACATTTATGCTTGGATGTGGCAGAACTGAAGAGCTTAGATCTGATCTGTTAGTCTTAAGGTAATTTCCCTCTCTCCATCCAATGTTAATCCTGCTGTTTGGAACGTACCAGTGAAGTGCATTGTCATTATGTTTAGGTACATATGGTTCTGACTCTACTATGTTCACCCACACTCGTCACTGAACCATGGATCGCCTTGATGGTAATGGTAGACTGACGGAATATATGGGGAAAACTTTGAGATTATGATTGAACACAGTTCTGCTTCTACTGCTGCTGTGATCTACAGCATCACATGATAACCCAGTTTGAGCTGAAGAATCTTCAATTCAGTTCTACTGACTGTCCCCCACTTCACACCAAGACCCATTCACCCATCAGCTCCGTACACAGTGACCTAACCTAGTTTCTGATGGGTCACTCCCTGGGTTATGCCGCCAATTTGTTACAGTAATCAAACCCTTTAGCATATGCATCTGAATCTTTTCCTCTCCTGTAATGCCATCTTCTGTGTCTGACGAGAATGTGTTTCCCTGTGGTTTTCTCCCTGACCATGATTCAGAGCTTCGTAGTGTCAGTGATGCCAGCCTTATGTAGTCTCAGAACCAATGACTGTGTGCACCATGCGTTTTTGTTCACTTCCTGTTGTAAGGCGCTCCATGTTGGACAGGATGTTTGAGCAGCTTTGACATATGTCTTTGGAACTTTTTCCAGAACAGAAATTGCTGAAGAACTAAGCAGGTATGGCAGCATCTTCTATCGTGAAAGTAGAATTAATCTTTCGGGACCAGTGGCCCTTCGACAAAGCTCCCAGTTTCTCCATCAATTTTTGCATTTTTATTTCCAGTATCCATATTTATTTGTTTAATTGAAAATTTGTTCTGTGCCTATTAATTTCTGCAGAAACTCAACAGGTGTGGCAGCATCCGCAGAGACGGAGAAAGTCTATCTACTGGACTACAACAAATATCAGTCTGACAGCTTCAGTTATTTGCAATCTATTCTGATAACAGTTAACGTTTCAAGTCCAGTGTGACACTTCTTCAGAATTGAAAATGATTGGAAACTGGGCATTTTAGTTCCTTGACAGAGGTGGGGGATGGGTGACAGGGAAACGAGGATATGGCAAAATGTAAACGGGCTTTAATCAGTGGTGAACTAGAAGAAAGTGCAAAATGGGCTTAAATTAAGATGTAAGTGGAGGTAAGGGGTTCTCTCTGTTGAGTGCAAGATAAAGAAGACACAGCTACACAAGGGCATAGGGAGACCAGGACGGAGAATGTTGACTATGCGATATTACACAGTTCTGACCGCAGATACGCTTTCACTATCGAGATCATCTCTGCCTTCAGGCAAAGGATTTCAGGTGTTTGACTTCTTATTGACACCAATAAGAGTTTCATGCTGCCTTAGTATTTTAGCACGGAGAAAAACAAATCACAGGATGAAGGTTGGGCTGAGTGTTGTTTACCTGTCGCATTTAACACTGTTTCAGATTTGCAGTGTTTATCTTTAAATGTTTGTTCTTGAAGTCAGTATTAGATGGAGTGCAGAGGCTTGAGAGGTGACATTGCAGAAGTTTATAAAATCATGACAGGCATCGATAGGGTGAAAAGCCAAGGTCTTTTCCACAGGATAGGGAAGTTCAAACATAGAGGACAAAGCTTTTAGGTGAAAGGGAGAAATATAAAAAGGATAAAGGGGCAACGTTTTCACGGAGAGGGTGATCTGTGTGTGGAATGAGCTGCCAGGCATAGAGTGTTAGATGCATGCACGGCTACATTTCAAAGGCATTTAGACAAACATATGAATGGGAAATTTGTGCGCTACATGACTGTATGAGTCTAGAAAGCGAGGGAAAAGGAAGAAAAGTTTTGATGTAAACAAATTGGGAAGAAATCTAAAAAAAAACAAGCATCTCGAGCTTTTTGTGTATATAAAAAAAGTTCATGATGAGTGTGTGATCTATGTGAGAAAGGAAGTCAGGAAAGTATATTGAGGGCATTTGGAGGGTGAGATTGGGGAATTGGCTAGAGGGAACAGGTAGATAATTTACAACAGTATTTTACATCGTTCCTCACAGGAGAAGGCACTGTAAGTATTTCAATGACATAATGAAAATAGTACTCAGAGGGAAGTTCATGAACTGTTTCCATCAAAAAATTTTAACAAACAGATTAGACCAAGGGTAGACATGTCAGCAGTAATTCATAGTTGGTTTAAAATATGTATTTATAGAGAGTCACTAGTAGCACTGTGCGAAATATTCCATAACTCTCTGGATTACAGGAGTCTTCCAGCGAAAGTGGAGACCTTCCAGTGTGGCGCCTGTCTTCAAGAAAGGAGTAAGACAGAAAGCAGGAACCATTTAGCCTAACCATTAATGCTGGGAATCTGCGGGAGTCTGTTATTAAGCAAGGAATTGCAGGGCATTTTAGAAAAGATTCACTCAGAGTCAGCATGGTTTTGTGAATGGGAAACTTTATTTTGTCTGTAAAATCATGCAAAGATTTTCTAGAGATCCCTGAGACTGTAACAATCGGATGTGATAAAGGGGAACTGGTAGACATGAGGCTTTCCAGAGATTTCCCACAAGGTATCACAAAATAAAGATTCTTACCAATACAGAGGGTCATAGGATAACAGATAATGTATCAGCATGGAATAACGATTAGCGAACACATAGAAATTGGAGAGTCAGGATTCATCGATCTTTATGATAAAGATGTAACCACTGGAGTACCACAAATATCAGTCTGACAGATTCGATTATTTGCAATCTACACTGATAACCTGATGGTGTGAGCTGTGTGCAATATACATCCGAGTTTGGCTGTGACATTAAGAACCAAAACGCAGATATTTACTGAATGAAGAGGATTCCCAAACTAAAGAGCATTGGAAAGGGATTGGCGTGTTTCTGTGTATGAAATATAACGTCAGCATGCTGATGCAGCAAGTAACTAGGTTGGTTCATTAGGTGGATTCCTGGGATTGAAAGGGTTGACTTATTGAGTGCATCTAAAATTGTGAGGTGATTATTCATTGTGGTTGAAATTTCTGAGGGTGATGTTACTGAAGCGTACAAGATACAGAAGGGGCTTAACAAGGTAGATGTCGAGAAGATGGTTCCACACCTGGGCAGAGTCTCGAGCTCAGAGACATAGATGCAGAATAAGGTATACGGACTTCAAACTGGGATGTAAAGCAATGTCTTATCTCAGAAGATACTAAATGTCTGGAATTCCTTAACCCAGAGAGTTGTGAGGGCTAGGTCACTGAATGTATTTGCTAACAGCGTGGATTTGTTTTTGGCATATCAGTGAATTGAGAGAGACAAGGGGTTAGCAGGAAAGTGGAGTTGAGCCGTGGAACAGATCATCCATGTTCTTATTGAATGACAGTGTGGGCTTGAGGGGCTGAATAGTGTGCTCCTGTTCCCATTTCTTACGTTCTTATGTTTTGGAAACTAACTAGCTATTTTCCTGGAAGTCATGTTGTACAATGATGCATTCAGGGAGAGCAGATGATTTGTTTCGTGAGATGCCGGAATTGGGGAGATTCCATTTTGAGAGAATGAAACCTTTATCATTGGAAGATGGGAAGCCTTCAAAAATTAGATAACGGCTTTCCAGAGACATTATGCAGTATTCCTGTTAGGGTGGAAGGAAATGCTGGTAGGTGTAGGAAATGCTGGATGACTAGAGAGCTAAGGCTATGGTTAAGAAAAATAAGGAAAGAATTGTCAGGTATAGACACGAGAAATAATGTGAAGCCTCAGACTATAAAGGCAAGAGGAGTATACTTAATATGGAAATCAGGTGGGTAAAAAGGGGACTTGAGATAGCTTTGATATCATGTAAAAGATTCAGCCATCCCAAACTTCTGGAAAAGAGAATTCCCACAGGAATGGATTCCTATTTTGTGAAAATTTCCATATTCCTGTTCTGACTGAGGTTGGTGAGTATCACTGTTTCCTTTTCTAGTCCCACTCCTCCACTATTCACAATAAATTTTTGATGCAACCAGGTTGGGGATATGGCCGATGATAAAGGTCTCAGACTCGGTCAGGTTCAGTGATTGGAACACGTCAGGTAGATTTCCTTAGTCAGCCGCAAGTAACTGATAGAACTATCAGAGGAGCATGATGTATATGTGATTAGCACTGCTTTCTCACATCACCAAGGAGCTGGGTTCAATTCCAACCTCAGACGAAACTCTATGTGGAGTTTGAACACTCTCCCTGTGTCTGTGTGGGTTTCCTCCCGATACTCCAGTTTCCTCCCACAGTCCAAAGATGTGCATCTTACAGTAGATTGGCCATGCTAGATTGCCCATAGTGTCCAGTATGTGCAACTTCGGTGGATTAGTCATGCAAAATGCAAGGTTATATGGGGGGCAGGTCTGGGTGAGATGCTGTTCGTTGGGTCGGTGTGGACTCGATGGCTGGAATGCCGTCCTTCCACAATGTCGAGGTTCTATGACAATGACAAGTTTGGAAAATGCAAACACCCACTGGGTATCTACCTGACCCACTCTCCTCAAGGATTTGTATATTTCAGTAAGGTCATATCTCATTCCAAGAGTAACCTGTTGAAGTCTCCATAATATAAGCCCTTCATTCCTGGAATATGTGAAGTGTAACATCTCTGAACTGCTTCCAATGTAATTATATCTTTTCTCAGTTAAGGAGACAAAAAATACATTTCACACACAGATGGACTTTATGTTTGTTTTCACAGTGCTGTGAGTCTTTGGCTCACTCTTCCCCTCAGAGCATTGGAGGCAGAGATATTGAGCATTTTTGACACGCAGACAGAAGGTTCCTAAATAACAACGAAGTCAAGGATTATCGGGGAATGGGGAGGAATGTGCAGTGTGGGGGAAATGCAGAAAGTGGCACAAAATGACACTGCTCCAGAACATCCAGGAATATAATGCAAAATTAAATGATGATATCGATAAAATGTAAAATGCCAACAGTGATAGAATACAGTTCCCAAGGACCATGGGGCTGCTCTGCAATTAGAGAGAGACCACTCGTGGTGGTTTATCCTCAGGAGCACCACACCTCTGACGAGGGGTGAGGTTGAGAGAGCATCCCCTTCATGGTAATTTCTGCCAGTGTGGGGTATCGAGTCTGCGCTGTTGGACTCCCTCTGCATTACAAATCAGACGTCCAGCCAACTGTGTGGGAGTCTGTGTAATAGATACAGGCAGAAACAATCACAGACAAAGGGCAAGAGAAATGTTCATAACAAGAAAAAAGGTACAATTCAGATAACGGTCAAGATACCGGCTGAGGATAAAAACGTTCTCTTCTAGAAATTGTATTTTATAATCAGATAAGCATTGCAAAACTTCCTTTGGTGTATATAATAAGGTGAGAAAAAGTGAAATAACCAGAATTACTAATGTGATTGGCTATCGATAACCATAAAGTAAGTGTATATTTTGGATTGGTCTGTATAAAACATGCTTACCATTGCATAAAAGTATAAAGTTGATGGAATATATTGTTAGGAGAGTCTGTCCACTTGGGAAATGACCTCAAACAGGCGCTTGAAGAAAACCTGGGTAAAAGTGCCTGAGTATCGTCTGGTCAGTGACAGAAACCCAGGGGGCGAATGACTGAAATCTCCAGTAATATGGAGCTAAGAAAACCATCAGATAAGCCGCGATCTTATTAAATGCTAGAGCATATTGGAAGGATGGAATGGCCTCATTATGGATTTGAATTTTATGTGATTGGAAAACGTACATTTCTACTCTGTCCCCTTATGTCTTACATACAGGGGCATTGACATTTTCCTGATGTGAGTTCAGATGTGAATGTTTTTGCCCATTCTGTCCGTGTGCTTGATAGTGACCTGGTGCTGCTCTGGTAGAAAGCATTGTCCGTGCATCTGGTGATCTCCAGATCGACAGGGCTGACCCGAGCTCACTTCATCAAAGCCTTCATTTAGGCTTTATTTTTTCATTATTTTCAAATGGCAGTTTCGTGGTATGCAGGAATTGAGAGAATGAAACCTTTATCATTGGAAGATGGGAAGCCTTCAAAAATTAGATAACGGCTTTCCAGAGACATTATGCAGTATTCCTGTTAGGGTGGAAGGAACTGCTGGTAGGTGTAGGAAATGCTGGATGACTAGAGAGCTAAGGCTATGGTTAAGAATAATAAGGAAAGAATTGTCAGGTATAGACACGAGAAATCATGTGAAGCCTCAGACTATAAAGGCAGGAGGAGTATACATAATATGGAAATCAGGAGGGTAAAAAGGGGACATGAGATAGCTTTGGCAAATAGGTGAAGGAGAATCCAAAGCATTTTTATTAATGCATTAAAGGACAAGAGGGTCAGTAGGGAGAAAATAAGGCCCCTCAAATATCAGCAAGGCAGCCTTTGTGTGGAATCCCAGGAGATGGGGGCGATACGGAACGAGTGTTTTGCATCAGTGTTTACTGTATTGAAGGAAATATAAGATATAGAATGTGGGTAAATAGATGGTGACATCTTGGAAAAACGTTCACATTAAAGAGGAGAAAATGCTGGATGCCTTGAAACGCGTAAAAGCGGATAAATCCCCAGGATCTGATCAGGTGTACCTTGGAACTCTGTGTGAAGCTAGGGAAGTGATTGCTGGGCCCCTTGCTAAGACATTTGTGTAATCGAACATCACAGGTGAGGTGCTAGATGTTTGGAGGGTGGCTAACGTGGTGTCACCATTTCAAAAAGGTGGTAAGGGAAAGCTAGATAACTATAGACCAGTGAGCCTGACATCAGTGGTGAGTAAATTGTTGAAGGGAATCCTGCGAGATAGGATTTACATGTATTTAGAAAGGCAAGGAGTGACTCGGAATAGTGAGTATGGCTTTGTGTGTGGGAAATCATGTCTCAAGAAATTGATTGCGTTTATTGAAAAAGTAACAAAAAGAATTGATGAGGGCCGATCATTCGACATGATCTATATGGACTTCAGTGAGGTGTTTGAAAAGGTTCCTCATGGAAGATCGGTTAGCAAGGTTAGATCTCATGCAATACAGGGAGAATTAGCCGTTTGGATACAGAACTGGCTCAAAGGTAAAAGAGCCAGCTTTTCACACTGGAGACAGATGTGGTGCCACAAAGATCAGTGCTGGATCCACTACTTTTCGTCATTATATAAACGATTGGACGTGAACATAGGAGGTACAGTTAGTAAGTTTGCAGATGACAGCAAAATTTGAGATATAGCGGAAGAGGAAGAAGGTTACCTCAGATTACGACGGGATTTTGATCGGTTGGGCAAATGGGCTGAGGAATGACAGATGGACTTTAATTTAGATAAATGTAAGGTGCTGCATTTTGGGAAAGCACATCTGAGCAGGACTTATACACTTAATGGTAAGGTTCTAGGGAGTGTTGCTGAGCAAAGAGATCTTGGAGTTCATAGCTCCTTGAAAGTAGAGTCGCAGGTAAGAGGATAGTGAAGAAGGTGTTTGGTATGCTTTCCTTTATTGGTCAGAGCATTGAGTACAGGAGTTTGGAGGTCATGTTGCAGTTGTACAGGCCACTCGTTAGGCCACTTTTGGAATATTGAGTGCAAATTCTGGTCCTTTTCCTGTGGAAAGTTGTTGTGAAACCTGACAGTGTTCAGAAAAGATTTACAAGGATGTTGCCAGGGTTGGAGGATTTGAGCTATCGGGAGAGGCTGAAATGACTGGGACTGTTTTCCCTGGAGCATCAGAGACTAATGGGTGACATTCTTGAGGTTTATAAAATCATGAGGGGCATGGATAGAATAAACAGACAAGGTGTTTTCCCTGGGGTGGCAGAAACCAGAGGTAGAGGGCATAGGTTTAGGTTGAGAAATTAAAGATTTAGACAATAGACAATAGACAATAGGTGCAGGAGTAGGCCATTCTGCCCTTCGAGCCTGCACCGCCATTCAATATGATTATGGCTGATCATTCCTAATCAGTATCCTCTTCCTGCCTTATCTCCATAACCCTTGATTCCACTATCTTTGAGAGCTCTATCCAACTCTTTCTTAAATGAATCCAGAGAGTGGGCTTCCACTGCCCTCTGGCGCAGAGCCTTCCACACAGCCACCACTCTCTGGGTGAAAAGGTTTCTCCTCATCTCTGTCCTAAATGGTCTACCCCGTATTTTTAAGCTGTGTCCTCTGGTTCGGCACTCACCCATCAGCGGAAACATGTTTTCTGTTGCCAGAGTGTCCAATCCTTTCATAATCTTATATGTCTCAATCAGATCCCCTAATTTAGATTAGATTAGATTAGATTAGATTAGATTAGATTACAGTGTGGAAACAGGCCCTTCGACCCAACAAGTCCACACCGACCCGCCGAAGCGAAACCCACCCATACCCCTACATTTACCCCTTACCTAACACTACGGGCAATTTAGTATGGCCAATTCACCTGACCCTGCACATCTTTGGACTGTGGGAGGAAACCGGAGCACCCGGAGGAATCCCACGCAGACACGGGGAGAATGTGCAAACTCCACACAGTCAGTCGCCTGAGGCGGGAATTGAACCCGGGTCTCTGGCGCTGTGACGCAGCAGTGCTAACCACTGTGCCACCGTGCCGCCCCTAAAGGGACATAAGGGGCAACTTTTTCACGCAAAGTGTGGTGTATGTATGGAATGTACTGCCAGAGGAAGTGGTGGAGGCTGGTACAATTGCAGTATTCGAAAAGCATCTGTATTGGTATATGAATAAAAAGGGTTCAGTGGGATATGGGCCAAGTGCTGGCAGATGGGACGAGATTAGGAAAGGGCATATGGGCGGCACGGACGAGTTGGACCGAAGGGTCCAGAGATGTGCTGTAACATATCTTGGTCTCTCTGGTTCTAAATGTTTTCCACTGTTCTTTTACAACCTGACATTCCAGTCTGTTTACCTTCATCAGTTCTCTCTCAAAATCATGTAATTGGCTTTTTTTACTGACGCTCGGGTGTGCTTTATGGTCACTTTAAAATATCATAATCTCTTTGAATTCCAGTATAATTTCCTGGAGGATCTCGGTTTGATATTACCCATTCACTCAGCTTCATCACCCAACTGTCAATCTGAGATAGTTACATCCCTAGCCATTTGCACAATGTTTTATTCAAAGAAACACTGACAAAAACATTCAAGGGTGATCTTGGATATCACTCTTGCCAATGTATCTGTCCCAGATGATACAAAGATTGAAGTCTCCAAAAATTATCACACCTCCTTTGCTACAAATTCTAATGAATTACTTTTTAATGCAGGGATGAGCAATGAAATACTGCAAGATAGCCTAAAAACTGTTCTGTTGCTTATGTTTTTGACACACAGTACCCAGGATTTGCATTCAGGCTGATACAGCTGCATATTCTGAGGCCAAATGCTTTCTCTGTAAATCCTTTGTTACCCATTACTGTCAGAGTTCCCATCTTGCTTTTCCATTCTGCCTGAGATCCTGTAAGGTTTTTTACTGTTGAATATTTAAATTCCACCTTTTGTTCACCCTATAATCATGTATGTCTGATGACTAAATCTCATTTTTCTCTGTGTCACAAGTCTATTAACTTATTGTAGATACTTTGTCCATTCCAAAAAAACAACATTATGATTTACTCTTTCCTTCAATTTCCTGTCACAACCCATTGATGTACAGTTTAAGTTAAATTCTGTCCCTTCCTGTTCCTTTCTGCTTGTCTTCAGCCACATCCCCATGCTGTTCTGAGGCTTCACATTTTCTCTTCGGAGTTGGGAAGCTCCTTTCACCTGAACCCTGTCCTTGCATCCTCTCTGTCAGTTTAAAGCCGTGTACATAAACCTACCGACATGACTGGCCAGGGGACTGCTCCCAGCAGGGTTGGTTTTAGTGCACTCATGGGATTTTGCTGTCTGTGGCTGGCCTGCATCACATGTTCACCCTGACCAGCCTTAGAGCTGAGTGGCTTGCCAGACCATTACCGAGGGCATTTCAGAGTCAATCCCATTGATCTGGATCTGGATTCATATGTATGCCAGACAGGCTGCCTATAACAGATTTCCTTACTTAAAGGGTTTTAGGCAGTCAGATTAGTATCCCTGACACCGGCATTAAATTGTGGATGAACAATCGAATGAGAGTAATATTAGGCCATTACCTGGCCCACTGATAGCTCCGTCATCCCTAAGTGCTGATCCCAGTGTATCATGAATCAAACCCCCTTCTTCCTGACCGAGGTTTAATCATGATGCCTTCCTGCACTCTGGTGATATCACTCAGTGTCTCTCCATGTGAGATCTGTTACCATGTAGGTTTACCAGGTGCCAGGGACTGCACCCTTTGCAGCTACTCTAGACCCTGAGCCAAGAGAATTCTTCACTCCAGAGAGACGCAGCAGCACAGGCCAGGGATGGAGACTGGGATTTTCCAGATTTATGTGGTAGTCAGTGCCATTCTACATGTGCAACTCTCACTGCATCAGTCTAATTTCCCATTCTGTCTATTTCTCTGTCTCCTGTAGGTACTCAGGATGCTCCTGACTGCGCAGGATTCTCAATTCCTGTTTCGTTCATCACAACATTGAAGACAGTTGGTCAGCCAGAGAGATGGAGTGTGAGATCTGGAGCCTTCAATAAATCCTGCAGCTAGGTAAGATCACCCACTGCGAACAGAGCAGAGTGCATTTAAGGGCTCGAACGTGGGTCCAGAACACATGACATAGATACAGTGTTGAAGGGTGTACACAGAGCTTGAAGGTCCCAGGCTCAAACCCCACCCTCTTGTTAACATTCATCTCTGCTGTACTGAGATTTCCTGTTGACAGTTATCAATCCAGGCTTGTGCTGTTGTAGTGAGGATCAGTACAACAGAGGAGAAATCAGCCTCCCTCAAGGAGTTGGCTTTGTAGGCTGGGATATTTCTGTTCTATATTCCCCCCTCACACTGTCTCTTATCATGTGATACAGTTATACAACAAGGAGACATGCCTTTCAGTCCAACTCAACTGCGCCGGGGTTTTGAATGCTTGTAATTCGCAGGAAATTTCCTATTTCTGTAACCTCCACTCCTCCCATATTCCCACTGTATATTTGAAACCTACTCCAATGCTGATGAGTTTCCCTATGTGTAAATTGCTCCAGTGTCAATAACATGCCCAATCTCAATAATCTCAACCTGAACTCAGTACAATAATCACTATTTCTGTAGTTTTTCACAATACTTACAGTGCCCCGTCTCTATAAAATCCTCCAGCCTGGATCAAATTACCCACCTGTGTACCTTCCTCAAGCCCCAAGAGAACATGATATCACTGTAACCTTCTGAAGGCCCTCCTGCCTCCTGGCCTACAGAACCACACGATCTTAGTAGCATTCTACCATTCCTACCAAGCTCCTTATCGAGATAAACACCTCCAAACCCTTTTCAAGCCACAACAGCATTCCACATCTCTGTTTGCTCCTCCACTCACTACTGCCCTCCCAGCACCTCAAACATTCTCTGTTGTGTAACTCTGCAATTTGGGGCAGCACGGTGGCTCAGTGGTGAGCAATGGTGCCTCACAGTGCCAGGGAACCAGGTTCGATTCCAGAGTTGGGTGACTGTCTCTGTGGAGTTTGCACATTCTCCCTGTGTCTGTGTGGGTTTCTTCCGGGTGCTCCGGTTTCCTCCCACAGGTGCAGGTCAGTTGAATTGCCCATGCTAAATTGCTCATGGTGTTAGGTGCATTGTCAGAGAGAAGAGGTTATGGATGGGTTACTCTTTGGAGGGTTGGTGTGGACTTGTTGGGCCGAAGTACCTGTTCCCATGCTGTAGGGAATCTAATCTAAACTCACCCTCTGTGTTCCATATTACTGTCGCTAAATATATCCCTCTATCCATAAACAGCCCCAATACCTTCAAACCTCCGAGTCCTTGTGAACTCCCACAGCTCCAATATCCTTCCTTAATTGGGTAACCTTTCCCAGTCCTGAAACACTGAAAATGTGGACATCCTACAATCCTCCCTATCTGCATAATCCTCTTAGGTCCCGGCAACACCCCCGATCTGTGGAACCAACTCCAATGCTTGTGACTCTCCCAATCAGTTTCTACAAGCATTACTATCTATGTAACATCTTCCCGTCGAGATCACCAGCCCTGTCAATGTGAGCTCCTCCAGTTACGCCACCAATCTAATCATCTCCATAACCTTCTCCAGCTCTTACACCCCTACATGTGTAAACGTTACACTCCCCTACAACCATCCCTAAAGCTGAAACCTCCTCCAGTGTGTGCAATGCTCCCTATCTATGTTCGTGTCTCCAGGCTCTATTGCTGTTCCTATCTTTATAAGTTCTGACAGATTGTCCAGCTTTCCGGCCCATTTAATTTCCAGAACTTCAGCATCCGACATCAACAAATGTTTTCATTAACTGCAGCCTTCCATATCTCTGTTCATTTCTCAATTCTACACAGCTATCTTAATTTCTGTAAATAGCACAATTCCATAAAATACTCCCTGCCTGCCTGCGTAAACTTCCCCAATCCTATACTGCGAAGCCTCACTGTCCTTTTGATCACTCGTAGTCCCTTCAGATCATTCTGTATTTTTACTATATCCATTGAATACAGCTCATCTCATGTTATAACTCCTCTAACTCATATGTTACTCCCCATCTCTGTGATATTCTTTAGTTACTGCAATTCTCATTCTTTATCTCCAGAGCTTCCAATCCCCCTGATCGATGTAAGGTTATTGAGCCCTTGCAGCATGTTTAACACCTATTGCAGCCTCCAACTCCTGAATGCATCAAGTCGCTGTAAACACCTCAAATACTAAAGCTCACTGTCTTTGTAATATCTTCCTGTAACTGCAACCCTATTGATTTCTGTAAATCCACATCTCTGTGTAACTGATGGGAATGCTGCAAACCTGTCTTCACAGTCCTCACCTGCTCTCTGGACTCCTGCAGCCCTATAACCCTCAGTATCTCTGGGTCCTCCAATCCCTACATTTCTCCCTGGATCTGAACTGATCCAGCCCCTTCAATCCTCCCTATTTCACTCACTCCTGCAGCTCCAACTATTGTCCATATCAGTGTAATTCCCAACACCAACAATCCTCCCGTTGTCTATAAACTCCTGCAGCTCCAATTACCACCCCAATCTGTGTAATCTCCAGTCCGTCCAATCCTCACTTTCTCTATAAACTCCTGTAGCTCCAAATACCACCCCATCGGTCTAATCTCAAGTGACTACAACCTTCCCTTTCTCTAAAAACGTATGTAGCTCCAACTACCACCAATATCTGTGTAATCTCCAGTCCTGACAACCCTCCCACTCTCTGTATCTCCTGAAGCTTCAACGTGTGTATTCTCTAGTCCCTTTATTCCTCCCGATCTCTGTAACTCCTTTAGGACTGATGACCCTATAACTCTCCTTGACATCTTTCAGTACGACAACCTCGATCTCTAACCACGAACAGTGATCTCAAACCATCCGAACTCTGTAACATCTTCCAGCTTTTCTCTTTTAGCTTCTCTAGTGTCTGCATTCCCCTTTACTTACAGTTACAGATCCTTGCTCAGGGAAACAATGTCTCAGTACCTAATCTGTAAAACCACAAGAATATTCAGTGTATCAATAAATTTGCCTCATTTTCTAAGTTTTAACGACTGCTAGTTCAAACTTCTCCACGTCTTCTGATCAATACCCGTCCATTTTGAAGATCAGCCTGGTGAACCTTCTCTAGACTGCCTCCAATGCAAGGACATTCTCCCTCCAGATAGGGCAGCAAACCTGTTTACAGTATTCTCTGTGTGATCTGATTGGAGTCCTCTATAGTTGTTACAAGACTTCCCTATTTTTATTCTCCATTCCCTTTGGAATCAATGCCAGCATTCCATTTGCCTTCTCTATGTCCTGCTGACCCCGTATACTACCTTTCTGAGATTTATACACAAGGCTCCCCACGTTACTTTGTGGTGTAGCTTTCTGCAGTTGATCTGAATCCAAGAGGTGACAGCAATAATCAGGAAAGTGTTGGAATGTATGGTAAACGATATGCCAGAAATGCTAACTGCACACTTAGAAACCTATGGAAAAAGCGCAGTCCATAAGACCATCATGCTTCGGAGTTGAATGAGGCCAAAGGTCCATCGGGTCCATTCCACTATTCGATCATGGCTGAATTGTTTCTGAACCCCATTCTCTCGCCTACTCTCTGTATCCCTTGACCTCCTTACTTATCAAGAACCTATTTCAGTTAAATACAGAGTCACTTAGCATCCACAGACCCATGAGGCAGTGAGTTCCACAGATCCATCACCACCTGGCTGAATTAATTCCTCCACATCTCCATTCGAAAGGGTCGTCCCCTCACTCTGAAGCTGTGCCCTTGGCCCCTAATCTCTCCTGCTCGTCCCCACGTCCATTCCATTCAGGCCCCTCAGTATTCTGTAAGTTTGAATGAGATTCTGCCGCCGCCTCTGAAACTTCATCAAGTGCAGACCCAGAGACGTCTCCGGCTCGTCATATGACACGAATTTCATTCCTGGAATCTTTCTTGGAAAGCTATTTCTCTTACCACTTCACGTCCTTTGTCCAGACTCTTAATGTATAACGCGTAGAGTGTAGTCCCATCACTGACCCCTGCGGAGCTCCCTCATCACCAGTTCCCATCATGAAAAATACCCTTTCTTCACAATCTCTGTCTTGTGCCAATCAACTAAATCCTCTATTCATGCTAAGCATGTTGTTCTGAAACGGAAATTTCGTTTCACACACACTGCTGGATTTATTTTTCTGTCTGGCTGCAAACAGCAGAGTTTCAGCATTACCTTCCCATCTGTAATTGCCTGGAGAAGGTGGTGGTGAGCTGTCTTTCTGACCCATTGCAGTCCCTTGGGTGTAGGGACAGACACGGTGCTGGGAGGATGGAGTGTGCCTTGGAGGGCGCCTTGGAAATGCTGGTGCTCCCATGCAGCTGGAACTCCTGTTCTTCCAGGGTATAGTGGTTCCGGGTTTGTGAAGGGTTGCTGAAAGAGCTGAGTGCTGCTTGTAGATGTATTATTCCTTCATTCATTCATGAACATGAGCTTTGTTGGCTGGGCCAGTATTTATTGTTGATTTTGAGTGTTCCCTGAGAAGGTGGTAGTGAGCTGCTTTCCTGAGGCACTGTGTCAGCCGTTTGACCTGTTGTTATCTGTGTAACATTCAGCAGGCGCTACAACAATCCTCATGTCTGTAATTGCATACAGACAATTCAGCTCTCCCTTTTATATCTGACATCCTCCCGACTTATAACTCTTATAGTTCCTCACAATATCTCACCTCCTCCATTCCCATTTGTGCTAAAGATCTCTAAAATTTCTTTATTCTTGTTTAAATTCTGATCACCTAAAATCTCTCGTTTTTAAATTGCTAACCCTTTCAGTTTGTGTAACTCTCCATATAACTGTAATCAATGACAGCACAGGTTCCCTTCCTTAAATCTCTATAATTAAAATGGTTACGTGTTCTACATTGGCACTTTTCTTCCTCCTTATCCATCTCAGCACTTCGAGCCCCCATTTTCTGCACCTCCTCAAGTCCTGATGGTCCTTGAACACCGCCAGTGCTCCAAAAGTTTTATTCCCCCCAGTTACTGCAACTTCTAACTCTGTAACATCCAATAGTCTCCAGTACCATACAACACTTGCTGGCTGTCAATTTGCATTTGTTGAAGTCTACACATCGCTGTAAACAGCTCAGAAAAAAAACCCTTTATGCTCTACAAAGCTCCGTCATGAACAAGCCACAATCTCTCTATTGCCTTTGCCTTCTTCAGTGCCTGCAACTCTCGCTGTATCTTCCAGTAAACTTCTTTAGTTGCTGCAAGTCTGCCTAACTCTCCAGAAAACCTGTTACATTCCATACAGCTCGCCCAATCACTGTAACACCCTCTGCTCTGTCTAATCCTCCTCTTTTCCATTGGTTTCCAGGCACAACAGCGATCCTGTTCGAGAGCAGGGCGGAATGGGATGTTATAAATCTCAGCTGAGGCTTCAGACCTACCATTACCTAGGAGTGAAAAAGGGAGAGAACCTGAGATGCAGAGGCACACATCGGGAGAATATAAAACAGCAGCGAGGATCGAGGCCGACTGGGACATGGAGTTGGAGAAGCAGGAGGTTCGAAATCAGCACCGAGTCACAGAGGGAGTGACCATGTGAGGGACCAACTTGGAGAAGGAGCATGAGGCTCACTCACACCTGGGAGTTACAGAGCAGCAAAGTGGGAGGATATAACTCAGCACTGAGGATCGAGGTCTTGTCGTACCTGGGAGTAACAGAGACAGTGACACTGTGAGGGAGCAGAGTGGAGTGTGAGCTGGAGAATGACACGTACCTGGGAGATACAGAGATGGTGACCCTGTGAGGGAGCAGAGTGGAGTGCGAGCTGGAGGATTACACGTACCTGGGAGGCGCAGTGATAACTTTCTGCTGCTGGGACCTGTCTGCACTGAGTTTGAAAGAAGTGCAAGAACCATCACAGAAAAGGCTGTAAGTTCATTGGCTGATAATACACCGTTATTAGAGACTGTCAGTTAATTGCTATAAATTTATTATGTCAGCAAATTTATTTTTTCAACTTTTGAAATAAGGGTTGAACTCAGAAGTAAGAGGGAGAAGTGAAATTCTCAGCCAATATAATAAATTCCCCTCAGTAAGCCACAGTGGAATAACGGACCTAACCATATGGTAATTTCTATTATGTTAACTTCATTCTAAGAAATTAAATAAGTTACTTTAGACATGTTGCATTTTAAGACATGGCAAGACATGTTTGTCAGATGGAAAGTGTTACATTGGACAGTGACAGTGAGTTAGTTACTAATACTGTTGCTGTTACATTGGAAAGTCAAAGCCCCTGCTTGTGTCCTAGATGAACACGGGGTCATTAAGCTCAGACAGTGACTATAGACTCCATGGGACATCTGCTGAGAGTTAGGTGGATAGCACATACAGAGAGAGGATCACCCTGCAGACATAATGGCCTGGAATAAGGAAGGGAATGGGCCCCCAGGCAATCGAAGAGAAACAGTCAGGGAATCCAGGAATAGTCTGATATCTCCCTCCGAATTCAGTTTCCCAGTTTGGAAGCTGATGAAGGTGCTGGCTGCTCAGGAGAAGGCAGTCAGAGCCATGTTTGTGTCACCACAAGCAGCCTGACTCTACAGTAGGGAAGGGAGAAGGAACGAGGGGCAATAGTCACAGGGCAGTCAGGAAATTGAAGAAGGTGTCAGCGTTTCTGTGACTATCAATGCAATTCCCGGATAGTGGGGTCAAGAATGTCACTATGTCTGTGGGACATTCATCTGGGGGGAGTGAACAGTCAAAGGTCATGTATGTGTTGGTAGGAATGACCTGGGTAGGAAGGGTGAAGTGGTCTGGGAATCAGAATTTAGGGAGCTAGGTGGATAGTTAGCAAGCAGGACCTCAAATGTAGCAATCCCTGGAATTCTCCCAGCGCTGTGTACAAGTGAGAACACAACTCCAAGTTTTCGGTCGATGAGAGTGTGACTGGAACGATGGTGTAGCAGGACGGGCTTCAGATTCCTGGGACAGACAGGTTCTGGGGAAGGCAGCAACTGAACAAGCTCGATGGGCTAAAGTGTGACAGAGCTGGGACTGAATTTCTTCTGGGGTGTTTGGGAATGATTGAAAATAATTTGGTGTGTGCTTAGGATCCAAAAAGGAATAGTAGAGGAGACTAAGAGAATCTCAAAATAATGGGAGATGCAGATGGTGCTAATTTACAACAAGTTTATCAATGGAAGATGGAGTAAGAAAGAAAGCCTTAATCTGAGGTACTTTGCATGGACATGAATACTCGGAGTTTGGGGCGTTCTAAATGCAGATTGGTGTGTGGAAATCTGATGGACTGAACACCGCGAGCTGACTCAAGGAATGGCATGACTGGGTGTTAAATATTGCTGGGTATAAAGGATTCCAAAATAATAGAAAGGAAGGGAAACGATGAAGGTAGAAGTACTGGTTTAGATTAGCGTTAGTTAAGGAGTCCAAGAGAAAGAGGATCCGTTGAAGGATACTTTGAATTGGGCTGGAGCTACAGAATAAAAAGTATACAATTAAACTGTGAAGCACAGTGTGTCGGCCAGCAACCATTGGAAAGGATGAGAGAATAAATATGAAGGGCATTTGAGAGCGATGACAATACTACATATTAGTTATACTGAGAAACTTAATGTTTCCAGATATTGACTGGGTTACTATTGGTGCACGGTCGTGAAGGGCGAGTGCCCCTGTATTACATGGAGGAGAGCTCACTGCAGGAGTATGTGCCCAGCCCAAGAGAGCATGTATGTTGGACCTGGTCCTTGGAAAAGAGTGGGGGCAAGTGCCTCCAGTGTCAGTGGGTGAACGTTTTGGAGCACAGCGATCATTTTATTGTAAAGTTCAGGATGATGGTAGAGAATAGAACATAGAACATAGAACATAGAAGAATACAGCGCATTACAGGCCCTTCGGCCCTCGATGTTGCGCCGATCCAAACCCACCTAACCTACACTAGCCCACTATCCTCCATATGCCTATCCAATGCCCGCTTAAATGCCCATAATGAGGGAGAGTCCACCACTGCTACTGGCAGGGCATTCCATGAACTCACGACTCGCTGAGTAAAGAACCTACCACTAACATCTGTCCTATACCTACACCCCCTTAAATTTAAAGCTATGCCCCCTTGTAATAGCTGACTCCATACGTGGAAAAAGATTCTCACTGTCGACCCTATCTAAACCCCTAATCATCTTATACACCTCTATCAAGTCACCCCTAAACCTTCTTTTCTCCAATGGAAACAACCCCAAGGGCCTCAGCCTTTCCTCATATGATCTTTCTACCATACCAGGCAACATCCTGGTAAACCTCCTCTGCACCCGTTCCAGTGCCTCCACATCCTTCCTATAGTATGGTGACCAAAACTGCACACAATACTCCAGATGCGGCCGCAGAATGATGTGCAATAATTGAGAGTGAGCTGAAAAATGTGTTGCTGGAAAAGCGCAGCAGGTCAGACAGCATCCAAGGAGCAGGAGAATCGACGTTTCAGGCAGAAGCCTTGCACTTCCCTGGGTTTTTGCTCCATTCACCTGGACCCCATAGTTTCTGTTTTAAACAGTCTGCCATGGAATCCCTCGTCAAATCTAAGTAAGTCACATGCAGTTACAAGTTACCGTCTCGAGCCAACCCAGTCAGATTAATTACTTCCTTGAACAAATCCAGATCGACCGTCCTGGAGTCCCTGTGACTTCCTCAGTGACCGTTTACACACTGTCTCAGAATTCCAGCCTCGACCTATTCAATCAGTCCCTTTCTCCACATTAAACAAAGCTGCAGCGTTAGCCATTCTCCAGTCCTCCGGCACCATCCCTGCGTCCAGTGAGGATTGGACAATGTAGGTAACAGTAAGGCAGGGGATTTTCCCCAGCTCCTTTTTACAGTCTGGAACACTGTGTTACCCCTTTTTAAGGGTTCGAATCTATTGTATAATTCTCCACTCAAAATTTCTTGCTCACAATATTTCACACTGCATCCCTATTTTGATTCAGAAAGACAGAGGTCTAAACCATCTTTTGATCTGGCCACGTCTCATTTTAGTCGAGTTTCATGGAATGTTTCTCTCCACAAGGTTAAGTGCATTCTCTCATTATGTCATTTCAATCTGCCTCATTAACTCCCCTCCCTGACCCAAGTGGTTGTCTTCTCATCTGACAATAATGCGATGATATTCCCCTCAGTCATAACAACTGCCCACTGTCTGGATATCCCAGAATGCTCCGGCCTCCCTCCCTGTTACAAGGCCCATCTTTAAAAGGTAATTGCACTCTTGGATTGTCAATCTGAAACTGCCCTGGACATGGCAGAGGAGGTAAAACTGGGGATTCACTTTGTGGCCAAGCCCTTGAGGTTCTGGTGGATGGCGTGGTGCACGAGAGGGACATTATCTTCCTCCAGGACTGGCAGGGAAAGCCATGACACCAGACCCTGCCAGCTTGGTCCGAGGTTGGCCCTGGGTCAGTGAGATGCCAGCCTTATAGATGAATGCCCAGCAGTGAAGGAAGGAGGTCAGTGACCTTCTCCACTCCACCAGGGTAAGTGCCACCACGTTCGATGTCATTCTATTCCCTGTCTACTCTTCTCTGTGCCAAGATCCCTCTTAAACCTTGCTAAATGAGCTTCTTCCCCTCTATCTGTGCATTCCAGGCACTTACCCATTCTGAAAATGTGTTGCTGGAAAAGCGCAGCAGGTCAGGCAGCATCCAAGGAGCAGGAGAATCGACGTTTCGGGCATGAGCCCTTCTTCAGGAATCACTTTTCCAGCTTTTCCAGCAACACATTTTCAGCTCCTTGGATGCTGCCTGACCTGCTGCGCTTTTCCAGCAACACATTTTCTGCTCTGATCTCCAGCATCTGCAGTCCTCACTTTCTCCTCGAAGACTTACCCATTTTGTCTGGCAAAGCAAAAAACAAAACTTGCCGATCATATCTCCTTCAACCTCCACCCCCCACCGCCACTTTACCTAAAACCTATGGACTCTTTTAATTGATATTTTGTCTATGGCAAAATGGGCTCTAACTTCCTTCCATCTGTGTTTGTGATAAATTTGTAAATGTCGATCAGGCAGATCCCCAGCCACTGATGCCTAAATGAAAACAAACCAAGTTTGTCCAATTTCTCCTTATGGTTTTTACTCTCCAAGGAGAAAGTGAGGTCTGCAGATGCTGGAGATCAGAGCTGAAAATGTGTTGCTGGAAAAGCGCAGCAGGTCAGGCAGCATCCAGGGAACAGGAGAATCGATGTTTCGGGCATAAGCCTGAAGAAGGGCTTATGCCCGAAACATAGAACATAGAACATAGAAGAATACAGCGCAGTCCAGGCCCTTTGGCCCTCGATGTTGCGCCGATCCAAGCCCACCTAACCTATACTAACCCACTATCCTCCATATACCTATCCAATGCCCGCTTAAATGCCCATAAAGAGGGAGAGTCCACCACTGCTACTGGCAGGGCATTCCATGAACTTACGACTCGCTGAGTGAAGAACCTACCCCTAACCAGTCCTATATCTACCCCCCCTTAATTTAAAGCTATGCCCCCTTGTAATACCCGACTCCATACGCGGGAATAGGTTCACACTGTCAACCCTATCTAACCCCCTAATCATCTTGTACACCTCAATCTAGTCACCCCTAAACCTTCTTTTCTCTAATGAAAACAGCCCCAAGTGTCTCAGTCTTTCCTCATACGATCTTCCTTCCATACCAGGCAACATCCTGGTAAACCTCCTCTGCACCCGTTCCAGTGCCTCCACATCCTTCCTATAGTATGGCGACCAAAACTGCACACAATATTCCAGATGCGGCCGCACCAGAGTCTTATACAACTGCATCATGACCTCAGGACTCCGGAACTCAATTCCTCTACCAATAAAAGCCAGTATGCCATATGCCTTCCTCACCGCACTATTTACCTGGGTGGCAACTTTCAGAGATCTGTGTACATGGACACCAAGATCCCTCTGCTCATCCACACTACCAAGTATCCGACCATTAGCCCAGTACCCCATCTTTTTGTTATTCTTCCCAAAGTGAATCACCTCACACTTAGCTACATTGAATTCCATTTGCCACCTTTCTGCCCAGCTCTGCAGCTTCTCTATATCCTGCTGTAACCTGCCACATCCTTCCTCACTGTCAACAACTCCTCCAACTTTCGTATCATCCGCAAACTTGCTCACCAAACCTTCTAACCCCTCTTCCAGGTCATTTATAAAAATGACAAACAGCAATGGTCCCAAAACAGATCCTTGCGGAACACCGCTAGTGACGGCACTCCATGAAGAAACTTTGCCATCAACTACTACCCTCTGTCTTCTTCCATCCAGCCAATTCCTAATCCAAACCTCCAACTCACCCTCAATGCCATATCTCCGTATTTTCTGCAGTAGCCTACCATGGGGAACCTTATCAAACGCCTTACTAAAATCCATATATACCACATCTACCGCTTTCCCCTCATCAACCTCCTTCGTCACCTTTTCAAAGAATTCAATAAGGTTTGTGAGGCACGACCTGCCCTTCACAAAACCATGCTGACTATCCTTGATCACATTATTCCTATCCAGATGTGCATAAATCCTATCCCTTACAATTCTCTCTAAGACTTTGCCCACAACAGAAGTGAGACTCACCGGCCTATAGTTACTAGGGTTATCCCTACTCCCCTTTTTGAACAAGGGAACCACATTTGCTATCCTCCAGTCTTCTGGCACTACTCCTGTAGACAAAGAGGACATAAAATTTAAGGCCAATGGCTCTGCAATCTCCTCCCTTGCTTCCCAGAGAATCCTAGGATAAATGCCATCAGGCCCAGGGGACTTATCTATTTTCACCTTTTCCAGGATTTCCAACACCTCTTCTCTACATACCTCAAAGCCATCCATTCTACTTATTTGTGTCTCAGTATTCACATCGACGACAATGCCCTGTTCCTGAGTAAATACTGAAGAAAAGTATTCATTCAGTGTCTCCCCAATCTCTTCCGCCTCCACACGCAACTTCCCACTACTATCCTTGACTGGACCTATTCCTACCCTAGTCATTCTTTTATTCCTAACATACCTATAGAAAGCCTTAGGGTTTTCCCTAATCCTACCGACTAAGGAAATTTCATGTCCCCTCCTTGCTGCTCTTAGCTCTCTCTTCGGGTCCTTCCTGGCTACCCTATAACTCTCAATCGTCGATTCTCCTGTTCCCTGGATGCTGCCTGACGTGCTGCGCTTTTCCAGCAACACATTTTCAGCTTATTACTCTCCAAACCAGGCAACATCCTGCTGAACCTTTTCCATAACCTCTCCAAGACCTCCACACCGTTCTGCTGGTGTGCCAACCAATATGGTACACAACATTCCAAATATGCCCAAATAAAATTTCTGTATAGTTGCAACTTGCCCTGCCAATTTCTATACTGTATGCACCGGTAGATGTCCGCAAGTTTGCCATAAATATTTTTAACCACACTGTCCAACCGTTTTGCTACTTTCATGGAGCTGTGGAGCTGTCCGCCTAGATCCTTTCAGATGTTGATGTGACTAAGAGTTCTTCCATTTACTGTATACTTCTTTCTTGCAGCAGACCTTCTCAAATGCATCACCTCGCAACTGTCCAGATTAAATTACACCCCACTTTTCTCCATCCAAGTCTCCAGTCTATCTATATTCGTCTGTATCCTCAGGCATTAATCGTCATGATCCGCAGCTCCCCCAATCTATTCACAGATCTCCAGTCACAAACCACCAATCAACCACTCCTCTGTCTTCTATGATGAAGAGGTTTTCTATCCTTCTTAGTGACTGACCACTGATCCCATTTGACTTCACCTTCTGTGTGAGCCTACCAGAAGGAACCATATCAACTGCCTAGTTCAGGTTCATATGGTCAACATCCAGCTCCATACCCTCGTCAATCACCTTTGTCGTTATCTCATAATATCCAATCAAGCTTGTGAGACACAATCTTCCCCACACAAAATAATTCTGCCTTTCGCGTAATATCCATATTTATCCCAAAGTGAGTCAGCTGTATCTCTATGAATCTCCAATAATTTCCCTACCAATGGCGTAAGACTCACCGAGCTGACATTTCTTAGTTTATATATGTTGCCCTTCTTCAACCAAGGAGCATCATAAGCTATTCTCCAGTTCTCAGGAACCTCTCCTGTAAATGAAGAGGATCCAAAGAGAGTGCACAGGGCCCCAGGAACTTACTTCATTAGTTCCCTCGGTATTCTGGGATTGATCCCATCATATCCTAGAGACCTGTCTCCCTTAATACTTTTAAAAACACTCAGCACATCCTGCTTTTTCTTTAATATTGAACTTCTCTGGAATTTTAACATATCATTTTCTCGACTCTGCATCCATCAAGTCCTTCTCCTTTGTGAACAAAAGTCTTTGTTAAGGACTTCACCCACTTCCTCCCTGGCTACTTTCTAAATTCTAATAAACCGGTTTGAGGTTTTCCTTAGTCCTGTTTGCAAGATATTTCATGGTGCCTTTTAGCTCTCTGAGCTTCCTGTTTACGTTTCCCATGTTCTTAAAATGTTTTTCAAGGCCTCTGTCTATCGTCAGCTTCCAAACCCTTACAAGTGCCTCCTTTCCGTTTTTGACTGAGCTTGTGGGCGGCACGGTGGCACAGTGGTTAGCACTGCTGCCTCACAGCGCCAGAGACCCGGGTTCAATTCTCGCCTCAGGTGACTGACTGTGTGGAGTTTGCACGTTCTCCCCGTGTCTGCGTGGGCACCCTCCGGGTGCTCCGGTTTCCTCCCACAGTCCAAAGATGTGCAGGCCAGTGTTAGGTAAGGGGTAAAGGTAGGGGTATGGGTGGGTTGTGCTTCGGCGGGGCGGTGTGGACTTGTTGGGCCGAAGAGCCTGTTTCCACACTGTAAGTAATCTAATCTAATTGCTATTGTTCTTGTTACCAAAGGTTCCCAAGTATTGCCATCCTTCCCCACCCTATCCTGATGACCATATCTCATATTCCTAAATGCAATAACATTGAGAAGGGTCTGAGGAGCTTCTCAGACAATTCTCCCAGGTTCATCATGATAGCCCAAATTGGTGAGGTCCCTTCAATCTTCAATTCAAAATCAGGCACATACCTAAATATTCTTCATCTACATATGGTTTCTGGTGTTTGTCTTTTATGTTCCTTATGTTACTTATTTAGTTCTCTGTATTGAAAAGAAATCTGCTCAAGATTGTTTGATGTTTCTTGCCAGCATCATTTCAAGCACACTATTTGCTTTATAATTCCCTTTTTTGGATCTCACTTTTCCATGTTCCATATTCCCCTCGGCTTTCTGTAGTATTAAAGTCCCACTGACTTTCCTGTTCTGTCTGTTTGTCGTAGATTTTCAGGGAGCTCTGAAATTAGCAGCCTGACCGTTTCTACTTTGTGAAACACATTTTCTTTAATCTATTTTAATTTTCCCTCAGAATACCCACCACTGCTGATTCTGATATATCTTCTCGTTGTTGTTTCCTGTTTACTTCCTCTTCTCATCTTAATAAAATTAGACAGAGTAATACTAAAACTCCAACTCTTAGCCTAGCTTTGTCCTTAACAATATTTTTCTGGATCTCACAATGGCTCAGTGGTTAGCACTGCTGCATCACAGAGCCAGGGACCCGGATTCGATTCCTGCCTCATGTGACTGGCTGTGTGGAGATTGCTTATTCTCCCCATGTCCACATAGGTTTTCGCCAATAGTCCAAAGATGTTCAGGTAGTTGTATTAGCCATTCTAAATTGCCAGTAACCAGGGTTAATATTGGGTAAGGGGAACGGGTCTGGCTGGGTTCCTCTTCGGTGTGAGCTTGTTGGGCTGAAGAGTCTGTTTCCATATTTTAGGCAGCCTAATCAAAGGAATTATGATCACAGTTCCCTAAATACTGCACTTTTCCTTCCATATGGCAGTAGTAATGAGTGTGGATGATATAGTATAAGAAGTGCCATGATTATCGCACCTGCTGCTGAGTGTTGGTGTGGGAAGGAGGGAGTCATTGTGGATGGGGACCATTCAAATGGGCTGCTTAGTCTTTAATCGTGTCTGAATATTTTTGCAGCTGCACTTACTCAGACAAATCGAGATTAATCCATCATGTTGCTGATTTGAACCTTGGAGATTTTGGGCAGGCTTTGGCAAGACAGGAGAATATTTACTAGTTGCAGAATTCCTATCTTCTGATCTGTTGTTCTAGCGATAGCAGTTGTATAGTCTTGGAGAAACCTGAGAATGTTTGTGCCAATGGATTCAGCAGTGGTACTGTCTTTGAATGTTGAATACCGATGATGAGATAGTTTATGATAGTTATTGTCTGTCATTTGTGTGACATGAATGTTACTTGTCACTTGGCTGTTGTCCACATTTTACGGCATTCAGACTGATTTTGTGGTGTGAGGAGTTGAGAATTACAAAATCATGAGCAAACCTCATTACATCTGACCGCATGAGCGAGCTTGAAGAGAGCTGCTTTTACAAAGTACCTGCTCCCTTTGTTCTGGGTTCAGTGGGTTTAGAAGATACTGTCAAATAAGCCTTGGTGCAGTGAATCATGTAGATGATGCACTCTGCTACTGCTGAGCATCAGTGGCGGAGCAGATGGATGGTCGTGGAAGTGATAGCAATTAAATGGACTTGTTTTGTCCTGGGTCATTCCTAGAATGTAATCCATTATAGGCTTTGGGGATTCAGCAGATGAGTTACTCACTGCACCATCCTAGCCTCTGACCTTCTCTTGAAGACTATGTTACTTATGTGGATAGTCCAGGGCTATTTCTGATCAATGATAACACCCAGAATGCTGATAAACATCGTGTTGGTGACTGAGTGATGGGAATCTTATTTAAAACCAAAGCAAGATGGTTTGACTCTTTATTGTCGCATTTGTCCAATATTTGTGAGTCGTGAAGATTACTTGCCGTTTGGCAGCTTAAACCTGGATGCTTTCCACATTTCAGAAATGGTATAATCAGTGACCATTCCCCCGTCTCACCTTATGATGGAGAGAGGGTCATTGCAGCAGCTGGAAATGGTTGAGCCTCGGACACTCTCTTTCCTGAGGAATGGCTGTAAAGCTCTCCTGGAGTTCCAGTTACTCACGCTGACAACAGGCATTAGTATTGCTGGGGATAATTACTCACACTGACAACAGGCATTAGTGTTGCTGCGAATAATTACTCACACTGACAACAAGCCAATTAGTGTTGCTGGGGATAATTACTCACGCTGACAACAGGCATTAGTGTTTCTGGGGATAATTACTCACATTGACAACAGGCATTATTGTTGCTGGGGATAATTACTCGCACTGACAACAGGTATTAATGTTGCTGGGGACAATTACTCGCACTGACAACAAGTATTATTGTTGTTTGGGACAATTACTCGATCTGCCAACAGGCATTATTGTTGCTGGGCAATTACTCGCACTGACAACAAGCATTATATTTGCTGAGGACAATTACTCGCACTGACAACAGGCAGTATTATTGCTGGGGACAATACTCTCACTGACAGCAGTACTTTTCGTTGCTGGGGAAAAGTACTCGCACTGACAAAAGGCATTATTGTTGCAGGGGACAATTACTCACAATGACAGAAGGCATTATTGTTGCTGGGGATAATTACACGCACTGACCACATGCATTATTGTTTCTGGGGATAGTTACTCACACTGACAAGAGGCATGATAGTTGCTGGGGATAATTACTCACACTGAAAAAAGGCATTAGAGTTGCTGGGGATAATTACTCACACTGACAACGGGCATTATTGTTGCTGGGGATAAGTACTCAGTAAGAGTTTCTCCACGTTGTCCCATCATATCTAGGTCTAGCTGGTTCTTCTCCCAGCATGTCCTTCTGCCCTCATCATTGACCCAGAGAGGATCCCTGTCTTTATTGTTACTGTACAGAGGGAGGTATGTCCGGCCGTGATGGTTACTGTACAGTGGGAGGTATGTCCGACTGTGATGGTTACTGTACAATGGGAGGTATTTGGGGCCATGACTGTTACTGTACAGTCGGAGGGATATCGGGCCGAGAGGTTCCAGACTTTTTGAGTTGTACAGAGTATGATTCTGCTGCTGCCGACGGCGCATTGCACCTCATAGATGCATCATCATTTGTTGCTCAACCTGTTCAAACTCTGTCCCATTCATTACCCAGGGGATGACATATCATGGTGAGGAGGGTGTGCAAAATGTGAAGATAGCCCTTGCTCCACGTAAGGACTGTGCAGTGACCATTCTTTCCAATATATGAAATGGAGAGGTGTATCTGCAGTAGGCAGATCGGTGACGATGTGGTCAATTATATGTTTCCCTTTTATTGATTCCCTCATAACCTGCCGCAGAGCAGTCTAGCAGCCACAGGAATCAGCACCAATGCTGAGCACTGCATTGACTATATATAGCAAGGAGCTGCCCCCTCTGCCTGGCTGTGTCCTGTCAGTGGGACAGAACCTAACAAAAAGGATGGTGATTTTGCCTGGGACATAGTCCTGTTCACAGAATCCTGCTTTACAGGCAATATATGATTGTGGAGAAAGTGAGGACTGCAGATGCTGGAGATCAGATCTGAAAATGTGTTGCTGGAAAAGCGTAGCAGGTCAGGCAGCATCCAAGGAGCAGGAGAATCGACGTTTCGGGGATCAGCCCTTCTTCAGGAATGAGGAAAGTGTGTCCAGCAGGCGAAGATAAAGGTAGGGAGGAGGGACTTCGGGGAGGGGTGTTGGAGATGCGATAGGTGGAAGGAGGTCAAGGTGAGGGTGATAGGCCAGAGTGGGGTGGGGGCGGAGAGGTCAGGAAGAAGATTGCAGGTTAGGAAGGCGGTGCTGAGTTCGAGGGATTTGACTGAGACAAGGTGGGGGAGGGGAGATGAGGAAACTGGAGAAATCTGAGTTCATCCCTTGTGGTTGGAGGGTTCCTAGGTGGAAGATGAGGCGCTCTTCCTCCAACCATCGTGTTACTATGGGCTGGTGATGGAGGAGTCCAAGGACCTGCATGTCCTTGTTGGAGTGGGAGGGGGAGTTGAAGTGTTGAGCCACGGGGTGGTTGGGTTGTTTGGTCCGGGTGTCCCAGAGGTTTTCTCTGAAATGTTCAGCAAGTAGGCGGCCTGTCTCCCCAATATAGAGGAGGCCACATCGGGTGCAGCGGATGCAATAAATGATGTGTGTGGAGGTGCAGGTGAATTTGTGGTGGATATGGGAGTATCCTTTGGGGCCTTGGAGGGAAGTAAGGTGGGGGGTGTGGGCGCAAGTTTTGCATTTTTTGTGGTTGCAGGGGAAGGTGCCGGGTGTGGAGGTTGGTGGGTGGTGTGGACCTGACGAGGGAGTCACAGAGGGACTGGTCTTTTCGGAATGCTGATAGGGGAGGGGAGGGAAATATATCCCTGGTGGTGGGGTCCATTTGGAGGTGGCGGAAATGACGGTGGATGATACACTGTATATGGAGGTTGGTGGGGTGGTAGGTGAGGACCAGTGGGGTTCTGTCCTGGTGGCGGTTGGAGGGGCAGGGCTCAAGGGTGGAGGAGCGGGAAGTGGAGGAGATGCAGTGGAGGGCATCGTCGATCACGTCTGGGGGGAAATTGCGTTCTTTGAAGAAGGAGGGCATCTGGGTGGTACAGTATTGGAACTGGTCCTCCTGGGAGCAGATGCGGCAGAGACGAAGGAATTGGGAATATGGAATGGCGTTTTTACAGGAGGCAGGGTGGGAGGAGATATAGTCTAGGTAGCTGTGGGAGTCGGTCGGTTTATAGTAAATGTCCGTGTTGATTCGGTCGCCCGAGATAGAAATGGAAAGGTCTAGGAAGGGGAGGGAGGAGTCTGAGACGGTCTAGGTGAATCTGAGGTCGGGGTGGAAGGTGTTGGTAATGTGGATGAACTGTTCAACCTCCTCGTGGGAGCACGAGGCAGCGCCGATACAGTCATCGATGTAGCGGAGGAAAAGGTGGGGGGTGGTGCCAGTGTAGCTGCGGAAGATGGACTGTTCCACATATCCTACGCAGAGGCAGGCATAGCTGGGGCCCATGCAGGTGTCCATGGCTCCTCCTTTGGTTTGGAGGAAGTGGGAGGATTGGAAAGAGAAGTTGTTCAGGGTGAGGACCAGTTCAGTCAGTCGAAGGAGGGTGTCAGTGAAAGGGTACTGGTTGGTACGGCGGGAAAGGAAGAAGCGGAGGGCTTTGGGTCCTTCGTGATGGGGGATGGAGGTGTATAGGGACTGGATGTCCATGGTGAAGATAAGGCGTTGGGGACCAGGGAAGCGAAAATCGTGGAGCAAGTGGAGGGCGTGGGTGGTGTCCCGAACGTAGGTGGGGAGTTCTTGGAATAAGGGGGACAGGACCGTGTCGAGGTATGCAGAGATGAGTTCGGCGATTGTGGCTTGATTAGTCATTAGTGGCGTGATATATACGATAGGTCATTTTTACATTTCGTATAATGAAGATTTTAATATCACTTTGTTTCTCACGTATCTTAAAATAAACCAAACATCATTGTATTTCAGTTGAAAACAAATGAAGTGAACAATAATTGAATTACCAGAGTACACAGCTAACTATTACACAATTCAGTGACTGTAGTAAACAGCTGATTCATGTTCAGATCAGCGAACACACCAACTTGCAGGCAGAAAAGCTGTCGAAAATGACTTTGAGGAAAAGCCTGAATTCAGACACAATGTTACTGGCCCTCACCATGACCTCCAAAACACTGGACATGTCCAAAATCTGTCCAGAGAGCTTCAAAACTGGAGCTTCAAACCATGACCTCCAAAACTGGAGCTGGGCAGTTACTCACACAGTCCCTCACAATAGACTGGTTAGAGACATACCTGAACAATGGGGAGATGTGAGTGAGGCAGAGTGATTAATTGACGAACACATGGAGCTGGTCCAGACGCAGTTCAACATTTGTAACAATGACCTGGAAACAACCATGTCTTGCAAGTATATAACTTCTGATGTGCCATCTAAACTCTGTAATGCTGCACCTTGGACCCGATCCTGAATGAACGTGTTATAAAGGTGATGGACTCCTGCAGCTAATGGCATCTTACATTGCATCGCTCATAAACCATATCTACTGCATGTTAGCCCCACAATGTCAGTGTCCAAACAAAATTGTGCAACTCCATTGACGGCCATCATCATCCCAGCCCAATGATCTTGTGTGTGACTTGAGCTAGAAATTTCTGTGTAAATGTTTGCAACATTGTTCTAAACATTAATAGCAAAGTCTCTTTACTGAAGGTCCGATAGCCTTTCATGATACAAACTTTTAGATTGTCCAATAAGCATTATATACCCCCATTATTCAGTTCACTTTTTATAACCACAATATGATGAAAACAGTACACAACTCACAGTAAGGCGCATTGAAATGATGAGTCTCATTCCCACAGCCAAGACCACATTATTATTAACTACAAGGACTTTGAAAATATGTAATTATTTTCCCATTTATTAACATTTTGAACTAATAGTCATCTTTTGTGCTCCTCAGATGCTGCCTGAATAGCTGTGCTTTTTCAGAACTACACCTTTTGAACGTTGCTAGCATCTGCAGTCCTCACTCTCCCTGCTAATATCCACTCGTAATCATTTTCTTGGCAACAATATCACTGTGTGTTTAAACATGCTAGTCAGATATGCGTACATTTTGAATCGCTTCTGTCCATCTCAGACCTCAGAAATGTTGGGTGCGAATGACAATGTCTGTGTGATGCTCGATATTTAGGCCATGCCTCTGAGAGACTGACAGCTTATCCCTTCAGCTGTTCACAACAAAAACGTTATGGACTGAACTCAACCAGCGTGAGCTCACAAAACCCAAAGCACAGTGTCCAGCATTGGGCATGTTTGGACAATATTTTTCATGTTAATTTATTCATAGATTATGATTGGGCCAGTATTTATTGTCCATGACTTGTCCTTGAGAAGGTGGTGGTGAGCTGTCACATTGACCGCTACAGTCCATGTGCTGCAGGTAGACTTACAATACCATTCGGGAGGGACCTTGAAACTGTGACACTGAAGGAACAGCAATACACTTCCCAATCAGGATGGCGGATGGCGTGGACTGGAACATGATCAGGGTGATGGTCCCATGTATCTGCTTCCCTTGTCCTTCTTGATGCTTATGATTTCGGAGGTATGTTGTAAGGAGCCTTGGTAAATCTCTGCAGAGCATCGTGTAGATGGTGGGCATTGCTGCTATTGGTTGTCAGTGGATGGGGGGTGAAGCTGCATTTACCCAGGCAAAAAGGGAGTATTTCATCACACACACATTCAATGTGTGTCTTATCAATGGGAGACAGACTTTCGGAGATAATGAGGTGAGCTATTTCTGCAGGATTCCTAGCCCCTGACATATTCTTGCAGCCAATTAATTTATATACATCGAAAAGTGTGCTGCTGGAAAAGCGCAACAGGTCAGGCAGCATCTGAGGTTTTAGCGACGTTTTAGCATAAGTCCTTCACAGGAATGGGTAATGAAATTATATGCTGGATCAGTGATGCTGGAAGAGCACAGCAATTCAGGTAGCATCCGAAAAGCTTCGAATTCGACGTTTCGGGCAAAAGCCCTTCATCAGGAATAAAGGCAGAGAGCCTGAAGCGTGGAGAGATAAGCTAGAGGAGGGTGGGGGTGGGGATAGAGTAGCATAGAGTACAATAGGTCAGTGGGGGAGGAGATGAAGGTGACAGGTCAGGGAGGAGAGGGGGGAGTGGATAGGTGGAAAAGGAGCTGGGCAGGTCGGACAAGTCCGGACAAGTCTAGGGGATCCTGTTGCTGGAGGTTAGAAACTAGGATGAGGTGGGGGAAGGGGAAATGAGGAAGCTGTTGAAGTCCACATTGATGCCCTGGGGTTGAAGTGTTCCGAGGCGGAAGATGAGGCGTTCTTCTTCCATGCGTCTGGTGGTGAGGGAGCGGCGGTGAAGGAGGCCCAGCACCTCCATAACCTCGCCAGAGTGGGAGAGGGAGTTGAAATGTTGAGCCACGGGGCGGTTTGGTTAATTGGTGCGGGTGTCTCGGAGATGTTCCCTAAAGCGCTCTGCTAGGAGGCGCCCAGTCTCCCCAATGTAGAGGAGACCGCATCAGGAGCAACGGGTACAATAAATTATATGAGTGGATGTGCAGGTAAATCTTTGATGGATGTGGAAGGCTCCTTTAGGGCCTTGGATGGAGGTGAGGGAGGAGGTGTGGGTACAGGTTTTACAGTCCCTGCGGTGGCAGGGGAAAGTGCCAGGATGGGAGGGTGGGTCGTAGGGGGGCGTGGACCTGACCAGGTAGTCACGGAGGGAACGGTCTTTGCAGAAGGTGGAGAGGGGTGGGGAGGGAAATATATCCCTGGTGGTGGGGTCTGTTTGGAGGTGGCGGAAATGTCGGCGGATGATTTGGTTTATGCGCAGGTTGGTAGGGTGGAAGGTGAGCACCAGGGGCGTTCTGTCCTTGTTGTGGTTGGAGGGGTTGGGTCGGAGGGCGGAGGTGTGGGATGTGGACGAGATGCGTTGGAGTGCATCTTTAACCACGTGGGAAGGGAAATTGCGGTCTCTAAAGAAGGAGGCCATCTGGTGTGTTCTATGGTGGAACTGCTCCTCCTGGGAGCAGATACGGCGGAGGCGGAGGAATTGGGAATACGGGATGGCATTTTTGCAGGAAGTAGGGTGGGAAGAGGTGTAATCCAGATAGCTGTGGGAGTCGGTGGGTTTGTCGAAAATGTCAGTGTCAAGTCGGTCGTCACTGATGGAGATGGAGAGGTCCAGGAAGGGGAGGGAGGTGTCAGAGATGGTCCAGGTAAATTTAAGGTCAGGGTGGAATGTGTTGGTGAAGTTGATGAATTGCTCAACTTCCTCGCGGGAGCATGAGGTGGCACCAATGGAGTCATCAATGTAGCGGAGGAAGAGATGGGGAGTGGTGCCGGTGTAATTACGGAAGATCAACTGCTCTACGTAGCCAACAAAGAGACAGGCATAGCTGGGGCCCATACCTGTGCCCATGGCTACTCCTTTGGTCTGGAGGAAGTGGGAGGATTCAAAGGAGAAATTGTTAAGGGTGAGGACCAGTTCGGCCAAACGAATGAGAGTGTCAGTGGAGGGGTACTGTTGGGAACGTCTGGAGAGGAAAAAACGGAGGGCTTGGAGGCCCTGGTCATGGCGGATAGAGGTGTAGAGGGATTGTATATCCATGGTGAAGATGAGGCGTTGGGGGCCGGGGAAATGGAAGTCTTGGAGGAGGTGGAGGGCGTGGGTGGTGTCTCGAACATATGTGGGGAGTTCCTGGACTAGGGGGGATAGGACAGTGTCGAGGTAGGTAGAGATGAGTTCAGTGGGGCAGGAGCATGCTGAGACAATGGGTCGGCCAGGGTGGTCAGGCTTGTGGATCTTGGGAAGGAGGTAGAACCGGGCAGTGCGGGGTTTCCGGACTATGAGGTTGGAAGCTGTGGGTGGGAGATCTCCTGAGGTGATGAGGTTCTGTATGGTCTGGGAGATGATGGTTTGGTGATGGGGGGTGGGGTCATGGTCAAGGGGGCGGTAGGAAGAGGTGTCCTCGAGTTGGCGTTTGGCTTCAGCGATGTAGAGGTCAGTGCGCCAGATTACCACTGCGCTCCCTTTGTCCGCTGGCTTGATGGTGAGGTCAGGATTGGAGCAGAGGGATTGGAGGGCTGTGCGTTGTGAGGGTGAGAGGTTGGAGTGGGGGAGGGGGGTCGACAGGTTGAGGCGGTTAATGTCCGGGCGGCAGTTGGAAATGAAGAGGTCGAGGGCAGGTATTAGGCCAGCGCGGGGTGTCCAGGTGGATGCAGTGCGTTGGAGGTGGGCGAAGGGGTCCTCGGAAGGTGGGTGGGAGTCCTGATTGTGAAAGTAAGCTCGGAGGCGGAGGCGACGGAAGAATTGTTCGATGTCACGGCGTGTATTAAATTCATTGATGCGTGGACGGAGGGGGACGAAGGTGAGTCCTTTGCCTTTTTACCTCAATGAAATTGTATGGTAAGTCCAGTTCTGGTTAACGGTAATACCCGGGATATTGCTAGTTGGGTGTTCAGTGATGGTGGTGGAATTGAACGTTAGAGGATATCGTTCAATTTTCTATTGTTAGAGGTAATCGCTGTCTGGCGCGTGTGAAATGGAAACGGCATTGTCACTGTTAAGCACATACCTGCATATTTCCAGGTCCTGTTGCATTTGGACAAGGACTGCTTCAGCATCTGAGTTAATCACGAATGGTGTTGAACATTGGCAAACAGTCCCCACTTGTGACTTTACAGGAAAGAGATGGTCATTCATGATTGGGCCTAGGGCACAGAGTACTCTTACATCGCACTGATTTTGTCCCTCTCTACGAGTTAGGAGGCTGGCTTCTAGTTCCACCTGCTACAGAGGTGTCCAAAAACACATCTGAACAGAATAATTTTACAGTATCTTCCCCAAGAAACAGAGTGCGGACTTGGTTACCTCAATCAGTTGGCCGACTGTCACATAATGTCAACAGTATGGGTTCACTTCCTGCACTGACTAGGATGACAAACAGATAGCCCTACTCAACCTGGGGTTGGTGGAGAGCAGCCATTCAGCTCCAGGACAGCTCAACCTCTCCCTTACTTGAGGCATGATAACTGTCCAAGTAAACTACCACTAGTTGTCTCTGTCTAACGAGTGAGCAACCCTATCATTCCGTAGGAGTATGGTGCCTTACCTTTCTATTTCTGGTCTACAGGTTTACTCAGAAACCCCTCCCCTGGGGAACTGCTGCAGAGCTGTCCTGGAGCTGAGATGGCTGCTCTCCACCAACCCAAGCCACCTTCCTTTGTACCAGTAGTAACTTCAGCCAGTGCAGACGATTCCTATTTGCTCCAGTTTTGCCGTTAAT
The DNA here is from genome assembly GCF_037043375.1 of Chiloscyllium plagiosum. NCBI lineage: Eukaryota > Metazoa > Chordata > Chondrichthyes > Orectolobiformes > Hemiscylliidae > Chiloscyllium > Chiloscyllium plagiosum. Next base: position 62,462,367 of record NW_028270161.1, read on the forward strand.
CCTGAATATGACACTTGGACAAATGCAGTTATGATGATGTTAAGCGCAGTCACTGTCGGTTCACCTCTAGAATTCAGCTGTGTGTTTTCTTGTCATACATCGTTAAATGAGCTTCAATGAGCCCAAGGGATGAAAGCCCAAACTGAGCTTCAGTGAGCTGGTTGGTGCTGAGGAAGTGCTACTTGATCCCACTGTAGAAGACATCTTCCATCTCATCGAGGGATTAGAGCAATGGAGCAGTCATTGATTGTCAGATATTTTGCCTGTGTGTGTACCGGACATACTCGGATAGTTTCCCACATTGTCAGGTAGATGCCAGTGCTGTATCCCAGCAGGAACCACTTGAATCGAATCTTATCAGGGCCCACAGCCTTTGCATTATCCCATCCGTTCAGCTGTTTGGAGTTACCACACAGTGAATCAAATTAGCTGAAGTTAAAAATCACACAACACCAGGTTATAGTCCAATACGTTTAATTGGAAGCACACTAGCTTTCGGAGCGACGCGCCTTCATCAGGTGATTGTGGAGGGCGCGATCGTAACATAGAATTTATAGCAAAAATTTGCAGTGTGATGTAACTGTAATTATACATTGAAGGATTGATTGTCTGTTAAGCCTTTCATCTGTTAGAATACAGTGATAGTTTCACTTCTTTCATGTGTAAATCACAAAACCCTTTATTTAAAGTTGCATTTTCGGGTTAGCTGTTAATAATGGTGATAGCTAGACAATATGTTGAAGGTGTTAGCCCCCTGTGTTCTCTGTCTATGAACTGATGTTTAGATTGATTCCAATCTAAAAAGTGAGATAACAGAGTTTTACATAAATTCATGCAGTTTTTGAGCTCAAAGTTCTACATGAATGTATGTGGTTTTTGAGCAAAGTGCAATGTGACTCTGAAAGTACCAAAAAAATTCACCACACAAAATATGTGTGCATGTGGATCTTTGTCTGTCTGTGTGTGTGTCTGTCTGGGGTGGGAGTTGTGAGTGTGAGAAAGTGTGTGTGTGTGTGGGGGGGGGGGGGGGGGGGGGTTAGTGCAGAGGGTCTTAAGTCTGTGAGGGGATGCATGTGGGGGAGTCTGTGTGTCTATAAGGGTGTGTGTGGGTGTCTGTGTGCGCGTCTGTGTGTATCTGTGTCCGTGTGTATGTGAGAGTGTGTGTGTGTAGGAATATCTGTGTGTGTGTGTGTAGTGCAATGGTGATCACCTGTAATGTGACATGAACCCAAGGTCCTGGTTGAGGCCCTCCCTATGGGTACCGAACCTAGCTATCAGCCTCTGCTCGGCCACTTTCCTCTGCTGCCTGTCCCGAAGTCCACCTTGGAGGATGGTCACCCGAAGGTCCGAGGCTGAATGTCCTGGACCACTGAAGTGTTCCCCAACTGGGAGAGTACCCTCCTGTCTGTTGATTGTTGTGCGGTGCCCATTCATCTGTTGTCATAGCCTTTCCTCGGTTTCCCCAATGTACCATGCCTCCGGGCATCCCTGCCTGCAACGTATAAGATAGACAATGTTGGCTGAGTCACATGAGTACCTGCCATGTACCCGGTGGGAGGTGTTCCCACGTGTAATGGTGGTGGACTTTGGGACAGACAGCAGAGGAAAGTGGCCAAGCAGAGGCTGATAGCTAAGTTCTGTACCCATTGGGAGGGCCTCAATCAGGACCTTGGGTTCATGTCACATTACAGGTGATCACCATTGCACTACACACACACACAGATATTCCTACACACACACTCTCTCACATACACACGGACACAGATACACACAGATGTATAATTGTATAATTTCAGTTACATCACACTGCAAATTTTTGCTATAAATTCTGTGTCACGATCGCGCCCTCCACAATCACCTGATGAAGGCGCGTCGCTCCGAAAGCTAGTGTGCTTCCAATTAAACCTGTTGGACTCTAACCTGGTGTTGTGTGATTTTTAACTTTGTACACCCCAGTCCAACACCGGCATCTCCGAATCAAAATTAGCTGAAGACTGCAATCTGGAGGAGACTAAAATAGATCATCCCATCGACACTTCTGTCTGAACATTGTTGTGGACGTTTCAGCCTTAGCTTTGCTATTGTTGTGCTGGGCTCTTCCATCATTGAGGAAGGTGGTATTTGTGGATACTCCTCCTCCAGTAAGTTGTTTGATTGACACCACCATTCACTCTGACTGCATGTGACAGGATTGCGTTCCTATCTGTGAAACATCCCCAACCTTACTTTCCACTCTCTGCAACATCTCCAGCATTGCTTTACTGTCTTTGTAACATCTCCAGCCTTGCTTTCCTCTCTCTGTAAATTCTCCAGCCTTGCTTTCTATTAGATTAGATTAGATTAGATTACATTACATTACAGTATGGAAACAGGCCCTTCGGCCCAACAAGTCCACACCGACCCGCCGAAGCGCAACCCACCCATACCCCTACATTTACCCCTTAACCTAACACTACGGGCAATTTAGTATGGCCAATTCACCTGACCCTGCACATCTTTGGACTGTGGGAGGAAACCGGAGCACCCGGAGGAAACCCACGCAGACACGGGGAGAACGTGCAAACTCCACACAGTCAGTCGCCTGAGGCGGGAATTGAACCCGGGTCTCTGGCGCTGTGAGGCAGCAGTGCTAACCACTGGGCCACCCTCACATCTCCAACATTGCATTCCCTAGTGTGTAACATCTCCAGCCTTACTTTCCTATCGCTGTAACATCTTCAGTCTTGCTTTTCTAGCTTTGTAATATCTCCCGCCTTGCTTTCCTATCTGTGTAACATCTTCTGCTTTGCTTTTCTATCCCTGTAACATGTCCAGTCTTGGTTTTCTCTCTCTGTAACATACCCAGCCTTGTTTTCCTATCACTGTAGCATTTCCACCCTTGCTTTTATATCTCTGTAACAGCAGCAGCCGTGCTTTCCTATCTCTGCAGCATCTCCAGCCTTGCTTTCCTCTCTCCGGAACATCTCCAGCCTTGCTTTCCTATCTCTGTAACGTCTACAGTCTTGCTTTGCTATCTCTGTAACATCTCAAACCTTGCTTTCCTATCTCTGTAGTATCTCCATCCTTGTCTTTCTATGCGTGAAACATTTGCAGCCTTGCTCTCATTTCTCTGTAACACCTCCAACCTTGCATCCCTACCTCTTTAACATCTCCATCCTTGTTTTACTCTCTGTATAACATCTCCAACCTTGCTTTCCTACCTCAGTAACATCTCCAGACTTGCCTTCCTCTCTCTGCAACATCCCCAGCCTTGCTTTCCTATCTCTGTAACATCTATATCCTTGCTCTCAGATCTCTGTAACATCGCCAGCCTTGCTTTCCTATCTTTTTACCATCACCAGCCTTGCTTTACTATCTCTGTAAGATCTCCAGCCTTTCTTTCCCATCTCTGTAACATCTCCATCCTTGCTCTCAGATCTCTGGAACAACACCATCCTTGCTTTCCTATCTCTGGAACATCTCCAGCCTTACTTTCCTATCTCAGTAAAATCCCCAGCCTTACTATCCTCTCTCTGCAACATCCACAGCCTTGCTTTCCGATCTCCATAACATCTTCAAACTTGCTTTCATATCTGTGTAATATCTCCATCCTTGTTCTCAGATCTCTGTACCATTGCTTTTATGTCTCTGTAACAACAGCAGACGTGCTTTCCTATCTCTGTAGCATCTCCAGCCTTGCTTTCCTCTCTCCGCAACATCTCCAGCCTTGCTTTCCTCTCTCTGTAACATCTCCAGCCTTGCTTTCCTATCTCGGTATCATCTCCAGCCATGTTTTTCTCTCTGTGCAAAATCACCAGCCTTGCTTTCCTATCTTTGTTACATATCCAGCCTTGCTTTCCTCTCTCTGCAATATTTACAGATTTGGTTTCCGATCTCTGTAACATCTCCAGCCTTGCTTTCCTATCTGTGTAACATCTCCAACCTTGCTTTCCTAATCTGTATCATCCCCAGCCTTGATTTCCTATCTTTGTAACATCTTCAGCCTTGTTTTTCTATCTGTGTTACATTTCCAGCCTTGCTTTCCTATCTCTGTAAAATCACCAGCCTTGCTTTACTTTCTCTATAACATCTCCAGCCTTGCTTTCATATCTTTGTATAATCTCCAGCTGTGTTTTTCTATCTGTGTAAAATCTCCAACCTGGCTTTCCTATCTCTGTTACATATCCAGCCTTGCGTTCCTCTCACTGTAACATCTCCAGACTTGATTTCCTATCTCTGCAACTTTCCATTCTTGCTTTCTCTCTCTGTAACGTCTCCACTTTTGTTTTCCTATCTCTGTAACATCTCCAGCCTTGCTTTCCTACCTGTGAAACATCCCCAGCCTTGCTTACGTCAATCTGCAACAACCCCAGCTTTGCTTTCCTATCTCTGCAACATCTTCAGCCTTACTTTTCTCTCTCTGTAACATCACCAAACATGCGTTATAATCCCTGTAAAATCTACAGCCATGTTCTTTCCAGGTGTGTAACATCTCCAGCCTTGCTTTCCTCTGTCTGTAACATGCCAAAACTTGCTTTCCTATCTCTGTAACATGTACAACCTTGCATTCGTATCTGTGTAACATCTCCAGCACAGCTCTCCTATCTCTGGAACATCTCCAGCCTTGCTTTCCTCTCCCTGCAACAGATCTAAACTTGCTTTCCTGTCTCTGTAACATCTACAACCTTGCTGTCCTCTCTCTGTGACATCTCCAGCCTTGTTTTCCTCTCTCTGTGACATCTCCAGCCTTGCCTGCCTATCTCTGTAAATATACAGCCTTGTTTTTTCCATCTGTGTAACGTTTCCCGCCTTGTTTTTCAAATGTGTAACATCTCCAGCCTTGCTTTCCTATCTCTGTAATACATCCAGCCTGGCTTTCCTCTCTGTGTGACATCTCCGGCCTTGCTTTCCTATCTCTGCAACATCTCCAACCTTGCTTTCCTACCTGTGTAACATCTCCAACCTTGCCTTCCTATCTCTGTAATATGTCCATCCTGGCTTCCCCTATCTCTGTAACATCTCCAGCATTGCTTTTCTATCTCTGTAACAACCTCAGACTTGCTTTCCAATCTCTGTAACATCTCCAACAATGCTTTTGCTATCTTTGAAACATCTCCAACCTTGCTTTCCTACCTCTGTAACATCTCCAACCTTGCTTCCCCATCTGTGTTACATTTCCAGCCTTGTTTTCCTATCTCAGAAATATCTCCAGCCTTGCTTTCCTCTCTGTAACATGCACAGCCTTGCTTTCCTATCACTGCAATACTTCCACCTTTTCTTTCCTCTCTCTGTAACATCTCCAGCCTTGCTTTCCTATCTCTGTAAAATCTACAGTCTTGTTTTTTTTCCATCTGTTTAACATCTCAGCTTTAATGTTCAAATGTGTGACAGCTCCAGCCATGTATTCCTATCTCTGTAACATCTCCAGCCTTGTGTTCCTATCTCTGTAATATCTCCAGCCTTGCTTTCCTACCTCTGTAACATCTCCAACCTTGCTTTCCCATCTGTGTTACATTTCCAGTCTTGCTTTCATATCTCAGAAATATCTCCAGCCTTGCTTTCCTCTCTGTAACATGCACAGCCTTGCTTTTCTATCACTGTAATACCTCCACCTTTCCTTTCCTCTCTCTGTAACATCGTCACCACCTTCAGACAAAGGGATTTAGGTGCTTGACCTCTTATTGGCACTAGTAAGAATTTCATGCTACTTTAGTCTTGTAATATGAAGAAAAAAATCACACTATGAAGTTTTGGGCTGAGTGTTGCTTACCTGTCTATTTTATATTGTTTCAAATTTGCAGTGCTTATTTTTAAATGCTTGTTCTTGCAGCTCATCTCAGATGCAGTGTAAGGGTGGATGGGTGACGTGTCAGACATAAAATCATGGAAGGCATAGATAGGGAGAATAGTCAAGATGCTTTCCACAGGATAGGGGAGATTAAACACAGAGGGCATAGGTTCATGGTATAAGAGAGAAGATTTAAAAGGGAGGAAGGTGGAACGTTTTCACACAGAGGGTGGTGTGTGTATGGAATAATGTACCAAAGGAAGAGTGGCAGATGCAAGTACAGCTGCAACATTTAAAAGACATTTGGACAAACATATGAATGGGAAACGTTTTGAGGCATATTGGCCAAATGGAAGCAGATTGGAATAGTTTAGTTAGGAACACACTTCCTTCAGGCGTTGGGGCTTCGATTTGCCAAGAGTTGCAAGGTAAGAGCAAAGGAATTCTGGGAAATTTTTAAGTGGGTGAGATATAAACCCGACACCCTACACCATAGTGCTTCCCTTCCACCCACCCCCTCTAACTTTTCGAAGAGTTTGTAAACTCGGTAAGTTTTCAGGGTTTTTTTCTTCTTGTCTTCTTTGGTTTAGTCCGGACCGGGCTTTCAGCGTAGCGGGATATAGATGTTAGGGCAGTTGCTTGTTCCTCCTGAAGAATGTGCCAGGTGAGAGATGCTTCACATGTCTCTGCCGACTACATTTGCGGGAAGTGCACCCAACTCCAGCTCCTCGAAAACCGTTAGGGAACTGGAGCTGGAGCTGGATGAACTTCGGATCATCCATGAGGCTGAGGGGGAAATTGCGAGGCTCTACAGAGAGGTGGTCACTCCCCAGACACAGGATAAGGACAGCTGGGATACTGGCAGGGGGAGGAAAGGGAACTGGCGGTCAGACCAGGGATCCCCTGTGACTGTTCCCCTCAGCTATAAGTCTTCCGTTTTGGACACTGCTGGTGGGGATGACTTACCAGTTGAAAGCCATAGTTGTCAGGTCTCCGACACTGAGCCTGGCACTGTCGCTCAGAAGGGAAGGGGAAGTGGAAATATAAAAGTGCTAGTGGGAGGGAACTCAATAGTTAGACGGATTAACTGGAGATTTTGTGGTCAGGAACGGGACTTCCGGAAGATATGTTGCTTCCCTACTGTCAGGGTCCGGGATGTCACTGGTGCCGGGTCTGGTTTAAAAGGTTCTGAAGGGGGAGGGGGAGCAGGCAGAAATCGTGGTACATATTGGCAACAATGGAATAGCCAGGAAAAAGATTGAGGTGCTGAAAAGTGACTACAGAGAGTTAGGTTGGAAGCGGAAGAGCAGGACAAGTAGAGTAGTGCTGTAAGGTTTGCTACCAGTGCCACAAGATAGTGATGTGAGGAACAGTCAGCGAATACAGCTTAGCACGTGGCTGAGAGGCTAGTGCAGGAGGGAGGGCTTCAGATACCTAGAACATTGGATACATTCTGGGTAAGGTGGGACCTGAACATGCAGGACGGTTTGCCCCTGAACTGGAGGGGCACAAATGTCCTGGGTGGGAGATTTGAGCTTGTGATTCGGGAGAGTTTAAATTAGATTGGCATGGTTTGTAGGAAACAGAGGGGGACAGTTGCAGATAGGGTAGTGACAGGGTGTAATGAAACTATTGGAACGGTTTCTCATGTGATGAAACAAAAGGATTGGTTAAAGTGTGTCTGCTTCAATGCAAGGAGTGTAAGATGCTGTAGATCACAGCAGCAGGCGCAACAGAATTGCATTCAATCATAATCCATAGCTTTTCCCCCAGGATAATCCATCACTGTACCATGATGATCAAACCGAGTGATGGTTCAGTGCCGAGTTTGGGTGAACATGCCAGAGTCAGAACCATGCGTGCATAAACCTGATGACAACCCATTAAAGCTACCGCACTGGACTGGTTACATTCCAACCAGCAGAACTACCATCTGATAGAGAGCGGGAAATGATCCCAAGACAAAAAGCTAAGATCGAAACTCTGCACTCCTACCACATTCAGTCATCATTGTCAATGCACTATTAATCAACTTACTGGAGGAGAGACAACACAAATATCCCCATCCTAAATAACGGAACAGCCCTATACATCAGTGCAAAAGACAAGGATGTAGTGTCTGCACCATCCACAGCCAGAAGTGTTGAGTGGATGATCCAACTCACCCTCACCATGATGCTCACAGAATCACAAATGCCAGTCTTAAACCATTTCGATTCGCTGCACGTGACATGAAGAGACAGCTGGACACAGTAGATACGACACAGGCAATGGGCCCTGACACTATTCCTGCAATAGGACTGAAGACCTTTGCTGCACAACAAGCCGTGTCACTGGGAAGCTGTTTCATTCCAGCTCCAACTCTGACATCTGCCTGGCCTCGTGGAAAATTACTCAACTATATCCAGTCCCATAACAAGGGAATGACTACAGTCTGACCATTTACCACGTCGTCAGTCCCGTCGCGATAGTCATGTTGGTGAGAGCTCTTTTTGACAGAGCAGTCCAGCAGCATAGAAATAACCTGCTCAGTGTGGTTTGCCTTAGGTCCCCATGTGGAGATGGTGCTGTTGTGGAAATGTTACTGGATTACTAATCCAGACTAGACTAATGCTCTGGCAGCTGGTGGAAGTTAATAACAATTAATAAAATATTGAGATGCAAAATTGGGCGGCACGGTGGCACAGTGGTTAGCACTGCTGCCTCACAGCGCCAGAGACCCGGGTTCAATTCCCGCCTCAGGCGACTGACTGTGTGGAGTTTGCACGTTCTCCCCGTGTCTGCGTGGGTTTCCTCCGGGTGCTCCGGTTTCCTCCCACAGTCCAAAGATGTGCAGGGTCAGGTGAATTGGCCATACTAAATTGCCCGTAGTGTTAGATAAGGGGTAAATGTAGGGGTATGGGTGGGTTTCGCTTCGGCGGGTCGGTGTGGACTTGTTGGGTCGAAGGGCCTGTTTCCACACTGTAATCTAATCTAAAAAAAAATAAGAGCAACAAACTTAGAGCATGGATACGATGTTGTGGCCATAACGGAGCCGTGGGTTTCACAGGGGCAGGAATGGTTGCTTGATGTTCCAGGGTTTAAAATGTTTAAAAAGAACAGGGAGGATGGAAAAAGAGGAGGGGCTGTAGCATTGCTAATCAGAGAATGCATCACAGCTACAGGAATGAAGGTTGTTGAGGAAGGTTGTATACTGAGTCAGTATGTGTGGAAGTTAGGAACAGCAAGGGAACAGCCATTGCATTCGGGATTTTCTACAGACCACTTAAAAGCAGTAGAGAGATTGGAGAATTCATAGGCAGACAGATTCTGGAAAAATGAGAGGTAGCAGTGTTGTAGTTATAGGTGATTTCAACTTTCCCAATATCGACTGGAATCTCCTAAGTGCAAATGGTGTGGATGTAACCGTTTTTGTCAGGTGTGCCCAGGAAGCTTTCCTTAGTCAGTAGACAGACCGACGAGGGGAGAGGCCATTTTGGATTTAGTTCTCGGCAATGATCCAGGACAAGTGCCAGATCTCGCGGTGGGAGAACACTTTAGTGACAGTGATCACAACTGCCTAACAATTAACATAGCCTTAGAGAGGGAAAGGAGCAGTTACCGAGGGAAGATATTTAATTGGGGAAAAGGAAATTATGACGCTATCAGACAGGAGTTGGGAAGTGCAGACTGGGAAAAATTGTTCCACAGAAAGTGCGCAGCAGACATGTGGAGACTATTTAAGGAGCAGTTGTTGCGAGTGATGCACACATTTAATCCTCTAAGACAGGTAAGAAGGGGTTAGATTAAGGAACCTTGGATGACAAGCTTCTCGTCAAAAGGAAGAAGGCAGCTTATGTGAGGTGGAGGAAGCAATGATCTAGCATAGCTTTTAAGGATTACAGGCTTGCTAGAAAGGAATCAGAATTGGACTGAGGAAAGCCAGGAGGGGGCACGACAAAGGCTTGGCAGGAAGGATTAGGGAGAACCCAAAAGCATTTTATTCATAGGCGAGGAATAAGAAAATGATCATGCAGAAGGTAGGACCGATCAGGGATTTGTGTGTGGAGTCTGAGCAGATAGGGGAAGCCCTAAATGAGCATTTTGCTTCAGTTTTCTCTAAGGAAAAGTCCACAGGGCCAGGCCAGATTTATCCTAGGCTGCTCCGGGAAGCGAGAAAGGATGCTGCTAAGGTGCTGGCGAAGATCTTTGCCTCTTCACTCTCCACTGGAGTCGTACCGGATGATTGGAAGGGGGCGAATGTTGTGCCTCTTTTCAAGAAGGGTAATAGGGAAATCCCTGGCAATTACAGACCAGTCAGTCTTAAGTCTGTTGTCAGTAAATTTTTGAAAAGAATTCATTCTGAGGAATAGGATCTATGGGTATTTGGCAAAGCATACCGTGATTAAAGACACAAAGCATGGCCTTGTGAGGGGCAGGTCATGCCTCACAAACCCTATTGAGGTATCAAGACAGGTCAATGCAGGTCGAGCAGTGAATGCGTTGTATATGGACATCAGCAAGGCATTTAATAAGGTTCCCCATGGTAGGCCCATTCTTAAAGTCAGGAAGTATGGGATACAGGGAGATGTGGCTGTCTGGATTCAGAATTGGTTGGCTGACAGAAGGCAGTGTGGTTGTAGATGTAAAGTATTCTGCCTGGATGTCAGTATTGATTGGAGTCCCACAGGGCTCTATTCTTGGGCCTTTGCTCTTTGTAGTTTTATAAATGACTTGGATGAAGTGGTTGAGGGGTGGATTAGTAAAGTTGCAGAGGTGTCATCGATAGTATTGAGGGGTATTGCAGGCTGCAATGAGACATAGACAAGGTGCAGAGTTGGGCTGAGAAATGACACATGTCGTTCACCCTGGATAAATGCAAAGTGATGCATTTTGGAAGGTCGAACTCGAATGCTGAATATAAGATTAAAGACAGGATTCTAGGTAGTGTGCAGGAACAGTGGGATCTGGATGTGCAGGTACATAGATCCCTAAAAGTTGCCAGCCAAGTCGATAGGTTTGTTAAGAAAGTGTATGGTGCTTTTGCTTTCATTAACAGGGGGATTGAGTTTAAGAGTGGAGAGGTTTCGCTACAGCTCTACAAGTACCTGGTGAGACCACATTTGGAATATTGTGACCAGTTCTGGTCACCCTACTATAGGAACGAAACAGAGGCTTTGGAGAGGGTGCAAAGAAAGTTTACCAGGATGCTGCCTGGACTGGAGGGCTTGCCTTATGAAGAAAGATTGAAAAAGCTCGGTCTTTTCTCTCTGGAGAGAAGGAGGAAGAGAGGAGACCTGATTGAGGTATACAAGTTAATGAGAGAAATAGATAGAGTTAATAGCCAGAGAATCTTCCCTAGGGCAGGACTGACAGGTACGAGGGGTCATAGTTTTAAGATATTAGGGGAAAGGTATAGAGTAGACGTCAGAGGTAGGTTCTTTATGTAGAGAGTTGTGAATGCAAGGAATGCGTTGCCAGCGGTGGTGGTGGAAGAAGAGTCATTTGGGACAGGCCCATGGAGAGCAGTGAGTTGCGAGGTGCTTAGGTTAAGTTATTATATGTTACATTAAGATTAACCCTCGGCACAGCATCATGAGCCAAAGGGCCTGTACTGTGCAGCATTTTTTTATGTTTTATGTTCAAAAACGAGGCCAGCATGGACAAGTTGGACCAAAGGGTCTGTTTGTGTGCGAAATGACTGTATGAGTCTAGAAAGCGAGGAAAAGACAAGAAAAGGTATGATGTAAGCAACTTGGCAAGAAATATAAAAACAAGCAGCGCGAGCTTTTCTGATATATATTTTTTAAAAAGTTCAAGGTGAGTGTGTGACCTTTGATAGACAGAAAGTCAGGAAAGTAGAGCGAGGACATTTGGAAGGTGTAACTGGGAACTGACTACAGGAAACAGGCAGATAATTTACACCAGGATTTTTCATCATTCCCCACAGGGGAAGGTACTGTAAGTGTTTCAAATGATGCAAACAAAATGGTAATAGGAGGAATGTTCTTGAACTGTATCTAACAAAGGGAACAAGTTTTTTTTAACAAACAGATAAGAATAAGGGTGGGCAGGTCAGCAGTAATTCGCAGTTAGTTTTAAAAGAAATTGTTACAGAGTGACTGGCAGCACTGTGTGAAATATTCCATAACTCTCTGGATTGCAGGAGTGTTCCAACGAAACTGGCGTTCGTCCAATGTGGCGCCTGTCTTCAAGAAAGGAGCGAGACTGAAAGCAGGAACCATTTAGCCTCAACATTATTGCTGGGAATCTGCAAGAGTCTGTTATTAAGGAAGGAATTTCAGGACATTTAGAAAAGCTTCATGCAGAGTCAGCAGGTCTTGTCAAATGGGATCTATATTTTGCCTGTAAAATCATGAAAAGTTTTTTTCTGGCGATCCCAGAGAATGTAACAAGCGGATTAAAGGGGACCTTTGTACACATGAGGCTTTACAGGGATTTTCCACATGTTATCACAAAATAAAGATTCTTACGCAAGACAGAAACTCATAGGATAATATATTAGCATGGGATGACGATTGGTTAACATAAAGGAATCCGAGAGTCAGGATTCATCGATCTTTGTGACTACTGTAGTAACACAAATATCAGTCCGATAGCATCAGTTACTTACAATCTATATGATAGCCCGACGGCGGGAGCTGAGTGCATCCGAGTTTGGGGATACTGAGGAGCAAAGAGCAGGCTGTTATTTAATGGAGAGGACTCCCAAAAAAGGAGCAGAAGAAAGGGATTGGAGTGTTTCTGTGTGTGAAACATAAAGTCAGCACACTGATGCAGCAAGTATTATTGCGTACATCTAAAATGGTGAGGCGTTTATTCATTGTAGTTGAAATGAATGAGGATGATATTACTGAAACGTACACGATAGAGCGAGGCTTGACAAGGTAGATGTTGAGAATATGGTTCCACACCTGGGCAGAGTGTCGAACTTGTGGCTGTAGATACAGAATAAGGGATATTGATTTCAAACTGGGATTAATGAAATGCTTTCTTTCAGAATGTAGTGAATGTCTGGAATTCTCTAACCCAGAGGCTGAGCAGATTTTACTGCTCCTCGGATGCTGCCTGAACTGCTGTGCTCTTCCAGCACCACTAATCCAGACTCTGGTTTCCGAATCTGCAGTCATTGGTTTTACCAAATTTAAATGTAACCAGGTTGGTGATATGGCCAATGATAAAGGTCTCAGACTGGGTCAGGTTCAGTGATAGGTACGATTCAGACTGATTTTTTTCATCAGGCATATGTAACTAACAGTGCTAACGGAGCAGAATGGTGGATCTGTGTTTCGCACTGCTGTCTTACATCACGAAGGATCTGGGTTCAATTCCAACTCGGATGACCCTCGATGTGGAGTTTGAACATTCTCCCCTTGTCTGTGCGGGTTTCCTTTCATTTCTCTGGTTTCCTCCCACAATCCAAAGGTGTGCAGCTTAGAGTGGTTTGGCCATGTTAAATCCCACATTGCCCAGCGATGTATAGGTTAGGCGTGTTAGTCATGGGACGTGCAGGATTACATGCATAAGATATAGGGGGGAAGGTCTGAATTGGATTCTGTTCGGTGGGTCAGTGTGGACTCGATGGGCAGAATGTCCTGCTTCCACACTGGAGAAGTTATCTGACATTTTACAACAAGTTTGGACTATACAATCACCCAGTAGGTGTCTCCCTGATCCACTCTCCTCATAGTCTTGTATGTTTCAATAAGATCACCTCTCATTCCAAGAGTAACCTGTTAAAGCCTCCATAATATCAGCCATTCATCCCTGGAATACCTGAAGTGAAACATCTCTGAACTGCTTCCAAAGTAATTATATCCTTTCTCCAGAAGGGCAACAAAAACAATAAACACAGATAAGGTTAATTTTTGTTTTCTCAGTGTTGTGAGACGTTGGAACTCTCTTCCCCGCAGAGTTATAGGAGGCAGAGATACTGAATATTTCTGAGGCACAGACAGAAGGTTAAAAAATAACAACGGAGTGAAAGATTATCGGGGAATGGGCAGGAATGTGCAGTGTGGGGGAAATGCTGACAGTGGTACAAAATCACACTGCTCCAGAACATCCAGGCATATAATGCAAAACAGAATTATAACATAGGTACAAATTTTAAAGTTCCAAAGGACCATGGGGCTGTCCTGTCATTGCAGAGAGACCACTCGTGGTGAGGTTGAGAAAGCGGGCCCTTACATGTTAACATCTATCAGTGTGGAAAATTGAACCTGCGCTGTTGCCGTCCCTCTGCATCACAAACCAGCCATCTGACCAACTGTGTGGGAGACTGTGTAACTGTTACAGACAGAAACAGTAACAGACAAAAGGTAAAAGAAACTTTCATAACAAGGAAAATGGTACAATTCAGATAACAATCAAGATAACGGCTGAGGATTAAAACGTTCTCTGCTGGAAATTATATTTTATAATGAGACAAATGTTTAGAAGCTGTCTTTGGCTAAATACAATTAGATGAGACGAGTGGAATAACCAGAATTACAAATTATGATTGGATATCCATAACCATAAAACAAGAGTAGATTTTTGATTGGCCTGTGTAAAATTGCTTACCATTACATGTAAGTATAAAGCTGATGGAATATATTGCTAGGAATGTGTGTCCCCATGGGAAATGCCCTTAAACAAGTGCTTTACGAAAACCGGGGTAAAAGGGCCTGGGTCTTGTCTGCTCAGTGACAGGAACCCAGGGAGTTGAATGACTGAAAGTTTGTGTAACGTGGAGCTGAGAAAACCATCAGATCAGCCATGATCTTATTAAATGCTAAAGCACGTTTTTACGGCTGAATGGCCTCATGATAGATTTGAACTGTATGTGACTTGAGAGGCATACATCTCTACTCCTTCCCCTTATGAGTTACCTACTGGGGCATTGACATTTTCCTGAAAATGGGAATTTTTTGGATCATTATCTGGAGTTTTCCAGATTCAGCACTCTCCAAAATATTCTATCAACATGTGGCAGCATTGCAAAGGCAACAGAAAGAGAGAGGGGGGACAGAGGGAGAGAGGAAATGTGTTCCTTGCAGTAGTGAGAGTGGTGGAGCATGAGCCTTGATCGGGGGTTGGTGCCATCACAGATATACAGTGAGTGTGCGGGAGCAGAGAGAATACAGTAACCCTTACCTTGACAGAACGGGGAAGGTTATTGATGCTTGTCCTGTATTTTTGCAGATTTCTTCAGACTGCAGATACTGCACTGAGTTCGGTGGTGAGCTCAGACCATGCTCGGTGGGTCTGGTGGTGTGGCCCCGTCTGGGAAGATAATGGTCCCCCACTGTACTAGCCCATCCATGAGGACCTCCATGCCCCTGTCGACAAACCGTCGTGTAATTGCCCCTTATGTGCCATGCTCGGGGAGGGCAGCTCCAAACTGAGAGAGCTTAACCGTGTGCCCATTGGCCTTTTAAAGATGGCACGAGTCTCAAGGATCACAGAATATCTAGGGGCATCTGGGCCTTGGTAAGTACCATGATGGGTGGGAGAATTGGGCTGGTATTGAATGAGAGGGACACCATGGGGTGGGGTGTGTAGTTAATGAGGTGAGTTCGATAAGATAGCACCAGGAAACTAGCTCGGCCTCGTGCAGACAATCCCTCTGTCACACTCAATGAAAATGTCACTGAAACAAATTATTGTTAGATTCAGCTCAATAAGTCAAAGACTCTGCTGAGCCCACTCCCAGTTACAAAGCTGCAGAACAAATGCGAGCCAACAATTTCTGTCATTTGAAAAGACACCAGCATCCCCTTCATCCATCATTCCTGGGAATACTGACTCATGTTGCAGGATACTGTCGAAATATCTTCATTTCAGCATTTTGAAACCTGTCATCTTACATGATCTTTTTTCTCAATCTCCTTTTCTGTTTTTTGTCAAAATCATTTTGTTTCTTGGTATTCTGGCAGGGAGCGGGAATAGGGAATATGGACTATGGAATAAGGACTCTGTATCAGAGTGATAATGTAACTTGACGGGTAATTCAGAAGCACAGGCTAAGATTCCAAAGGCAATGTTTAAAATCCTACCACAGCCGATAAATTTGGAATGCAACCTACTATCACTCATGGAAAACAGAAACCATCAGGATTTAGTTTGATTTTTCACTGATAGCCTTTGGTATAGAACGTTAATATTATTGCCCAGTCCGGACAAAGTGCCTCTGCAGACTCACAACAATGTGGCTCCATATTGTCTTGAAAAATTACCTCACAGTCAAGGGCAATTAGTGATGGACAACAAATGCTGCCTTTGCCAGTGATGCTGATGTCCCGGGAAACAACAGTAGTAAAGGTGAAATAAACCAAGGAACTGGGGATGCTGGAGATCTGAAATAAAATTCTCCAGCGTCTGAAAGTGTTGGAGAATCTCAACAGGTATCGCAGCCTCTGTGAGGAGAAACACAGATAACGTTTCGAGTCAGGTGACCCTGCTTCACAACGGAACGCAACTGGGAAATAATATTATTTATCCTGGATGGTTGAGTTGGAGGGAGAGTTGAGGGCAAGGTTTGAATTGAATGAATGGAGAAATGGCCAGAAAGAGAGAGAAAAAAAAGAGAAGCGAGCTGATGATGAACTGAAAGGAAAATGAAATGGACAAGTTATTCTCAGATACCTGAATATCACGTCCATTTAGTTACGTCCTTGTTAAAAGTGAGTTATGTTCCCACTAACTCTCTTCTCTGATTGTGATGATCAACTCCATTGGCAATACTGGTGCTGCCCTTTTGGTTGCTGAGATATAGAGAAACGTAATGTTCCATTGTCAACTGCTTCTTTGAAGAGAGGAACTGTTACTGTGGGACTGCGCAGAGATGTAACGGCTTTCTCAGCCAGGAAGAGAAACTGTGGAGACGGAGGTATTTTCAACACTGAATGGGTGCACCATGTGTGTGGGGATTTGGCTTGCTCCTGTCCTTGGGAAATCACTGGAGTTCCTGTGAATGGTTTCCTCAGGTTTGTGTTGTCTGTTACTGGGTTCATTCAGGGAGATCCGAGGATCTGGTGACACCACTCTGGACATTGCATTTACAGAGTGTCTGGGTCCATAGTAAACAAATGGAGCTGAGACTACACCGAAGGGAAGTTGTGTAAGCAGGGAGGAGCAGGGCACTGTACAATACTCTCTGGGATTACCTGGCTCATTGTTTAAGCTGGGCTCATTCCAAGTGTAAAGTGTGAAACCAGTTTGTTCAAAATATGAGGTGGTCACTGAGCTGTGTCCCCTCCCTCAGTATAAACTGCAGACTCACACCAGGGACAGGATTGTGCTGACACTCACCATGGCGTAGACTGGATTGATTCTGGAACATTCTAGGCAGGAGTGGGTGACATATCCATCATCTCCGGAGTGCAGTCTTCCGATGTATTCACTAGCTGATCGAAGCCAGCTGAGAGGAATGCATTGGATCTGTCTCCACAGAGGAAAGTACACAAACAAACTAGGAAACAGAATGGTTGGTGTAAAAGATGAACTGCAGAAAATTAGAATTAATAAGAAGTATGTCTTTGAAAGTCTCATTGAACTGAAGGTTGTAAGGTGATGCATCTGATGAGGTAATTCCAAGAGTATTGAGGTGGTGGTAACAGAGCTAGTAAAAGAATTACTGATTAATCTTCAAAGCTGCTTGGGTTCTGGAAAGGATACCACGGACTGGAAAGGAACTATAGTGAAACTAAATATTTAAAACAGGACGGATAGAAAAAACAGAAAACTAGATACTGGATAGTTTGATATCAGCTGTGAGAAAAAAACATTGTGACCTTGTATAAGGAATGTGACAACTAGACACTTGGAGGATAATGATATGATTTGGTAGATTCGGCCTGGATTCAGGAAAGGGAAATGCTATTTGATAAACCTGCTGGGGTTTGTGGAGATTTGAATGGTGATGCAGGCTCGAAGGGCAGAATGGCATACTCCTGCACCAATTGTCTATTGTCTATTGACATCGACAATTGAGAACCAGTGGGAGTGGAGTATTTGAATTTTTAGAAGACGTTTGATATGGTTGAATACAGGTGAGTGGGGAATATCAGAGTCCATGGGTAGGTAGGGGTGGAATATATAGCACATGGATTGAAAATTGGGTAATGGAGATACGAGAAGAGTAGTGTTTTTCTCTGGACTGACGGCTTGTTAGATATCAGATGGATCACTGTTTGTGCAATAGCTGCTCACAAGTTATAAAAATGATTCAGATGGGAACAACAAATGTCATCATTCCCTTTATATTTATTAAATGGTGAGAGGCTGGGAAGTGATGTTGTTGAAAAAGATCTGGATGTCCTTGGTCATAAATCACGAACAGAATTCATACATGGCAGGAAGTAAATGATATGTGGCTCTTCATGCAAAATGATTGAAGTTCCAGAGTTAATATATCTTTCCCAATTGTAATGTTTTATTGAGAGAGCATTTGGTGCATTGAGTACAGATTTGGTCTGCTTTATAAATAATGATCTCTTTGTCACCGAGTGAGTGCAAAGGAGTTTCACCAGACTAAACACTGGCATGATGGTACCTTGAGGAAGGAGAGCAATAACTATGTGTTTAATCTGTAGCACAATTAGGCAATAAGAAGTTGAAATTTGATGGTTAAGGGCGGACACTCATTATGTCTCAATCAGCTAAATAGGTTGAAAATTCCATACTTTTCATTGGATATTGGATCCCAATATTTTACATGCATCTGCAGAGCCCCCATGTCGATTGACTGAGTGAATGAACTCTGAATGAACTCTGAACACTTTACTGCATAGTTACTGTATGAACTGCATTGATTGTCACTTTGTACACAGTCCTGTCAGCAGCCACAAAACCTTCATTCTGAAACAGTTAGCCATTCCCCACCAGCTTCTGACCTCCACAGAGACCATGGGTTTGCTTTCTTGGAGATCGAAGACAACTTGGAGAATTGCTAAAAATGTTGGCTTCATTCGGACTGCCAGAAAACCATGTTAAAGTAAAACTTATGTACTATGAATAATTAAGCCATGTGGTTCAATTAGGAGCAGTCTATCTGTTCAGTCCCTGCTCAATTTGGTTGTGACGTTGGAGCATCTCTGACACCTTACTGTTCCTATATTAGTGATTTGAGAAGCTGAATGACATCTTCCTGTTCTTTAGTAAGTTAGTCCAGGTGTGAAATAGTCAAGTTCTGATCTCGTGTAAGTGACGTGTGGCAGTGAGCAGACTCCTCCTCTTCCTGTGTAACGGCAGGAGGGTCTGAATGAGCTATTATACGCCTTGCTGAGTAGTTTTGTTGGGCTGAAGGACTTTCCCATATTCTTGTGAATGCAGATTGAGGTGTTGAATGAGCTCCTCCTTCTACTGTGGAAATGTACAGTGCTGTTATATGAATGTTACCCAGACTTTACCAGCACGATATTGAATGTTGTCCAGATTTTGTTGAACATGAACACAGATTACTTCAGGAGCTGAAGGGGGACGACTTGTTCTGAATATTATGCAAAGTTCAGTGAATATTCCCACTTCTGCTCATTTTGGGCCCAATGGGCTGAATGGCCTTCTTCTATACTGTAGGGATTCTATTATGATAAAATAGAGATATCTGGGCTGAGCAAGCTACCCTGTGGATCTGCTGCAGTGATGTCCCACAGCTGAGATGATTGATGCCGTCTGATAATGAACATCTTTCCTTGTGCTGTGAATGACTCCAAACAGTGCAGAGGTCACAATCGATTCTCATTAAGTGCGTTTTTGCTCAGGATCTTTGATGTCATCCTCAATCTAATACTGAATTTGTGCATCTTGCATTATTGTTCACTTCCCAGTTTATGGCGCTACATGTTGGAGAGGGCGTTTGAGTAACTTTGAACAAGTTTCAAAGACGTGTGTCAAAAACAGAAATTGCTAGAGAATCTCAGCAGATCTGGCAGCACCTGTGAGACAGAGAAACAGAGATAATGTTTCAAGTCCAGCATGAGACCATTCCAGAACTGAAAGAGACTTTTTAATCCTTCAGCAAAAGTGGACAAGGGGTGATGGGAAACAGACCATGTGGAGATGCAATGTCACAGAGTAATGGGATTATAATTGTGGTGAAAGAGAAACAGATGTAAAATGGGTGTATATTAAAGTGTGAATGGGTTGTCTCTACTGAGTGTAGGATAAACAAGACACAGGTAAGGTCATAGGGAGACCAGGAAGCGGAATGTATGAAGAATGGAGAACAGCTATAATGGGGTCAGGCTGTGAGGTTATGGAATTGAAGATTAACTCCTGCAGGTGGAAACGCACCAAAGTGTAAAGTGAAGTGTTACTCGAGCTTGGGCTGTGCTTCATTGGAAAATTGCAGCAGCCCAGGACCGAAATGTTAGAATGAGAGCAAGGTAGGCTATTGAAATGGGAAGCAATGAGAATGGCAGGGTTATTCCTACAGAGTGAGTGGAAATGTTCCTCAAAGCAGTCTCTGTTTGGTTCCCCCCAGTGTAAAGGAAACTGCCTTATGAGCAGCAATGACAGGAGATTGGAATGAAAGAGTACAAGTGAAATGCGGCTTCACTTGGAAGTTGTTATTGGGCTGTTGGACAGTGAGGAGTGAAGAGGTGAATGGAGTAGCTTCAGCAATTGCGTGGGAAGGTGCCATGGGGGAGTGGGGAAGTGTTCGGCGTGATGGAGGGTGTCATAGAGGGAATGGTCCCTGGGAAATGCTGACAGTGAGCGGGAGGGGAAGATGTGTTTGATGGTGCTGTCTTCCAGTAGGTGGTGGAAGTGGTGGGAGGTGATTCTGGGAATGTGGATTCTAGTGCAGTAAGAAGTGAGGACAAGGGGAGATCCATCATTGTTCTGGGAAAGAGGGGAAAGAGTGAGGGAGATGGGACACTCACAGCTGAAGGCCATGTCCACTGGAATTAGGGGATTTCTGGTTTGATGGAAAAGGAGGTCACGTCACAGGCAGCTCATTGCAATGTAGCATCATCAACCAGAAACAACAGAGGTGGAGAAACTGGGAGAATAGAGTCAGCCTCCGCTACTGATGTGTTCGGCCACATGCAGAAGTTCCCCTAAAAGAACCAGACATCGAAATTGAGGATTTCTGCCTCACATCTGGTCTGAAGCGGGATGTGGAAATAGACCCAAGGAAGGTCAGGGTGTGTACATGGGCAGACATCCAAGCAGATATCCCATAACGTGGGCGGCACGGTGGCACAGTGGTTAGCACTGCTGCCTCGCAGCGCCAGAGACCCGGGTTCAATTCCCGCCTCAGGCGACTGACTGTGTGGAGTTTGCACGTTCTCCCCGTGTCTGCGTGGGTTTCCTCCGGGTGCTCCGGTTTCCTCCCACAGTCCAAAGATGTGCAGGTCAGGTGAATTGGCCATGCTAAATTGCCCGTAGTGTTAGGTAAGGGGTAAATGTAGGGGTATGGGTGGGTTACGCTACGGCGGGTCGGTGTGGACTTGTTGGGCCGAAGGGCCTGTTTCCACACTGTAAAGTAATCTAATCTAATCTAATCTAATCTAAACGCTCAGCAATTATTGTTTCTGTTCAAAAAGAAGGACTCGATAAGAAGGTGAACCACCCATGGGTGACAAAAACTGTCAAGGATACTATTCAATCATAATTTGCTGAGTGTTATAGTAGGGCCGGGTTTAGGATGTTTATCTCAGGGACCAGAAGCAGATGCTGGGCATGACTTTCAGCTGTGCTTCCTGAATTATCCTCAGAATCCCTTGCCATTGCTGCTCCTCACTCTTCCCTGCTCGTCTGCCTTCCTGCTTTCATGTTCTTCCTCTCAAATTACAGAGCACATTCTCTCACGTTATAGTCCCTACCCACTTCACCTGAAGCTCTTTGACCAAGTCTACCTCCCTCCGCATTAAACTGCGTTTTGTGCTGCCACTTTGCCTCTGCTCTGTGTTACTCGGCATCTCCATTCATGCTGTTTTACAACTCCCACTCACATCTCATTCCAAAAGTTTTCTTCTTGGAATGAACCTAATTGAAAACACCTCTCCCCCTTTGCACTGAATTCAGTTAATCCAAATTTCCAAAAGTATACTCAGCCTTCATCTTACTCTGCTCAAGGTAACTGCACGCCGACTGTGTGGTATAAGAATTCCGTTTCAAACAAGGATCTAGCCAGAGAAACGTTTTCACTGTAGAGATCATCACCCCCTTTTGACAAAGGAATTCAGGTGTTTGACTTCTTATTGGCACAAATAAGAGTTTCATACTGCCTTAGTATTGTAACATGGAGAAAAAAAACAAATCACAGTAGAACGTTTGTTTACCTCTCAGATTAAATGTTGTTTCAAATGTGCATTGCTTATCTTTAAATGCTTGTTCTTGAAGTTAGTATCAGATGGTAAGTAGGAGGTTGAGGGGTGACATTCTAGACGTTTATAACATCATGGGAGGCATGGATAAGTTGAATAGCAAATGTCTTTTCCACAGGATAAGGGAGTCCAACATAGGGGACATAGCAAAATATAGACATTTCAACATAGATGAAATGGGGAAGATTTAAAAGTGACAAAGTGGCAACGCTTTCACGCAGAGAATGGTGTGTATCTGGAATGAGCTGCCAGAAGAAGCGTGGTAGCTGCAAGTACAGCTACAACATTTCAAAGAGATTTGAATAAGCATATGAATAGGAAACGTTTAGAGACATATGGGACACGTGCAAGCAGATGGGACTAGTTTATTTTGGTAAACCTGGTCAGCATGGACAAGTTGGACCAAAGGGTCTGTTTGTGTGCGATATGACTGTATGAATCAAGAAAGCCAGGAAAAGGGAAGAAAAGACATGATGTAAGCAAATTGGCAAGAAATATAAAAACAAGTATCTATAGCTTTTCCGTGTAAATGAAAAAATGTCAAGATGAGCGTGTGACCTCTGGAAGAAAGAAAGTGAGGAAAGTACATAAAGGGCATTTCCCCAGCCAGTGACTGGGGAACTGGCTACGGGGGACAGGCAGATAATTTACACCAGTATTTTACATCGTTCCTCACAGGGGAAGGCACTGTAAGTATTTCAATGATATAAACAAAATGGTAATAGGAGGGAAGTTCTTGAACTGTCTCGAATAAAAGGAACACGGTTTTTCAACAAACAGATATAGACAAAGAGTATATAGGCCAGCAGTAATTCATAGTCGGTTTTAAAAGAAGTGGACACAGAGTGACTGCTGGCACTGTGTGAAATATTCCATAACTCTCTGAATTGCAGGAGTACTCCAGCGAAACTGGTGCCTGTCTTCAAGAAAGCAGCGAAACAGAAAGCAGGAAACATTTAGCCTCACCATTATTGTTGGGAATCTGCGAGAATCTGTTAGAACGGAAGGAATTGCAGGTTATTTAGAAAAGCTTCACGCAGAATCAGCATGGTTTTGTGAAAGGGGGTCTATATTTTGCCTGTAAATTCATGTAAAGTTTTTTTTCTGGCGATCCCTGATAATGTAACTACCAGACGCGATGAAGGGGGTTTGGTAGACACGAGGCTTTGCAGAGATTTTCCACAAGGTATCACAAAATAAAGGTTCTTACAAAATACTGAAGCTCATAGTATGACGGATAATGTATTGGCATGGGTTGATAGTTGATTAATACATAGAAATTGGAGAGTCAGGATTAATCGATCTTTATGAAAAAGACGCATCTACTGGAGTATCACAAATATCAGTCCGACAGCTTCAGCGGGAGTGAAGTGCAATATATATCCGAGTTTGGGATAACGTTGAGAACCAAACCACAGATTTTTATTCAATGAAGAGGACTCCCAAACTAAAGAATAGTACAAAAGTACATACAGAGTGCTCCTGTGTATGAACCATAACGTCAGCATGCTGATGCAGCAAGTATTAGGTTGGTTCTTTCGGCTGGATCCTGGTACAAAAGGTTTAACTTACTGACTACATCTAAAATGGTGAGAGGTTTATTCATTGTGGTTGAAATGAATGAGGGTAATATTACTGAAACGTATAAAATGCAGAGGGGGCTTGACAAGGTAGATATTGAAAATGTGTAGAATAAGGGATATCGATTTCACACTGGGATATAAATAACTGTCTTCTCTCAGAAGGTAGTGAATATCTGGAATTTTCTAATCCAGAGAGGTGTGGAGGCTGGGACACTGAATGCATTTACAGACGGTTTTGACATATCAGCGAGTTGAGGGATACAAGGGGTTAGCAGGAAAGTGGGGTTGAGCCGTGGATTAGATCAGCCATGTTCTAGTTGAATGTGAGTGCAGGCTTGAGGGGCCGAATGGCCTACTCCTGTTCTCATTTCTTACATTCTAATGTTACACTTTCGGAAAGAAACTGGAAGTCGTGTTGTACAATGTTGCATTCAGGGAAAGCAGACGATTTCTTTGAGTTAACCCTGGGACTCTATTCCCAATGAACCTGGGTCCGTAACATGACCCACATCTGGAGCAGAAGTTACAGAGAGGGGAAGCCTGGAAAGAAGGATTGGGGTTTGGGGGCCACTTCCTGACCCGGCCTGGATTTTTCAAGTACTTTTCTGAGGCTACCCCTAACCATCAGAGTGATCTCGATCTGCCCTTGTATTACAGGTCCGAAGGAACATCGGAGCATAGGGCTGAGGGACACGAGAAGGCCGTTCGGCCCGTTGACACTAGTCCACCAGTAAATAAGGTCATGGCTCATCTCATTGTGGTCCCAGTTGCACTTTTCTCTCCATGCACCATTATCCCTAATTCACCTGTCTGGGGACCTGCCTCGATATACCATAAAGATTAAACCCTCCCAAACATCTGGGAAACAGAATTCCCACTTGAATGAATTCCACTAGGTGAATTTCTCCTCATTCCTGTTCTGGCTGAGGTTGTAGGGTGTCACTGTTTCCTTTTCTAGTCCACTCCTTCACTGTTCACAACAAATTTAAAATGTAACCAGCTTGGTGACAAAGCCAACGATAAAGGTCTTAGACTGGGTCAGGTTCAGTGATAGGAAAAAGTCAGGCAGATTTCATTAGTCAGACACAACTAACTAATATAACTAATGGAGGAGCATGGCGGATCTGTGGTTAGCACTATTGGGTTCAATTCCAACCTGTGGCGACCCTCTATGTGGAGTTTGAACATTCTCCCCATGTCTGTGTGAGTTTCCTTCCAGTGCCCCAGTTTCCTCCCACAGACCAAAGATATGAAGCTTAGAGTGAATTGACCATGTTAGATTGCCCATAGCGCCCAGGGATGTGCAGGTTCGGTGGGTTAGTCATGAGAAATATAGGGTTACATGGGGGTCAAGTCTGGGTTGGATGCTGCTTGGTGGGTTGGTGTGGATTTGACTGGCAGACTGCTTCCACACTGTAGAGATTCTATGACAATGACAAGTTGGACTATACAAACACCTGATGCACTCTCCTCAAGGTCTTGTCTGTTTCAATAACATACCTCTCAATCCAAGAGTAAACTGTTAAAACCTCCATAATATAAGCACTTCATCCCTGGAATACGTGAAGTGAAACATCTCTAAATCTCTATATCGTTACTCAGGTAAGGAGACAAAAATTAATCTCAGATGTGGTAATTTTTTGTTTTCTGTGTTGTGAGTCTTTGGAACTCTCTTCTCCGCACAGCGTTGCAGGCAAAGATATTGAACATTTCTGAGGCACAGGCAGAAGGTTCAAAAATAACAACGGAGTCAAGGATTATTAGGCAGGATATGCAGTTTGGGTGAAATGCTGACAGGGGTAACAAATGACTCAGATTCTAAATATTCAGGAATATAATGCAAAACAAAATTATAATATAGATGAAGATATAAAATCTAACAGTGATAGAATACAGTTCGAAAGGACCATGGTACTGCTTTGTCATTAGAGAGAGACCACTCGTGTTGGTTTACTTTGAGGGTCGCCACACCTCAGGTGATGGGGTGAGGTTGAGAGAGCGGTAACCTCTGTCAGTGTGGGGAATTGAACCTGCGCTATTGGCCTCCTTCAGCATCACAAACAAGGCGTCCAGCCAACTGAGTGTGAGACAGTGTACCTGTTACAGCCAGAAACAGACCCAGACAAAGGGAAAAAGAAACTTCCATAACAAAGAAAAAGGTACAATTAAGTTAACGGTCAAGATAACAGCTGAAGATAAAATCGTTCTCTGCTATAAATAGTATTTCATAACGGGAAAAGTGTTTAGAAGCTCTCTTAGGCTAAATACAATAAGGTTAGACAAGTGAAATATTCAGAATTATTAATTATAATTTGATATCGATCTCCATAAATAAGTGCATATATTCGATTGGTCCGTGTAAAATGTGCTTAACATTACAGAAAAGTATAAAACTGATGGAATATATCGATTGGAGAGTCTGTCCCCGTGGGAAACGCCCTCGAACTGGCGTTTGAAGACAATCAGGGGAAACGTGAATGAGTGTCGTCTGGTCAGTGTCAGGAACCCAGGGGGTTGAATGACTGAAAGTTCCTGTAACATGGAGCTGAGAAAATCATCAGATCAGCCGCGATCTTATTAAATGCTAGAGCACATTTGAATGGCTGATTGGCCTCATGATGAATTGTATTTGATTTAAATAACGTACATCTCTACTCCTTCCACCTTCTGTGTTACATACTGGGACACTGACATTTTCCTAAAATTTGGAATTATTTGAAACATTATCGAGAGCATTCCATAATCAACATTCTCCAGAAGGTTCTATCGCCTTGTCGAGGTTTGAAAAGGTGAGAGAGAGAGATGTAGAGGGAGAGAGGGAAGCTGCTGTATGCACTAGTGAGAGTGTTGGAGCGTGAGCTTGGTTTGGGGGTAGGTGCTATAACAGATATGCAGTGAGTGTGAGGGAGCAGAGAGAATACAGTGACCCCTTTCCTGACAGAGCGGGAAAGGTTATTGATGTTTATCCTGTATTGCTGGACATTTCGTCAGACCGCAGATATTGCACTGAGCTGGGTGGTAAGCTCAGACCATTCTCGGTAGGTCTGGTGGTGTGGCCCCGTCTGTGAAGGTAATGGTCCCCCTCTGTACTAGCCTATCCATGAGGACCTCCGTGTCCCTGTCGACAAATCGTGACGTAATTGCCCCTTATCTTCCATGCTCGGGGTAAACTGTGCAGAGCAGCTCCAAACTGAGAAAGCTCAACCGTGTGCTCATTGACCTTTTAAAGATGGCCCCAGTGCCAGGGATCACGGAATATCCAGAGGCATGTGGACGATGGTGAGTACCTCCAGCCATGATGGGTGGGAGAATCGGGCTGGCATTGAATGAGAAGGACACCAAGGGGTGGGCAGTTAATCAGATGAGTTCGATAAGATAGCACAAGGAAACTAGCTCAGCCTCGTGCAGACAATCCTTCTGTCACACTTAATGAAAATGGCCCTGAGACAAATTATTGTTAGATTCAGCCCAATGAGTGGAAGACTTTGCTGAGCCCATTCTCTTACAGAGCTGCAGAACAAATGCTCATCCAAAACTCTCCATCATCTGAACTCACCCCCATATCCCGTTCACCCACCATTCCTGGCTAACGTTGCAGGATGCTGTTGAAATATTTTCACTTGAGCCTTCTAAAACCTGTGATCTTCCATGAATTGTCTCTCAATTTCCCTTTTTCGCTTTTCCAAAATCCTTATGATTTTCAGTATTTAAACTGATTTCCCTACCATCTCCCTCTAGCAGTGATTTTCACATCCACATCATCACTTTTTCAGGGCACAATGGAGATACGGAGCTGTAAATGGATTGGAGCTGTACATCCTGTCACTTCCAACATGGGCTGCAAGTCTCCCCATGCTGGGCAGTGATCTAACACAGTGTTACTGATCATTGCACTGGGGTTGTGTACACAGCTTTACATGCTGGGAGATTAATTGCTCCAGGTTTACAGATCAATTCACTGCTATTCACTGCACAGCTCCCCATACTGAACAGAGAACTCAAGGTTTACACCGGTGCGGACTGTATACCACCCCATGCTGGACAGAGCATTTCTTCCAAGTTTCTGAATCAATGCACCGGTGTGGTCTGTATTACTCAACATGTTGGACAGGTAGATAGTGAACTAGTGAGAGCTGCACAGTATTCCATCCTTGACAGATTGCTGAGTTGTACTGAGCCTGGTCTGCACAGTGCCTCTTGCTGAACAGATATCTCATCTGCTCCTATACATGTCTGAGCTGGATCTGTGAGGTGGATTGTGTATCCGATATAATTCCTGATAGAGTTATCACTCCACCAGCTCGGTGCATTCACCTATCAAACCACGTGTTTTTGCAACTTATCCAATTACAACATGAATATCTGTCCTTCTCGTTATGGACCCGAACAGGCGCCTCTCACAATATATGAAGAAGGTAGACTCGACAGAATGTTTTCTTATTTTAAAGGTAATTGTAAGGTGCTGTGTTTCAGATGCAATTCGTTTGGTCAAAATATTCCACATTAAACAAAACACAATTTAATCAATCACTGTAGACAAAATACAACAAAAACAAGAGGAACTTGGAATAACTTAATTTATTAGAAAACTTAACAGATTAATAGCTTATTTACTTACTAAACAGTAACTGCTCCAATATGGTAACATCCGAGAAACACACACTTGTCACAAAACCAATTCAGGAAACAGATTGTCTGACATGCAGTTCTGTAATCCAGGCGGAATGAACATCAAAAGCCAATTCTGAGAGAAATCTCAGAGAGAGAGTGTAGCAACCGGGAGAGATTTACTGCCTTCTAAATCAACTGAGATCCCAACAACAACCGGTGAAAGGTAAAACTAAGAATCCATAGTTCTGGGAGAGCTTGACCATCACTGCACAGAACCAGGTTGCAGTAGGAAGGACCACAAAGAATGGACTGTATCTACACCTTCTATGGCTCTGTAGTAATGTCTCAGAAATGCCTAAACCCACCTAAGCCGTGCAATGTTGGTAAGATAAATGTCAAATTTATATATAAATAAATAAGACCAAAGGATGCAGCAAGCCTGATGCAGCAGACACAGCCCGAGGAGCCCAGCAATTCCAACCCTGCCAAAATACAGGAGAATCATCGAGCTTGTGAAGAGAAAGCATCATCTCTCTCCCTTACCTCTAACTTTACAAATTAACCCAATAGTCAGCAATGTCAACATCTCACGAAGGCCAAGTATTATTGTCATACGTCAGGGTTGTTGTGAAAGGGGTTTAACTGAAGCTGCTTGTTCAGTGACTGTGATTGATGTCAGTCTCCATGGAACCTAACTGTGTCACTGGAGGGTTTCCTCTTCGATTAATAAAGGGCTTTCTTCAACCTGTTATCTCATAGTATCAACTGCAGCAGCATCCTCAAGGTTCCTGGGATCAGCAGCTACAGAGGAAGGGAGAGGAAGGGAATCTTAGAACGATAGATTGGAATGTTCCAATAATTGATCAAAATCTGAATACATTAGACTGGAATTTTCCAACAATGGATCAGAATCTGAGGACATTAGACTGGAACGTTCCAACAATTGATCAGAATCCGAAAACATTAGACTTGAATGATTCAACAATGGATCAGAATCTGAATGCATTAGACTGGAATGCTACAACAATGGACAGGAGTTTATCCGATGGTCTTTACTATCTTTCACTGGATTGGGCATGGTTAGAGTTGCGGATAGAAGCCATACTGATGATTATTCAAGCTGGGTACTATCCCATCCTCGCTATTATTGGTGTTCCTGGTAAGCCTATCTCTGTAAATTCAATAAATGATGGTGAAGGTTATTGTTATTTCAGTTATTTATGTTTATCAAATGCATACACTGTTATCTTCAGTTTCAGTCACAAACTCCACTTCATTTCCAACAATCTCAGACTCCTGACACATAAACATCTAAGAAGGAACAAGACAGTTCAGACCCCTGAGTCTTCGTTTTACCCTCAACTGTTTCTCTATATTCCCTCTGCCATCAAACCTGCCTGCACCCACCACCATAATATCCCCTGTCTCCACCTCTGCCTCAGTGCTGTTGTTGAATTAGCCGTCATCTGCCCCTTTGTTAACTTCAGATTTTACGGCTCCAGTTCTCTTCTGACCTCTCCTCCAATTGCAAATATTTTGAATACATACTTGTTCTTGCCTTTCCAGCTATTTCATAATAGGGGCCCCATATCAGAGTAATAATGTCACTGGGCGGGTAGTTGAAAGGCATAGGTTATGACCTTAAAGGCAGTGTTTCAAATCCAATCACAGCCGATGACATAACTTAAATTCGAATGACAAAAATTGGAATGAAATCTAATTTTACTCATGGCAACCATAAACCATCAGGATTTCTTTCATTATTTCATTGATAGCCTTTGGTAAAGAAACTACTTGCGACTTCAGACCCACGACCATATTGTCTTGGCAAATGGCTTCACAGTCAAGGGCAATTAGTGATGAATAACAAATGCTGTCTTTGCCGGTGATGATGACATCCCATGAAACAACAGCATTAAAGGTGAAATAAACTCAGGAACTACGGATGCTGGAGATTTTAAATAAAAATCTCCAGCGTCTGAAAATGTTGGAGAATCTCAGCAAGTATGGCAGCCTTTGTCACGAGAAAAGACAGATAAAATTTCAAGTCTAGTGACCCTACATCAACACTGAAAGCAACCGAGAAATAATATTATTTCTATCAGGGTTGGCTGGATGAGTGAGGGTGAGGTGAGTTGAATGGATGGAGATATGTCCAGCAGGAGAGAGAAAGAGAGAGACCGGGACAGAGAAAGAAATGAAAAGCAAGAAAAGGGACAGCAAGAAAAGGGACACTTTGAAGGAGAAGGAAAATAAAAAGGGAGCTTCTTCTACCATAACCCCTTTTCCCTTATGCCTGAATATCACGTCAATCTAGATATGCCCCTGTTTAAAGTGAGTTATATTCCCTCTATCTCTCTGTGTGTGATGATTAACTCCATTGGCTATACTGATGCTGTCCTTATAGTTGATGAGATACAGAGAATCGTAATATTACATTCTGAAATGCTTTTTCGGAGAAAGGGACTGTTATTGTGGGACTGTGCAGAGATGTAACGGTTTTTTCAGCCAGGAAGAGAAACATTTTCAACACGGAATGGGTGCACTATGTGTGTGAGGATTTGACTTGCACCTGTCATCAGATAGTAAGGGGAGGTTCAGTGGATGCTTTATTCGGGTTTGTTTATTATCGGCTGCTGCATCCATTCAGAAAGACCCGAGGATCTGGTGACCCACTCTGGATACTGAATTTATAGAGTGCTTGGGTCCATGGGAAACAAATGGAGCTGAGACTACACAGAAGGGAAGCTCTGTACACAGGGAGGGGCTGGGCTTTGTACTATTCTCCCTGGGATTTTCAGGAGTATTTTTCTGAGCTGAACTAATTCGAAACGTAAAATATGAACGTTTCAAAGATAAGGTGGTCACTGAGCTGTGTTACCCCCATTAGTATGAGCTGTAGCCTCACACCCGTGACAGGAATCTTCTGATACTCATCATGAAGTGAACTGGATTAATTCTGGAACTTTCCAGGCAGGAGTTATTAATTTATTCATCGTTTCCGAAGTGCAGTTCTCCGAAATATTCACTGTCTGTCAGAAGCCATCTGCAAGCTGAGAGGAATACATTGAGTCCGTCTACCTAAGGAAGGTACAGAGGCAAACCTTCTGAAATACTGGGGAATGGGGGACTCGTGAAAATGAGGAACTGCACGAAACTAGAATTAATGAAGAGTATGTTTTTGAAAATCTAATGGAATTGAAGGTTGGTAAGGTGTTGCATCTGATGAGCTACATCCCAGAACATTGAGGAGGTGGCAACAGAGCTAGTGAAAGAATTAATTCAAAGCAGGTTAGATTCTGGAAAGGATCCTGCAGACTGGAAAGCAGCTATTGTAAACCTAAATATTTAAAACATGACGGAGAGGGCAACAGAAAACTAAATAGCTTGATTTCAGCTGTGAGAAAAATATTGAAACATTTTATAAGTAATGTGATAATTCGACACTTTGAGAATAATGGCATGATTTGATAAATTCGGCCGAGATGCATTTAAGGGAAATGACCTTTGCAAAACCTGCTGGAGTCTGTCTAGGCTGTCCGTTGTGAAAGCGAAAAATAATAACCAGTGGGAATGGGCTATTTGAATTTTCAGAAGAATTTTGACATGGTCGAATACAGGTGAGTGGAGAATGTTATAGTCCATGGGTAGATTGGGGTGGAATACACCGACTGGATTAAAAATTGGATAATGAGCAAAATGAACAGAGTAGTGTATTTTGTCTGGACTGACAGCTTATGGTGTATCAGAAGGATCAGTTCTTGTGCAATAGCTGTTCACAAGGTATAAAAATGATTCAGATGTGAACAGCAAGTACCATCATTCTCTTTATGTTTATTAAATGGTGAGAGGCTGAGAAATGTTGTTGTTGAAAAGGACCTGGATGTCACGAACAGAATTCATATGGGGCAGCAAGTAATTATAACTGTAAATGATATGTGGTACGTCATGTAAAGTTATTAAAGTACCACAGTAAATGAACCCACAATCTTTTCAAATATCCAGCATTATTTTTTTCTTCGATGTAGACTACATGTTATTAGTTGAGACCTCCGGAGCAACAGCTTTTATGCTCTTCCGACATGGTTTTAGTTTATTTAGCCACAAGCTGTTCTCCACGTCCTAACAACCCAGTCTAGGAAACAATCTGCTTGTCACGTCTACTTCAAATTGATTTGCTTTGTTTGAACCACATTTGCAAGTGTGCGTTTTGCAATAACATTTGTAAATTTAACCCTTCTTATGCTGCAACTTAATCACACAACTTTCAATATATTCCACAACTTTCTTGCTTTTATAATCAAGATTTCTACTCATAAACACAAAGATCCACTAAGCTTTGTTTCCAACCGTTTCAGCTTGCCTGGTCACATATAATTTCCTGTCTTCTGCATCCCTCTCTTAAACAGGGAAACTATATTTGCCAGTCCTCTGGGACCCTCCCTGACTCCAATGATTCCTGAAACATTAAAAACAATGCCTCCATAATCTCCTGTACTATCAATAGAGGTGCAGTCCATCAGACCTGCTAAATTTATCCACCTTCAGACCATCCAGCTTCCCCAGCACCTTCTCCTTCGAGGTGGTCACTACACTCAATTCTGCCCCTTCACTCTCACACACTCCAACCTCTCACCCTTGCAACATGCAGTCCTATATTCCCTCCGATCTAAATCCAACCTCACCATCAAACCAGCGGACAATCGGGAGTGTTGCAGTGGTAGTCTGGTGCACCAAACTTTACTCGGCTGAACCGAAGCACCAACTTGTGGACATGTCCTCCTACTGGCCCCTCAACGACCTCACCTCCCATCACCAAACTATCATCTCCCAGACCATCTACTACCTCATCACCTCACGGATCGCCCATTCACAACCTCCAACCTTGAAATCCGCACTGGCTGGTTCTACCTTCGGCCCACAATGCAAAAATCAACCCATCATCTCTGCCTACTCCTGTCCTACTGACACACCGTCTTGTCCCCCTTGGTCCAGGATCTCCCAGAATACATTCGGAGCATTACCCACACCCACCGCCTCCAAGACTTTCAGTTCCCCACTCTCCAAAGCCTTATCTTCACTATGGACATCCAGTCCCTGTACACATCTATCTGCCACGACAAAGGCCTCCAACCCTGCACTCTTCCTTGTTATGTATCTAAAAACCTACTGCAATCTTCTTTTACTTTATTAACAAGCTAACTGTCATATTACATCTTCTCCTCCCTATTGCTTCTATGAGCTATCATCCACTGGTATTTAAAGACTTCATAATCCGTTGGATTCTCGATAATCTTCACCGCCCTGTATGCTTATTCCTTTTTTTTCGAGGCTACTCCCCTGTTCCTGTGTAAGTGACACAGTGGGCTGAGTTGCCTCCCCAGTGTAAGTGACTAAAGAGGCTGAATGACCCTGTTCCACAGTAAGTGAATTGTTGGGCTAAATGGCTCCCTTTTCATGTTTAAGTGATACAAGGGGCTGAATGGCCTCCTGCTGATCCTGTGTAACCGATTCAAGGGGCTGAATGGCCTCCTTCTGTTCCTTTGTAACTGACCCCTCGGGCTGAATGACCTCCTCTTGTTCCTATGTAAGTGACTCAAGGTGCTGACTGGCCTCCTCCTGGATCTGAATAAGACACTCATGGGACTGAATGGCCTCCACCTGTTCCAGTGAAAGTGACTCAAGGGGCTCGCTGGCCACATTCTGTACCTGAATAAGAGACTCATGGGACTGAATGGCCTCCACCTGTTCCTGAATAAGTGACTCATGGGACTGAATGGCCGCCTCATGTTCCTGAATAAGTGACTCATGGGACTGAATGGCCGCCTCATGTTCCTGTGAAAGTCATTCAAGGTGCTGAATGATCTCCACCTGCCCCTGTTTAAGTGACTCAAGGGGCTGAATGGCCTCCCCTGTTCCTGTGTAAGTGAAATGAATGGCTGAATGGCCTCCTCCTGTTCCTGTGTAAGTGACACAAAGGGCTGAACGGCCTTACCCTGTTCCAGTGTAAGTGGTTTGAGGGGATGAATGGCCTCCTCTGGTTCCTGTTTAAGTGTACCAAGGGGCTGAATGGCTTCCACCTGTACATATGTAAGTGATTCAAGGGGTTGAATGGCCTCCCCTGTTCCTGTGTAAGTGTGTTGAGGGGTTGAATGGCCTCCTCCTTTTCCTGCGTAAGTGATATGAGGGGCTAAATGCCCTCCCCCAGTTCCTGTGCAAGTGACACAAGAGGCTGATTGCCTACCCCTGTTCCTGTGTAAGTGAAATGAAGGACTGAATGGCCTCCTCCTGTTCCTGTGTAAGTAACACAAATGGCTGAATGACCTCCCCTGTTCCAGTGTAAGTGATTTGAGGGGCTGAATTGCTTCCTCCTGTACATATGTAAGTGATTCAAGGGGCTGAATGGCCTCCCCTGTTCCTCTGTAAGTGTGTTGAGGGGCTGTATGGCCTCCTCCTTTTCCTGTGTAAATGATATGACGGTCTAAATGGCCCCCTCCTGTTCCTGTGTAAGTAACACAAAGGACTGAATGGTCTACCACTATTCCCGTGTCAGTGACTCAAGGGGCTGAATTGCATCCCCCTGTTCCTGTGTAAGTGCCTCAAGGGGCTGAATGGCCTCTCCCATTTTCTGTGTAATTGAGTTGAGGGGCTAAATGGCCTCCCCTGTTCCTGTGTAAGTGACACAATGGGCTGGGTGCCCCCCCCCCCCCCCCTCCCCCCCGCCCCACCCGTTCCGGTATAAGCGACTGAAGGGGCTGAATGACTTCCTCCTGTTCCTCTGTAAGTGAGTTGTTAGGCTAAATGGCCTCACCTTATTCATGTGTAAGTTACACAAGGGGCTGAATGGCATCCTCCTGTTCCAGTGTAACTGATTCAAAGGGCTGAATGGCCTCCTCCTGTTCCTGTGTAAGTGACTCCGGGGCTGAATGACCTCCTCTTGTTCCTATGTAAGTGACTCAAGGCGCTGACTGGCCTCCACCTGGACCTGAATAAGAGACTCAAGGGACTGAATGGCCTCCACCTGTTCCAGTGTAAGTGACTCAAGCGGCTCACTGGCCACGTTCTGTACCTGAATAAGAGACTCAGGGGACTGAATGGCCTCCTTCTGTTCCTGAATAAGTGACTCATGGGACTGAATGGCTTCCTCATGTTCCTGTGAAAGTTATTCAAGGTGCTGAATGGTCTCCACCTATCCCTGTTTAATTGACTCAAGGGGCTGAATGTCCACCTCAGGTTCTGGTCTAAGTGGGTGGAGGGGCTGAATAGCCTCCAACTGTTGCTAAGTAAATGACTCAGGGGCTGAATGGCCTCCATGTTTCCTTATACGTGACTCAAGGGGCTGAATGGCCTCCTCCTGTGACAGTGTTAGTGTCTCAGTTGGCTGAATGGCCTACTCCCATTGCTGTGTAATGGCTCAGGGGTTGACTGGCTTACTCCTGTTCCTGTGTCAATGACTCAAGGGCTGAATGGCCTCTATCTGGTACTGTGTAAGTGACTTTTTGGGCTGACTGGGCTCCTTATGTTCATGTGTAAGTACGTTGAGGGGCTGATTGGCCTCCTCCTGTTCCTGAGTTTATGACTCAAGGAACTCAATGGCCTCTCCGTTCCTTTATACGTGACTCTGGGGCTGAATGGCCTCCCCCTGATACTGTGTTAGTGTCTCGAGGGATTGACTGGCCAAATCCTGTTCCTGTGTATGTGACTAAATGGGCTGAATGGCCTCCTCCTGTTCCTGTGTAAGTGACACAAATGGCTGAATGACCTCCTCCTGTTCCAGTGCAAGTATTTTGAGGGGATGAACGGTCTCCTCCTTTTCCTGTTTAAGTGAACTAAGGGGCTGAATGGCTTCCCCCTTTACATATGTAAGTGATTCAAGGGGCGGAATGGCCTCCTCTGTTCCTGCGTAAGTGTGTTGAGGAGGCATGGCCGCTTCCTTTTTCTGCGTAATTGATATGAGAGGCTAAATTAGATTACTTACAGTGTGGAAACAGGCCCTTCGGCCCAACAAGTCCATACCGACCCACCGAAGCGCAACCCACCCATACCCCTACATCTACCCCTTACCTAGCACTACAGGCAATTTAGCATGGCCAATTCACCTGACTTGCACATCTTTGGACTGTGGGAGGAAACCGGAGCACCCGGAGGAAACCCACGCAGACACGGGGAGATTGTGCAAACTCCACACAGTCAGTTGCTTGAGGCGGGAAATGAACCCGGGTTTCTGGCGCTGTGAGGCAGCAGTGCTAACCACTGTGCCACCGTGCCGCCTCCCACAGTTCCTGCGTAAGTGACACAAGGGGCTGAATGGCCTACCCATGTTCTTGTATAAGTGAAATGAAGGGCTGAATGGCCTCCTCCTGTTCCTGTGTAAGTGACACAAAGGGCTGAGTAGCCTACCCCCTTCCAGTGTAAGTGAATTGTAGGGCTGAATGGCCTCTTGTTCCTGTTCAAGTGAACCGAGGGGCTGAATGGCTTCCTCCTGTACATATGTAAGTGATTCAAGAGTCTGGATGGCCTCCCCTGTTCCTGAGTAAGTGTGTTGAGGGGGTGAATGGCCTCCGCCGTTTCCTGTAGAAGGAACACAAAGGGCTGAATGGTCTACCCCTGTTCTTGTGTAAGTGACTCAAGAGTCTGACTCGCCTCCTCCTGTTTCTATGTAAATAGTTGCTGGGCGAAAGACACTCCTCATGTTCCTGTGTCAGTGACTCAAGGGGCTAAATGGCCTCATGGTGTTACTGTGTAAGTGACACAAGGGGCTGAATAGCCTCCCCATGTTCCTGTGTAAGTGAGTTGGTGGGCTGAATGGCCTCCACCTTTTTCTGTGTAAGTGAGTTGACAGGCTAAATAGCCTTCCCTGTTCCTGTGTAAGTGACACAAGGGGATGAGTGGCCTCCCCCTGTTCCTGTGTAAGTACTTCAGGAGGCTGAATGACCTCCTCCTGTTCCTCCTGGGGTAAATGGCCTCCCCGTTCATGTATAAGTGACACAAAGGGGAATGGCCTCCTGCTGTTCATGTGTAACCGATCCATGGGGCTGAATGGCCTCTTCCTGTTCCTTTGTAACTGATTCAAAAGGCTGAATGGCCTCCTCCTGTTCCTGTGCAAGTGATTTCAGGGGCTGAATGACCTCCTCTTGTTCCTATGTAAATGACTTAAGGTGCTGACTGGCCTCCAAATGGACCTGAATACGACACTCATGGGACTGAATGGCCTCCACCTGTTCCAGTGTAAGTGACTCAAGGGGCTCACTGGCCACATTCTGTACCTGAATAAGAGACTCATGGGACTGATGGCCTCCACTTGTTCCTGAATAAGTGACTCATGGGACTGAATGGC
The DNA here is from genome assembly GCF_037043375.1 of Chiloscyllium plagiosum. Taxonomy (NCBI): domain Eukaryota; kingdom Metazoa; phylum Chordata; class Chondrichthyes; order Orectolobiformes; family Hemiscylliidae; genus Chiloscyllium; species Chiloscyllium plagiosum. The sequence goes on from NW_028270161.1 coordinate 62,499,981, forward strand.
CTCCTCATGATCCTGTGAATGTCATTCAAGGTGCTGAATGATCTCCACCTGCCCCTGTTTAAGTCCCTCAAGGGGCTGAATGTCCACCTCATGTTCCTGTCTAAATGGGTCGAGGGGCTGAATGGCCTCCATCTGTTCCTGAATAAATGACTCAAGGGGCTGAATGGCCTCCTCACTGTCCTGTGTAAATGTGTTGAGGGGCTGAATGGCCTCTATTTGTTCCTCAGTTAATGACTCAAGGAACTGAATGCCCTTCCCCTGTTCATTTAAATGTGACTCAAGGGGTTGAATGGCCTCCTCCTGTGTCAGTGTTAGTGTCTCATTTGGCTGAATGGCCTACTCCTTTTCCTGTATAATGACTCAGAGGTTGACTGGCCTATTCCTGTTCCTGTGTCAGTGATTTAAGGGCTGAATGGCCTCTTTCTGGTACTGTGTAAGTGACACAATGGGCTGAGTAGCCTCCCCTGTTCCTGTGAAAGTGACACAAGGGGCTGAATGATCTCCCCCTGTTCCTGTGTAAGTGGCTGAAGGGGCTGAATGGTCTCCACCTGGACCTGAATAAGAGACTCAAGGGACTGAATGGCCTCCACCTGTTCCAGTGTAAGTGACTCAAGGGGCTCGCTGCCACGTTCTGTGCCTGAATAAGAGACTCAAGGGTCTGATGGCCTCCTCCTGTACCTGAATAAGTGACTCATGGGACTGAATGGCCACCTCATGTTCCTGTGAATGTCATTCAAGGTGCTGAATGGTCTTCACCTGTCCCTGTTTAATTGATTCAAGGGGCTGAATGTCCACCTCATGTTCCTGTCTAAGTGGGTCGAGGGACTGAATGGCCTCCGCCTGTTCCGAAGTAATAGACTCAAGGGGCTGAATGGCCTCCTCACTGTGTTGAGGGGCTGAATGGCCTCTATCTGTTCCTCAGATAATGACTCAAGGAACTTAATGGCCTCCCCCGTTCCTGTGTAAGTGACACAAATGGCTGAATGGCCTCCCCTGTTCCAGTGTAAGTGATTTGAGGGGATGAATGGTCTCCTCCTGTTCCTGTTTAAGTGAACTCTAGGGGCTGAATGACTTCCTCCTGTGACAATGTTAGTGTCTCAGTTGGCTGAATGGCCTACTCCCATTACAGTGTAATGACTCAGGGGTTGACTGGCCTACTCCTGTTCCTGTGTCAGTGACTCATGGGCTGAATGGCCTCTATCTGGTACTGTGTAAGTGACTCGTTGGGCTGACTGGCCTCCTTATGTTCATGTGTAAGTACGTTGAGGGGCTGATTGGCCTCCTCCTGTGACTGTGTTAGTCTCTCAAGGGGTTGACTGGCCAACTCCTGTTCGGGTGTATGTGACTCAATGGGCTGAATGGCCTCCTTATGTTCATGGGTAAGTAAGTTGAGGGGCTGAATGTCTTCTTACTTTTCCTGTGTAAGTGAGTTGAGGGTCTAAACGGCCTCCCCATGTTCCTGTTAAGTCACACAAAGGCAGAATGGCCTCCCCTGTTCCAGTGTAAGTGATTTGAGGGGATGAATGGTCTTCTCCTGTTCCTGTTTAAGTGAACTAAGGGGCTGAATGGCTTCCTCCTGTTCCTGTGTAAGTGACACAAAGGGCTGAATGGTCTCCCCCGTTCCAGTGTAAGTGAATTGTGGGGCTGAATGGCCTCTTGTTCCTGTTTAAGTGAACTGAGGGGCTGAATGGCTTCCTTCTGTACATAAGTAAGTCATCCAAGGGTCTGAATAGCCTCCCTGTTCCTGACTAAGTGTGTTGAGGTGCTGAATGGCCTCCTCCTGTTCCTGTGTAAGTAACACAAAGGGCTGAATGGTCTACCTCTGTCCTTGTGTAAGTGACTCAAGGGGCTGACTCACCTCCTCCTGTTCCTATGTAAATAGTTACTGGGTGAAAGAGATTCCTTCTGTTCCTATGTCAGTGACTCAAGGGGCTGAAGGCCTCCTGCTGTTTACTGTGTAAATGACACAAGGGGTTGAATTGCATCCCCCTGTTCCTGTGTCCTCAAGGGGCTGAATGACCTCCTCCTTTTTCTGTGTAAGTGAGTTGACCGTCTAAATCGCCTCCCCTGTTCCTGTGTAAGTGAACAATGGGCTGAGTGGCCTCCTCCTGTTCCAGTGTAAGTGACTCAAGGGGGTTAATGACCTCCTAAAGTTCCTCTGTAAGTGAGTTGTTGGGCTAAATGGCCTCCCCCGTTCATGTGTAAGTGACTCAAGGGGCTGAATAGCCTCACCATGTTCCTGTGTAAGTGAGTTGGTGGGCTGAATGGCCTCCTCCTTTTTCTGTATAAGTGAGTTGAGGGGCTAAATAGCTTCCCCTGTTCCTGTGTAAGTGCCACAAGGGGCTGAGTGGCCTCCCCACGCTCCAGTATAAGTGACCCAAGGGGCTGAATGGCCTCCTCCTGTTCGTCTGTAAGTAAGTTGTTGGGCTAAATGGCCTCCCCCGTTCATGTGTAAGTGACACAAGGAGCTGAATAGCCTCCTGCTGTTGCTGTGTAACGGATTCAAGGGGATGAATGCTCTCCTCCTGTTCTGTGTAAATGACTCCAGGGGCTGAATGACCTCCTCTTGTTCCTATGTAAGTGACTTAAGGTGCTGACTGGCCTCCAAATGGACCTGAATAAGACACTCATGGGACTGAATGGCCTCCACTTGTTCCTGAATAAGTGACTCATGGGACTGAATGGCCTCCTCATGATCCTGTGAATGTCATTCAAGGTGCTGAATGATCTCCACCCCCCTGTTTAAGTGCCTCAAGGGGCTGAATGTCCACCTCATGTTCCTGTCTAAATGGGTCGAGGGGCTGAATGACCTCCATCTGTTCCTGAGTAACTGACTCAAGGGGCTGAATGGCCTCCTCACTGTCCTGTGTAAATGTGTTGAGGGGCTGAATGGCCTCTATTTGTTCCTCAGTTAATGACTCAAGGAACTGAATGGCCTTCCCCTGTTCGTTTAAACGTGACTCAAGGGGTTGAATGGCCTCCTCCTGTGACAGTGTTAGTGTCTCAGTTGGCTGAATGGCCTACTACTTTTCCTGTGCAATGACTCAGGGGTTGACTGGCCTATTCCTGTTCCTGTGTCAGTGACTCAAGGGCTGAATGGCCTCTTTCTGGTACTGTGTAAGTGACCCAATGGGCTGACTGGCCTCCTTATGTTCATGTGTAAGTAAGTTGAGGGGCTGAATGGCCTCCTCCTGTTCCTGAGTTAATGACTCAAGGAACTGAATGGCCTTTCCGCTCCTTTATACGTGACTCTGGGGCTGAATGGCCTCCTCCTGTGACTGTATTAATGTCTCGAGGGGTTGACTAGCCAACTCCTGTTCCTGTGTGTGTGACTCAATGGGCTGAATGGCCTCCTTATGTTCATGGGTAAGCAAGTTGAGGGGCTAAATGGCTTCTTACTTTTCCTGTGTAAGTCAGTTGAGGGTCTAAATGGCATCCCTATGTTGCTGTGTAAGTGACACAAGGGGCTGAATGGCATCCCCCTGTTCCTGTGTAAGTGACTGAAGGGGCTGAATGGCCTCCTCGTGTTCATGTGTAAATGACTCAAGGGGCTGAATATTTCCTGCTGTTCTTGCATAAGTGACACCATGGGCTGAATGGACTCCTCCTGTTCCTGTGTAAATGATCCAAGGGGCTGAATGGGCTTCCCCTGTTCCGTATTAGTGTGTTGCGGGGATGAATGGTCTCTTCCTTTTCCTGTGTAAGTGAGGTGAGGGGCTAAATGGCCTCCCGCTATTCCTGTGTAAGTGACATAAGCGTGCTGTTCCTATATAAGTGACTCAAGGGGCAGAATGGCCTCCTCTTTTTCCTGTGTAAGTGACTCAATGGGCTCAATGGCCTCCTCGTGTTCCTGTGTAAGTGACTCAAGGTTCTGAATGGCCGCCTCCTGTTCCTATATAAGTGACTCAATGGCCTGAATGTCTTCCTTATGTTCATGTGTAAGTAAGTTGAGGAGCTGAATGACTTCCTCCTATCACCGTGTAAGTGAGTTGAGGACTGAATGGTGACCTCCTGTTCCTGTGTCAGTGACTCAAGATGCTGAATGGTCTCATCCTGTTCCTGTGTATGGTACGCAAGCTGCTGAATGGCCACTCCTGAACCAGTGTTCATGACAAAGGGGCAGAATAGCTTCCTCATTCTCCTGTGTATGTGACTCAAGATGCTGAATGGCCTCCTCCTGTTCCTGTGTAGTTGACTCACGCAGCTGAATAGCATCCTTCTGTTATTGTGTAAGTGACACAAGGGGCTGAATGGCCTTCCCACTCCTGTGTAAGTGGCACAAAGAGCTGAATGACCTCCTCCTGTTCCTCGGTAAGTGACACAAGGGTCTCTCCTGTTCCTGTGTCTGTGACACGAGCAGCTGAATGGCCTCCTCCTGTTCCTGTGTATGTTTCTCGGGGGGCTGAATGACCTCCTTCTGTCCCTTTGAAAGTTATTCAAGCTGCTGAATGACCCTCTGCTGTCCCTGTGTAAGCGATATAAGGGGCTGAATAGCCTCCTCCTGTTCCTGTGTAGTTAAGCTGAGGTGTTGAATGGCCTCCCCGTTCCTGTGTAAATGACTCATGGGGCTGAATGGCTTCCTACTATTCCTGTGTAAGTGACGCAAGGGACTGAATGGCCTCCTACTGTTCCTGTGTAAGTGACCCAATGGGCTGAATGGCCTCCTCCTGTTCCTGAATGAATGACACAAGGGGTTGAATAGCCTCCTCCTGTTCATAATGTAGTTAAGCTGAGGTGCTGAATGGCCTCTCACTTCCTGTGTAAGTGACTCATGGGGCTGAATGGCCTCCTCCTGTTCCTGAGTAAATGACACAAGGAATAGAATGGCCTCCACCTGTTTCTTTATACGTGACTCAAGGGGCTGAATGCCCTCCCTGTTTCGGTGTAAGTGACACAAAAGGGCTGAACGGCCTCCTCATGCTCCTTTTTAAGTGACTCAAGGGGCTGAATGGCCTCCTGGTGTTCATGTTTAAGGAAGTTGAGAGGCTGAATGGCCTCCTCCTGTCCCTGTGAAAGTGACGCAATGGGCTGAATGGCCTCGTCCTGTCATTGTGAAAGTTACTCAAGAGGCTTAACGGCCTCTTCCTGTCACTTGTAATTGACTCAAGGGGCTGAATGGCCTCTACCTGTTCCCGTGCAAGTGACTCAAAGGGCTGATTGCTGTCATCCCATTCCTGTGTAACTGTCTCAAAGGGCAAAATGGCCTCTTCCTGGTCCTGTGTAAGTGTCTCAAAGGACTGATTGACGTCCTCCTGGTCCTGTGTAAGTGACTCAAAGGACTGATTGACGTCATCCCGTTCCTGTGTAACTCTCCCAAATGGCTGAATGGCTTCTTCTTGTTCTTGTGGAAGTGACTCACAGTGATGAATGGCTTCGTCCTTTAACTGTGTAAGTGAGTTGATGGAGTGAATGGCCTCCTCTTTCTCCTTTATTAGTGACTCAATGGGCTGAATGGTCTCCTCCTCCTTTGTAAGTGACACCAGGGCTGAATGGCCTCCTCCTTTTCCTGTGTAAGAGTCTCAAGGGGCCCAATGTCCTCCTCCTTTTCCTCTGTAATTGACTCACAGAGCTGAATGTCCTCCTTCTGTTACATTGTAAGTGACTCAATGGGCTGAAAAGCCTCCTCAGATTCCTGTGTAAATGTGACAAGAGGCTGAATGGCCTCCTCCTGTTCCTGTGTAAGTGATTCTAGGTCATGAGTGGCCTCCTTCTGGTCCTATGTCAGTCTCACAAGGGACTGAATGGCCACCTCCTGTTCCTGTGTATGTTGCCCAAGGGACTGTATTGTCCCATCCTGTTCCTGTGTATGTGTGTTGAGGGGCTGAATGGCCTCCTCCTGTTCCTTTATACGTGACTCTTAGACACAGGAACAGGAGTAGGCCAGTCAACACCTCGAGTCATTCCACAGGAATAGGAGTCGGCCATTCAGCCAATTGAGACACGAACTTGGTCACAGGTGGAGGCCATTCAGCCTCTTCAGTCATGTATAAAGGAACAGGGTAGGCCATTCAGTTCGGGGAGAAAGTGAGGTCTGCAGACGCTGGAGATCAAAGCTGAAACTTTATTGCTGGAACAGCACAGCAGGTCAGGCAGCATCTAGGGAACAGAAGATTCGACGTTTTGGGCACATGCCCTTCTTCAGGCCATTCAGTTCCTTGACTCATTAACTCAGGAACAGATGGAGGCCATTCAGCGCCTTGAATGACTTTCACAGGAACATAAGGAGCCCATTCAGTCCCAGAAGTCACTCATGACTCAAGGGGCTGAAGTACCACCTCTGCTTCTGATGTAAGTTATTAAAGGGGCTGAATGGCCTCCTGCTGTTCCTGTGTAGTTGAGTAACGCAGCTGAATAACCTCCTTCTGTTACTGTGTAAGTGACTCAAGGGACTGAATGGCCTCCCCGTTCCTGTGTAAGTGACAAAAAGGGCTGAATGGCCTCTCCTGTTCCTGAATAAGTGACTCATGGGACTGAATGACCTCCTCCTGTTCCTGTGTAAGTGACTCAAGGGGCTGAATGGCCTCTTCCTGTTCCTGTGAATGTTTCTGAAGGGACTGTATTGCCTCATCCTGTTGCTGTGTAAGTGAGTTGAGGGGCTGAATGGCCTCCTCATGTTCCTATGTACGTGGGTCGAGTGGCTGAATGGCCTCCCATGTTCCTTTATAGTTGTGTCCAGGGGCTGAATGGCCTCCTACTGGTCATGTTTAAGTGACTCTGGGTGCTGAATGGCCTCCTACTGTGACTGTGTTAGTGTCTCAAGAGGCTGAATGGCCTCCTCATGTTCCTGCGTAAGTGGGTCGAGGGGCTGAATGACCTCCTTATGTTCATGTGTAAGTAAATTTAGGGCTGAATGACCTCCTCTTGTCCCTGTGTAAGTGACTCAAAGGGGCAGATTGGCCTCATCCCGTTCCTGTGTAACTGTCTCAAAGAGTTGAATGGCCTCTTCCTGTTCTTGTGGAAGTGACTCAATGGTCTAATTGGCTTCCTCCTGTACCTGTGTAAGTGAGTTGAGGACTGAATGGCTTCCTCCTGTCCCAGTGTCAGTGACTCAAGCGGCTGAATGACCTCATCCCGTTCCTGTGTAACTGTCTCAAAGGGCCGAATGTCCTCTTCCTGTTCGTGTGTAATTGACTCACGCGGCTGATTGGCCTCCTCCTGTTACTTTGTAAGTGACTCAATGGGCTGAATGGCTTCCGCCCATTCCTGTGCAAATGTGTCAAGAGGCTGAATGGCCTCCTCCTGTTCCTGTGTAAGGGACACAAGGGGCTGAATGGCCCACTCCTCAGCCTGTGTTCATGACCAAGGGAATGAATGGCCTCCTCATTTTCCTGTGTAAGTTACTCAAGAGACGGAATAACCTCCTCATTTTCTTGTGTAAGTGACTCAAGGGGCTTAGTGGCCTGCTTCTGTACCTGTAAAGTGAGTCAAGAGGCTGACTGGCCTCGTTCTGTTCCTGTGTAAGTGACTCAAGAGGCTGAATGACCTCCTCCTGTTCCTGGGTAAGTGACGCAATGGACTGAATGGCGTTAACCCATTCCTATGTAACTGTCTCAAAGGACTGAATGGCATCCTCCTGTTCCTGTGTAATTGACTCAAGAGGCTGAATGGCTTCTTCCTTTACCTGTGTCAGTGACTCAAGTGGCTGAAGGGTCTCCTCCTGTTCCTGTGTAATTGACTCAAGGTGCTGAATGGCCTCCTCCTATCTCTGTGTAAATGACTTGAGGGGATGAATGGTTTCTTCCTCATATGATTTGAAAGGGCCAAGGGCCTGATGTCCAGGTTTTGCTGCACATGGACACACAGACTGGTTCAGGAGTTGAGGGCTGACATATTGTTCTGGACATTGTGTGATCTTCAGTGACCATTTACCACTTTTGATCTTATGATGTGGAAAGGCATTGATGAAGCAGCTGAAGATGTTTGTGCTGAAGGAAGCCATGCTGAGGATCTCCAGAAGAGATGTCCTGGGACTGAGAGGATTATCGGCCACTGACCACAGAGCATCTTGCTCTGTGTTTCAAATTACTCGAACCAAAGGGCAGTTTACACTGATTCCCATTCAGTACAATTTTGTTCAGGTTTCTTGGTGCTATCCTTGGTTAGATATTGCCTTGATATCAGGGCCAGTCACTGTCACCTGACCCCTTGTGTTCACCTCGTTTCCTCATATGAGGAGGTCATGGTTTCGGAGAAGGGAGTGTTTGCCTCAAACAGAGGGTAGTGAATGTCAGGGATTCTGTATTCCCTGTATTTGGCAACTCGATCACTGAAAATATTTAAAAAGGACATAGATTTATTTTGACCTGAGGGTTATGAAGAATCGAGCATTACAGAGGATATGGGACCAAAATAGATCAGACATGATCTTCGTGAAGGGCAAAACAGGCTTAGAGCAAGGGGTTGGAGGAGTGAACTATCTGATCCTGTTTCTGATGTTCTCACATTCTGTAACTGGAAAGCTAGAGTGTGTTATTTTCCTGGAAGGTCTGTATTGAATGTTGCTTTCAGGAGACCAGAGGATTTTCTGAACCATCTCTGGGTGATGTATGGGGGCTGTATTCACAGTGACTTAGGGTCTATAACATGACCAACAAATGAAGCACAAGTTGCAGAGAGGGGAAGATCTGCAAAGAGAGATGAGGGGCCTCTTTCATACCCAGCCCGGGCTTTCCAATTACATTTTCCAAATCACCTCAAACAGTGTGGGACAGTCTTGAGGAACTGAATGGTCTCCTCTGTTCCTGTGCACCAGTTATAGCAATAATTAGCCTCCAACTGCTCCTGTCTAGCAGGTTTGAGGGGCTGAATGGAACACAGGAACATGTGGCTGAGGAGCAGGAGAGAGTCATTGGAGACTTTGAGCCTTCTCCACACGGCACTAAGATTGTGGCTGATCAGGTTGTGGTCTCAGTCCCACTTTCCTGTCTGTATTCCATTATTCGCGACTCACTTCTCTGTCAAATATTTAACTAACTCAGCTTTGAATCACTGTAAACAGAGAAGCATCATAAACTTCCGCAGAAGAGAATTCCCACTCCAAAGGCCCTTTTAGAATTTTTCCTTATCCCTGTAATCAAGTCAAGTAACCATACCGCACGGAAACAGATCCATTAATCCAACCTCTCCACGCTGACGAGACATCCCATTTGCCAACATTTGGCCCCATCCATTTAAATCATTCCTATTAATATGAATATTCGGGTGTCTGTTAAATGTAGAATTGTATCAGCCTTCACCACTTCCTCTGGCAGATCGTTCTGTACGCATACCACCCTCTGTGTGAACATTTTTCTCCTAAATCTCTTTAAAACCTCTCCCCTCTCACCTTAAGCCTGTATCCTCTAGTTTTAGGCTCCCCTATCCTGGGAAAAAGACCTTGGTTATTCTTCCTATTCATGCCTTCATGATTTAGTAAATCTGTCACCAGTCTGACACTCTGAGGAAAGAACCCCCAGTCTATTCAGCCTATCCCTATAGCTCAAACCTTTCAACCCTGCAATATCCTTGTGAATCTTTTCTGCACCCTCTCAAGATTAGATTAGATTAGATTCTCTACGATATGGAAACAGGCCCTTGGGCCCAACATGTCCATACCGACCCTCCAAAGAGTAACCCAACCAGAACCATTTCCCATATTCATCCCTGACTTTGGCCAATTCAGCATGACCAATTCACCTGACTTGCATATCTTTGGATTGGGGAAGGAAACCAGAGCTCCTGGAGGAAATCCACGCAGACCCTGCAGAACATTAAAGCTCCACACAGTCAGTTACCCAGCGCCAGGGCTGGGTCCCTGGCGCTGTGAGGCAGCAGTGCTAACCACTGAGCCACCGAGCCACAATATCCTTCTTTTAGCACAATGAACCAAATTGTATGCGGTATTCTAAAGTGCTGTCACCAATATCCTGTGAGGGTACAACATGACATCGCAACTCTTACAATGAATGTTGTGACCGCTGAAGGCAAATATGCCAGACGTGTTCATTATTATGTTGTCTACCTGTGAATCCACTTTCAAGGAACTATGTATCTGCACCTCGGGTCTCTTTGTTTGGCAACACTCTCAAGGGAACGATGATTAATTATATAAGTCCCGCGCTGATTTGCTTCACCAAAATGCAGAACCTCACATTTGTCTCACTCCTTGGCCCATTGTCAATCTTATCAACAACTCGATGCAGTCTGAGGGAACCTTCATCACTATCCACACACTTCTTATTGTGATGTCATCTGCAAACTTATTAACTATAGCTCCTATGTTCACATATAAATCATTTATTTAAATGATGAAAAAGAGTGGACCCAGCACCAATCCTGTGGCACACCACTGGTCACAAGCCCTTAGTCTGAAAAGCAATCTCTCACCACCACCCTCTGCCCTCTACCTACAAGTTAATTTGCATTCAATTGGTTAGCTTTACTGGAACCTATGTGATAACCATACTAATCTGTCTACAATGCAGAACCTTGTTGAGGGCTTCGATGAAGTATGTCGCGACAATATCTACCACACTGTTGACATCAATTTTCGTTGTCATCTCTTCAAAAAACCTCAAGGTAATGAGACACGGTTTCCCAAGCACTAAGCAGTGCTGACAATCGTTAATCAGTTCTTGCTTTTCTAAATACATGTCAATCCTATCTCTCAGAAACCCCTCCAACAACAAACCCATCACTGGCATCGGCTCACTGGTTTATAGTTCTCTGGCTTTTCGGGTCAGGGTTTCCTGTTCAAGTTCGACTCCTCCACTGGTCACATCCTCCACTGGTCACACCAACTTTTAAATATAATCAGGTTGGTGAGCTTGGAGGTCATAGACGTCTCAGACTGGGTCAGGATCAGTGTTCGGAACAAATCAGGCAGGTTTCTAAAATAACAAGTTTGTGACCAAAACAAAGTTACTCAAACTATTGTGGATGCTAGATAATATAGCAAATATGGATATCAATATTTCCATTTCTCAAAACATTGGCGCGTACAGTTACACATCTGCACATGTGCGCAAGTTTGATGACAAACTGAAAAACACACTGTCTGCAGAGTGCAAATTTTAAAGAATGTTGTCCAAATATCAGTTGAGCTCATGACAAAAGGGGGAAAAAGAGAGATTGTTCTAAATATTATTCAGCTGTTGAAGTTATCCTGCTCAAACAAGCTGTTGGCCATGGGATCCAATGGGATTTAGAGTCATCGAATCATAGAGATGCACACCATGGAAACAATCCGTTTCCAACCCGTTCATGCCGACCAGATATCTCAACCCAATCTAGTCCCACCTGTCAGCACCCAGGCCATATCTCTCCAAACCCTTCCTACCCATATACCCATCCAAATGCCACTTAAATGTTGTAATTGTACCAGCCTCCACCACTTCCTCTGTCAGCTCGTTCCATACTCGTACCATCCTCTGCGTGAAAAAGTTGCCCCTTAGGTATCTTTTATATATTTCCCCTCTCACCCTAAACCTATGCCCTTTAGTTATGGACTCCTCAAACCGTGGGCAAAGACTTTGTTACTTACCCTATCCATTCCCCTCATAATTTTGTAAATCTCTGTCAGTCTCAGCCTCCGACGCTCCAAGGAAAACAGCTCCAGCCTGTTCAGCCTCTCCCTATACCTCAAATCCCCGAACCTGGCAACATCCTTGTAAATCTTTTCTGAGCCCTTTCAAGTTTCACAACATCTTTCTGATAGCATTTGTTTGAATTTCCTTTGCTGCAGGCAGTGAAAGATTCCAATGAATCCTCATCAGGAATCCTCCATGAGTGGTATAGATGACTGCGTTTGTTTTTAGCTCGCACACATTGTTATGATGAGAAACAAGAAAAGAGAGAGCGAGCAAAAACATGGTCCTTCTCAGGTTGAATTTTCTTTCTCTTTCAGTTGAATCACACAATAATGTTATCAGACCCAAAACTAGACTATGTGAGTTCTCCTTGTACATTGTCAGAGCTGGAATGTGTCATATTCACTGCTCCATGTAGGTGCATCGTTACTGCTGGCAGACACAGAGCCATTTCCTTCATAACACATGTCACCATTTAACTTGAAGATATGTTGATATTTGTCCATGTAATTATAAAATAAAATGTTTAATATCTTCACAATATCTGTGTTCAAACAAATGCATCTCATTCTTACATTAGTTCACCCCGTCCATTCTCCCGAACACGATGAAATATCCTTCAGGTATTCATCAGTTACACTCTCCTCCAGATCCTAAATGATCAATAAGAACATCTCTCATTCTCAGATCTAAATTGTCACTCATTCATAACATCGTGCCTTCTTCCCATGAACGTGCAAAAAGAAGCATCTTTGAAAAGTTTTGAAAGCAATTGTGTTTTTTTTCAGTTTAGGGGAATATAAGATGTGGTCTCCTCAATGGCCTGTAAGCATCCTTAAAATCATACCCGATACCCCCGGTTAAAAAAAATCATTCCATTCACCTTCCTCATAACTTGCTGCATTTTCAGACTAACTTGATGTGAGTCATGTACCAGGACACGCACATCGCTCTGTATCACCGTGTTATGCATTCTCACTACATTTAACGAGTTTACTCTTGTTTTATCTTTTCATCAAAATACAACCTTCCCATCACATACATTGTACTGTTTTTTTTTTGCTGAAGTATTACTCACTCCAATCCCCTGTCTGTATCCCATTACAGATGCTCTATCTCCACTTGGTATCTTATTGAATGCTTATCCTGGTGTATGAGCAAACTGATCTCCAATCCATACAGCCCCTTCATACAAATCACTAATCTACATTGTAAACTCGCACTGATTCCTGAGGAATTCCATTAGGTACAGATTTTCAGCCTTAAAATAAGTAATTACCTCGACTCTGTATTTCCTGATAGCTAACCAGGGCTCTCCTGTTCCTCTGTAACAGTCTAAAAAGGTTGCATAGTCTCCTCCTGTGCTGTATTGCTGGTTGTCGAAGTGTTTCTGAGCTCAGCAATACTCCATTCGGGCCATTCGTTTGTCAGATCACCAGGTAGAGATCGTACTGTCAATGATACTGATCCCTGAGAGTATAAAAGATGAGCACAAAATATTGATTAACATTTGAGTCGAACGCTATACAGTCAAAAATGCTGCCTTTCAGATGGAGCAATAAATATAGTCTGCGTTCTCAATCAGATGCTCAATTTCCCTCAGACATGTATTGAGGGGTAGGGGAGATTTCCTATTGGTCTGATTAATATGTCTCACTTTAACAACATTGCCCTAATGGATATTCACGGTTGCTCAGTAGTTCGCACTGCTGCCTCGAAGCACCAGGGTCCCAGGTTCGATTGTCTGTGTGGAGTTTGCACATTCACCCCGCATCTGCGTGGGTTTCTTCCGACAGTCACAAAGGTGTGCAGCTCAGGTGAATTGGCCATGCTAAATAGTGTTAGGTGCATGAGTCAGAGGGAAATGGATCTGGGTGGGTTGCTCTTCGGAGGGTCGGTGTGGACTGGTTGGGCCGAAAGGCCTGTTTCCACACTGTAGGGAATCTAATCATTAATTTCATTTTTGCTGTTGGTGCTATATGAAAAAAATTGCCACAGTCACTACACAGTCAAATGCACCATTGTCTTGGAGGGGTGACCTTACAGAGGTTTCTAAAATAATGAGTGTCATGGATTCGTTAAATAGGCAAGTCTTTTCCCCAGGGTGGGGGAGTCCAAATCTAGAATGAATAGGTTTAAGGTGAGAGGGGAAAGATTGAAAACGGACCTAAGGGGCAGCGTTTTCACACAGTGGGTGATGCATGTATGGAATGAGCTGCCAGAGGAAGTGGTTGAGGTTGACACAATTACAGCAGTTGAAAGGCATCTGGATAAGTATATGGAAAGGAAGCGTTTCGAAGGGCATGGTGCAGATGCGGACAAATGGGTCTTAGGATATTTTCAGGATTTTCGACGGCATGGATGAGTTGGATCGAAGGGTTTATTCCCATACTGTATATCTATGTCACTCTATGACTTAATACTTCCTTCTATTCCTGTGTAACTCCTTAGAGGGACAGAATGGTCTGTCACATTGTAGCGATCCTGAGTGGCTCAATGGGATTTTCCTCTCCCTCTGTAACAGCCTCGAGGGGTGAGTTGAAAAGACACCTAATTGATTAGGGGCAGCAGTTGGCCATTTGACCCCTCCAGCAACTGCTAAGCTTAGAAACATCATGACTGATCTTTATCTGGATGAACATCCCTTTCCTGTCTGTTCCAAATAAACATTGACTCTTCTGTACATCAAATATCAGTCAAGCTCAGCCTTGAATGTCTTCAATGACCCAATCTTCCCTGTTCCCTGGGGATGAGAACACCATAGTCAATACAACATGAACAACAAAGGAACATCTTTATCTCCATCTTAAATGGGGGACCCTGAAATTGAAAATTTTGTTAACCTCACAGCAAGTCACCTACTCTTTTGAGAAATAAGGGCACAACAAATAGGAACAGACGTAGACCATTTAGCCCCCAAACCTATTCCACATTCCCATTGACTCTGTTCAGTAAAGTATTTATCAGACTCAGCCTTCACTGCACTCTTGGGTAGATATTGCCGATACCGTAAACCATAGAACATGAGAAATTGGAGCTTAACTAGGACATTTGGCCCATCAAGTCTGTTCTACTATCCGATCACAGCTAACATCTTTCTCAACACAATTCTCCTGCCTTCTCACTTTAACATTGATCCTCTTATTTATCAAAATGCATCTCTGTCTGAAAGACAGAACACTGTAACTGAATGTGTGTGTGTGTGTTTCTGCTTAATGGCAGGAGACAGGGGGGTTTGTGGAGAGTTATCTTTTGGACTGGAGCCCTGTGACCAGGGATGTTTCACAGGGACTAGTGCTGGATCCACTTTTTGTTATTGTTTATATCAATAAAGTAGATGAGAATTATAGAAGGCATTGTTAGCAAGTTTATGGATGACACCAAGATTAGTTGCACCACAGAGAGTGAAGAAGATTACAAAGACATCTTGATCAATTGGATCAAAGAATCATAGAGATGTACAGCACGTAAAGAGACGATCTGGTCCAACTCTTCCGAACCAATCAGACGACCTCAATTTGTTTAGTTTCATTTGCCAACATTTGGCCCATATCCTTCTAAATCCTTCCTAATGATATCTCCAGCCAGATTACTTTTAAAAGTAGTAATTGCACCAACCTCCACCACTTCCTTTGGCAGCTCATTGCATACAGTCACCACCCTCTGTGTGAAAACATTGCCCCTTAGGTCCCTTTTCAATTTTTTTCCACTCTTACCCTAAAGGTGTACCCTTTAGTTTTGGACTCCCCTAACCTGGGGAAAATACTTTGACTATTCACCATGTCAATAGCCCTCATGATTTTATAAACGTCTCGCAAGTGCAAATACGACTCCAATCATCACGAATGGTTGTGCTTTCGATTAGCCTAAATTCTGACACTCAATACTGACACCTCTTCCTTCTCCATCAAGTTACAATTCTGAAATCAATTTAATCAATGTAGTCAGCCGTATAATGAAACATCTCTGTGGGGTTTGAATCTAGACCATTGACCTCAGAAGTAGGGACAATACCAAAACGCAGCAATAACCGCTAAAGCTGCAACATGATACTCCTGTGTTTTTGTTCATCACCTTATTCTGACATACTGTGACACGCCTCTGTGATAGGCAAGGCTTGAATCCAGACCTTCTGATCCAGAGCTAGGGGCACTTCCACACAGGTTCAAGAATTAGAATCGAATCCACAGTTCTGGCTCAGAGGCAGGGACGTTACCCACTACATAAAACCGAAACCATGCCCAGATTTTAGGTCACATTTTAAGTGCCAGCTTTCAGTTTGGATTGGATTCATTTAAATCTGTTTCAGTTTACTGAAATACACAGTTAAACGAATTACGTTGTTAAACAGATGCAAGGTCTTTACCTCAATTATAGGATGATGAGTACATGTGATCTGCCATCGAGATAAATTATGAATATCTTTAATTGCTTCACAATGATTTCCAGCTTAAATAACTATTATCTGTAATCTGCAATATTAGGGAAAGAAATCCTGCAGACACACGCTGCACAATGCAGGATCTCGAAAAGATCTTATTACAGAACACCAGAGTGATGCAAGAGCAAAATGTTTGGCCCCAAAACACTAATCATGATTTCCCACTTTTAACGTGTGGCTGCCCTCATCCTAAAACCATTAAATGAAACGAGGCAGCTAGTTACTTTCCAGCCTCTCCTCAGCACTCCACCCCCATCCTCCAGCCTGTACAAGGTAAATCAAACTCGGGATCTTTGTGAAACTCAAGGCCAGAGTTTGTAGGCCTCCCGAATAGGGGGAGGGGGAGGGGTAGGTAATATCACTCACTGGGCTCAGGAGTGACAAGTGAAGTATAAATTGGATAAATGCAAGTTATTGCATTTTGGTTCAACGAACAAGCGGAGGATATATGGAATTAAAAGTATACTATTTGATAGCGTTGTGGAACAAAGAGACTCGGGCGTTCAGGTATATATTTTGAAGTTTGCATCAAATGTAGAGAATGTGGTCACGAAGGCATTTGCCACGTTTCTCTTCAGTGATGAGAGCTTTGGGAATAGAAGTTGGGAAGTTATGTTGAGCTTTTACAGAACGTTTGGGAGGTAACTTACAGTCATCGAGTCACAGATGTACAGCACGGAAACAGACCCTTTGGTCCAACCCGTCCATGCTGACCAGATATCCCAACCTAATCTAGTCCCATTTACCAGCACTTGGCCCATATCCCTCTAAACCTTTCCTATTCAGATACCCATCCAGATGCCTCTTAAATGTTGCAATTGTACCAGCCTCCACCACTTCCTCTGGCAGCTCTTTCCTCACACATGCCACCCTCTACGTGAAAATGTTGCCCCTTAGGTCGCCTTTATATCTTTCCCCTCTCACCCTAAACCAATGCCCACTAATTCTGTGCTCTCCCAGTCCAAGGAAGAGACTTTGTCTATTTATCCTATCCATGCTCATCATAATTTTGTAAACCTCAATGAGTTCACCCCTCATCCTTCGACGGTCCAGGAAAAACACCTCCTGACTTTTCAGCCTCTCCCAGCAGCTCAAATTCTCCAACCCTGACAACATCCTTGTAGATCATTTCTGAATCCTTTCAAGTTTCACAACATCCTTCCGATATGAAGGAGACTAGAATTGCACGCAATTTTCCAACAGTGGCCTAACCAACGTTCTGTACAGCTGCAACATGACCCGCAAACTCCTATACTCAATGCACTGAACAATAAAGGAAAGCATACCAAACGCCTACTTCACTATCCTATCCACCTGCGACTATACTTTCCAGGAGCTATGAATCTGCACTCCGAAGTCACTTTGTTCAGAAACACTCCCTAGGATCTTACCATTAGTATACAAGTTCAGCCGCGATTTGTTTTCCCAAAATGCAGCACCGCACATTTATCTAAATTAAACTCCATAGCCCATTGGGTTATCTGATCAATATCCTGTTGTAATCTGAGGCAACCTTTTTCGCTGTCCACTCCATGTTCAATTTTGGTGTCATCTGCAAACGTACTAACAATAACTCTTATGTTCATATCCAAATCATTTATATAAATGACTAAAAGTAGCAGACCCAGCACCGATCATTGTGGCACTCCACTGGTCACAGTCATCCAGTCTGAAAAGTGACCGTCCCCCACCACCCTCTGTCTTCTACCTTCGTGCCAATTCTGTATCCAAATGGCTAGTTCTCCCCGTATTCCATGAGATCTTATCTTGCTAACCACTCTCCCATGGGGAAACTTGTTGAACGCCTGCGTGAAGTCCATACAGATCACGTCCATTGCTCTTCCCTCATCAATCCTCTTTGTTGCTTCTTCAAAAAACTCAAATAAGTTCTAGAAACATGATTTGCCAGGCACAAAGCCAGGCTGACTATCCCTAATCAGTTATTGCCTTTCTAAATACATGTACATCCTGTCCGTCAGGATTCCCTCCAACAACTTGCCAATCACTGATTTCAGGCTCATCTGCCTCTAGTTCCCTGGCTTGTCCTTATCACCTTTCTTAAATAATGGTACTCTTCTGGAATACTGTGTTCAGTTCTCGTTACCCTGTTATAGGAAGGATATTGTTAAGCTGTAGAGGATTCAGAAGAGATTTATTTGGATATTGCCAGGAACAGAGGGGTTGAGTTATATAAGTAGACTGGTTAGGTTTGGACGTGTTTCACTGGACAGAAGAAGCTTGAGGGGTTATACAGGCTTATAAAATCATGAGAGGTATTCAAGTCTGGAGGAATATTTTAAGATGAGAGGAGAAATGTTTTATAAAGACATGAAAAGCAACGTTTTTACACAGAGGGTTGTTTGTGTGTGGAATGAACTTCCAGAGGAAGTGGTGGAAGCGGGTACAGTTACGAAGTTTAAAAGACGTTTAGATCAGTACATTAGTTTGGATGGTGTTGTGAGCTCTATCCAACCCTGAATGATTCCCTGTTGGTATTCACCCTCTGCCAATGCCTATGGAGTGGAGTGTGGAAGCCAGCAGAGGGTGATATTGCATCAGTTTAAACAACACAGATTGTCGTAACTATCCAACTCACACACCCAAATTTACTGATGATATGCATATAAAGGGAGCCTTACAGGATTCCTCTTGGTCTGTGCTTCGTCAAAACCTCCTTCACTCTGTCTGGCGTGCGTTAGGCTTTCTGTTGCTCCGTTGACAGCATGTCATCATTTGACTCCCACTGTGTATATGTAAAGTATTAACTTGCTCACACGATTGAGTGTGGCAGGATTCCAGTTGTTCCGTGGGCCTGTGACTCCATGACAACTTCATTACGGGTATAAGGTTAACAATCACACAACACAAGGGGTTTAACTTCGTACACCCCATTACAACACCACCACCTTCAAATCAATGCTTGTAGATGGCACAAAACCTGGAAGAATTATAAAGTATCTGGAGGACAGTGTGGAATTCCAAAAGGTCAGTGACAAGTTGGTGTAGTGTTCAGGTTTACGGGAGATGGGGATCAATGCAGAGCAGTGTGAGATGATGTATTTTGGAAGGAAGGACATTAGAAGACAATATAAAACAGGCTGTACATTAGAAAGGGGGTGCAGGAGCAGAGGGTCCTGGGTATATGTGAGCACAGATTATTGAAGATGTCAGGACAAGTGGGCAGAGCAGTAAATATCACAGATTTGTTTCAGTATCTGAGCTGTTTACAGGAGGAGGTGTAGGAGGGAGCCTCCGTGCTCCCTTCCTGGGAGGTGGTGGTGATGATATGATGTGAGCCCACCCTCCTGCCCACTGACACCGTAGGGATTTCATTGTTACCAGCTCGACACAAAAGGGAGATGGCATCAGGTCCACGGCTTCTAAGTTGTGCCGGGGGAACGGAACTGCCAGTGGGCCTAAAGTGAGAATTATCCTTCACTGAACATTGCTCCTTTCTCGATCGGTGGGATGTAAATGTCTCAGAATCTCCACACGAGGTGTCCCAGTCCTCTCCGGCTCGTACCAGGGTCCTCCCCTCTTTGCGGGGGGAAGGGGTGAGGGAACGGATATCGGGCACTCCACCACCCGGCTTAGCCCTTTCTGTCCTATTCCAGGCCGTTTCTCCTGAATTGGGAGAAAGGGAGGGAGTGAGGGTGGGAGTGGGTGGCTCTGCTGTTAGTGCTGGTGTAGGTGGGGGGGAAATAGTGAGGTGTCTGGAGGGAGTCAGTCCACGGTGTTGTATCGATGCAGTGTTATGATTCTGCGGGTGTACATAGTGGGAGAGAGGGGAGACAGAGGGGAGAGAGGGAGAGAGAAGGGGGAAAGGTGCATGCAGTAGTGAGAGTGATGGAGCGTGAGCCTTGTTTGGGGGTATGTGCTATAATAGATATCCAGTAAGTGTGATGGAGCAGAGAGAACATGGTGACCCTTATCCTGACAGAGCAGAGAAGGTTATTGATGCTTGTGCTGTATTGCTGGACATTCTTTCTGACCACAGATACTGCACTGAGCTGGGTGGTGAGTTCAGACCATGTTGGTGGGTCTGGTAGTGAGGCCCACTCTGGAAAGAGAATGACCCTCCTCTGTACTAGTCTATCCACAAGGACGTCCGTGCCCCTGTCGACAAAGAGGGTAATTGCCCCTTATCTGCCATGCTCAGGGTAAACTGTGCAGGGCAGCTCCAAACTGAGAAAGCTCATGCGTGTGTCCATTGGCCTTTTAAAGATGGCAGCAGTGCCAGAGATCACGGAATATCCAGGGGTATCTCGACAATGGTGAGTACCTCCAGCCATGATGGGTGAGATAATAGGGCTGACATTGACTGAGAGTAACACCATGGGGTGGGGTGGGTAGTTAATGAGGTGAGTCTGATAAGAAAGCACTAAGAAATTAACACAACTTCGTACAGACAATCCCTCTGTCACACTCAATGAATACTGGTTCATGTTGCAGGATGATATCGAAGTGCCTTCATTTCACCATTCTTAAACCTGGGAACACATCCTTCCATGACACTGTCTCTCAGTCTTCCCCTCTCTGACTATACCCCAAACCCGTCCCATGTGGTGATATTTAAACTGATCCCCCCTCCATCTGTCTTTGGCAGTGATGTTTACACCCACAGTACCATTCCCCCCCCCCCCCCCCCCCCCCCCCCCTTCTCATGGCACAATGGAGATATGGAGCTGTAAATGGATGGGAGCTGCACATCCTGTCATTTCCAGCATGGGCTGCAAGTTTCCCCATGCTGGGCAGTGATCTAACACAGTGTTACTGAACAATGCACTGGGGAGGTGTACACAGCTCTCCATGCTGGGAGGGTAACTGCTCCTGGTTAACAGATCAATGCACTGGGGTGGTGCACACAGCACTACATGCTGGGAGGGTAACTGTTCCTGGTTTACAGATCCATGCACTGGGGTGGTGTACACTGGTCTACATGCTGGGAGGGTAACTGGTCCTGGTATACAGTTCAATTCACAATTGAGCACTACACAGTGCCCTGTGCTGGTCAGAATACTTGGTTGAGTTTTATAAAACAATGCATTTCTTTGGTCTGCATATTCCTGGTGCTGGACAGATATCTCCTCCGGATTTTTCAATCAATGTACTGCTATGGTCTGCATAATTCCCGGTGCTGGACAGATATCTAGTCTGGCTTTACAGATCAATGTTCTGATCTGATCTGTGCAGTGTTTCACTCAGGACAACTTGTCAGATTGTGTTGACCAGTGTAATGGATGGATCTGTGTACAGTGTTCCTCTCTGGACAGATTGTTGGGTTGTACCGAGCAGTACACTAGCCTGGTCTACACAGTGTTTCACGGTGAACATCTTGGTTTATGGTGTCTGGACTGGTTCTGTGAGGTGGATTGAGAACGTGATACAACTAACCATTTCAGCTGATCTGGCAATGCCTTTAGGTCCCATTCTTGTGATTGGACCATCTGCCTCTCATTCTATTAATTTTGCAGAGTGCCCATACACAGTACATCATGTTGATGAATACCCACTGTCCTGGCAGCAGCCACAGCTCTTCATTCAGAAGCAGTCAGCCATTCCCACCGTCCTCAGGTGTCCACGTAGAAAGAAACGGTGGCCTCCCAAAAAAAGGTCGACACAATGGTACAGGGCTCAAAACACCCTCTCCCAAACCACTCTGCAACGCCAACCAATCACATCAAAATATCCCGTGTGTACTGAGAGTAATGGGACCCCTGGGAACATCAGAAAGCAGACCATCAGGGAAGTGGAGCAGCACTTCCCATGTCTGGACGGGTCAGTAATCAGTGTTCCATTAAGTCTTGAAATCCCTCTCCATTTTTGTAATACACAGTCTTTTATTCTTCGTGAAAAATATCACAGGTTCACAGTTATCCCTGTTATATTCTATTTCCCGAGTTGTTGCCCATTGCTTATCCATTTACAGATTCTCTACCACCTCTTGATAACTTCAGTTCCTGCCTATCTTAGTGTCAGTTTAAATTTAGTTAGAACACGTTTGCTCCGTTTCTTGAAACCATTTATATAGTTTGCAAATAGTTGAGGCCCCAGCACTGGTCGTTGCTGCAGTCGTTAATTTGTGTTAACCTGATAGAGACTGATTCTCCCCAATTTATCCCTGCTCCTGGCTCAGTAACCCATCCTCCCCGTATTCCTTTGCAGCAACTTTGAAAGGCTGCATGTTCCCTTCCATTTCCTGTGTAACCGGTATGAGAGATTAAAATATCAGCTCTAATTGCTGAGTAATGGCTGAATGGCTTCATTCTGTTCCTGTTTGAAACTGTTGATGGGCTGAATAGCCTGCTTCAGTATATGTGGAGTGGGAAATGGTACTGAACATTTTGGAACCATCAATGAACAGCCCACTTCAGACTTTATGATGGAGGGAAGGCCTTTGATGCTGCAGGTGCTGCCAGCCCACAGTGCCTCATGAATGCCCAGTCTCCACGTGCTCGGTCCTTTAGGAGTATGTCCTTCTTTAAAGGAGGGAGTGCCACATAACACAGTGGGCAGGATCTTCAATATGAGGCTGAGACTTTCCCTCCACCAGGACTGTGTGCTGGCTGCTCCTACAGATACTTTTAGGGGCAGATCCATCTAAGACAAGGAGTTTGGTGACAATATTTTCCTCTTGTTGGTTTCCACATCACTTCCCCCAGTCTGGCTGCTGTGTCTTTCTGGTCTCTTCCTGCTCAGTCTGTGGTGGGCCTGTGGGGTCACTCTTGGTGATGGACATTGACGTCCCACGCCCAAGGCATGTTCTGTGTCATTGTCACTCTCAGTGTTTTCCCTGATTTGTTTTCAAAATCAAGCGGAACTTAGTTATCACCGAGGGGAGGTTTGAGGGGCAGGAGATGTCCATCCTCAGGCGATTTTCTTGACCATGTGTGACCTGTTACCATGAGTTTTCCCGGGTTCTGGATTCAATGTGGGGAATTGCAGGGTAACTCCTTCCCTGACTGATCCCAGGGTGTCCTGTCGGTGGGAACAGGATATACCTAGGGATGGTGATGGGGCTTCATAAAACATTACCCATCAGGACCTGATCCTGTGAGTATGACGGTGTCTGACTGTTTCTTGACCGGGAGTGTGGTGCTGGAAAAGCACAGCAGGTCAGGCAGCATCCCGAGAGCAGAGGACTCAATGTTTCAGGCGTACGTCCTTCATCAGGAATGTGGCTTATGGGAGGGGGCTGGGGCTGTGGGGGGTGGTGGGGGGGGGTGGGGGTAAATAGATTAGATTAGATTACTTACAGTGTGGAAACAGGCCCTTTGGCCCAACAAGTCCACACCGACCCGCCGAAGCGCAACCCACCCATACCTAACATGTACCCCTTACCTCACACTACGGGCAATTTAGCATGGCCAATTCACCTGACCTGCACATCTTTGGACTGTGGGAGGAAACCGGAGCACCCGGAGGAAATCCACGCAGACACGGGGAGAATGTGCAACACGGGGAGAACGTGCAAACTCCACACAGTCAGTCGCCTAAGGCGGGAATTGAACCCGAGTCTCTGACGCTGTGAGGCAGCAGTGCCACTGTGCCACCGTGCCGCCCATAAATAGCTGGGAATGTGATCGGTAGATGGAGGCGGGGGTGATGTGATAGGTCAGAGAAGAGGGTGGGGTGGATGGGGGGGGAAGGTGATGGACAGGTCAAGGAGATCTGCGGAATATTCTGTCACCAACATTCTATAAATGACATTCCACAGAACGTTCTATTCCTGACATTCTATAACTGACGATCCCCGGAATATTCTCTCCCCAACGTCATATAACTGTCATTCCCCGGAGAATTCTGTCCCTGACGTTCTATAACTGACATTCCCCGGAACATTCTCACCCCGACATTTTATAACTGTCATTACCCGGAACATTCTGTCACTGACATTCTATAACTGACATTCCCCAGAACATTCTGTTCCCGACATTCTATAATTCCCATTCGCCGGAATGTTCTATCTCTGACATTCTATAACTGACATTCCTTGGAACATTCAGTCCCCAACATTCTATAACTGACATTCCACGGAATGTTGCATCCCTGACATTATAAAACTTACATTCCCCGAAATGTTGTGTTCCCGACATTCTATAACTGTCATTCCCCGGAACATTCTGTCACCGACATTTTATAACTGACATTACCCGGAACATTCTGTCACTGACATTCTATAACTGACATTCCCCAGAACATTCTGTTCCCGACATTCTATAATTCCCATTCGCCGGAATGTTCTATCTCTGACATTCTATAACTGACATTCCTTGGAACATTCAGTCCCCGACATTCAATAACTGACATTCCCCGGAACATTCTGTCCCTGACATTCTATAATTGACGTTCCCCAGAACATTCTGTCCCCGACATTCTATAACTGATATCCCCCAGAAAATTCTCTCCCTGACATTCTATAATTGACATTCTCTGGAACATTCTGTCCGCGACGTTCTATAACTGACATTCCCCAGAATGTTCTATACCTGATATCCTATAACTGATATTCCCCAGAACATTCTATCTCTGACATTCTATAACGGACATTCCCCGCAATGTTCTCTTCCCGACATTCTATAACTTTCATTCCGCGGAACATTCTGTCCCCGACATTCTATAACTGACATTCCCCAGAACATTCTGTCCATGACATTCTATAATTAACATTACCGGGAACATTCTGTCCCTGATATTACATAATTGACATTCCCCAGAACATTCTGTCCCCGACATTCTATAACTGACATTCCATGGAACGTTCCATCTCTGACATTCTGTAACAGACATTCCCTGGAATATTCTGTCCCTGATATTGCATCATTGACATTCTCCGGAACTTTCTGTCTCCGACATTCTATAATTGACATTCCCCAGACAATTCTGTCCCAGACATTCTATAACTGACATTCCCTGGAAATTTCTGTTTCCGACATTCTATAGCTGACATTCCCCGGAACATTCTGTCCCTGACATTCTATAACTGACATTCCCCGGAACATTCTGTCCCCAACATTCTATAACTGACATTCTCTGGAACATTCTGTCCCCGACATTCTATAACTGTCATTCTGCAGAACATTCTGTCTCCGACATTTTACAACTGTCATTCCCCGGAACATTCTGTCCCCGACTTTCTATAACTCACATTCCCCGGAACATTCTATCTGTGACATTCTATAACTGAAATTCCCCGGAATGTTCTGTTCCTGACATTCTATAACTGTCATTCCCAGGAACATTCTGTAACTGACATTCCCCAGAACATTCTGTCACAGACATTCTATAATTGACATTCTCCGGAACATTCTGTCCCTGACATTCTGTAACTCACATTCGCTGGAACAGTCTGTCTCCAACATTCTATAGCTGACATTCCCAGGAACGTTCTGTCGCTGACATTCTATAACAGTCATTCCACAGAACATTCTGTCCCTAACATTATATAACTGTCATTCCCCGGAACATTCTATCCCTTACATTCTATAACTGACATTCCTCGGAACATTCAGTCCACAACATTCTATAACTGATATTCCGCGGAACATTCTGTCCCCGACATTCTATAACTGACATTCCCCGGAACATTCTGTTCCCGACATTCTATAACTGGCATTCTCCGGAACATTCTGTCCCCGACATTCTATAACTGACTTTCCCCAGAACATTCTGTCTCCAACATTCTCTAGCTGACATTCCCCAGAACATTCTGTCCCCGACATTCTATAACTGACATTCCCCGGAACATTCTGCACCTGACATTTTATAATTGACATTCCCTGGAACATTCTGCCCCCGACATTCTATAACTGACAATCCCCAGAACATTCTGTCCACAACATTCTATAACTGACTTTCCATGGAATGTTCCATACCTGACATTCTATAACTGACATTCTCCGGAACTTTCTGTTCCCGACATTCTTAACTGTCATTCTACGGAACATTCTGTCCCCAACATTCTATAACTGACATTCCCCGGAACGTTCAGTTCCCGAAATTGTATAACTGCCATTCCCTGGAACATTCTGTCCCTGACATTCTATAATTTACATTCTCCGGAACATTCTGTGCCCGATATTATATAACTGACATTCCCCGGAACATTCTAAATCTGACAATCTATATCTGAAATTCCCTGAAACATTCTGTCCCCGACATTCTTTAACTGTCATGCCCCAGAACATTCTGTCCCCGACATTTTATAACTGACATTCCCCGGAACATTCTGTCCCTGACATTCTATAACTGACATTCCTCAGAACATTCTATTTCCGACATTCTATAATTTAAATACCCCGGAATGTTCTACCCTTGACATACTATAACTGACTTCCTCGAAACATTCAGTCCCGAACATTCTATAACAGACATTCCATGGAACGTTGCATCACCTGACAATATATAACTGACATTCCCTGGAACATTCTGTGTCTGACATTCTATAATTGACATTCCCCGGAACGTTTAGTTCCCGAAATTTTGTAACTGTCATTCCCCGGAATATTCTGTCCCTGACATTCTATAATTGACATTCTCTGGAACATTCTGTGCACGATATTATATAACTGACATTCCCCGGAACAGTCTAACTCTGACAATCTATAACTGAATTTCCCCGGAACGTTCTGTTCCCGACATTCTATAACTGTCATTCCCAGGAAAATTCTGTCTCTGACATTCTATAACTGACATTCCCCAGAACATTCTGTCACCAACATTTTATAACTGACATTCCCCGGAACAATCTGTCCCTGACATTCTATAATTGACATTCTCTGGAACATTCTGTTCCCGACATTCTGTAACTGACATTCCCCCGAACATTCTGTCCCTGACATTCTATAATTGACATTCTCCGGAACATTCTGTCCCCGACATTTTATAACTGATATACCCCAGAATATTCTGTCCCTGACATTCTATAATTGACATTCTCCGGAAGATTCTGTACCCGACATTCTCTAACTGACATTCCCCGGAATGTTCTATCTCTGACATCCAATAACTGACATTCCCTGGAACATTCCATCTCTGACATTCTATAACTGACCTTCGCCGGAACGTTCTTTTCCCGACATTGTATAACTGACATTCCCCAGATATTTCTGTCCCTGACATTCTATAATTGACATTCCCCAGAACATTCTGTCCAAGACATTCTACGATTGACAATTTCCAGAACATTCTGTCTCCGACATTCTAGAACTGACATTCCCCAGAACATTCTGTCCCGGACATTCTATAACTGACATTCCCTGGAACTTTCTGTCTCAGACATTCTATAGCTGACGTTCGCCAGAACATTTTGTGCATGACATTTTAAAACTGACATTCCCCAGAACATTCTGCACCTGACATTCTATAATTGATATTCTCCGGAACATTCTGTCCCTGACATTCTATAACTGACATTCCCCGGAACATTCTGTCCCCAACATTATGTAACTATCATTCCCCGGAACATTCTGTCCCTGGCATTCTATAACTGATATTCTCCAGAACATTCTGTCCCCAACATTATGTAACTGTCATTCCCCGGAACATTCTGTCCCTGACGTTCTATAACTGACATTCCTCAGAACATTCTATTCCCAACATTCTATAATTTAAATACCCCAGAACGTTCTATCCTTGACATACTATAACTGACTTCCTCGGAACATTCAGTCCGCACATTCTATAACTGACATTCCATGGAACGTTCCATCCCTGACAATATATAACTGACATTCCCTGGAACATTCTGTATCTGACATTCTATAATTGACATTCCCCGGAACGTTCAGTTCCCGAAATTTTATAACTGTCATTCCCCAGAACATTCTGTCCCTGACATTCTATAATTGACATTCTCTGGAACATTCTGTGCACGATATTATATAACTGACATTCCCCGGAACATTCTAACTCTGACAATCTATAACTGAAATTCCCCGGAACGTTCTGTTCCCGACATTCTAAAACTGTCATTCCCAGGAAAATTCTGTCTCTGACATTCTATAACTGACATTCCCCAGAACATTCTGTCAACGACATTTTATAACTGACATTCCCGGGAACAATCTGTCCCTGACATTCTATAATTGACATTCTCTGGAACATTCTGTCCCCGACATTCTGTAACTGACATTCCCCCGAACATTCTGTCTCCGACATTCTATAATTGACATTCTCCGGAACATTCTGTCCCCGATATTTTATATCTGATATACCCCAGAATATTCTGTCCCTGACATTCTATAATTGACATTCTCTGCAAAATTCTGTACCCGATATTCTCCAGAACATTCTATCCCCGACATTCTCTAACTGACATTCTCCGGAATGTTCTATCCCTGACATCCAATAACTGACATTCCCCGGAACATTCTATCTCTGACATTGTATAACTGACATTCCCCAGTTATTTCTGTCCCTGACATTCTATAACTGACCTTCGCCGGAATGTTCTTTTCCCGACATTCTATAACTTTCATTCCCTGGAATATTCTGTCTCTGACATTGTATAACTGACATTCCCCAGATATTTCTGTCCCTGACATTCTATAATTGACATTCCCCAGAACATTCTGTCCAAGACATTCTCCGATTGACATTTTCCAGAACATTCTGTCCCCGACATTCTGTAACTGACATTCCCCGGAACATTCTGCACCTGACATTCTATAATTGACATTCTCCGGAACGTTCTATCCCTGACATTCTATAACTGACATTCCCCGGAATGTTCTATCCATGATATCCAATAACTGACATTCCCCAGAACATTCTATCTCTGACATTCTGACATTCGAAAACTGACATTCCCCGGAACGTTCTGTTCCCGACATTCTATAACTGTCATTCCCAGGATCATTCTGTCCCCGTCATTCTATAACTGACATTCCCCAGAACATTGTGTCACTGACATTTTATAACTGACATTCCCCGGAACATTCTGTCCCCGACATTCTATAATTGACATTCTCCGGAAACGTCTGTCCACTACATTCTGTAACTGACATTCCCCAGAAAATTCTGTCCCTGACATTTTATAACTGACATTCCCCGGAACGTACTGTCCCCAACATTATATAACGGTCATTCGCCGGATCATTCTGTCCCCGACATTCTATGACTGACATTCCCCGGAACATTCTGCACCTGACATTATATAATTGACATTCTCCGGAATGTTCTATCCCTGACATTCAATAACTGTCATTCCACGGAATGTTCTATCCATGACATCCAATAACTGACATTCCCCAGAACATTCTATCTCTGACATTCTATAACTGACCTTCACCAGAACGTTCTTTTCCCGACATTCTATAACTTTCATTCCCCGGAACATTCTGTCCCTGACATTGTATTACTGACATTCCCCAGATATTTCTGTCCCTGACATTCTATAATTGACATTCCCCGGAACATTCTGTTCAAGACATTCTACAATTGATATTCCCCAGAACATTCTGTCCCTGACATTGTATAATTTACATTCCCCAGAACATTCTCTCCCTGACATTCTATAACTGACATTCCCTGGAACTTTCTGTCTCCGACATTCTATAGCTGACGTTCGCCAGAACATTTTGTGCATGACATTTTAAAACTGACATTCCCCAGAACATTCTGTCCCTGACATTCTATAATTGACATTCCCCGGAACATTCTGTCCCCGACATTCTGTAACTGACATTCTGCACCTGACATTCTATAATTGACATTCTCCGGAATGTTCTATCCCTGACATTCTATAACTGACATTCCCCGGAATGTTCTATCCATGACATCCAATAACTGACATTCCCCAGAACATTCTATCTCTGACATTCTGACATTCGATAACTGACATTCTCCGGAACGTTCTGTACCCGACATTCTATAACTGTCATTCCCAGGATCATTCTGTCCCCGTCATTCTATAACTGACATTCTCCAGAACATTGTGTCACTGACATTTTATAACTGACATTCCCCGGAACATTCTGTCCCCGACATTCTATAATTGACATTCTCCGGAAACTTCTGTCCGCTACATTCTGTAACTGACATTCCCTGGAACATTCTGCCTCCGACATTCTATAACTGACAGAACATTCTGTCCCCAACATTTTATAACTAACATTCCCTGGAACATACTGTCCCCAACAATATATAATGGTCATTCCCCGGAACATTCTGTCCCTGACATTCTATGACTGACATTCCCTGGAACGTTCTGTCCCCGACATTTTATACCTAACATTCCCCGGAACATTCTGTCCCCGACATTCTATAACTGACATTTCCCGGAATATTCTGTCCCTGACATTCTATAGCTGACATTCCTCAGAACATTCTGTTCCCGACATTTTATAACTGACATTCCATGGAACGTTCTGTCCCTGACGTTCTATAACTGACATTCCCCGGATCATTCTATCTCTAATATTCTTTAACACTCCCTGGAACGTTCTGTTCCCAACATTCTATAACTGACATTCCCCGGAACATTCTGTCACCGACATTTTATAACTGACATTCCCCGGAACATTCTGTCCCCGACATTCTATAACTGGCATTCTCCGGAACATTCTGTCCCCGACATTCTACAACAGACATTCCCCGGAACATTCTGTCCCTGACATTCTATAATTGACATTCTCCGGAACATGCTGTCCCCGACATTCTGTCTCTGACATTCTATAGCTGACACTCCCCGGAATATTCTGTCCCCGACATTGTCCAAAACATTCTGTCCCCAACATTATATAACTGACATTCCCTGGAACATTCTGTCCCCGACATTCTATAACTGACATTCCCCGGAACGTTCTATCCCCAATATTGTATAACGGACATTGTCCAGAATCATCTGTCCCCCACATTCTCTAACTGACATTCCCGGAACATTCTGTCCCTAATATTGTTTGTGAACGGCCGGACATCAGTGAATTGAACAAATGATAAAATCCCGAGGGAAGATATTCCATTCCAGGAACAAGGTTCTGCTGTCCCCTCAGGCAGTTAAAGGGGTGAATATGTTTTCCCTGCGTTTACATTTCTTCCCGACAGAGGATCGACCACAATTTAGACTAAAATACAGAAATTTCCAAACTCCGTTTGTCTTCAGGAAACTGGGAGAGAATCCTTCAGGACAGTAACGTTTTCACCCTCCATATTAAGAACTGGAAAGAAGTGACCTGTGCCTGCTCTTGAGTGATTGAGTGTGTGGGA
The DNA here is from genome assembly GCF_037043375.1 of Chiloscyllium plagiosum. Classification (NCBI taxonomy): domain Eukaryota; kingdom Metazoa; phylum Chordata; class Chondrichthyes; order Orectolobiformes; family Hemiscylliidae; genus Chiloscyllium; species Chiloscyllium plagiosum. Next base: position 62,531,196 of record NW_028270161.1, read on the forward strand.
ATGTTCTAGAAACCATCTGTCCTTATGGATGTGTCTCTGTGTGTTTGGGGAGGGAGGGTTTCTTGTGGTTTATGTCACATTTTTGACAGTATTTCAGAGCCTTCTCATTTGTTATTCTAGCTCCAATTATTTTAATAAATCTCTGAATACAATGACACATTTGAAAATCTCACTGGGTCTCCAGTCAAACTGGTCCGTTTGCCTCCAGGCTGATGGATAATGTGTTTGTTTTCCTTCCTCACAGTTAACATAGTGACCATCGACGTCCTGCTTTATAAAGATTGTGGATTGTCTCCATGTGTTAGACGTTACCTGGGGGCCATGGCAGCAGCGGATCTCCTGGTCATTATCCTTGATCTGATACTGAGACACATTCCCATTGTTTATCGGGAACAGTTTTATTTCCTGATGGACTCCGTCCCCGTGTGTAATATCCATGCCATCCTGGTTTATGCAGCCACTGACTGCTCTGTCTGGTTCACTGTCACTTTCACCTTTGATCGGTTTGTGGCCATTTGTTGCCAGAAGCTGAAAAGTAAATATTGCAGTGAGAAAACGGCGGCTGTGGTTTTGGGAGCAGTGACTATGATGAGCTGTTTAAAGAACATTTCCTGGTATTTTATTCTCACGGCTCGGTATTGGCTGGTGAACCGGCCCTGGTTTTGTGATGTAACAGACGCTGTTCTATTCTCCCGTGTCTGGATGACAATCGAGCTCCTCCACAACATTCTAACCCCGTGTGTCCCATTTCTGCTGATCCTGCTGCTCAATGTTCTCACCGTCAGACATATTTTAGTGACCAGCAGAGCCCGCAGGAGACTTCGCGCTCACACTAATGGGGACGCTCAGTCTGACACAGAAATGAGAAACCGAAAAAAATCCATCATTTTACTGTTTGTGATCTCGGCCAATTTCATCCTGTTATGGTCAACGTTCATGTTGTATTCTATATGGTACCGGATGTTGTATATTGGGTACGATTCTGTGTATCTCCATTATCTTGTGGGGGAATTGGGCTTCATGCTGCAGCTCCTTAGTTGCTGCACAAACACTGCGATTTATGCCGTGACCCAGACTAAGTTCAGGCAGCAGCTGAAGAATGTGCTGAAATATTCATTCACCCAAATCCATCAATCCATAAAATTCACTCATTAATCAATCCATCCAGGATTTTATCATTTCAGTTCAGTGTTTCAGCGCTGGAGCAGCCTGTCGCTATGGTAGCAGACTGAGGGTAGCGCTGGTTTGTCCCTCCTTATCTCCCAAGCGGTTACAGGGACACATTTCAATGTTTCTCACAACTCAGGGGCCAATGAGAGAAGGCACCACCCCACTGACTGTATCCATTACTTCAATTGTAAACAATAAAAATGCTTATTAAAGGGTGCCACGCAACAAAGTTAACAATGTTGTTGTGTGTCTTTGTGTTGAAGAAGCTGAATTGGAGAGAAATAAACTCAGCCCCAAGTCCTGGTCCTCAGGGAAGGGGAGGTAACCTTCCCTCTGTCCTTGCTTTCAGATCTGGTTCCCCCCCACTACGACGTGGCCTCCCCATTTCCTCATCCCCACTCTTTCTCCTCATTTCTCTCCCTCTCTCTCTCCCTGCACACTCACTCCTTCTCACCACCTCACCCTTTCACTCCTCCTCTTCCCACTCTCTAACACACACACACACCCAAACCCGGTTTCTTCACCTGCCTCCACTTTTTCCTCTCCCCCTCACCTCAGTCTCACTGTCCTGCAGTCTCTTTTTCACTCCCACAATTCCGTCTATACCCAATTTTCCCCTCCTCCCATCTCCCTATCCTCTCACCCCACATCCCCACACGCAACCTCACCACCAACCCCCCAGTCTCTGGGTAACAGGGAGAGGGAAGAACCAGGGAGACAGAGTGTGTCAGATAGAGAGTGAGGGAATGACAGGAGCGAGAGATATTCAGTCAAAGAGAAACGGAGGGAAGTGAGGAGAGAGAGACTGAGAGAGTGCGATCGAAAGTGAGAAGGTGGACAGAGAGTGAAGGAGCAGACAGCGAGAGTGAGGGTCAAGAGAGAGATAGGGTGATGGAAAGAGAGAGGGGAAGAGATAATGAGAGGTGGGGTGAGAGAGTGGGCGAGGGAAAGTGAGACTGAGAGAGGGGTGAGGGAGGGGGCAAGAGAGAGAGAAAAAGATGGAGCGAGAGAGAGAGAGACACAGAGAGAGAGAGAGAGAGAGAAAGGGGACAAGAGCTAGCGAGGAGAGAGAAAAAGGGGACAAGAGATTGGGGGGAAAGAGAGAGCGAGATGGCAAGAGAGAGGGTGAGAAGGGTTGAGAGAAACGGTCGAGAGAGAGAGGGCATGCGAGAGAGAGACGGGGTGCGAGATAGAGAGAGGGTGCAAGAGAGAGAGAGGGGGACGAGAGAGAGATGGGGGCAACAGAGAGACGGGGAAAGGGAGTGAGAGGGGGGACGAGAGAGAGAGACAGGAAAGGGGGCAAGAGAGAGAGAAAGATGGTGCCAGAGAGAGAGAGCGGGGGACGAGAGAGAGAGAGAGAGGGCAAGAGAGAGGGGTCAAGAGAGAGAGAGGGAGGCAAGAGAGAGAGAGAGACAGAGAGAGGCCGAGAGAGAGGGGCAAGAGAGAAAGGGGGTCTGAGAGGGAGAGAGAGAGGGCGAGGGCGAGATAGAGAGAGGAGAGAGTGTGAGAGAGAGAAGGAGCGAGAGACAAAAAGAGAGAGGGTTGAGAGAAAGGGAGGTGGTGAGAGAGAAGGTGCAAGAGAGATGGGGGCGAGAGAGAGAACGTAAGGGTGAGAGAGCGTGAGGTCGAGTGACAGTGGGCGAGAGAGAGTTATAGTGGGTGAGGGAGAGAGAAAAGGCAAGAGAGTGAGGGAGGCAGGGGTTGAGAAAGAAAGAGAGTGGGCGAGAGAGAGAGACGGGACGAGAGAGAGACATAGAGCCGATAGAGAGAGAGGTATTGAGAGAGAGGGGCGCAAGAGAGAGAAAAAAGGGCAAGGAGGGGGTGAGAAAAAGAAGGGGCGAGAGATGGAGGGAGACGCTAGGAAGAGATGGGGCGAGAGAGAGGGAGAGGGAGTGAGAGAGCAACAAGGGGTAAGAGAGAGAGAGAGAGTCATTCCAGAGAGGCAGAGAGCCGTGAGAGAGAGAGAGAGAGACAGAGGGGAGAGAGAGGGGGAGACAGAAGGGGAGAGAGAAGGGGAGAGAGGGAGGAGAGAGAGAGAGGAGAGTGTGAGGGGAGGGCAAGAGAGGGGGGAGAGAGAATGTGAGAAAGAGAGGGGGGAATGAGATAGAGGGCAGACACAGAGAGAGGACTGAGAGAAAGGAGAGTGAGAGTGTGGAGAGAGAGACGGAGAGAAAATGGAGAGAGAAAGAGAGGGAAAGGCGAGAGAGGGAAGTTAGAGAGGGGAGAGAGAAAGAGGGGAGGGGAGAGAGGGGAGTAAAAGAGGGGAGAGAGATAGAGGGTCGGGAGAGAGGGGGAGAGAAAGCGAGGGAGAGAGCTAGGGGGAGAGAGAGTGTGAGAGAGAGAGAGGGGAGAGAGACAGAGGGAAATGAGAGAGGAGAGGAAGGGGTGAGAGAGAGTGCGAGAGAGAGGGGAGAGAGATAGGGGAGAGAGAGGGGAGAGGGAGGGGAGGGAGAGAGAGAAGTGAGGGGGGGGCGAGACAAGGGAGAGCGAGAGGGGGAGAGAGAGAGGGAAGGGGAGAGAGAGTGGGAGGGAGAAAGAGGCAAGAGAGAGAGGGAGAGAGAGGGGTGAGAGAGAGGAGAGAGGGACAGAGGGATGAGAGAGTAGAGGGAGAGGGAGGGGAGAGAGAGGGTGAGAGCGAGACCGAGCCTGAGGGGGCAAGAGAGTTCGAGACAGAGAAAGAGAGAGAGGGAGTGATGGAGAAAAGGGGTGAGAGAGAGAGAGGGACAGATTGGGCAAGAAAAAGATAGAGAGAGGGGGAGCGAGAAAGAGAGAGAGAGGTGGGGGCAAGCATGAGCGCGAGAGAGAGAGATGGTGAGAGAGAGGAGAGAGAGGAAGGGCGAAAAGGAGAGAGAGGGTGTTAGAGGAGGCGATAGAGGGGAAGAGAGAGAGGGGGAGTGAGGAGGGAGAGAAGAAGATAGAGAGGGAGAGAGAGGGGGAGAGAGAGAGGGTTTCAGATAGAGCGAGGGGAGGTTGAGCAAGATAAGAGAGAGAAAGGGGAGAGAGGGGGAGAGAGAGAGTGGGAGAATGAGAGAGAGGAGAGAAAGAGGGGTTGAGAGAGTGAGGTCAGAGAAAGAGAGAGGGGAGTGAGAGGGGAGGGAGAGAAGAGGGAGAAAAGGGGTGAGAGACAGAAGGGAGAGAAAGAGGGGAATGAGAGGGGAGTGAGGGCGGGAGAGGGGCGAGAGAGCGGAGAGAGAGAAGGGAAAGAGAAAGGGAGAAGAGCGAGAGAGGGGAAGAGAGCGGGAGAGAGAGGGGAGAGAGAGGAGAGGGAAGGGGAGGAAGAGAGGGATGAGAGGGGGCGAGAGTGGGTATGAGAGAGAGGGGAGAGCGAGAGGGGAGAGAGAAAGGAAAAAGAGAGAGGGGAGGGAGAGAGAGGGGAGAGAGTGGGGTTGACAGAGAGGGAGGGGGAGAGAAAGGTGGGGAGAGGGAAAGAGAAAGCCAGGGGAGCAAGGGGGAGGGGGAGAGAGGGGAGATAGAGAGGGGAGGGAGAAAGGTGAGGGAGAGAGGGTGTGAGAAAGGGAAGGGAGAGACGGGGCGAGAGAGAGAGGGGAGCGAGAGAGTGCGAGGGAGAAAGAGGCGAGAAAGTGAGGAGGGAGAAAGAGGGAGGATTAGAGAGGGTGAGAGAGAGGGGGTGCGGGAGAGAGAGCGTATGAGAGTGAGAGGGAGCGCGAAGGGGCAAGAGAGTTCGAGACAGAGAAAGAGAAAGAGGGAGCGATGGAGAAAAGGAGTGAGAGAGAGAGGGAGAGAGTGGGCAAGAGAAAGATAGAGAGAGGGGGAACGAGAAAGAGAGAGAGAGGAAGGGCGAAAATGAGAGAGGAGTGTGTTAGAGGACGCGATAGAGAGGGAAGGGCGAGAGGGGGAGAGAGAAATATTTAGAGAGAGAGAAGAATGAGAGGGGGAGGGAGTAAGGGGAGGGAAAGGGAGAGAGAGGGATGAGATGAGGAGAGGGCGGATGTGAGACAGTGTGTGAGATAGAGAGGGGAGGACGAGAGAGGAAAGGGAGAGAGAGAAGAGAATCAAAGAGGGGAGAGCGAGAGGGGAGAGAGAGGGGTGTGAGAGAGAGGGGAGGGAGAGAGAGGGGAGGGAGAGAGAGGGGAGAGAGGGAGAGAGCGGGGAGGGAGAGAGAGGGGACAGAGAAGGGGTGAGAGAGAGAGGGAGGGCGAGAGAGGGGAGGGAGAGAGAGAGGTGAGATCGAAGAGGGAGAGAGAAGAGGGAGAGAGAGAAGGGGAGAGAGAGGGGTTGAGAGAGAGGGTTTGAGAGAAAGTTCGGAAGAGAGAGGGGAGTAAGAGGGAAGGGCGAAAGAGGGGAGAGAGAGGGTGTGAGAGAAAGAGCGGAGGGCGAGAGTGGGGAGGGAGAGAGAGAAGAGAGACAGAGAGAGGAGAGCGAGGGGGAGAGTGGAGAGATAGAGAGAGGACTGAGAGAAAGATGAGAGAGAATGGTGAGAGAGAGGGAGAAGGAGAGAGTTGCGAGAAAAAGAGAAGGGAGGGCGAGAGAGGGGAGTTAGAGAGGGGAGAGAGAGAGAAGGGAGGGAGAAAGAGAGGAGAGATAGAGAGAGGACTGAGGGAAAGATGAGAAATAGTGAGGACAGAGAGGGAGAGAGAGTGGCGAGAGAAAGAGAGGGGAGGGCGAGAGAGGGGATTTAGAGAGGGGCGAGAGATAGACGGGAGGGAGAGAGGGGGAGAAAGGGGGGAGAGAGAGGGAGAGAGAGGGGAGAGAGAGGGAGAGAGAGAGGAGAGAGAGACAGACGGGAGAGAGAGGGAGGGGAGAGAGAGAGGTGGAGAGAGTGAGGAGACAGAGAGAGGTGGAGAGAGAGAGGAGAGATAGAGAGGGGAGAGAGAGGGGAGGGAGAGAGGGGGAGAGAGAGGGGAAGGAGAGAGAGGGTTGAGAGAGGGGAGGGCGAGAGAGGAGAGAGAGAGAGATGAAAGAGAGAGAGGAAAAAGAGAGAGGGGAGAGAGAGAGTGGAGAGAGAGGGGGGAGAGAGAGGGGGGAGAGAGAGGGGAGGGAGAGGGAGTGGAGAGAGACGGGGAGAGAGGCAGAGAGAAAGGGGGAGACAGGTGGGAGAGAGAGGGGAGAGAGAGGGGAGAGAGCTTGGGGAGAGCTAGAGAGCGGGAGAGAGAGGGGAGAGAAAGAGCAGGGAGAGAGAGGTGGAGGGCGAGAAAGGGGAGACAGAGACGGGAGAGAGAAAGAGTAGGGAGAGCGCGGGGTGTGAGTGGGGAGGTCGAGACAAGTGAGTGAGACAGAGGGGAGAGTGAGACGGGGAGGGAGGGGAGAGGGGGATAGAGGTGGAGAGAGTGAGAGAGGGAAGGTAGAGGGGGAGCCAGAGAGTGGGAGGGAGATAGAGGCGAGTAAGATGGAAGAGAGAGTGGAGAGAGAGGGGAGAGAGAGAGATGGAAGAGAGAGTGGGTGAGTGAGAGGGGGGAGGGAGAGAGGGGAAGGAGGGGGAGGGAGAGAAGAATAAGAGGGGAGGGAGTAAGGGGAGGGAGAGGAAGAGAGAGGGATGAGAGGGGGAGAGAGGGGAATGTGAGATAGTGTGTGAGATAGAGAGGGGAGGGCGAGAGAGGGAAGGGAAAGAGAGAAGAGAATCAAAGAGGAGAGAGCGAGAGGGGAGAGAGAGAGGGGAGAGAGAGAGACGGGAGGGAGAGAGGGTCGAGAGAGGGGAGGGAGAAAGAGGGGATAGCGAGAAAGGAGAGAGACACAGAGAGGAGAGCGAGTAGGGAGAGAGGGGAAGAGAGAGAGGGGAGAAAGATTGGGAGAGAGAGAATGGACGGTTGTAGAGAGAGGAGAGAGACAGAACGAGGAGAGCGAGAGGGAGAGAGGGAACGGGGGAGAGTGATTGAGGGAAGTGTGAGATAGTGGAGAGAGAGGGGAGATGGGGAGGGCCAGAGAGGAGAGAGAGAGAGATGAAAGAGAGAGAGTAAAGAGAGAGAGGGGAGAGAGAGAGAGTGGAGAGACAGTGGGGGGAGCGCGAGGGGTGAGAGAGAGGAGAGGGAGAGGGAGCAGAGAGAGATGGGGAGAGAGGCGGAGAGAGACGGGGAGAGAGGAGAGAGAGAGGGGAGAGAGCAGAGAGAGGCTGGAGAGAGCTAGAGAGCGGGAGAGAGATGGGAGAGAAAGAGAAGGGGAGAGAGGGGAGGGCGAGAAAGGGGAGACAGAGGCGGAGAGAGAAAGGGTAAGAAGAGAACGGGTGGGAGTGGGGAGTTCGAGACAGGGGAGAGAGAGACAGAGGGGAGAGTGAGACAGGGAGGGAGGGAGGGAGAAAAGGGGATAGATGTGGAGAGAGTGAGAGAAGGAAGGTAGAGGGGGAAAGAGACAATGGGAGGGAGATAGAGGCGAGAGAGAGAGGGAAGACAGAGTGGAGAGAGGGGAGGCCGGAGAGAGAGGGGGTGAGCGCGAGAGAGGGGGAGAGAAAGAGAAGGGAGAGAGGGGTGGGAGGGCGAGAGAGTGGAGATAGAGAGGGGGGACAGTAAGAGTGAGACAGGGAGGGAGGGGGGAGAGAGTGAGAGAGGGAAGGTAGAAGCGAAGAGAGAGATTGGGAGGGAGAAAGAGGTGAGATAGAGAAGGGGAAGAAGGACGGGAGAGCGAGGGGGGGGAGAGAGAGGTGGGCCGGGGAGAGAGAGAGGGTGAGAGCGAGAACGAGCGCGAGGGGCTAGAGTGGGGCAGAAACAGAGAAAGAGAGAGAGGGAGGAATGGAATAAAAGGGTGAGAGAGAGAGGGAAAGAGTGGGCACGAGAAAGATAGAGAGATGGGGAGCGAGAAAGAGAGAGCGGTGGGGGCGAGCAGAAGCGTGTGTGAGAGACGGATGGTGTGAGAGAGAAGAGAGAGAGGAAGGGCGAAAAGGAGAGAGGGGTGTGTTAGAGGAGGCGGTCGAGAGGAGGGCGAGAGAGTGGAGGGCGAGAGAGGGGGCGAGAGAGGGGAGAGGGAGAGAGAGGGGAGGGGGTGAGGGGGAGAGAGAGGGGTTCGAGAGAGGGGGGACAAAGGGGCAGAGAGAGTGGAGGTCGAGAGAGGGGAGAGAGAAGGGAGGGAGAGAGAGGGGAAAGAGAGGAGTGAGGGAGCACAATGAGACAGGATAGAGAGAGGTTGGTGAGAGACAGAGGGAGAGAGATAGGGGAGAGAGAGGGGTCAGAAAGAGAGGAGAGGGAGAGGGAGCGAAGGGGGGGAGAGAGGGGGTGAGAAAGAGGGGGAGAGAGAGAGTGGGAGAGAGGGAGGGGGAAAGAGAGAGAGAGGGGAGGGGTTCGAGAGAGGGGGGACAAAGGGGCAGAGAGAGTGGAGGTCGAGAGAGGGGAGAGAGAAGGGAGGGAGAGAGGGGGAAAGAGAGGAGTGGGGGAGCACAATGAGACAGGATAAAGAGAGGTTGGTGAGAGACAGAGGGAGAGAGATAGGGGAGAGAGAGGTGAGTAAGAGAGGAGAGGGAGAGGGAGCGAAGGGGGGGAGAGAGGGGGTGAGAGAGAGGGGGAGAGAGAGAGTGGGAGAGAGATAGAGCGGGAGAGAGAGGGGAGAGAAGGAGAAGGGAGAGAGAGGGGGAGGGCAACAGAGGGAAGGGAGAGAGAGGGGAGGTAGAGAAAGTGGAGAGAGGGAGAGCGAGGGAGGGAGAGAGAGGGGAGAGAGAGGGGGTGAGAGAGAGGGGAGGGCGAGACAGGGGAGGGCGAGAGTGGGGAGGGAGAGAGAGGTGAGAGAGAAGAGGGAGAGAAAAGAGGAAGAGAGAGAAGTGGAGAGAGAGAGGGGTTGAGAGAGAGGGTTTTATGAGAGAGAGGTCGGGAGAGAGAGGGGAGTAAGAAGGAAGGGCGAAAGAGGGGAGAGAGAGGGTGTGAGAGAGAGAGAGACGAGGGCGAGAGTGGGGAGGGAGAGAGAGAAGAGAGACAGAGAGAGGAGAGCGAGAGGGGAGAGAGACGGGAGGGAGGGAGAGTGGAGAGAGAGAGAGGGAGAGCGAGAAAGGGGAGGGAGAAAGAGAGAATGGAGAGAAAGGAGAGAGACACAGAGAGGAGAGCGAGTGGGGAGAGAGAGAGAAGGATTAGAGAGGGAGGGAGAGAGGGAAGGGAGAGAAGGGAAGAGTGAGGGGTTGAGAGAGAGAGTGGGAGAGAGAGGGGAGAGAGGAGAGTGAGAGGGGAGCGAGAGGGGATGGTGAGAGAGGGGAGAGAGAGGGAAGAGAGAGGGGGAGGGCGAGAGAGGGGAGACGGAGAGAGGGGTTAGAGAGAGGGGTAGAAAGGGAGGGGGAGAGAGGGGAGAGAGAGGGGTTAGAGAGAGAGGGGACAGAGGGGAGAGAGAGTGGAGGTCGAGAGAGGGGAGAGAGAAGGGGGGAGAGAGGAGTGAGGGAGCACAATGAGACAGGGGAGAGAGGGGTTGGAGAGCGAGAGAGAGAGAGATGGGAGAGAGAGGGGTGAGAAAGAGAAGAGAGGGAGAGGGAGCGAAGAGGGAAGGGGAGAGAGAGGGGGAGACAGAGGGGGAGAGAGGTGTGAGAGAGAGGGGGAGAGAGAGCAGGAGGGAGAGAGGGAGAGAGAGCGGGGAGGGGGGAGGGCGAGAGAGGGGAGATAGAGAGGGGGGAGAGAGGGGTGGGAGAGAGCGGGGCGAGAGATGGGGAGGGAGAGAGGGGAGGGAGAGTGAGGGAGAGAGAGTCAGAGAGAGTGAGAGAGGGAAGGGCAGGGGGATAGAGAGTGGGAGGGAGAAAGAGGCGAGAGAGAGGGGGAAGAGAGAATGGAGAGAGAGGGGAGAGAGAGGGGGTGCCGGAGAGAGAGGGTGAGAGCGAGAGAGGGAGAGAATGAGAAGAGATAGAGGGGGTGGAGGGCGAACGAGGGGAGATAGAGAGGGGGAGAGAGAGGAGGGAGGCAGAGGGGTGAGAGTGGAGAGGACGAGAGAGAGGAGACAGAGGGGAGAGTGAGACGGGGAGGGAGAGAGAGTGGGAGTAAGAGGGGGAGACAGAGAGTGGGAGGGAGAAAGAGGCGAGAGAGAGGGGAAGAGAGAGGGGAGAGATAAAGGGGAGAGAGAGAGGGGTTCGTGAGAGGGGCAGAGAGAGAGAGGGTGAGAGCGAGACCGAGCGTGAGGAGGCAAGAGTGTTCAAGACAGAGGAAGAGAGAGAGGGAGGGATGGAGAAAAGGCGTGTGAGAGAGAGAGAGAGGGAGAGAATGGACAAGAGAAAGATAGAGAGGAGGGAGCTAGAAAGCGAGAGAGAGGTGGGGGCGAGCATAAGCGTGCATGAGAGAGAGATGGTGAGGGAGAGGAGAGACAGGAAGGGCAAAAAGGAGAGAAGGGTGTGTTAGAGGAGGTGATAGAGTGGGTGGCGATAGAAGGGAGGGCGAGAGAGGGGAGGGAGAGAGAGGGGAGAGAGAGGAGTGAGAGAGAGCACAATGACAGAGAGGTAGAGAGCGAGGGTGGAGAGAGAGAGAAGGTAGAGAGAGGGGAGAGAGAGGGGAGAGAGAGGGGGGAGAGAGAGGGTGGCCAGAGAGAAGAGAGGGTGAGAGCGAGAGTGAGCACGAGGGGTAAGAGTGGGGACAGAGACAGAGAAAGAGAGAGAGAGGGAGGGATGGAGAAAAGGGGTGAGAGAGAGGGAGAGAATGGGCAGGAGAAAGATATAGAGAAAGGGAGAGGGAGAAAGAGAGAGAGTGGTGGAGGTGAGCATGAGCGTGCGTGAGAGAGATAGTGTGAGAGAGGAGAGAGAGAGGAAGGGTAAAAAGGATAGAGGGGTGTGTTAGAGGAGGCGGTAGAGAGGGGGCGAGAGAGTAGAGGGTGAAAGAGGACAGGGCGAGAGAGGGGAGAGGGAGAGAGGGGTAGAGAGAGGGGGAGAGAGGGAATGGGAGAGAGAGGGGAGGGAGGGGGGAGACAGGAGAGCGAGAGGGGTTAGAGAGGAGTGGGAGAGAGAGAGTGGAGATTGAGAGACGGGTGAGAGAGAAGGGAGGGAGAGAGAGGGGATTGAGAGAGGGGGCGGAGAGAAAGAGAGGGTGAGAGCGAGAGCAAGAGTGAGCGCAAGGGGGCAAGAGTTTTCGAGACAGAGGAAGAGAGAGAGGGAGGGATGGAGAAAAGGCGTGAGAGAGAGAGGGAGAGAGTGGACAAGAGAAAGATAGAGGGGGAGCGAGAAAGAGAGAGAGAGGTGGTGGCGAGCATGAACATGCGTGAGAGAGATGGTGTGAGAGAGGAGAGAGAGAGGAAGGGCGAAAAGGAGGAAGGGGTGTGTTAGAGGAGGCGGTGGGGGTGCGAGCGAGTGGAGGGCGAGGGGGGGGGCGAGGGAGGGGAGAGGGGGAGAGAGGGAGGGGGAGAGAAGGCAGAGAGAGTGGGAGGGGGAGAGAGAGAGTGGAGGTTGAGAGATGGGCGAGAGAAAAGGGAGGGAGAGAGAGGGGAGAGAGAGAGGAGTGAGGGAGCACAATGAGACTGGGCAGAGAGGGGGTAGAGAGCGAGAGAGGGAGGGAAATAGGGGAGAGAGAGGGTGAGAAAGAGAGGAGAGGGAGAGGGAGTGAAGAGTGAGGGGGAGGGAGGGGGGACAGAGAGGGGAGAGAGAGGGGTAGACAGAGGGGTAGAGAGAGAGGTGTGCGAGAGAGGGGGAGAGAGAGCGGGAGAGAGAGAAAACGGGTGAGAGAGAGGGGAGAGAAAGAGAAGGGAGAGAGAGGGGAGGGCGAGAGAGAGGAGAGAGAGAGGGGTGAGAGAGAGGGGAGGGACAGAGAGGGGTGAGAGTGGGCAGAGCAAGACAGTGGAGAGAAAGAGAGGGGAAATGAGAAGGAGAGAGAGAGAGAGGGAAGGGAGAGGGGATAAAGAGAGTGGGAGGGAGAAAGAGGTGAGAGAGAGGGGGAAGAGAGAGTGGAGAAAGAGGGGGAGAGAGCGGGTGTGCCGGAGAGAGAGAGGGTGAGAGCGAGAGGGAGAGAGAAAGAGAAGGGAGAGAAGGGGTGGAGGGCGAGCGAGGGGAGATAGAGAGGGGAGAGAGACAGAGGTGTGAGAGTGGGGAGGGGGAGAGAGGGGAGATAGAGGGGAGAGAGAGGGATGGGGAGAGAGTGGGGATGAGAGCAAGAGAGGAGAGTGAGAGAGGGGGAGAGAGGGGAGACAGAAGGGGAGAGAGAGAGTGGTGAGAGAGGAGAGAGAGAGGGGAGAGAAAGAGTGTGGTGAGAGAGGGGGAGAGTGAGAAAGGGGAGCAAGAGAGGAGAGAGAGAGAGTGAGGGAGAGAGAGGGGTGAGAGGGGGAGGGAGAGACAGAGGAGAGAGAGAGAGGAGGGAGAAAGAGAGAGGGGAGAGAGAGGGTGAGAAAGAGGGGGTCGTGAGAGAAGGGGTGCGGGAGAGAGAGAGGTTAGAGCGAGTGAGCGCGAGGGGGCAAGAGAGTTCAAGACAGAGAAAGAGAGAGAAGGAGGGATGGAGAAAGGGAGTGAGACAGAGGGAGAGAGTGGGCAAGATTAAGATAGAGAGGGGGAGCGAGAAAGAGAGAGAGGAAGAGTGAAAAAGAGAGAGGGGTGTGTTACAGGAGGCAATAGAGAGGGGGGCAAGAGAGGTGAGGACGAGGGAGGCGGCACGGTGGCACAGTGGTTAGCACTGCTGCTTCACAGTGCCAGAGACCCGGGTTCAATTCCCGCCTCAGGCCACTGACTGTGTGGAGTTTGCACATTCTCCCCGTGTCTGTGTGGGTTTCCTCCGGGTGCTCCGGTTTCTTCCCACAGTCACAAAGATGTGCAGGTTAGGTGAATTGGCCATGCTAAATTGCCCGTAGTGTTAGGTAAGGGGTAAACGTAGGGGTATGGGTGGGTTGCGCTTCGGCAGGTCGGTGTGGACTTGTTGGGCCGAAGGGCCTGTTTGCACACTGTTATGTAATCTGTAATCTGACGAGAGAGAGGGGAGGGCGGGAGAGGAGTTGGAGAGAGCACAATAAGACGGGGAGAGAGGGGGTAGAGAGCATGGGGAGAGAGAGAAGGTGATGAGAGAGGAGAGAGAGTGGAGAGAGAGCAATGGGAGATTGAGCGAGGGTAGAGAGAGCGGTGCGAGACAGAGCATGAGGGGTGAGAGCCTGGGGTAGAGAAAGAGGGGAGAGAGAGGGAAGAAAGAGGGGAGAGTGAGAAGGAGGGGAGAGAGAGAGGGGTGGGGAGAGTGAGAGGGGAGGGAGAAGAGGAAGAGGGGGAGAGAAGGGATGATAGAGAGGGGAGGGCGAGAGAGGGAAAATGGAGAGGGGGAGGGAGAGACAGAGGAGAGAGAGAGCGGGGAGAGAAAGAGTGGGAGGAAGACACAGGCGTGAAAGAGAAAGAGAGGGTGAGAGAGAGGGGGTCGTGAGAAAGGGGGTGCGGGAGAGAGAGGGTGATAGCGAGCACGCGGGATCAAGAGAGTTTGAGAAAGAGAGACGGAAGGATGGAGAAAATGGGTGAGAAAGAGCGAGAGAGTGGGCAAGAGAAAGATAGAGGGGGGAGCGAGAAAGAGAGAGAGAGGAAGGGCGAAAAGGAGAGGGGGTGTGTTAGAGGAGGTGAGAGGGGAAAGCGAGAGAGAGGGAAGTGAGGAGAGGGAGGGAGAGAGGGGAGGGAGAGAGGGGAGGGAGAGAGGGGAGGGAGAGAGGGGGGTGAGAGGGGAGAGCGAGGGGTGGACGAGAGAAGGGAGTGAGGGGGAGGGATGGGGATAGACAGAGAAGGGAGAGAGAGGGGTGAGAGAGGGAAGAGAGAGAGGGGAGAGAGATTGGGGAGGTAGAGAGAGAAGGGAGAGAGAGGGGTAGGTAAAGGGCTGCAGACAGTGGTGAGAGAGGAGAGTGAGGGGGAGAGAGGAGAGGGAGAGGGAGAGGGAGGGGGTGAGAGAGAGAGACGGAAGGGAGAGAGGGAGTGAGAGAGAGAGACGGAAGGGAGGGAGGGAGGGGGTGAGACAGAGCTGGGAGGACGAGAGAGTGGAGAGAGCGAGAGGACTTGGAGAGAGAGAGAGAGAGAGGTGGAGAGGGGGAGAGAGAGAGAAAAGAGTGAGAGGGAGGGCGATAGAGGGCAGGGGGGAGAGAGGGGGAACAGAGTGAGGGGTAGAGAGAAGCCGGAGAGTGAGTGGGAGGGTGAAAGTTGGGAGGGAGGGGAGGGGAGGGGAGGGTGAGAGAGAGGTGAGAGAGGGGAGGGAGTGAGAGGGGAGTGAGAGGGGAGAGAGGAGGAGGCCAAAAGAGGGGAGAGAGAGAGAGAGAGGAGGTGAGACAGAGGGCGAGAGGGGGGTGAGAGTGCATGGCGAGTGAGAGGGAGCAAGAGATGGGGTGCGAGAGAGGGCAAGAGTGGGGGTGAGAGTTGGGGCGATTGTGGGGGTGAGAAAGGGGGTGAATTAGAGGGATAGGGAGCGAGAGAGGGGGTCGAGAGATGGGGAGAGTGGGTGTAGAGAGAGGTGCAAGGGGGTAGAGAGTGGGGCGGTGGGAGGGAAGGTGGCGAGAGTGGGACCGAGAGATGGGGAGAGAGCGAGAGGGTGGGCGAGGGAAAGGGGCAAGAGAGGGGGTGAGAGAGGGTTCCAGAAAGGGGGCGAGTGTGAGGGCGAGAGAGGGGGTGAGAGAGAGGTCAAGTGGGTAGAGAGAGGGGCGAGAATGTGGTAGAGAGAGGGGGAGGGGTGGGAGAGAGAGGGCACGAGGGACGAAATAAGCAAGAGTTTGGGTGAGAGAGGGAGTGAACTAGTAGGGATGGAGGAGGGGAAACAAATGGGGTGACAGAGGAAGGATGGAGAGAATGTGAAAGAAGGGGCGGGAAAGGGGTGCATGAGAGCTGGGTGGGAGCAAGAGAAAGGGGTAGGGAGGGAGAGAATGAGCAAGAGAGTGCGAGACAGATAGTGAGAGACAGCGGGCAAGAGACCGAGATGGGGTGTAGCGCGAGAGAGAGAGTCTGTGTGAGCATAGAGAGAGAGAGGAGGCAAGAGAGTGAGGTAGGGCCGACACACAGAGAGAGAGAGAGACAGAGAGACAGAGAGAGCGTGGGTGAGAGAGGGGGATAGCGAGAGAGAGAGTTGGGAAGAGAGCAACAGAGGGGGGTGCAAGAGAGAGAAATGGTGGAGAGCGAGGCAGAACTATATAGAGAGAGATCGAGAGAGAGACAAGGACAAGACAGGGAGATGAGAAGGAGACAGGTTTAGAGAGAGAGGAGGGGAAAAAGATCGAGACACAGGGTGAGAGCGAGATGGAGAAAGGGAGAGCGAGATAGGGGAGATGTGGTGATGGGGAGGGGTGTTGAAAGAGAGAGCATGAGCATGAGATTGAGAGTAAAAAGGGTCGAGAGAGAAAGAGAGAGAGAGAGGGTTCGACGGAGAGTGAGGGGCAAGTGGGGGTACGAGAGAGCGAAAGGTTGAGAGCGAGAGAGGGAGGGACAGGGGGCAAGAGCGAGGTGGCAAGAGAGAGGATCGAGCGAGGGAGAGGGAGAAGAGAGACGGGGATGAGAGAGTGCAGTTGAGAGAGACAAGGAGAGGGTGATAGAGAGAGGTCAAGAAAGACAAAGAGAGAGAGAACCAAGAGGGTCGAGAGAGAGAGGGACAAGGAGGGGGTGAGAGACGGGGTGAGGGCGCTTTGCGAAAGAGAGAGAGAAAAAGGTGGAGAGAGACAGTGGAGGAGAAAGGGAGAGGAGTGGAAAGAGAGTGTGAAGAGAGAGTGCGGTGCGAGAGAGGGAGAGAAAGAGCGCGAGAGAGACGGGCGAGAGAGAGGGAGGTGATATGTGGGGGAGGGGAAGAGAAGTGGTGAGAGAGACAGGGGCGAGAGACTGAGAAAGGGGGTGGTGAGATTGAAAGCGAGAGCGAGGGGGCATGACAGAGTGGGCAAGAGAGAGAGGGAGAGAGAGAGGGAGAAGAGAGATTCGGGGAAGGGAGGGAAATGTTTGAGAGAGAGGGTGAAAGAGAGACAGTGGGCAAGAGCAAGAGACGGCGAGAACAAGAACAAGAAAGGGGAGCAAGAGAGGGCAACAGGTAGGGGTTGACAGAGAGAGAGAGAGAGCGAAAGCAAGGGAGAGAAAGGGGTGAGGGAGAGGCGAAATGGTGGAGAGACAGAGAGAGAAAGAAAGAGAGAGAAAGAGAGCACGAGAGAGAGACAAGAGAGGTGCAAGAGAGAGGGAGAGATAAGGTGGAAATGAGAGAGAGAGCGCGCAAAAGCAAGAGAAAGGAAGGGGGCGAGGGAGAGGCACGGTGGGGAAGAGAAAGAGAGACAGGCAGAGAGAGAGTGTACGTGCGAGCGAGAGAGAGTGAGGCGGGTGGGGCGAGCGAGGTGGGGAGAGAGAGAAGCTTTGAGGGGGCGAGAGCAAGAGAGAGAGGGAGAGAATGGGTGCGAGAGAGAGAGTGGGGCGCAAGAGACTGGGGGTCATGGGGAGGGGTGTAGAGTGGAGAAGAGCGAGAGAGCTGCACTGAGAGATAGGTGAGAGAGGATGACAGGGAGAGGGCGAGAGAGAGTGATAGACAGAGCGAGAGCAAGAGAGAAAGATGGAGAAAGAAGGCAAGAGAATGGAGGCAAGAGAAAGAGAGAGAGGGGATAGAGAGACACAAAAAGAGAGAGAAAGAGGGGAAGAGAAAGAGGGAGAAAGAGAGAGAGAGAGGGAGAAAGAGAGGGGCGAGAGAGGGTGACAGCTAGGGGGCGGAGAGAGGGGGGAGAAGGGTGTGTGTGACAGAGAGGGTGTGAGAGAGAGGGAGTGAGAGAGAGGGATGTGATGGAGAGAGAGTGAAAGAGGGTGTGAGAGCGAGAATAAGAGAGGGGATGAGAGAGAGAGGGATGAGGCCAGAGCGTGTGAGAGAGAGAGGTGGCGAGGAAGAGAGAGCCTGAGAATGAGAGAGGGGAGTGAGCGGGCGACAGCAAGGGGATGAGGGAGAGAGAGACCCAGAGCGAGAGCAAGTGACACAGAGAGATGGAGAAAGGAGATGAGAGAAAAAGAGAGGGAGAGTGTGTGTGAGAGAGAGAGATGGATAGAGCGAGAGCGAGAGAGACAGGCAAGACAGAGAGAGCTGGGATGAGAGAGGATGATAGCGAGAGAAGCGGGATGGATGAGAGAGACAGAGGGGAGAAAGAGAGAGAGAGGAGATGAGTGAGAGAGGGGGGTCAAGAGAGGGGGGCGTTGAGAGAGTGAGAGCGAGGTGGCAAGAGAGGGGGCAAGTATGAGAGTGAGAGAGCAGGGGCAAGAGAAGGCAACAGGAAGCAGGAAAGAGACAAAGAGAAAGAAAGGGGTATGTGAGAGACAGAGAGGGTGTGAGAGGGAAATAGACTGAGAGGCGATAGATGGCAACAGGGAGGGGATGAGAGACAGAGAAAGGTGGAGAAAGGGGTGCATGAGAAACAGAGAGGCTGAGAGAGAGAGATAGAGGGAGAGGGCGAGAGATGGCAACAGGGTGGGGTGAGAGACAGAGACAGGGGAGAAAAGGGATGTGAGGAAGAGGGAAATAGGAAGACAGAGGGGGAAGGGGGTGTGAGAGAGGGGGAAAGAGAGAGGGATAAAGGGAGGGGTGAGAGGGGAGCTAGCGAGCAACAGTGAGAGGAAGTGAGAGGGAATGAGAGAGCGATGAGGCAAGAGCGAGTCAGGGAGACATGTGGTGAGAGAGAGAGGGCGAGAGCAAGAGAGGGCCGAGAGAGAGAGGGCGGCGATAAGGAGGGGGTGAGTAAAAGAGAGAGCCAGAGCGAGAGCAAGAGACACAGAAATGGATAAAGGTGGCGAGAGAAAGAGAGAGAGAGAGAGAGAGAGAGAGAGAGACCAAGGGAGAGAGGGGCGGATATGAGAGAGAGAGTGCGAGAGACAGAGAGGGGACAAGAGAGAGAGAGAGAGACAGAAAGACAGCACAAGAGGCAAGACAGAGAGCGCAGGGTGACAGAGAGGGATAGTGAGAAAGACAGAGGGGCATGAGAGAGACAGAGGGTGGGCGGGCGAGAGAGTGAGAGCGAGGGAGCAAGAGCGAGAACAAGGGAGAGAGAGAAGTGGTGAGAGAGAGGGCGCGAAAGCGAGAGAGAGGCGCAAGAGAGGGTGACAGGGAGGGGTCGAGAGACAGAGAGACAGGGGGTGGGAAAGGGGGGCGAGAGACAGGGAGCGAGAGAGATGGGCGAGAGACGGCAACAGGGAGGGGACAAGAGACAGAGAAAGGGGGTTAAGAGAGGGGGTGAGAGAGGACAACAGGGAGGGGGAGAAAGAGGGAATGAGGGAGAGAGGTTGCGAGAGAGAGCCAGGGTGAGAGTGAGAGAGGGGAGCGAGAGAGATGGGCGAGAGAGGGGAGCGAGAGAGATGGGCGAGAGAGGATGACAAAAAAGGGATGAGAAAGAGAGAGAAAGCCAGAGCGAGAGCAAGAGACAGAGGGCGATGGAGAAAAGGGGCAAGAGAGAGACGAGAGACGTGAGACAGAGGGGCGAGAGAGAGAAAGGAAAAACAGAGATAGCGGGGTGGGAAAGGGAATTGGCAAGAGAGATGTGGGTGAGAAAGACGAAGGCGAAGAGTGAGAAAGTGAGAGGGGGTGAGCGACAGAGAGAGGGGGGGCAAGAGAGGGTTCCACAGAGAGGGGGCGAGAGTGGGGGAGAGAGAGGGGGCAAGAAAGGGGTCAAGTGGGGTGAGAGGGGGGTGAGAGTGGGGTAGAGAGGGGGAGAGGCATGAGAGAGAGGGGTCGAGTGAGGCATGAGAGAGAGTGTGAGCGAGAGAGGGGGTGAACGAGTAGGGATGGAGCAGGGACGACAGATGGGGTGACAGAGAAGGGATGGAGAGATGTGAGACAGGGTGCGAGAGAAGGGGGACAGAGAAGAGGCGGCAGAGGGGTGCAGGAGAGCTGGGCGGGAGCGAGAGAGAGGGGTAGGGAGGGAGAGAGCGAGAGAGAGTGCGAGAGAGAGAGTGAGAGACAGCGAGCAAGAGACCGAGATGGGTTGTCGCGTGAGAGAGTGTGTGTGTAAGCGTAGAGAGAGAGAGTGAGGAAGGACTGAGAGAGACACAGAGAGAGAGACAGAGAGAGCGAGAGTGATAGAGGGGGATAGCGAGAGAGAGAGGTGGGAAGAGGCTGACACGGGGGAAAGCGAGAGAGTGTGGAGAGCGAGATAGAGCTATGTAGAGAGAGATCAAGAGAGAGACGGGAGGAGAGGGGGGACGAGAAAGAGACAGGTGTAGAGAGCGAGGAGCGGAAAAAGATAGAGACACAGGGTGTGAACGAGATGGAGAGAGGGAGAGCGACATAGAGGGGGAGAGGTGGTGACAGGGAGGAGTGTTTGAGAGCGAGAGAGCGACAGCATGAGATTGAGAGGAAAAATGGTCGAGAGAGAGGGAGAGGGAGAGGTCGACGGAGAGTGAGTAGCAAGAGGCAGACGAGAGAGCGAAGAGTCGAGAGCGAGAGAGAGGGAGAGGGAGCAAGAGCGAGGTGGCAAGAGAGGGGATCAAGCGAGAGAGAGGGAGAAGAGAAACGGTGTGAGAGAGTGTGGTTGAGAGAGACAGGGAGAGAGTGATGGAGAGAGAGGGCAAGAAAGACAAAGAGAGATAGAACAGAGAGGGTCGGGAGAGGGGCAAGGAGGTGGGTGAGAGACGGGGTGAGGCCGGGTTGGCGAAAGAGAGAGAGAGAAAGGGGGAGAGAGAGCGGAGGAGCAAGGGAGAAGGGTGGAGAGAGAGGGTGAAGAGAGAGTGCGGTGCGAGAGAGGGGGAGAGAGAGCGCGCGAGAGAGAGAGAGACAGGGCGAGAGAGAGAGAGGTGACATATGGGGGCGAGGCAGAGAAGTGATGAGAGAGACGGGGTGAGAGACTGAGAAAGGGGGTGAGAGTCAAAGCGAGAGCGAGGGGGCAAGACAGAGAGAGGGTGAGAGAGAGAAGAGAGAGTTTTGGGGTAGGGAAGGAGATGTTTGAGAGAGAGAGGGCGAGAGAGAGAGAGGGCAAGAGCAAGAGAGGGCGAGGCGAAGAACTAATAAGGGGAGCAAGAGAGGGCAACAGGCAGGGGTTGACAGAGAGAGAGAGAGTGAGACAGAGCGAAAGCAAGGGAGATAAAAGGGCGAGGGAGAGGTGAGGTGGTGGAGAGACAGAGAGAGAAAGAGAGAGAGAAAGAGAGTGCGCTCGAGAGAGAGAGAGACAAGAGAGGTGCAAGAGAGAGGGAGATTGGAGGTGGAAATGAGAGAGAGAGCGAGCGAAAGCAAGAGAAAGAATGGGGGCGAGGGAGAGGCGCGGTTGGGAAGAGAAAGAGAGAGAGAGACAGAGAGAGTGCGTGAGAGAGAGTGTGAGCGAGAGAGAGTGAGAGAGTGAGGTGAGTGAGGTGGGGCAAGAGAGAGGTTTTGAGGGGGGGCGAGAGGAAGAGAGAGAGGGAGCGGATGGGTGCAAGAGAGAGAATGGGGTGAGAGAGACTGGGGGTCAAGGGAGAGAGGTGGAGAAAGAGAGTGTGGGAAAGAGTGAGAGAGCTGTACTGAGAGACAGGTGAGAGGGGATGAGAGGGAGTGGGCAAGAGAGAGAGAAAGACAGAGCGAGAGCAAGAGAGAAAGATGGAGAAAGGAGGCAAGAAAACGAGAGAGAGACACAGAAAGAGAGAAAAAGAGGGGAAGAGAAAGAGAGAGAGGGAGAGAGAGGGAGAAAGAGAGGGGCGAGAGAGGGTGACAGCTAGGGGGCGGAGAGAGAGGGGAGAAGGGTGTGTGTGTGAGAGAGGGAGTGAGAGAGAGGGATGCAATGGGACAGAGAGGGAAAGAGGGTGCGAGAGCGAGGGTGAGAGGGAGGGGATGAGAGAGAGAGAGAGAGCGATGAGGCAAGAGCGAGTGAGAGAGAGAGGTGGCGAGAGAAAGAGAGCCTGAGAGTGAGAGGGGGAGTGAGAGGGTGACAGGGAGGGGATGAGAGAGAGAGAGCCAGAGCGAGAGCAAGTGACACAGAGAGATGGAGAAAGGGGACGAGAGAAAGAGAGAGAGTGTGTGTGTGAGAGAGAGAGATGGATAGAGTGAGAGCGAGAGAGACAGGCAAGACAGAGAGAGCTGGGATGAGAGAGGGGGATAGCGAGTGAGGCGGGGTGGGTGAGAGACAGAGGTGAGAGGGAGAGAGAGGGAGAGAGAGGAGATGAGTGAGAGAGAGGGGGTCGAGAGTGGGGGCAAGTGTGAAAGTGAGAGAGTGAGAAAGCAGGGGCAAGAGAAGACATCAGGGAGCGGGCGATGACAGAGAGAGAGAAAGGGGAGAAAGGGGTATGTGAGAGACAGATAGCTTGCGAGAGAGAGAGAGAGAGAGTGATAGATGGAAACAGGGAGGGGCCGAGAGACAGAGAGAAGGGGAAAAAGGGGTGTGTGAAAGAAGGGCTGAGAGAGAGACAATAGTCAATAGACAATAGGTGCAGGAGTAGGCCATTCTGCCCTTCGAGCCTGCACCACCATTCAATATGATCATGGCTGATCATCCTTAAACAGTATCCTGTTCCTGCCTTATCTCCATAACCCTTGATTCCACTATCTTTGAGAGCTCTATCCAACTCTTTCTTAAATGAATCCAGAGACTGGGCTTCCACTGCCCTCTGGGGCAGAGCATTCCACACAGCCACCACTCTCTGGGTGAAGAAGTTTCTCCTCATCTCTGCCCTAAATGGTCTACCCCGTATTTTTAAGCTGTGTCCTCTGGTTCGGCACTCACCCATCAGCGGAAACATATTTCCTGCCTCCAGAATGCCCAATCCTTTAATAATCTTATATGTCTCAATCAGATCCCCCTCAGTCTTCTAAACCCAAGGGTATACAAGCCCAGTTGCTCCAGTCTTTCAGTGTAAGGTAGACCCGCCATTCCAGGAATTGACCTTGTGAACCTACGCTGCACTCCCTCAATAGCCAGAATGTCTTTCCTCAAATTTAGAGATCAGAACTGCAAACAATACTGCAGGTGTGGTCTCACCAGGGCCCTGTACAGCTGCAAGAAGAACCTATTTGCTTCTATACTCAATCCCTCTTGTTATTAAGGCCAACATGCTATTAGCCTTCTTCACTACTTGTTGTACCTGCATGCTTACCTTTATTGACTAGTGTACAAGAACACCCAGATCTCTTTGTACTGCACCTTTACTTAAATTGATTCCATTTAGGTAGCAATCTGCCTTCCCGTTCTTGCCACCTAAGTGGATAACCATACATTTATCCACATTACACTGCATCTGCCATGCATCTGACCATTCACCTAACTTGTCCAGGTAACCCTGTAATCTCCTAACATCCTCCTTACATTTCACCCTGCCACCCAGCTTAGTGTCATCAGCAAATTTGCTAATGTTATTACTAATACCATCTTCTATATCATTAATATATATTGTAAAAAGCTGCAGTCCCAGCACTGATTCCTGCAGCACCCCACTGCCTGCCATTCCGAAATAGAGCCATTTATCACTATTCTTTGTTTCCTGTCAGCCAACCAACGTTCAATCCAAGTTAGTACTTTGCCCCCAATACCATGTGTCCTAAATTTGCTCACTAACCTCCTATGTGGGACTTTATCAAAAGCTTTCTGAAAGTCCAGGTACACTACTGCTACTGGATCTCCCTTGTCCATCTTCAGAGTTACATCCTCAAAAAATTCCAGAAGATTAGTCAAGCATTATTTCCCCCCCCCATAAATCCATGCTGACTCTGACCTGTTACTACGTCCAGATGTGTCGTAATTTCATCCTTTATAACAGACTCCAGCATCTTTCCCACCACTGAGGTCAGACTAACTTATCTATAATTTCCTGCTTTCTCTCTCGCTCCTTTCTTAAATAGTAGTACAACATTAACCACCCTCCAATTCGCAGGTACTGATCCCGAATCTATCAAACTCTGGAAAATAATCACCAACGCATCCACGATTTCTCGAACCACCTTTTGCAGAACCCTGGGATGTAGACCATCAGGCCCCGGGAACTTATCAACCTTCAGACCTAACAGTCTCTCCAACACCAATTCCTGGCAAATGTAAATTCCCTTAAGTTCAGGTCCTTCAGCCACTGTTACCTCAGGGAGATCGCTTGTGTCTTCCCCAGTGCACACAGATCTGAAGGACCAATTCAATTCTTCTGCCATTTCTTAGTTCCTCGTAATATATTCCCCTGTTTCTGTGTTCAAGGGCCCAATTTTAGTCTTAACCATTTTTTTGCCTTTCACATACCTAAAAAAGCTTTTACTATCCTCCTTTATATTTTTGGCCAGTTTACCTTTGTACCTCATTTTTTTCTCTGCGTATTTCCTTCTTAATAATCCTCTGTTGTTCTTTAAAAGCTTCCCAGTCCTCTGTTTTCTCACTTTCTTTGCTTTGTTATACTTTTTCTCTTTAAATTTTATATGTTTCTTAACTTCCCTCATCAGCCACGGACACGCATGCCTCCTCCTAGGATCTTTCTTCCTTTTTGGAATGAACTGATTTCTGCATTATACACAGAAATATCCACCATTGTTCCTCCACTGTCATCCCTGCTAAGGTATTGCACCATTGAACTTTGGCCAGCTCCTCCCTCATAGCTCCATAGTTCCCTTTAATCAACAGAAATATTGTCACTTCCGATTGTACCCTCTCCCTCTCAAATTGCAGATTGAAGCTTATTGTATTATGGTCACTACTTCCCAATGGCTCCTTCACTTCGAGGTCCCTGATCAATTCTAGTTCGTTGCACAATACCAGATCCGGAATTGCCTTTTCCCTGGTAGGCTCCAGCACCAGCTGTTCTAAGAATCCATCTCGGAGGCACTCCACAAAGTCTCTTTCTTGAGGTCCAATACATTCCTGATTCTCCCAGTCTACCTGCATGTTGAAATCCCCCATAACAATAGAAGTAACATCTTTGCGACAGGCCAATTTCAGCTCCTGATTCATCTTACATCCGACATCCAGATTACTGTCTGGGGGCCTGTAGATAACTCCCAAGAGGGTCTTTTTTACCCTTAGAATTTCTCAGCTCTATCCACACTGACTCTACATCCCCTGATTCTAGGTCCCCCACGCACGAGACTGAATATCATCCTTTACCAACATGGCCACCCCACCCCCTCTGCATGTCAGTCTGTCCTTACGATAGCACGTACAGCCTTGAATATTCATTTCCCAGGCCCTGTCCACTTCAAGCCATGTCTTAATTATCCCCACAATATTGTATCTGCCAATATCCAAAAGAGCATCAAGCTCATCCATTTATTTCTAATGCTTCGTGCATTCATGTATAGTATTTTTAATATGCTACTGTGCTCACCCTTCCCATCAACTCCTATTTCACTCAACCTTACAGCATGATCCCATTTTGCGTTTTCTGCTTCATTGATACAGTTGTCTTTCTTGATTTCCCTTGTTCTAACTTTCCCTTCAATTTCCTTCTTAAACATCCAGTTTGTCCCCTCCCCCCCCCCCCCGCTACTTAGTTCAAACATAGCTGTGTTGCAGTAGCAAACCGGCCTGCCAGAATGCTAGTCCCTAACCTAGTAAGGTACAAACCGTCTCTCTTGTATAATTTATGCTTACCACAAACATACCCCAGTGGTCCAAGAATTTAAATCCTTGCTTCCTGCACCAGTTCCCCAGCCACACGTTCAAGTCCATTATCTCCCTGATAAGAGATAGAGAGAGGGCGAGAAAGGGTAACAGAGTGGGTAAGAGACAGAGAGAGAGGGGAGAAAGGAGATATAAGAGAGAGGGGAATAGGAAGAGAAAGAGGGGGAGAAGGGGATGTGAGAGAAAGGGGTAAGAGAGTGGGATAAAGGGAGGGGGAGAGGGGAGCAAGGGTGCAACAACGAGAGGAAGAGACAGGGAATGAGAGAGCGATGAGGCAACACCGAGTCAAGGAGACAGGTCGTGAGAGAGAGCGAGAGAGAGAAAGCGAGACCAAGAGAGGGCCAAAAGAGAGGGCGATAAGGAGTGGGTGAGTGAAAGAGAGAGCCAGAGCGAGAGCAAGAGACACAGAGATGGATAAAGGTCTCGAGAGAAAGAGAGAGAGAGAGAGACCGAGAGAGAGGGGCGAGAGAGATAGAGGGGATGAGAGAGAGAGAAATAGAGAGCGAAAAAGAGGCAAAACAGAGAGCGCGGGGGTGAGAGAGATGGATAGTGTGAAAGACAGAAAATAATGAGAGAGACGGAGGGGGAGAGGGAGAAAGAGAGTGGGGGGAAAGCAAGAGAGTGAGAGCGAGGGAACGAGAGCGAGGGAGAGAGAGCAAGGGAGAGAGAGAAGTGGCGAGAGACAGAGGACGAAAGCGAGAGTGGGGGCGAGAGAGGGTGACAGGGAGGGGGTGAGAGACAGAGAGAGGGGGTGAGAAAGCAGGTGCGAGAGAGAGGGAGCGAGAGCAAGAGAGAGGGGCAAGAGACGGTGATAGGGAGAGGGCGAGAGACAGAGAGACGGGGTTGAGAGAGGGGGTGAGAGAGGACAACAGGGAGGGGGAGAGAGAGGGAATAAGGACAGAGGTGGCGAGAGAGATACAGGGTGAGAGTGAGAGGCGGTGCGAGAGAGAGGAGCGAGAGAGGGTGACAGGGAGGGGATGAGAGAGAGAGCGAGCTAGAGCAAGAGCAAGAGACACAGGATGATGGAGAAAGGGGACAAGAAAGAGAGGAGGGGCGTTAGACAGAGGCGCGAGAGAGAGAAAGGCAAGACAGAGAGAAAGGCAAGACAGAGAGAGCGAGGGTAGGAGAGGGGATTGACAAGAGAGATGGGGTGAGAGAGACGGCAGCAGAGAGTGAGAAAGAGAGAGGGGGTGAGTGTGAGAGGATTGAGAGGGAGAGGGGAGCGAGAGAGAGAGGAATGAGAAGAGAAAGAGAGATGGGGTGGAGAGGCAGAGGGATAGAGAGAGAGAGACAGAGACAGAGAGAGAGAGACAGAGAGGAGACGAGAGAGGTAAGGAGGGCCTAGAGAGAAACAGAGAGAAAGAGGGAGATACACAGAAAGAGAGAGAGATCAACAAGGAGAGGGGTGAGATAGAAAGACAGGGTGCGAGAGTGAGAGAGAGGGGTTGAGAGAGCGAATGAGGGAGATACGTCGGGAGCGAGAGAGGGAGTGAGAGAGAGAGAAAGCGAGATAGAGAGTGACAGAGAGAAGTGAGAGAGGGGAGATAGAGAGAATGATAGCGAGAGACAGGGGAGAGCAAGAGAGAGGGGGAGAGTGAGAGAGAGAGAGAGAGAGCGGGAGCGAGATGGGTAGGGAAGGCTGAGCGAAACAGAGGGAGCGAGAGAGAGAGACAGAGAGAGATAGAGGAGGCGAGAGAGAGGGAGAGAGGGGGCGAGAGCGAGAAAGAAAAAGGCAAGTCAGAGAGCGCGGGGGTGAGACAGGCTGATAGCGAGAGAGATGGGGGTGAGAGAGACAGAAGGGGAGAGAGAGAGCTGTGGATTAGCGAGATTGAGAGGGGCGAGAGAGGGCGACAGTGAGAGGGGTGAGTGAGGAAGAGAGGGTGCGAGAGCAAGAGAGGGGTTGAGAAAAATCAATGAAGGAGAGAGGTGTCGAGAGAGTGAGAAGGAAAGGCAAGACAGAGAGAGCGGGGTGGGAGAGAGTGATAGCGAGAGAGATGGATGGGAAGAGGGAGAGGGAGAGAGAGAGAATGTGTGGGTGGGCGAGATAGAGGGAATGCGTGAGAGAGAGGAATGAGTGAGATGGAGTGAGAAGACAGAGAGAGTGGGCGAGAGATGGAGAGGGCGGTTCGAGAGCACGAGTGTGATAGACTGGAGCAAAGAGAGGGGACGAGTGTGAGAGCTAACGCGAGAGCACGGGGGCGAGGGAGGGCAGCAGCGAGGGGGCGACAAACAGAGAGAGAGAGGCGAGAGAGAAAGAGGGGAGTGAAGATTGAGAGAGAGAGGCTAGAGGGGGAAGAGAGAGAGAGAGACGGGGCAAGTGTGAGAGAGGACAGATAGGGGGAAGACTGAGAGAGAGAGGGGAGAGAGAGGTGGATAGAGAGAGAGAGTCGCGAGAGAGTGAGAGAGAGGCGAGAGAGCGCGGAAGAGTGTGTGTGAGAGAGTGGAAGATTGAGAGAGAGAGGCGAGAGAGAGCAGAAGAGTGTGTGTGAGAGAGTGGAAGATTGAGAGAGAGAGGCGAGAGAGAAGGAAGACTGAGAGAGAGTGGGGGAGAGTGAGATGAGATAGAGGAGAGAGAGAGAGGCGAGAGGGGGAGAGCTAGGGTGAACAGTGAGAGGGGGAGAGTGAGAAAAAAAGAGGCGAGAGGGGGGAAGAGTGAGAGAGACAGAGGTGAGACAGGGGAGGACATTGAGAGAGAGAGAGGCGAGAGAGAGAGGTGAGAGAGAGGGAACATTGAGAGAGAGGGGGAGAGTGAGAAAGAGATAGCGGCGAGAGAGATAGAGGCGAGAGGGGGAGAGTGAGAGAGAGAGAGGCGAGAGAGAGGTGAGAGAGAGCGAGGGGGAAAAGTGAGAGAGAGAGGCGAGAGAGGGGGGGCAGAGGCGAGAGAGAGAGGGGAAAGAGGGTGTGTGAGAAAGAGGCGAGACTGAGAGCGAGAGAGAGAGGGAGGAAGAGTGAGAGAGAGAGGCAAGACAGTGAGATGGGGAGAGGGAGGGGGAGAGTATGTGAGAGAGAGCCGAGAGAGAGAAGCGGAGGGAGAGTGAGAGACAGAGGCGAGAGAGAGAAAGGGGAGAGTGAGCGAGAGAGGGGGAACAGTGAGAGAGAGAGACAAGAGAGTGAGAGAGCGAGGGGGAAGAGTGAGATAGAGAGAGGCAAGAGAGTGAGATGGTGAGAGGGAGGAGGAGAGTGTGTGAGAGAGAGAGACAAGAGAGAAAGAAGCGAAGGGAATGGTGTGAGACAGAGACAGGGGAGAGTGAGAGACAGAGGCAAGAGAGCGAAAGGGGAGAGTGAGCGAGAGAGGGGGAACAGTGAGAGAGAGAGGCAAGAGAGTGAGAGAGCGAGGGGGAAGAGTGAGATAGAGAGAGGCGAGAGACAGAGAGAAGGGGGAAGTGTGAGAGAGAAAGAGACGAGAGAGAGACAGAGGGGGTGGGAAGAGTGAAGGAGGGAGGGGGGAGTGAGAAAGAGATGGATAGAGAGAGGTGCGAGAGGGTGAGAGAGAGAAGAGACAGAGGAGGAAGAGTGTATGAGGGAGACTAGGAGAGTGAGAGAGAGAGGCAAGTGAGAGAGGAGAGAGAGAGGGAACATTGAGAGAGGGGGAGAGTGAGACAGAGATAGAGGCGAGAGAGAGAGGGACGAGTGGGACAGAGGGAGGGGGAACTGTGAGAGAGAGGGAGAGAGTGAGAAAAAGAGAGGCGAGAGGGGGGAAGAGTGAGAGAGAAAGAGGTAAGAGAGAGGGGGACATTGGGAGAGAAAGAGGCGAGAGAGAGGGGCGAGAGGGGGAGAGGGAGGTGGAATAGTGAGAGAGAGAGGGACAACATGAATGAGAGAGGCGAGAGAGAGAGGTGAGAGAGAGCGAGGGGGAAGAGTGAGAGAGAGAGGCGAGAGAGGGGGCAGAGTGAGAGAGAGGGGAAAGGGTGTGTGTGAGAAAGATGCGATACAGAGGGTGTGGGAAGAGTGAGAGAGGGAGAGGGAGAGGGAGTGAGAGAGAGAGGCGAGAGAGAGAAGGGGAGTGAGAGAGAGATGGATAGAGAGAGAGGTGCGAGAGGGTGAGAGAGAGAAGAGAGAGAGGAGGAAGAGTGTGTGAGGGAGAGTAGGAGAGTGAGAGAGAGAGGCGAGTGAGAGAGGCGAGAGAGAGGGAAGATTGAGAGAGGGGGAGAGTGAGACAGAGATAGAGGCGATAGAGAGAGGGACGAGTGGGGGAGAGGGAGAGGGAGGGGGAGGAGGAGTGAGAGAGGTGAGAGAGAGAGGCGAGACAGAGAGGTGAAAGCGAGCGAGGGGAAAGAGAGAGAGAGAGGGAGGCGAGAGAGAGGAGAATCAGAGAGAGGGGAGAATCAGAGAGGGGGAAAGGGGGAGAGTGAGACAGAGGTCGGAGAGAGAGAGGCGAGAGAGAGGGGGAAGAGTGAGAGAGGTGAGAAAGAGAGGGAAGATTGAGAGAGAGGGAGAGAGGGGAGAATCATTAGAATAAACCGGTTGATGTGGTGTATTTGGATTTTAGCAATGCGTTCAATAAGGTTCCCCAAAGTAGGCTATTGTACAAAATGCAGAGCAATGGGATTGTGGGAGCTATAGCAGTTTGGATCAGTAATTGGCTTGCTGAAAGAAGACAGAAGGCGGTGGTTGATGGGAAATGTTCATCCTGGAGTCCAGTTACCAGTGGTGTACCGCAAGGGTTGGGGTTGGGTCCACTGCTGTTCGTCATTTTTATAAACGACCTGGATGAGGGTGTAGCAGGAGGGGTTAGTAAATTTGCAGATGACACTGAAGTCGCTGGAGTTGTGGATACTGACGAAGGATGTAGTAGGTTACAGAGAGACATAGATAAGCTGCAGAGCTGGGCTGAGAGGTGGCAAATGGAGTTTAATGCGGACAAGTGTGAGGTGATTCACTTTGGTCTGAGTAACCGGAATGCAAAGTACTGGGCTAATGGTAAAATTCTTGGTAGTGTAGATGAGCAGAGGGACCTCGGTGTCCAGGCATACAGATCCTTGAAAGTTGCCACCCAGGTTGACAGGATTGTTAAGGGGGCATACAGTGTTTTAGCTTTTATTAACAGAGGGATCGAGTTCCAAAACCATGACGTTATGCTACAGGTGTACAGAACTCTGGTGCGGCCGCACTTGGAGTATTATGTACAGTTCTGGTCACCGCATTATAAGAAGGATGTGGAAGCTTTGGAAAGGGTGCAGAGGGGATTTACTAGGATGTTGTTTGGTATGGGGGGAAGGTCTTACAAGGAAAGGCTGAGGGACTTGAGGTTGTTTTCGTTGGAGAGAAGACAGTTGAGAGGTGACTTAATAGAGACATATAAGATAATCAGAGGGTTAGAAAAGGTGGACAGGGAGAGCCTTTTTCCAAGAATAGTGACAGCGAGCACAAGGGTGGCATAGCTTTAAATTGAGGGGTGATAGATATAGGACAGATGTCAGAGGTAGTTTCTTTACTCAGAGAGTAGTAACGGTATGGAATGCTTTGCTGCAACGGTAGTAGATTCGCCAAGTTTAAGTACATTTAAGTCGTCGTTGGACAAGCATATGGACGTACATGGAATAGTGTAGGTTAGATGGGCTTCAGATTTGTATGACAGGCCGGCGCACCATCGAGGGCCGAAGGGCATGTACTGCGCTGTAATGCTCTATGCTCTATGTTCTATCAGGAATTCCTGATGAAAGGCTTATGCCGAAACGTCGATTCTCCTGCTCCTCAGATGCTGCCTGACCTGCTGTGCATTTCCAGCACCACACTCTCGACTAGTGAAAAAGGCGGTTGGTATGCTTTCCTTTATTGGTCAGAGCATTGAACATTGGAATTGGGAGGTCATGTTGCACCTGTACAGGACGTTGGTTAGGCAACTTTGGGAATATTGTGTGCACTTCTGGTCTCCTCCCTATTGGAAAGATGTTGTGAAACTTGAAAGTGTTCAGAAAAGATTTAGAAGGATGTTGACAGGTTTGGAGGATTCAAGCTATAGGGAGAGGCTGAATAGGCTGGGACTGTTTTCCTTGGAGTGTCTGATGCTGAGAAGTGACCTAATAGAGATTTATAAAATCTTGAGGGGCATGCATAGGATAAATAGATAAGGTCTTTTCCCTGGGGAATTCAGAACTAGATGGCATAGGTTTAAGATGACAGGTGTAAAATTTAAAAGGGACCTAAGGGGCAACTTTTTCATGCAGAAGGTGTTGCTAATATGGAATGAGCTGCCAGAGGAAGTGGCAACATTTAAAAAGGCATCTAAGCAACATTTAAAAGTCTCTCGACAGGTGTGTGTATAGATTAGTTTATTAGTAAATTAGTTTAAGATGTCTGTTCAGCACGGATGTATTGTACCAAAAGGTCTGTTTCTGTGCTGTGCATTTCAATTACTCTATGAATCCCACTCCCCTGCACTCAGTCCATAGTCTTGAACGTTATGACTTTTCACTGCTCATAGACTGGGTGACTGCTTCTCAGAACAATTACATTCTGTTTGCAAAAAAAGGACCATGAGTTTCCAGTTGCCTGCCACTTAAACACATCCCCGTGTTCCCTGGTAACCATCTCCGTTTCAGGTTTGCTGCAGAGCTCCAGTGAAGCTCAGCACAGGCGGGAAGATCGTCATCTCATTTTCCACTTGGGGACCTTACAACTTTCCAGACTCAGTATCGGGTTTAATTACTTTAGGGCTTAGGTTCTCCCATGTTTTTACCCCAACCGTGAGAGAGTGAATATTGTTCTGCATTGAAAGATTACAAGCATCTGTGATATGACTACATAGCAATATCAAAGTGTACTCGAAAATTGAAAATATGTAACATTTGATTATGAAATGGATACCAGAGTTCGTTGCTGTTTTGACAACAATTCAAATTTAACCAGTCAGTTTAAATAATGCCCAGAATGCTAAAACTCCATTGAGTTTGAATTTATTGTCTTGCCAACATTGAACCAATGTTGGGGATATAAAAAGACAGGCATTTTGAAAATTGGACAGAGAAACTGCCATCAACAAAGATCCAATGAGTTAGGAAACACTCTATATCAAAGGTACCCTTTCATATGAAATATTTGCAGTAAAAAGAAAGAAGGCAAACCAGGGAGATCTTCAGCCAGAAGAAGACAGACACAGTAAATGAGAGCTGCTGCATGGATTTGAAATTAAGTTGGTGTAATTTTAATAAATGTTTTCATTGGCACAACATATTGTTATGTAGTTGGAAGCAGATAATAAGCAGTTAAGAAAAACGGAGGCTTAAGAGTTGTGAATAGTTGTTATTTAATGTTCACTTTTAGCGTTAAATAATACATTGATATTATTTTCTTTAAATAGTGGAACTTGGGAGTTCTCTGTCACTCAAAGTTTAACAGATTACGAGGCAACGTGAGAGTTTCTGGGTGTTTCGTTTAATTAGCAGAAGGGTTTACCACCGTGTCGTAACAGTTTGGGGCTTGTGTCTGAGATTTTAACTGATCCAGTCTGTGAATTGGACAGAGTTGAACAGATTTGGGGTACAAAAGATCCCAGCAGAGTT
The DNA here is from genome assembly GCF_037043375.1 of Chiloscyllium plagiosum. NCBI lineage: Eukaryota > Metazoa > Chordata > Chondrichthyes > Orectolobiformes > Hemiscylliidae > Chiloscyllium > Chiloscyllium plagiosum. Next base: position 62,563,184 of record NW_028270161.1, read on the forward strand.
TAACAGTTGCCGATTTGTGTCCTAGATCTTACTTAGGTGAGGCAAAATGTTTAATTTGGTTATTTGTAGTTGCTTTAATTAAAAGTGAGGGAAATGGCTCTTAAGATTGCTCAAGAGGTTTTGGGGTTTGAAAATGTTTCCCAAACTTGCCAGGAAAGTTTAGAAAGGCAAGGGAAGGACATACTTTTAGAATTAGCCAATATGTTAGAATTGGGTTTAACCAGGGACAAAAGAAAAGCTGAAATTGTAATGGAGTTGGTCAAGCACTTAGTTGTATCACAGAAACAGACAAAGTGCAGTAGCATGAGAAAAACAAATTGCAATTGAGGCAATTGAAATTAGAAGATAAAGAGAGAGAAAGGGAAGAAAGGGAGAGAGAGAAAGAGAGGTGAAAAAGAGAGATAAGAAGTAGAAAGGGAGAGAGAATTTGAACTTCAGACGTTGTGGATTATTCAGAAAAGTTAAGTTAACAGGACAGAGCTGAAGAGAGCAGCTAGTGATATATACAAATATGTTAAAATGTTGTCACATTTTGATGAGAAAGTTATCAAAGCCATCTTTATTTCATTTGAAAAATTGGCTAGGCAGATGGAGTGGTCAGATAACTTGTGGGTAATGCTAATTCAGACGAAACTGGTAGGCAGAGCTACTGAGGTATTTGCAGCGCTGTCAGATGAGGGGTCAAGAGATTATGCAGATGCCCCAAAAGGCTATTTTGAGTGCTTATGAATTGGTACCAGAAGCATATGGACAGAGGTTCAGAAACATAAGGAAGTAACCAGGTCAGGCTTATGTTGAGTTTGAAAGAATGAAACATAGTCGTTTTGATAGATAGGTGCAGGCCTCAAAAATAGATACGATCTATGAGGCTCTGAGAGATTATTCTACTGGAGGAGTTTAAAAACTCACTTCCAGAGATGATAATAGTTCATGTGGATGAACAGAAAGTTCAAGAAGTGAGAAGAGTGGCAGAAATGACAGATGAATATGCATTGGTGCATGAGGCAAAGTTTAACTTCCAGCAAGAGTTTCATCCTGTGAGGAAATTGGGAGAAGGGGTGATCCTACACTACAAAATAAAGGGTAGACCACACTGGTAATAGTTTACACAGGTGAAAGAAGAAGCACAAGAGGGTAAAAAGGAGGTGAAAGGCCTCAGGTGCATCCAATATGGTAAGGTGAGACACGTAAAGTCAGAGTTCTGGTCATTGAAGAAAGACAAGGTGGTGAAAGAGGCTAAACTAGTGGCATTAGTGAAAGTAGGAAAGGGAACCCCAAGAGCAGGAGAGTGCACAGCCTAGGTAGGGGCTGGGTATTGAATTAGGGACTGATCTCTGGAATGATTACCAGATTATTGGAGGTAATTCTATTACGGAGAATTAAGGCAAAATGGATGGCAGAGGAGTTAGTAACTTTCTTTATGTGGTATGGGCTACTCAGAGAGATTCAGTCAGACCAAGGATCTAATTTTATTGTTAGGCTGTTTAAGGAAGTCATGGATAACTTAGGCATACAATACTTTAAATCAAATGCGTACCATCCTGATTCCCAGGGAGTTTTGGAATGGTGGCATCAGACCCTGAAGACCATGTTAAGAGCGTAGTGTCAGAATCGTCCAAATGATTGGGATAAGGGTATCCCATTTGTATTGTTTGCCATGAGGGATGACTCAAATAAATCAACTGAGTTTACTCCATTTGAGTTAATATTTAGACATGAAGTGAGAAATCCTTTCAAATTAATTAAAGAAAAATTGACAGGACCGAAGTCAATCTCGCACTTGGATTTTGTATCTGAGGTGAGGGAGAGATTAAATCATGTTAGCTAAGCAGCATCTCAAGAGGACACAGCATAAAATGAATCAGGTGGCAGATAAAAACTCGAAAATTTGTATGTTTTGACATGGAGGTGACTTATTAGTATTTTGTCACCAGTGGAAGGAGATCCTTTCAAAGCCAGATTCAGTGGTCCCTGTCAAATTGAAAAAAATGTTGATTCAGGTAAGCTGGTAAAGATGCTGGATAGGAAAAACCTGTATCAGATATGTCATGTGAATATGTTGAATTGTTACTATAGTGGAGACAGGGAAGTGGAGATACAGGTGTTAGTTACTGCCTCACAGAGTGAGCAATCAAATCCAGATGTTGTGGCGTTTGATGTGCCTCAAAATATGTTAAATAATGAGGAAGTCCTTGAGGAGTAGGATTGGTTAGTGGGCTATCTGTTTCAGGAGCAAAGAATGCAGTTGAAAGTTTTGATGCAACAGTATGAGGACATAGCAGGAATAAGATGGGGAGAACTAATATTGTTATGCATGAGGTGGAAAGAGGGAATGCTGCTCAAATAAAACAATACCTCTACAGACTTAATCCTCTCAAAGCCACACAGGTCCAGAAGGAAGTGGATGTGATGTTCAACAAAGATATCATCGAACCAAGTCAGAGTGAGTGGAGTTTGCTGATCGTGTTATTTCCCAAACCTGATTCTGAGAAGGTCAATGTGTAGCAAATCAGACTCCTATCCAATACCAAGATTGGAGGACTGTATAGGACAAGCCACTTAAATCAGAAAGTTGGAATACTATGTAGCTATTGGCAGGTACCTTTATCAGAGAAAGTGAAATAAGTTTCTGTGTTTGCAAATCAGGTCAAAGTGATGCCCTTCAGAATGAAGAATGCACCAGCCACATTTCAAAGACTCATGAACAGAGTTGTGGCCAGATTAACAAATTGTACAGTTTATCTGGATGATGTAGTGATCTTTAGTAAGTCTTGGAACGCTCACATGGGACAGTTGGCAGAGCTCTTTGAATGATTACGGGAAGGAAAACTGGTAATAACCTTCAAGAAACAGAATTTCTGGGCGGCACGGTGGCACAGTGGTTAGCACTGCTGCCTCACAGCGCCAGAGACCTGGGTTCAATTCCCGCCTCAGGCGACTGACTGTGTGGAGTTTGCACGTTCTCCCCGTGTCTGCGTGGGTTTCCTCCGGGTGCTCCGGTTTCCTCCCACAGTCCAAAGATGTGCAGGGTCAGGTGAATTGGCCATACTAAATTGCCCCTAGTGTTAGGTAAGGGGTAAATGTAGGGGTATGGGTGGGTTTCGCTTCGGCGGGTCGGTGTGGACTTGTTGGGCCAAAGGGCCTGTTTCCACACTGTAATGTAATCTAAAAAAAATTGTGAAGGCAGAGGTGATGTTCTTGGGCCATAACATTGGTTGTAGAAGGTTGACCTCAAGGAACATGCAGACAAAAGCCATTGAGGAATTTCTGTCCAACCTTGAAGAAAGAAGTGCTTTGACTTTTGGGACTAATCAGATTCTACCAAAGCTTTGTTCCAAACTTATTCAGTGTGATGGCACCGCTAACAGATTTACAAAAGAACAACACAAAATTTCAGTGGACAGAACAATGCCAGGAGGCATTTGAGAATTTTAAAGTTGTATTAACCACTGCACCAGTTTTAGCTACACCAACATTTTTGAAACCCTTCAAAGTTGTAATCCATGCTAGCAACATAGGAGTTGGAGCTGTACTATTACAGGAAGGTGATGATGGAATTGAATAGCCAATTGGCTACTTTTCAAAGAAAGGAGAAAGTGAGGACGTAGGTTAAAATCTTTTAGGAGAAAGTGAGGACGTAGGTTAAAATCTTCTAGGAGAAAATGAAGGCTCATGCCCGAAACGTCGATAGAAGGGCTCGTGCCCGAAACGTCGATTCCCCTGCTCTTTGGATGCTGCCTGACCTGCTGCGCTTTTCCAGCAACACATTTTCAGCTACTTTTCAAAGAAACTCAACATCCACCAGAGAAAATATTCTAACATTGATAAAACAACACCAATTGAGTTTGGTACTGGCCTTACAACATTTTAATGTTATGTAACAAAAAAATGTGTCAGAGATAGTTGTGTACACATCACAATCCTCTTACATTCTTGGATCAATTATATATGAGACTATTTCGTTGGAGTCTTATGTTACAGATTTCTAAGTTACAAATTGTACATTTTTGCTTGTAAAAATCTGGTAGCAGATACATTGGATGTAAAGGGTAAAATATGGATAAGATTGGACAGATTCTAATGTGTACGTGTGTGTGTGTGCGTGTGCATGTGCATGTGTGTGTGTGAGTGTGTGTGTGTGTGTGCGGAAATTCATGTGAACTGAAATTAATGACCTATGTATTTCATTGTAAAGGGATTGCGAATTAGAAAAAAAGAAGCCATCTTTTCATTATGATGGTTCTTTTTTTCCTTAAGGAGTCATAGGTTATGAATGTGAAGGCATGCACTGTACCTCTTAAAAGACAGTGAATGCTATTCGGAAATGAAAGCTTGCAAGAACAGCCTCAGTGTACTGGAAAATTGAAAATATGTAACATTTGGCTGTGAAATGGATTCCTGAGTTAGTTGCTGTTTTAATAACAATTCGAATTTAACCAATCGGTTTAAATTATGCTCCAGAATACTAAAGCCCAATTCAGTTTGAATTTTATTATTTTGCCAACATTGAACCAATGAGACGATCCAATGTTGGGGATATAAAAAGACAGGCATTTTGAAAATCAGACAGAGTAACTGCTATCAGCACAGATCCAAGAATTTAGGAAACATGCTCGATCAAAAATACCTTTTCATATGGAAAATATTCATATTAAAATGAAAAACAACAATCCAGGGAGATCTTCAAGTGGAAGAAGAAAGACACCGAAGACGGCAGCCTTTTGAAATTAAGTTGATGTAATTTTGCGAAGTGTTTTATTGTTATAGAGTTGAAGGCAGTTAATGAGAGAAAGGGAGCTTAGAGTTGTGAACAGTTGTCATTTAATGTTCACTGTTAGAGTTAAAGAACAAATTGATTGTTATTTACATTAAATAGTGGAGTTTGGGGAGTTCTCTATCACTCATTTAAACAGTTTACAAGGCAAGGTGAGCTTTTCTGGGTGTTTAGTTTAATTGTTGAAAAATGTGGTGTTGGAAAAGCGCAGCAGGCCAGGCAGCATCCGAGGAGCAGGAGAATCGACGTTTCGGGCATAAGCCCTTCTTCAGGAATGAGGCTGGTGTGCTAAGCGGGCTGAGATCAAAGGTGGGGGGTGGGGAATTTCGGGGAGGGGCGCTGGGAATACGATAGGTGGAAGGAGATGAGGGTGATAGGCCGGAGACGGGGTAGGGGCGGAGAGGTCGGGAAGAAGATTGCAGGTTTAGAGGGCAGTGCTGAATCCGGGGGTTTGGGATTGAGAAAAGGTGGGGGGAGGGGAAATGAGGAAGCTGGAGAAATCTACATTTATCCCGTGTGGGCTGAACGGTTCCTAGGCGGAATATGAGGTGCTCTTCCTCCAGGCGTTGTGTGGCCAGGGTCTGACGATGCAGGAGGCCAAGGACCTACATGTCCTTGGCGGAGTGGGAAGGGAAGTTAAAGTGTTCAGCCATGGGATGGTTGGGGTGGTTGGTGCGGGTATCCCAGAGGTGTTCCCTGAAACGTTCTGCAAGTAGATGGCCTGTCTCCCCAATGTAGAGGAGACCACATCGGGTGCAGCGGATACAGTAAATGATGTGTGTGGAGGTGCAGGTGAATTTGCAATGGATATGGAAGGATCCATTGGGGCCTTGGAGGGAGGTGAGGGGGAGGTGTGGGCGCAAGTTTTGCATATCTTGCGGTTGCAGGGGAAGGTGCTGGGAATGTAGGTTGGGTTGGTGGGTGTTGTGGACCTGACGAGGGAGTCACAGAGGGAGTGGTCTCTCCGGAATGCTGATAGGGGTGAGGAAAGAAATATATCCCTGGTGGTGGGGTCTGTTTGGAGGTGGCGGAAATGACTGAGGATGATACGATGTATCCGGAGGTTGGTGGGGTGGAAGGTGAGGACCAGTGGGGTTCTGTTCTGGTGGCAATTGGAGGGGCGGGTTTCAAGGGTGAAGTTGCGGGAAGTGGAGAAGATGCGGTGGAGAGTGTCGTCAACCACGTCGGAGGGGAAATTGCGGTCTTTGAAGAAGGAGGCCATTTGGGCTGTTTATAGTTGAACTGGTCCTCTTGGGAGCAGATGCGACCGAGGTGAAGGAATTGGGAATATGGGATGGCGTTTTTAGAGGGGGCAGGGTGGGAGGCAGTGTAATCTAGGTAGCTGTGGGAGTCGGTTGGTTTGTAGTAAATGTCTGTGTTGAGTCGGCCGTCCGAGATAGAAATAGAGAGGTCTATGAAGGGGAGGGAGGAGTCTGAGGCAGTCCAGGTAAATTTGAGGTCAGGGTGGAAGGTGTTAGTATAGTGGATGAACTATTCAAACTCCTCGTGGGAGCACGAGGTAGCGCCAATACAATCATCAATGTATGGAGGAAAAGGTGGGGTACGGTGCCAGTTCAGCTGCGGAAGATGGACTGTTCCACATATCTGATGAAGAGACATAGCTTGGGCCCATGCAGGTGCCCATGGCTACTACTTTGGTTTGGAGGAAGTGGGAGGATTGGAAGGAAAAGTTGTTAAGAATGAGGACCAGTTCAGTCAGTCGAAGGAGGGTGTCAGTGGAAGGGTACTGGTTGGGTCAGCGAGGAAGGAAGAAGCGGAAGGCTTGGAGGCCTTCATGATGGCGGATGGAAGTGTATTGGGACTGGATGTCCATTGTTAAGATAAGGCGTTGGGGGCGGGGAAGTGAAAATCATGGAGGAGGTGGAGGGCATGGGTGGTGTCCCGAACGTAGGTGGGGAGTTTTTGGACTAAAGGGGACAGGACAGTGTCGAGGTATGCAGAGATGAGTTCGGTGGGGCAGGAGCAGGCTGAGACAATGGGTCGGCTGGGTCAGTCAGGTTTGTGGATTTTAGGTAGGAGGTAGAAACGAGCGGTGCGGGGTTGTGGGACTATGAGGTTGGAGGTGGTGGATGGGAGATCCCCTGAGGTGATGAGGTTATGGATGGTCTGGGAGATAATGCTTTGGTGGTGGGAGGTGGGGTCATGATCAAGCGGGCAGTAGGAGGAGGTGTCCGCGAGTTGGCATCTAGCTTCAGCGATGTAAAGATCGGTCCGCCAAACTACCACTGCGCCTCCCTTGTCTGCCAGTTTGATGGCGAGGTTGGGGTTGGAGCAAAGGGAGTGGAGGGCTGCGCATTGTGAGGGTGAGAGGTTGGAGTTGGTGAGAGGGGTGGACAGGTTGAGGCAGTCAATGTCGCGGCGGCAGTTGGATATGAAGAGATCGAGGGCGGGTAAGAGGCCAGCATGGGGTGTCCAGGTGGATGGGGTGTGTTGGAGGCGGGAGAAGGGGTCATCAGAGGGTGGGCGAGAGTCCTGGTTGAAGAAGAAAGCGTGGAGGCGAAGGCGGCCGAAGAAATGTTCGATGTCTAGCCGCGTGTCGAACTCATTGATCCAGGAGCGTCCACACTCAGCACCACACTTTTCAACTCTGGTCTCCAGTATCTGCAGTTCTCAATTTCTCCCTGTTTCGTTCAATTAACAAGGGTTCACTGCCATATTGTTACATTAAGCACAATCAGATTCACCCACCTCTAGAATTCAGTTCTTTCTGTCCATGTTTGACCAAAGGTTGAAATGTGATCAGGAGTTGAGTGCCCCTAGCAGGTTCCAAACTGGGCATTACTGAGCAGGTTGTTGCTGAGCAAATGCTGCTTCATAACACTGTATGTGAAGCTTTCCTTCACATTTTCATGATTGAGCTGGGGCTCTAATTCACTGGGTTGGCTTGTCCTGCTTTTTTTGCATAATCACATGTCAAGTTTCCACTCTCTCAGGTAAAAGCCAGTACTGTGCTTCAGCAGGAACTGCTTGTCTCAGGATACAACAAACACTGGAGTACATGTCATCTGTCCCATTGCTGGAATGTTGTCAGAGCTTCAGCCTTTGTCCGCGAGAGGAGGTCAATTTGGAGCAAGACATCAACATTTCTGTCTGAACATTTGTGCCAATGGGTTTAGCCTTATCTTTGCACTGATGTTTTGGCTCTACCATTGTAAATTATTATTGGAGGTAAATGTGGAGCCTGCTCCTGCAATGAGTTGTTTAATTGTTCACCATCATTCATAACTGGATAGGGCAGGACTGTAGGACTTAGATGACGTCAACGTACATAGAAATGTACAACAAAGAAAAAGACCCTTCGGTTGAACTTTTCCACACCAACCAGATATGCTAAATGAATATAGTCTGATTTGCCAGCATTAGTCGCACTTCCCTCTAAATCCTTCCTATTCAAATAACCATCCTTTTAAATTCATTTCATTTCAGCTCATTCCATATACGCACCACCATCTGTGTGAAAGACTTGTCCCTTATGTTCCTTTTAAATCTTTCCCCTCTCACTCTAAACCTGTGCCTTCCCAGTTGGGACTCCCCCACCCCGGGGAAAGACCTTGGCTATTTATCCTATCTATGCCCCTTATGACCTTATAAATCTCTATGAGATAACCCCTCAGCCTCCAACTCTCAAGGGAAAATAGTCCCAGACTATTCAGCCCCTCCCTCTAACTCAAAGCCTCCAAACCTGGCAGCGTCCTTGTAAATCTTTTCTGAACTCTTTCAAGTTTCACAACATCCTTCCTCTCGCAGGGAGACCAAATTTCCAAAAATGTCCTAACCAATGTCCTGGACAGCCGCAACATGACCTCCAAACTTCTATATTCAATTGTTATGATGTTGAAGGCATGTACTGTCCCCTTAAGAGAGAGACAATGCTGTTCTCAACTGAGTGCTTCCAATCATCTGCGTATGTGACTAGATGGCAGACCCAGAGTGCATTGGAAAATTGAAAATTTTGGCTGTGAAATTGATACCTGAGTTTTGGTTGCTATTGTGACAACAACTTGAATTTAATTAATTTTGCCCCAGGAAATTAAAAAACCAATAAAGTTTGAATATATTGTTTGGCCAACATCAAACCAATGAGATGATCTGATGTTGGGGGTATAAGATTGCATAATTTTGAAAATTGGTCTGAGAGCAACTACTGGAGAGATAGAAACTCCTGGAGAGCTAATCGCCCATCGAACATTTTGCACTCAAATAAATTAGGAAGCACTCTCCATCAAAGGTACCTTTTCGTAAGAAAAATACTTACAGTAAAAAGAATTAAGAAGACCCAGAGAGATCAGCCAGAAGAGTGAAGACACAAAAGAAAACAGAGCCTGTGGTTTTGAAATTAAGTTTATATAATTAAATGTTTTACTAGAACAACATATTGTTATAGATTTGGAGGCAGTTAAGAGAATAAGCAGTTAATAAGCAGTTAAGAGAAAAGGGGCCTCTGAGTTGTGAACAGTTATTAAAGAATACATTGATATTGTTTTCTTAAATAGTGGAATTTGAGTGTTCTCTGTCACTTTTATTTGAACAGATTATGAAGCAAAGTGAGTTTTTCTGGTTGTTTGCGTACTAAAGGTCTTCTTCACAATTCTGTCTAGCTGTGACTCCCTTCCAAGGAGTAATGAACCTGCACTCAAAGTCCCTTTGTTCACCAACATTCCTCAGGACCTCACCATTAAGTGTATAAGTCCTGTCCTGATTTGCCTTTCCAAATTGCAGCATTTCACATTTATCTAAATAAAATCCCATCCACCACACCTCAGCCCATTGCCCCATCCAATTTGTTGTAGAATTACTTAGTTCTGTTTCTCACATCCTGGTCAGGCATGTGGCGAATGCATTGATGAAGACCATGGCTTAGATGTCATTCTTTCGCAGGCAGAGAATGATGATAGAATTCCGTAGGCATCCAAATTTAAGGAAGGTATTCCATAATCCCTCACAGTTGACAGAGTTGAAGGCCTTTGTGAGATCAAAGAAGGACATGTTGCTGCTGTTCCCTGCACTCTACTTGGATTTGTCACACACTGAAATTCTTGGCCATTCTGCATCTTAATGGGCGGAAGCTGCACTGAGACTCGGAGAGGAGCTCTTCAGCCACTGGGAGGAAACAACTGAGGAGGATTCTTACGATGACCTTTCCCATAGCGGAAAGTGGAGAAATCTCTCTGTATGGTCAGACCTGTCTCCTTTCTTAAGGATGATCACAAATCTCTGAGGTCTCCCAGCATTCCAGACAAGGGTGATGATGTCATGGATTCATGTCAAGAATGACTTTCCACCATATTTTAGTCCTTCATTGGGGATTCCATCTGTGCTGAAGTCTTTGTTGTTGTTCAGCTGTCGGAGTTTATTTTGCCCTCATGATGGGTTGGAGATTTGTTCAGGGGGTGATAGATAGCGTGTTGTGCGATAGTGTCAGGAGCACTTGTATTCAAGGCTGTGAATTGGTGGATGAGGCTCTCAAAGTGCTCTCATCAGTGAATGCTGACTGTCTCTTGGTCTTTGAGTGACTCTCTGTTTTTGGCTGTCAGTGGGGTCACTCCCTGGGTACTCAGGCTGTAGATGGCTTTGATTGCGTTGAAGAAGCTGCCCAGTGGCTATCAGTGAGTCGCTGACCCTCCTGCTGACTCTCTACACCCACCATCTATTCTTTAGGTCACGGTTTCTTTGTTGCACCTCAGCCTTCAGTTGTGTGTTCACCTTTAGCTCGAGTTTTGAAGCAGTTGCTGGTTCAGGAATACCTCATGGCTGCGGTCTCAGAGATCCTGGATCTCCTGCTTATTCTCACTGAGCCAGTCTTGGAGGTTTCTGTTGTAGAGGCCAAGGGTCTCCACACAGCTGCTGACTGGGGAGGGGTTTAGGGTGGACCATATGCTGTGGGCACTCGGTGACTCAGGTATCTTCGTCATCATCTGATTGGCTATGAGGCACTGCCTGAGAAACACTTCCTTCAGTGGGATAGTGACAGACGTGTGTATGTACAGGAGTGTGCGTGTACAGGTTTAATTTGATTGTTATATATCCAAGTGCAGTGAAAATCTTTGTTTATAAGCAGTACAGGCAGATACTAGTAAGCAAGAACGTCCAGATCAAAAAGACTTAGAGGTATGCAGATTACATTGTTCAGGGCATACACGAGGTGAGATCAACGTTATCAAGATCAGCCTTCTTTGAGGTGTGTCTGTGTGTGAGTGTACAGGGGTGCATGAGTGAGTATGTATGTACAGGAGTGCTTGTGTGTGTGAGAGAGAGAGATAGAGGTTTGTGTGAGTGAGTACTGGAGTGTGTGCATGTAAATGTGTGTGCAGGGGTGAGTGAATGAATATGTACAGGAGTGTGTGTGTGTGCATGTGAGTGTGCGTACAGGGGTGTGTTTGACTTTTACAAAATGAATGTCCGGAGAGCGAAGTGATGATTTTTCTTGAGTTTTGACTTGAGCAGCTCAGTGCCATGGGACCCTGTGCACCATGCCTGTCCCCCAGAATGTGGAGACTGAGACAAACATTGTCTGAATCTGGAGTATCATGAATTCAGTGAGAGATACAGCAGTGCTGGTCTCCCATTGGAAAGAGTCATCTTTCAAGTGAGTGTTGAAGACTGAGCTGTGCCAAAGTCCAGGAAAACATATTGTAGGACATAGTAAACTTTACAGTAGTGAGCAATGCCCAGTGGGGACAACCCACTACCTCAACGCTATCTGCTGTTATGGAGTGAGGTTGGTACCTTATGCAACCCTTCATCGTTTCTACTAGCATACTTATTGAAAGTTCCTTTTGACTTGTGACACATTACAGACCAAAGGACCATACGGAGTAGATTATTCAGCCTCTCGACCCTCTCTGCCATTCAATAGGATCATGGCTGATCTGATATTCCTCACGTCCACTTTCTTGACTTTCCCCATAACCCTTGGTTTCCATATGGATCAAGAATCTAAACTTATATATACAGAAGGGTAGTAGCTCTTACGGCAAGGACTTCCAAAGACACTCGGCCCTCTGAGAGAAGAAATGCCTCCTCACCTCAGTCTTAAATAAAGGAGTAAGCGCCTTTATTCTGAGGCTATGCCCTCTGCTCCCACACTCTCCCATGAGAGGGAACATCCTCCCTGCATTTGCCCTGTCAAAGCCTATGTTTCAATGAGATCACGTTTCATTCTTCTGAATTCCATTGAGTATATCCCAAACAGTTTAACGTTTGTTCATCAGTCATTCCATCCATACTCAGGATCTGATCATCTCGTATGTCTCTATCAAATCCCCTCTTAGCCTTCTTCTTTCCAATGAGAACATACCCAGTCTCTCAGCCTTTCCTCTTAAGACCTTCCCTACTCTTATACTCCAATCCTCTTGAAATAACGGCTAACAATCCGATTACCTTTTTTAAAAGAATCCCTACACTGTGCAAACAGGTCCTTCAGCCCAACAGGTCCACACTGACCCTCTGAAGAGTAACCCACCCAGACCCATTCTTCTACCCTACTACTCTACATTTACCGCAGACTAATGCACCTAACCTACACATCTCTGAACAATATGGGCAATTTAGCATGGCCAATTCACCGAACCTGCACATCTTTGGATTGTGGGAGGAAACTGGAGCACCCAGAAGAAACCCACACATAAATGGGGAGAACGTGCAAACTACACGCAAAGAGTTGTTGGAGTCCAACCCAGGTCCCTGGCACTGTGAGGCAGCAGTGCTAAACACTGAGCCACTGTGCCAGTTGCACTTTTTGTGCCAGCTTTCTGTGTTTCATGCGCAAGTGTCCCTAAGGCCCTTGTGTTGCAGCTCTCCGCCATTTTTCTCTATTTAAATAATACTGTGTTCATTTGTTCTCTCTTCCAAAATGAACTTCACATTTTCCCACATTACACTCCATTTGACAACTATTTGTCCACTCACTTAACTTGTTAATAACTCTCTGTAAACAGTTTGCATCCCTCGCACAACCTGTCTTTCCACCTCTTTGTACATTTTGTACAAATTTGGCTATGGTACATTAGCTTCTCTCCTCAAGTGAAAATTTTGATAAGCTGTAATATCATGTGCCATGCATGGCCATTGACTTAGCTCAGTTGGCAGGGCAGCTGGCTTTTAGTACTAATAGCAGAAGTTCAAATGACACCCTGGCTGAGGTTACCATAAGGAGTCTCCTTTCCAACCTCTCCCCTTGTCTGAGGTGTAGTGATCCTCAGAGATCAGGACTATGATAACTTTGTCTTATCTGTTCTGTACGATTTGAAATGGACTTTAACATAATGTATTGCACATATTATTTCATAAAATGCTGCATAGTTTTGCAACAAAAATCATTGATTCTCATAAATTATCCAGTTGTTTACTTAACAATTCAGTATCATCATATTCTACCTCATCAATGTTCTGACGTGGATAGCTGCCAGAATTTGGTTACCCAAACTGTAAAATAAAACACTTTGAAAATGCTGCAATCTGAATGTACTGGCTTCATTGACTCAAGTTTAATTCAGTCGGGTTGTACATCGAGGCAGAGTAGTGCAGTCTGAAAATGCACGGAATCATTTGCATTGTCTCCAAAATATATTACATGATCCTGGCCATGATTGGTGTTCGAGTTAAGTGGGTTTGTACAGACACTGTGTAAATATGCTGGCTTTACTGTGGAACTGATATTGCTGACAGTCTTTCTGCAGATAGCAGGTCACTTTTTATTGTTTTTTTTTCAAATTGGCTGGTTGGTCTCAATTAACTCTGAAATTTTGATTTACATTCTCGGATAGAAATGAGGTTCTGATTGTAGCTGGCATGACTGTTTCGTACAATAATGTTTAAACCAGCAATGCCTGCAAAAGAAAAGATGATGTTGTCTAATCAGAAACAGTCATTGCTGGAGAAACTCTGCAAGTCTGGCAGCATCTGTGGAGAGAAAGCAAAGTCAACGTTTCGAGCCTGGTGACCCTTTGACAGAATAGAATCTATTCAAAAAACTTTGGTTTTGTTTCCACTTGCTTCATCGCCCCAGCTCATCTTGTTCTCCAGCCCTCACCCCGACCAAAATGGGGCATCCAGAGCAAACTGAGGTCCAGCTGCATTTGGTCCACTTTGGTGACTGAGGGCATTGCTCATGATATGATTCTTTGGCAACCTGTTTAAACCTTGGTCATAAGACAACCCTTCCATACAGTGCTTCATCCTCGTATTTGGACCTTCTGTTTACTCCTCTGCAAGAGGCTACTCAACTCATCATCCAGAGGTGTGATGGGAAATGGGGTAACGTGGTGGAATCTGGAGCAGAATTCTGGTCCAGGTAGTGTCTAAAATTAGGAATGTCTGAGCAGACCTAAATTGACCAAATCCCAGTATTTCTCACACTAGGCTGGCAAATGCTAAAACTACAAAGCCAGTTAAATGAAGATTCAAAAATCACATTGAAACTTATTAAGATGTCAAACAGCTTTCAGGAAGTGGACTAAAGTTCATCCCATAAACTCTCTTTCTGTTAAACCTTGGAATAGGCATGTTTAAGATGAAATGAGATCATAGTTGTGATGCTTAACCATTTGCTTTCATTCAAAGTCCATGTCTTTTTGCATCAAAATACAGGTATGAAAGCCTGGACTCAGACAGCACGTTTGCTTCAAACTATTTTCTTTTCTCTCCCTAACAACAGTTAATTTAGTGGCACTCAGTATTTTGTTTCTGGAAAGTGTGATCTGTCTTCCTGCACCACTTGCGACCCGGTAGCCATGGCAGCATTGGATTTGATGGTTCTTACCATTGAGGTCATACTGAGGCAGATCAATGTTTATTATTTCCCTTTATCTTTCTTGGACATCACTCCTGAGTGCAGCGTCAATTATGTCCAATCAACAATAGCCACCTTTTGCTCTGTTTCGTTCATTGTCACTTCAGCTTTAATCGATTTGAAACTATTTGCTGCCAGAAACTGAAAACTAAATATTGCACAAAGAGAAATACAGTTATAGTTCTACCAACAACCTGCACCCTGATGTGTTTAATACCTGTTCCTCACTACTTTAGATATGAATGTTACACAATATTTTACAACCTACCATGGTTTTGTATTTCAAATTCGAGCTATGATAATGAACTCAGCTGGGTGGGATTTAAGTAGTTCTTTACAGTTCTTAATCCATTGCTGCCATTTGTTCTAATTCTACTGCTCAACGCTCTGACAGTCAGATACATTATAGTAGCCAGTCGAGTCTGTAAGGGACTGAGGGGTCAGAACAAAGGAGAGAATTGCAGTGATCCAGAGCTGGAGAGCAGATGGAGGTCTATAATTTTACTCTTTACCATTTATGGCAGCTTTGTTATTTTGTGGTCCACGTATGTGATATATTTCACTTACAATATTATTCCTCGAACTGGTCTCAAAGGTGGAAATCATTCTTTACACGTATTTGAGTTATGTTGGTGAATTTCAGTGGTTGCACAAGTGCATTTATTTATGGGGCAACACAGTTCACAAACAGACACAAGATCAAGAAAGCAGTGAAATGTTCTTTTACATAAATTAGCATTGTAATTAACAATCAGAACAGCATAGAAGGTCCAAATGCAGATCCTTTGGAAACATTAATATCAATATTAACTTGATATTTGTATGTCTCTAGTGGCTTATTTTGTGGGTGGATAAATGAGGTGCTGCTGGGGAACACTGTGTAGGGGGATACAAGTAGTGTTGTAGAGGGTAAAATAATTGTGATTCTAAAAAAAACTGCACAGAGCTGGTATCCCATTAGTAAGTCACATTTTATCAACATGTAGGCAGCCAGCTCAGAATCAGTCCCTGAAGAGTGGAGATCGAATTTCCTGTCTTTTTTTCTTTTCTCCTAAACTATTTCAGATGGTGGTAATCCTATATAAAATTGTGCTGTTATTATCCTTAAGCAACCTACTTAGGAAGTCAATTTCCCATTCATACTCTTTGCCCAATCTGTCGAAATCATAGACTCCCTACAGTGCAGAAGGTGGTGATTTGGACCATTGGGTCTGCCCTAAGCCTCCAAACAGCACCTGCTAAACTCAGTGTCTCACCCTAACACTGTAACCCCACATTTACCATGGCCAATTCACCATCATTACACACCCCTAGACACCACAGCATGGCTAATCCACCTAACTTCTACACCTTTGGACTGAAGGAGGAAACCCACATGGACAGCATGCAAACTCTATACAGACAGGGGGTGGAATTGAACCCAGGTCCCTGACACTGTAAAGCTGACGTGCTAACCACTGAGCCACCATGCCACCTTTCCCACAGATGGAAGGAATTGGAACCAAATCAATGAAAACAGAGGCGTAGTTGTGGCTGTATCTTCACCCCAATATTGTATAATGTTGCAGAACCATTGACATTACCTCAGTGTCCCTTAGCCTATTGTTAAGAAAGAACTGAATCTCATGGTCATTTGTACAATTAACAGACTTGTATAATAGATCTGTGTAATCACTGGCTGTCCATCTGGGAAATGGATTGATGTTTACCCTCAGAAACTCAATAAAAAAGTAAAACTTGTTGACTTTACATGTTCATGTCAGTCTCGTTCACATCTTGTGTTGATCCAGTGGAAATTCAATTCCTTTCCCCCAGCTCAGTCTGAACAACTTTAGAAGCTGTGACTCTGGGGCTGGAGCAGACCTGCAGCAATCTTTGCTGGTTCTAACAAGTCAGTCTGACAGAGAGAGAGGTTTGTATGTGGATGTGGGGTTGGCAGGGGCTTCTGGGCTGGGTCCTGCAACTGGAAATCCCACACTTAGTCCAGGTTCAACCCTCCTTGTTCCATGAAGCTGGCATCACCTGACTGGTCGCACTGGAGACTGCCAAGGTTGTGCGTCCTGACAACATCAGTCTCTAAAAGTTGTCACATGCCTAACAAAGATGTGACAATACACCTACAGAGCTGGGATGGAATACAATATCTACAATGTGAGATAACTAACATCTCAGTCCACATGATGCAAAGTATTTACTGTCTAATGTAATATCTACAGTAATGCAACATCTAAAATATTTGATAACTAATTACAGACGCTCCGTAGTGTGCGAAGTGTGAACTTCCAACAGTGATGCAATATCTACAGTGTGTGACAACTGACATTTGGACAGTAGAGTGCACGTTTGTATTGTCTACAGTAATACATAGTTTACAGTGTGGGAGACTGATGTTCGGACATTCAGCTAATTGCAGCCTGTATTGAATACACGGGTGCACAAAAAGATGCTGAGTCCTTTCCGGTCTTTACCATTGGACAATGCACCACTTGTTGAACTCTAAGACTGAATGGAGCCTTCTGGAGATCTGTGGTAGAAGCAACTATTTTACAGACAATTCGACAGAATCGCCTTTGGACACTGATAAGTCGACCCGAACCTGCAACCCTGCCTGACATAGGGACCAGAGATGATCACAGTGCATGAAGTGGGAGCATCAAATAAAAGGCCTTCTGGGACTGAGAGAGGGATTAAGCTTCCCTTCTTTTAGAGTTTTGTTAGCGGGGTCTCCCCTAGTGTCGGGGTCTCCAGTGTATTTGAAGAGAGTGGGACTGGCCCACACTATGCAGATGGTCACTGGTTCCAAACTACGACTCGATCCTGACTGATTTTATACTGACTGTTGATGCAGACCCTGTCATTCCAGTTACAACACTGATCAATCTCTGACCCAGTATCAAACACAGACTGTCACTGAGCTCTAATACTGGGAATAATTACACACTTGAACATACGTTTATTACACAGACTTCCATGACAAATTGAACATAGCTTTATATACAACTGAAGACATAAGAATAATAAGAAATAAATAATAACAAAAAGGTTTATTATACAATTGTACAAATTGCAGAGCATGGAGTACAGGAGTTGGGATGCCTTGTTGCAGGTGTACAAGACATGAGTGAGGTCACATTTGAAACACCATGTGCAGTTCTAATCGCTCGACAATAGAAAGTAACTATTAAACTAGAAAGAGGGCGGAAAAGATTTACTAGGATGCTACCTGGATTGGAAGGTTTGAACTACAAGAAGAGATCAGATAGGATGGGACATTTTTCCCATGCGGATAGGAGACTGAAAGGTGACATATAGAGGATTATAAAATCATGAGAGGCATAGATAAGCCAGCAGCCTTTTCCCAAGGGAGTCTAAAACTCAGGGGTACATGAGAGGAGACAGATACAAGATGGTACAAGAGAGGCAGTTTTCTTCACACTGAGGATGGGGAGTGTATGGAATGGGCTGCCAGAGGTGGTGGAAGTGAGTACAATTTCATAATTTAAGATACATTTAGACAGGTATGTAGATGGGATAAACATGGGGGTATATGGACAAAACACAGGTAAAAGGGACTAGTTTAACTGTGAAAACTGGACAGCATGAGCAAGTTGGGCCGAAAGGCCTGTTTCCATGCTGTAGACATTTAAGACTCTTTTATAAAAGTTTCACAGTCACAACTCCATCTCTATCTGCTCGACGCTGAATATCACCCACCTACCGACACTCACCAGCTGTATGTAACCACATTCCAATTCTGCTGACCTTAAACTCACCTTAAATTCAATCCAGTGTGAGGCCTTTCCTTACAGCCTAAGGCTGTCGTGTCCATAGGATTTTTAGTGAATCTCTTTAATACTTAGTGCTGTTTTTAAGAAGGTTATATGTATATGCATTCGAAATATGATTATTTGGAAATCTCCCACGATTCCATTCCTCCGCATTTTGTACAATAGCCTACTGTGGGCAACCTTATCGAACGCATTGCTGAAATCCATATACACCACATCAACAGGTTTGCTCTCATCTACCTGTTTGGTCACCTTCTCAAAGAACTCAATAAGGTTTGTGAGGCACGACCTACCATTCACAAAACCGTGCTGATTATCCCTAATCAAATTAATTCTTTTCTAGATGATTATAAATTCTATCTCTTATAACCTTTTCCAACACTTTACCAACAACTGAAGTGAGGCTCACTGGTCTATAATTACCAGGGTTGTCTCTACTCACCTTCTTGAACAGGGGAACCACATTTGCTATCCTCCAGTCTTCTGGCACTATTCCTGTAGACAATGACGATCTAAAGATCAATGCCAAAGGCTCAGCAATCTCCTTCCTGGCTTCCCAGAGGTTTCTAGGATAAATCCCATCCTGCCCAGGGGACTTATCTATTTTCACACTCTGCAGGATTTCTAATACCTCTTCCTTGCAAACCTCGATCCCACTTAATCTAGTAGCCTGTATCTCTGTCTTCTCATTGACAACATTGTCATTTTCTAGAATGAATACTGTCGAAAAATATTCATCTAGTGCTTCCCCATCTCCTCTGACTCCACACTTAACTTCCCACTACTATCCTTGATTGGCCCTAATCTTACTCTCGTCATTCTTTTATTCCTTAAATAGCTATAGAAAGTCTTAGTGTTTACCCAGATCCTATCCGCCAACAACTTCTCATGTCTCCTCCTCGCTCTTCTGAGCATTCTCTTTAGGTCTTTCCTGACTAATTTGTAACGCTGAAGCGCCCCAACTGAGCCTTCACACCTCATCCTTACATAAGCCTTCTTCTTCCACTTGACCAGAGATTCCACTTCCTTCGTAAACCAGAGATTCCACTTCCTTCGTAAACCACAGCTCCCACGCGCTACAGTTTTCTCCCTGCCTGACAGGTACATACTTATCTAGGAATCACAGGAGCTTTTCCTTGAATAAGCTCCAGATTTCTAATGTGCCCATCCCCTGCAGGTTTCTTTCCCATCCTATGATTCCTACATCTTGCCTAATCACATCGCACCTTGCCTTTCCCCAGCTATTACTCTTGCCCAGTGGCATAAGAGTTTTTGTAGCATCTCTCCCACTTGCCAACCTGCAGACGCATCCAGGGTGTCACTGATGCCATTTTCTCCCAATTACAATTGTTTACATCATTCTCCCAGAAAGAAGGGAGCCAAATAATTCAGGCAGAGGGATTCTCCACCATAAAATGCTTTAGCCCGCAACAATATTGATTTAGGATTAAAAACAAATTACTGCGGATATTGGAATCTGAAAACAAAAAGACAAAATGCTGGAACAGCTCAGCAGATCTGGCAGCATCTGTGAGGAGAGAAAAGAGCTGACATTTCAAGTCTAACTGACCCTTTGACAAAGGTTTGACAAAGGGCCAGTTAGACTCAAAACGTCAGCTCTTTTCTCTCCTTACAGATTCTGCCAGACCTGCTGAGACTTTCCTTGATCTAGGATTGCCCTATCAACAGGTACCTTCAGCAGAGCTGGAGAGGTGAAAAGTATTGCCACTTCATCAACGCTTAACCTACATGTAAACATCGACGACGGAGTTTGGAGGTTTGTACCAGACAGTCTTGAAGCAGCCATGATCTGTACATACATGACAAGATCCTGCCTCCTTCCAATGACCTTGGACATAGAAGAAGGACTGAAGGGAATCAATTGCAATTCCTAGAACTATGGTTCATAACAGTCTCAATCGACCACTTCAGATGTCTGTTAAGAGATAACTTGATCGCAATGGATCTGGAGTTTCATTGATAAATGAAATGGTACATCTGACAATCCACAATGGTTATGTGGTTATCATAGGCTAGTTTTTAAATCCAGATTTTATTGAACTCTTATTTCATCATTGCCTGTAGTGGTATTTGATGCCGTGATTCCCATTACAGTTGGCTAGTGCTTAGCATGATCACAAAGCAATAATTCCGTAAGAATTAAGAGCTGGAGTAGGCCATTCAAATCTCGAGCCTGCTCCACCATTCAATAAGATCATTGCCGATCCGACATTCTTCCTTACACATTGTTGTAACCCTTGATTCCTGAATAATCAAGAATCTATCTACCTCAGCCTTAAATATATATGAGGACTCTGTCCCCTCAGCTTTCCGTGAGAAGGAATTTCAAAGACTCATAATCTCCTGAGAAAAGAAATTCCTCCTCATCTCAGTGTTAACTTCTGAAACTATGCCCTTTATTCCAGACTCTGTCATGAGGAGAAACATTCTCTCAGCATTAATTCTGTAAAGCCCCTTTAGAATCATATGTTTTTCAATGAGATAACCTCACTTTCTTCTAAACTCCACTGAGCAGAGTCCCAACCTGGTCGGACTTTACTCATAAGGCATCGGCCCAGTGAACCTTCTTTAAACTACCTAAAATGGAATAATACTGTTCCACAAAAAGTGATCAAAATTGGTCATATTACTATTGTATGACTGCAATAGGTCTTCCATACGCTTATTCAAACTTCCTTGGAAGAACCGTATTGTTGAAGAGGAGAGTGTGAAACGGACTGATAAGCTAGAGGAGATACATGTTAGGAAGGAAGATGTGTTGGACATTTTGAACAACTTGAGGATAGACAAGTTCCCCGGGCCTGATGGGATCCTAGGATTATTTGGGAAGCAAGAGAGGAAATTGCAGTACCGTTGGCAATGATCTTTTCATCTTCACTGTCAACGGGGGTGGTACCAGGGGACTGGAGAGTGGCGAATGTTGTGCCCCTGTTCAAAAAAGGGAATATGGATAACCCCGGGAATTACAGGCTAGTTAGTCTTACTTCGGTGGTAGGTAAAGTAATGGAAAGGGTACTGAAGGATAGGATTTATGAGTATCTGGAAAGGCACTGCTTGATTAGCGACAGCCAGCACGGATTTGTGAAGGGTATGTCTTGCCTTACAAGTCTGATTGAATTCTTTGAGGAGGTGACCAAGCATGTGGATGAGGGTAGAGCAGTGGATGTAGTGTACATGGATTTTAGTAAGGCATTTGATAAGGTTCCCCATGGTAGGCTTATGCGGAAAGTCAGGAGGCATGGGATAGAGGGAAATTTGGCCAATTGGATAGAAAACTGGCTAACCATTTGAAGTCAGAGAGTGGTGGTAGATGGTAAATATTCAGCCTGGAGCCCAGTTACAAGTGGAGTTCAGCAGGGATCAGTTCTGGGTCCTCTGCTGTTCGTAATTTTTATTAATGACTTAGCTGAGGCGGTCGAAGGGTGGGTCAGTAAATTTGCAGATGATACGAAGATTGGTGGAGTTGTGGATAGTGAGGAGGGCTCTTGTCGGCTGCAAAGGGACTTGGATATTATGCAGAGCTGGGCTGAGGAGGGGCAGATGGAGTTCAACCCTGCCAAGTGTGAGGTTGTCCATTTTGGAAAGACAAATAAGAATGCGGAATATAGGGTTAACGGTAAGGTTCTTAGTGAGGTGGAGGAACAGAAGGATCCTGGGGTCTATGTTCATAGATCTTTGAAAGTTGCCACTCAGGTGGATAGAGCTTGTAAGAAGGCCTATGGTGTATTAGCGTTCATTAGCAGAGGGATTGAATTGAAGACTCGTGAAGTGATGTTGCAACTGTACAGGACTTTGGTTAGACCACATTTGGAGTACTGTGTGCAGTTCTGGTCGCCTCACTTTAGGAAAGATGTGGAAGATTTGGAGAGGGTGCAGAGAAGATTTACCAGGATGTTGCCTGGAATGGAGAATAGGTCGTACGAGGATAGGTTGAGAGTGCTAGGTCTTTTCTCATTGGAATGGCGAAGGATGAGGGGTGACTTAATAGAAGTTTATAAGATGATCAGAGGAATAGATAGAGTAGACAGTCAGAAACTTTTTTCCCCGGGTACAACAGAGTGTTACAAGGGGACATAAATTTAAGGTGAAGTGTGGAAGGTATAGGGGAGATGTCAGGGGTGGGTTCTTTACCCAGAGAGTGGTGGGGGCATGGAATGCGCTGCTTGTGGGAGTGGTAGAGTCAGAATTTTTGGTGACCTTTAAGCGGCAATTGGATAGGTACATGGATGGGTGCTTAAGCTAGGACAAATGTTCGGCACAACATCGTGGGCCGAAGGGCCTGTTCTGTGCTGTATTGTTCTATGTTCTATGTTCTAAGAGTCTATGTTCATTATCATTACGCTACTGCCTCCCTCAGACTGCCACAAGATGAAGTTACAACATTGCTCATGCTTCTACTTGAGCCGTATTTGAACAACTGATACATTGTCCACTTCAAGATGCCTGAACGACTCCAGTCAGACCTTGCTGTGTAGATCAGAAAGAGTGAGCCACATCAATGTGGCGTACTATGTCTTTCTAATCTGGAGCTGACAAAGAGAAATAAGGAAATAAGGATTGACAACAATGTCCTGAGAATCAAGATTATGACAATGATGAGGACATTGAACTGGATGAACAGCAGACACACGCAAATGATAGCGTAATGGACAAGAAAACAGAAAGACCCACATTGTAACACACTTCTAGGATAAAGTCAGAAATTATATCACACAAAGTTGTAGTCCAACTGGTTTATTTGAAATCACAAGCCTTCAGAGCATTGCTTGTTAGTCAGGTGATGAAGGACTACGTTCTGGGCAAAAAAAAGTCCCAGCCGATCCAGCCTCCCCTTATTACCCATTGGTAGCATCCTTGAACATCGTTAACAAATTGATGGAACTAAAGACAGACCAGGTTCACAGCAGCTCATGGTCTACATCCAAAGGAAGGAACTGCAGGTACAACACAGATATTGGTCAACATATTCCAAAACTCGCTGGGTTATGGGTTCTTGGAGAGTGAAAAACTGATAATGTGAAACCACTGCTCAGGTTGCGAAAAAAATTAAGAACCGATAGACCAGTTAGCCTTACACGTGTTGCTTTACCAATTCATCTGTTTGTTCCAAATACTACGAGTGCTCAGATACAGATCTTATAGTTTTATTGTTTTATTAATTGTGCAATATTTAGACTTGTCTCTTGTTTCCCTTTCAGATGTCTATATGCTATTCCTGTTGTGTTTGAAGAGATTTGTAGCTCAGGTTGGGTTTCAGGTTGTAAGTTTGCTCGCTGAGCTGGTAGGTTTGTTCTCAGGCGTTTCATCACCATCACATTATCATTGAGCCTCTGTTGATACGTTGGCATTCTGTCCCACTTCATATTTATGTGTATTGGTCAGTTAACGTGGGTGATATCATTTCTAGTTCTTTTTCTCAGAGGGTAGTAAATGGGGTCCAACTCAATGTGTTTATTGATGGAGCTCCAGTTTGAATGGCAGGTCTTTAGGAATTCCTGAGTGTGTCTCTGTTTGTCGCAGTCCCTGCAGCGTTTTTTTTTTACATGACATTCATTTTGTTGGTACATTGGTATCTGTTTCAGTGCGTTGGTAGATTGTGTGCTACCATGATGCTCAGGGCTTGGAGTAGTCTAGTAGTTATCTTTGAGATGTCTTTGAAATGCAATCTCTTCCTGGCATAATTTGTTAACCAGCTCTCATGCTTATAACTTTCTCTATCACCTTACCCTCCCTCCTTGATTTATTTCATCATCCCAAATTTTACAGCTTGTGCCAATTTTTGTGGAAAAACTCACTGTCTTACTGAATTACTCTGCTCACAACTTTTACCTTGTTTAGCTAAATTATTATTAATATTTTAAGGTTTCACTTCTTAATTTGGTACCTTGATCATTATACTGATAAACACAGAAATTCTTTATTCATCCTGCCTGTGTTATTGTTACCTATACAGAAAAGGTGGGGAGTTGGAAAGAGCACAGTAGGTCAAACAGCATCAGAGGAGGAGGGGAGTCATGCATCAGGTCCCAACCTTTCATCAGTATCTGCATGGATCACTATGAGTCAGTCCAAACCCCCATTCCTTCTTTTTCAATTTCCTTTTCAACCCTGAGCAGGTAACCCAAGTTCTGGTATCTGGTAGGCAAAATAGCTTCGCTGATTGCTACTTCTTTGCTGAAGACAGCGCTGACAATCCTTATTACAGTGGTTCAAAGTCAGGTTATATTAACATTTTCCTTTTTATTACCCCTCCCTACATCCACTAGCCATATTTTGAATGGCTTCCGGAACTACAATATCAATTTCAGTATTTTCATTAAACAAGCAGGAGACCAGAAGAACACAGCAGGCCAGGCAGCTGTAAGAGGTGGAGGAGTCAACTGTTTGGGTGTAACCCTTCTTCAGGACGGAGGGTGGGGGTAAGGAGAAATGCATATAAGGGACTACGTGGAGGACGGTTTTGGGTCGGGAGAGGGCGCTTTGGTGAGGTATGGATAGGTGGACAGTACAACCTGGTTGCTCGATGGGAGTAATGAATCCGGTTGTTAGCTGGAAGGAAAGGTCAGAGGAATGGAAGAGAGGAAGAGGGACTGGGAAGGGAGCCTGAGGATGGGTGGGAATGTTATTTGAAATTGGATAACTCAATATTGAGTCCTCCGGGCTGCGGCTGCCTAGGCGGGATGATGAGGTGTTGTTCGTCCAATTTACAGTGTGATTCGCTGTGGCCAAGGATGGACATGTTGCAGAGGGACTGGGAAGGGGACTTGAAATGGGTAGTGGTTGGGAGGTCAGGCTGAGATGTATTTTCAGCCACCCTGCAGCTCTCACTCATTTGAACAAGTTGAAGTAACTAGAAACCTCCAAAGGTTTGCACCTGCTGGGCCTTCTGTCATCTTACGTCCCTCTTACTTCCCTCATTTACTGTCACATTCACTTATCCTAGAACGCGGACCAACTCAGATCTCCAAAGGGATGCTAAACGATTCTATGGCTCCCTCATAGAAAGCATCCAGATACTTACTACGATCGTGATGTGTCACAGAAACTGCACCTGCAACTCCAGCTCATAAACCCTGCACTGAAGTTCTTCTGGTCACCAGTCCCTAATGCAAATGTGTCCTTACAGGATCAGACTGGTGTCCAAGAACACCCACATGCTGCATTCAAATGCAACATCCGGTTCAACCATCCTTAATGTGTTTTGATGAAGTACTTGTTCTTTTTGTCTTGACAGAATAATGTTAAACTATACATAACTGACTAAACATACCAGCAACTGCTATGTTGGAATATAACTGATTACTGGATGCTCACCTGCTGTTATGTTTTAAACAAATTTTGTAAAACATGGTGATGTTAGAAAATAAAGGAATGCAAGTGAAATGCTCCTACTCCTTTCCAAGTATTTTCCAAAATCACCAGTTTATCTGGAATTAGAGCATAGACCATTACAGCACAGAAGAGTCCCTTCGACCCTCGATGTTGCGCCGAACTGTGAAGCCAAACTGAAACACATCCAACTTACACTATGCCACTTTCATCCATATGTTTATCCAATGACAATGTAAACTCCCTGAAATTTGGTGAGTCTTCTACTGTTGCAGCCAAGGCGTTCCACACCACTACAATCTGATAAAAAAAACTACCTCTGCCATCTGGTCTATATGTTTTTTTCCAGCAGAGAGCGGCTGGAGCTGGGTGGAAGTCAGGTCGGAGCTGTTAGGAAGGCAAGTGATTGCTATTTAGGGCCTCTCTCCCACCCTTCATCGAAACAAGAGTCCACAGATTCACAGCAGGAAGAGCGGGAGCATCGATTACGCCGACAGGGAAGGTGAATCATTGCTTTAAGGTTTCAAAAAACCTTGCTTACCTCGACTGGCAGAGACCTCCATTTCTGTTCCGGCAGCAGGAAGAGCGGGAGCTCTAACCAAGAACGACTCTAACCAAAGATCATTAAGGCGGCCTTTGTGTGGAGCCACAGAAAATGGGGGAGATACTAAATGAATATTTTGCATCAGTATTTACTGTGGAAAAGGATATGGAAGATATAGACTGTAGGGAAATAGATGGTGACATCTTGAAAAATGTCCAGATTACAGGAAGTGCTGGATGTCTTGAACTGGTTAAAGGTGGATAAACCCCCAGAACCTGATCAGGTGTACCCGAGAACTCTGTGAGAGTTCTCTGCTAGTGAAGTGATTGCTGGGCCTATTGCTGAGATATTTGAATCATCGATAGTCACAGGTGAAGTGCCGGAAGACTGGAGGTTGGCAAACCTGGTGTCACTGTTTAAGAAGGGCGGTAAAGACAAGCCAGGGAACTATAGACCGGTGAGCCTGAACTCGGTGGTGGGCAATTTGTTGGAGGGAATCCTGAGGGACAGGATATACCTGTATTTGGAAAGGCAAGGGCTGAATCGGGATAGTCAACATGGCTTTGTGCGTGGGAAATCATGTCTCACAAACTTGATTACATTTTTTGGAGAAGTAACATAGAAGATTGATGATGGCAGAGCAGTAGATGTGATCTATATGGACTTCAGTAAGACTTTCGACAAGGTTCCCCATGGGAGACTGATTAGCAAACTAGTCATTTGGATACAGAACTGGCTCAAAGGTAGAAGACGGAGGATGGTGGTGGAGGGTTGAAGGAGAATACCAACAGACTGGTCAGGTCTGCAGAACAATGATAAATAGAATTCACCTTGGAATGGAGTGAGATGTTATAATGTGAGAGGTCATTTAGGCTGACAATGATTACCCAGTGAACAGTAGTGAAGATCAGTAGTAATTTGGTACAAAAATCCATAGAAAACTGAAGGTTCAGCGCAGATAGGTAAAATGATTAAGAAGGCAGATGGAATACTTGTATTTATTATTCAAGGCATCGAATAAAAGAGTAAGGAGAAACTACTGTAATTGACCACAATTGGTACAGTTGAACACCACACTATAGGAAGAACACTTCTATTTCCTTTTCTTCCTCAGAAGGCTAGGGAAATTTGGCAAGTCCACAATAACTCTTACCAATTTATATAAAAGCACCATCCAATCCATACTTGGCATGGCAACTGCTCTGCCCAAGACTGCATGAAGTTACAGTCGTGAATACAAACAATTTTCCATCCATTGACTCCATCTATATTCAGATTATGTTGGCTGCATTCAGAAAGCAGCCAACATAATCAAAGTCCCGACCCACCCTGATTATAATCTCTTTGACACTCTTGGGACGACATGGTGGCACAGTAGCACAGTGGTTAGCACTGCTGCCTCATAATGCCAGAGATCCGGGTTCCATTCCCGCCTCAGACGACTTTCTGTGTGGAGTTTTCACATTCGCCCCGTGTCTGCATGGGTTTCCTCCGGATACTCAGGTTTCCTTCCACAACCCGAAAATTTGCAGGTTAGATGAATTGGCCATGCTAAATTGCCCGTAGTGTTAGGTGAACGGACAAATGTAGGTGAATGGGTTTGGGTGGGTTGCGCTTCGGCGGGTTGGTGTGGACTTTTTGGGCTGAAGGGCCTGTTTCCACACTGTAAGTAATCTAACCTAATCTCTTCTATTGGACAGATCGCACAAAACATTCAAGACCGCTTCTTTCCTGCTGTTAAAGGATTTAGGAATGGACCTCTCATATTTCAGAGTTGATCTTTTATCTGCACCTTTTTGTCTAACTGTAATACGATATAAACTTGATATACTTATGTAATGTACTGAATAGCACACAAAACAATGCTTTTCACTGGATCTTGGTACATGTGACAATAATAAATCCAATCAAATCAAATAATCTTATCATACTTTGGGGGAATCTGGTCTTGTCCGTAACACCCTAAATCTTTATCCCCCCATAGTTGACATTTCTATCTGGGGTAAAGACTAGCTATTCTATCCATGCCTTCATAATTTATAAACTTACATCAGATCACCCCTCAGCCTCAACATTCAAGTGAAAACAGTGATTTGTTAAATTGCACACAGCCATTCTTGATGGAGGTGACAGGTTTGCAGACTTTATGTCTGATCCATAGGTTGTGGAATCTCTTAACCCTGTCTACCTGTTGCTTTGTATGGTTCCTTACATTCAAGTATTTATTTGTTGTAGTTTCACCAGGTTAACACTTTACTTTTAGACATACCTAGTGAACAGATTTTTCATTTAACCAAGTTTGATCGCTGGTCCCATGTATAATCTTCCCATTCATCTACCTTCCCTGTTGTCATGTGTTTGGAATGTACTTTCTTCAGATCCTTCGTAAATTTGTGCAGCGCATCTTATCAATGGTCCACACTTCTGCTTCTGAGCATCAGTGGGGCAGAGAGTGAATATTTGTGGATAGGGTGGCAATCAAGGGGGCGGCTTCGTCAAGCTTCTTGAGTATTGCTGGAACTGCACCCACCCAGGCAGCGGAATATTCCGTTACACAGATGGTGAACAGACCTTGAGAGTCAACAGTGGTGTTATCTTTTGCAGGAGACTTAACCTCGATCTCGTTTGGAGCCACAACCCGTCTGATCACAATCCTGTGCAAGACTACCCCCCTGTCCTTGCCCTGCCCACCCCAATCCCGTCCAAAACTCAACCGCATCCGCCCCCACCTGCCCTGAACCCCACAGCCTCAGCCCGCAACCCATCCATGTCCACCCACCATCTGCCCCCTCGTCTGACCCTCTCCCCCGTCTGCCCTCACATCCCACTCTCTCGCCCAGGGGAGCCGGACTGTACACCAACAGTACCCTGCAGCTGCCTTTGTCGGGTAAGTCTCCAAACAGCACGCACACGTACACACACACACATAGCTTTTTGACAGTTCCACCTGTGCCCTGTACAGGGCAATGTTGGAGAGATTATCTGAGGAAGGGGGAGTTTAGGGTTAACCCCTGTGTAGAACCCCAGGGAGAGTATGGAAGAAGAGAGTGAGGGAGAGGGGTTAGTGATTTTGAGACGGTGCCTGGACTGTCCAGGACTATTCTCGGCAGCATTTTCAGTGAGCGGAGTTCATTTTTAATCACTGTACCTGTAAACAAAAGACACGATCAGAGTGGAAATAGCTCTTTGAAATAATGTTTCTATCGAGGGCCGAAGGGCCTGTACTGCGCTGAATTCTTCTATCCCTTTCTGATAATCCGATATTCCGATCATTGACGTTTGGATAATTGAGGTTCCTCTGCAGTTTATTTAATTGCCAATCTTTTATAATGAAGTGTAGCAAAACTGCAGAGATGGGATGTGATGCCAAAACAGAAATTACTGGCGGAACACAACAGGTCTGGCAGCTTCAGTGTGCAAAAAGCAGAGTTTTGTTGATTGTGTGATTGTTTAGCTCTGTCCATCACTTGTTGTATATACAAGTGGTTGTGTTTGCAGCTACACCAGGCTGACCCCTCACATCCTGGTATTCAGTGTTGCTCTTTGCATGCCCTTTTGTACTCTTCACAGAACCAGTGATGGTAATGGAAGAGTGGGAGAAATAGAGTCAGAGTCATGCAGCACAGAAACAGAGCCTCCAGTCTAACGCATCCGCACTCAACAGAAATTCCAGTCTGACTTAGTCCCATTTGCCAGCCCTTGTCTAAACACTTCTTTTTCATGAGCGGATCCAGATGCTTTTTAAATATTGTATTTGTACTCACTTCCAGCTCATTCTTCTGCCAGCTCATTCCATACACACATCAATCTCTGTGTGGAAATATTATAGAACATAGAACGTTACAGCACAGTACAGGCCCTTCTGCCCTCGATTTTGCATTGACCTGTGAAAATAATCTAATGCCCAACTAATCTACACCATTCCATTATTATCCATATGCACGTCCAATGACCATTTAAATGTCCTTAACATCAGTGAGTCTACTACTGCACGTCTTAATTCAATGAGTAGAGCTTCTCCCATTCATTCAATGTGTCAAGATCACCGTTTTCAATTAATGATACAAACAGCATTCTTGATTCATTGAATCAAACTTTAATGTTTGATTCATTATTTCAGTGTTTCAATGAAACAAACTTAACACGCTTATTTAGTGAACCAAACTGCATTCATTCATTCAATGAAAGAGGCTGCACATGTCAATTCAATGAGTAGACCTACTCTCATTCATTCAGTGGCACAAGTTTCACGCAATGTCTCTATCAAACTGCACACGTTCAATATATGAACGAAACTGCCCGTCTTAAGTCAAGCTCAACATTTTCATTTAATTAAACAAACTAGATTCATTGAATCATTGAATCAAACTACAATCATTGATTCAATGAATCAAACATCATTCCTAACTCATTTATTTAATGATTCCTACTACACTCGTTCATTCAATGAAACACACTGCACATGATAATTCAATGAGTAGAAGTACTCTTAACGCATTGATTCAATCAAAAAAATTGCACACATTTAGTTCTTGAAGCAAACTGAATTTGACAATTAAATGAATGCAGTTACTCATTCATTAGGTTTTTTCCATTGAAACAAGGAATAAGGTTTGATTCATTGAATCAAGAATGCAGTTTGTTTCATTAATTGAAATAGGTGAGCTTGACACATTGAATGAATGAGAGAAGCTCCACTCATTGAATTAAGACGTGCAGTCTGTATCATTGAACAAATGAGTGCAGTTTGCTCCTTGAATGAATGCGTTTTGCTCGTGGCGCGGAATGAATGGCCGGAGCTCTACTCTTTTAATTAAACATACAATGAATGGGTGTAGTTTGATTCATGAATTAAATGAATTAAGATTGTTTGATTGAATCCATTAATACTGTTTGATTTATTGAATCAATTCTTGCAGTTTGATTCAATGACTGAATGAATACAGATGGTTGCTAAGCTCGAGACATTGAATAAACAAGAAAAGTTGTATTTCTTGAATTAACACGTGCAGTCTGTTTCAGTTAATGAATGCATGCAGTTTGTATCTTTTAATGAACGCGTGCAGTTACTTTCATTGATTGAATGGAAAATGCTCGATTCATAGGGTTCCTCGTCGAATGAATGTTTGCAATTTTCTGCATTGATTTCATGAATGCAGTTAAATTCACTCCACAAATGAGTGAAGTTTGCACAATTAAATCCATGCATTACATTTGATTCTTTGAATCAATGATTGAAATATGAATCAATGAAGGAATGAATGCAGGTTGTTTCATTGAATAAACGCGTTGAGCTTGGCACATTGAATGAATGAGAGAAGCTCTACTTATTGAATTAAGACGTGTAGTCTATAAACATGAATGAATGCATGCAGTTGGTTTTCTTGAATTAATCAGATTTTTTCGTAACAATTAAAGGCCGGGGCTCCACTCTTTGAATTAAGACGTGCCAGTGCATTTCATTGAATGATTGCGTGTTTGATTGAATGAAAGCGTTAATGTTTACATATTGAATGAATGAGAGAAGCTCTACTCATTGAATTAACACGAGCAGTTTGGTTCATGTAGTGAATGTGTACAGTTTGATTGAGACAATGGGTGAAGCTTGTGACATTGAATGAATAAGTAGCTGTATTCATTGAATTGACAAATGTAGTTTGCTTCATGAACTAAATGTTTGCAATTTGTTTGCTTTAATCAATGCGTTAAGAGTCCCTCTCCTCATTGAGTTGCCATGTGCAGTCTGTTTCATTGAATAAATGACTGTATTACGGTTCACTAAATAATTGAGTTAGGTTTGTTCGATTGAAAGTAGCTCGACTCATGGAATTGACAAGTGCAGCCTCTTTCATTGTATGAATGCATGCATTTTGGTTCTCTAAATAAGGGAGGTAGGTTTATTCCTTTGAAACACGGAAAATGTTTGATTCATTGAATCAATGAGTGTAGTTTGATTTACTGATTGAACGAATGCAGTTGGTTTCATTGAATGAAGTTGCAATGCTCGAGACATTAAAACTGTAATCAATGAATTACATTTGATTTTTTTTAAGCAATGCTTGAAATATGAATCAATGAATGAATGGAGGTTGTTTCATTGAATTAAAGCGTTAAACTCGAGGCATTGAATGAAAGAGAATGAGAACAGCTTTTCTTGATTATTTAATGTCTCGAGCTTAGCACTTAATTCAATGAAACCAACTGCATTCATTCAATCATTGAATCAAACTACAATCATTGATTCAATGAATCAAACCTCATTCCGTGTTTCAAATGAATAAAACTATCTCCCTTATTAAATGAACCAAACCTGCATACGTTCATTCAATGAAAGAGGCTGCAATTGCCAATTCAATGAGTAGAGTTACTCTCATTCATTCAATGGCACAAGTTTCACGCATTGTCTCTATCAAACTGCACACTTTGAATACATGAACCAAACTGCCCGTTTTACTTTAAATAGTAGAGTTTCTCTCATTCATTCAGTGTCAATCTCACCGTTTTCAATTAATGAAACAAACTGCATTCTTGATTCATTGAATCAAACTTTAATGATTGATTCAGTGAAGCAAACGTTATTCAGTGTGTCAATGAAACAAACTTAACACGCTTATTTAGAGAATGAAACTGTACACGCTCATGCAATGAAAAGAGGCTGCACTTGTCAATTCAATGAGTAGAGCGACTCTCATTCAGTCAATGTGTCAAGCTTAATGCTTTCACTCAATGAAACAAACTGGAATCATTTAATCAAACTACAATCATTGATTCAATGAATCAAACCTTATTCCTTGTTTCTAAGGAACAACCCCTATTTCCTTTTATTAATGAAACAAACTGCATACGTTCATTCAATGAAAGAGGCTGCACTTGTCAATTCAATGAGTAGAGCGACTCTCATTCATTCAATCTGTCAAGCTTAACGCTTTCACTCAATGAAACAAACTGGAGTCATTGAATCATTTAATCAAACTACAATCATTGATTCAATGAATCAAACCTTATTCCTTGTTTCTAAGGAACAACCCCTATCTCCTTTTATTAGTGAAACAAACTGCATACGTTCATTCAATGAAAGAGGCTGCACTTGCCAATTCAATGAGTAGATCTACTCCCATTCATTCAATGGCACAAGTTTCATTGTCTCTATCAAACTGCACACGTTCAATACATGAACCAAACTGCCCGTCTTAATGAGCTTTTCTCATTCATTCAATGTGTGAAGCTCACCAGTTTCATTTAATTAAACAAACTGTATTCATTGAATCAAACTACAATTATTGATTCAATGAATCAAAACTTATTCCTTGTTTCAATCGAGCAAATCTAATTTAGTGATTCAATGAAACAGATTGCACGTGATAATTCAATGAGTAATGGTACTCTCATTCATTCAATGTCACAAGCTTCAGCCATTGTCTCAATCAAGCTGCACAGATTCACTCCATGAACCAATCTGCCCGTCTTAATTCAATGAGTAGAGCTTCTCTCATTCATTCAATGTGTTAAGCTCAACGCTTTCATTCAATGAAACTAACTGCAGTCATTCAATCTATCAAATTACAATCGTTGATTCAATGAATAAAACCCTCTTTCATAGGAACAACCCTATCTCCCTTTTTTAGTGAAACAAACTGCAATCAATGAAAGAGGCTGCACTTGCCAATTCAATGAGTAGAGCTACTCCCATTCGTTCCATGGTACAAGTTTCACGCATTGTCTCTATCAAACTGCACACGTTCAATACATGAAACAAACTGCCTGTCTTAATTCAATGAGCATTGCTTCTCTCATTCATTCAATGTGTGAACGCTTTCATTCACTGAAACAAACTGGAGTCATTGAATCATTCAATCAAACCACAATCATTGATTCAATGAATCAAACCTTATTGCTTGTTTCTAAGGAACAACTCTATCTCCTTTAATTAGAGAAAAAAACTGCATTCAATGAAAGAGGCTGCACTTGCCAATTCAATGAGTAGAGCTACTCCCAATCATTCAACGGCACACGTTCAATGCATGAACCAAACTGTCCTTCTTAATTCAAAGAGTAGAGCTTCTCTCATTCATTCAATGTGTGAAGTTCACCATTTTCATTTAATTAAACAAACTGTATTCATTGAATCATTGAATCAAACTGCAATCATTATTCAATTTTTCCAAAGGAACAACCCTTTCTCCTTTTATTAGTGAAACAATCTGCATTCAATTAAAGAGGCTGCACTTGCCAATTCAATGAGTAGACCTACTCCCATTCATTCAATGGCACAAGTTTCACGCATTGTCTCTATCAAACTGCACAAGTTCAATGCATGAACCAAACTACCCTTCTTAGTTCAATGAGTAGAGCTTTTCTCATTCATTCAATGTGTCAAGCTAACCATTTTCATTTAATTAAACAAACTGCATTCATTGAATCATTGGATCAAACCTTATTCCTTGTTTCAATAGAACAAACCTAATTTAGTGTATCCTACAACACTCGCTTAATCAATGACAGACTGCAAATGATAATTCAATTTCATTCGTTCAATGCCACAAGCTTAACGCATTGATTCAATCAAACAAATTGCACACAGTTAGTTCATGAAGCAAACTGCATTTGTCAATTCAATGAATTGCAGTCAATGTCACACATTGTCTCAATCAAACTGCACACATTCACTCCATGAACCAAACTGCACGTTTTAATTCAATGAGTAGAGCTACTCTTATTCATTCAATGTGTCATCTTCATGCATTCATACAATGAAACAAACTGCATTCTTGATTCATTGAATCAAACTTTAATGATTGATTCAGGGAATCAAATGTTATTCCGTGCTTCTACAAAAAGAAGCTTAACACGCTTATTTAGTGAATGAAACTGCACACGTTCATTCAATGCAAAAGGCTGCACTTGTCAATTCAATGAGTAGAACTACCTTTATTCATTCAATGGCACAAGTTTCACGCATTGTCGCTATCGAAATGCAAACGTTCAATAGATGAACCGAACTGCCCGTCTTAATTCAATGAGTAGAGCTACTCTCATTCATTCAATGTGTCAAGCTCACCGATTTCAATTAATGAAACAAACTGCATTCTTGATTCATTGAATCAAACTTTAATGATTGATTCAGTGAAGCAAACGTTATTCAGTGTGTCAATGAAACAAATTAACACGCTTATTTAGAGAATGAAACTGCACACGTTCATTCAATGAAAGAGGCTGCACTTGTCAATTCAATGAGTAGAGCGACTCTCATTCAGTCAATGTGTCAAGCTTAACGCTTTCGCTCAATGAAACAAGCTGGAGTCATTGAATCATTCAATCAAACTACAATCATTGATTCAATGAATCAAACCTTATTCCTTGTTTCTAAAGAACGACCCCTATCTCCTTTTATTTGTGGAACAAACTGCATACGTTCATTCAATGAAAAAGGCTGCACTTGCCAATTCAATGAGTAGATCTACTCCCATTCATTCAATGGCACAAGTTTCATTGTCTCCATCAAACTGCGCACGTTCAATACATGAACCAAACTGCCCGTCTGAATTCAATGAGTAGAGCTTTTCTCATTCTTTCAATATGTGAAGCTCACCATTTTCATTTAAATAAACAAACTGTATTCATTGACTCATTGAATCAAACTACAATTATTGTTTCAATGAATAAAACCTTATCCTTGTTTCAATCAAGCAAACCTAATTTCGTGTATCCTACTACACTCGATCATTTAATAAAACAGATTGCACGTGATAATTCAATGAGTAGTGGTACTCTCATTCATTCAATGTCACAAGCTTCAGCCATTGTCTCAATCAAACAGCACAGATTCACTCCATGAACCAATCTGCCCGTCTTAATTCAATGAGTAGAGCTTCTCTCATTCATTCAATGTGTTAAGCTCAACGCTTTCATTCAATGAAACTAACTGCAGTCATTCAATCTATCAAATTACAATCATTGATTCAATGAATCAAACCTTATTCCTTCTTTCAAAGAACAACCCTATCTCCCTTTTTTAGTGAAACAAACTGCAATCAATGCAAAAGGCTGCACTTGCCAATTCAATGAGTAGAGCTACTCCCATTCGTTCAATGGTACAAGTTTCACGCATTGTCTCGATCAAACTGCACACGTTCAATACATGAAACAAACTGCCTGTCTTAATTAAATGAGTATTGTTTCTCTCATTCATTCAATGTGTCAAGCTCACCATTTGGAATTAACTAAACAAACTGCATTCATTGAACCAAACTGCCCTTGCCAATTCAATGAGAAGAGCTTCTCTCATTTATTCAAGGTTTGAAGCTCACTATTTTCATTTAATTAAACAGACTGCATTCATTGAATCATTGAATAAAACCTTATTCATTGTTTCAATCGAACAAACATAATTTAGTGTATCCTACTACACTCGATTAACAATGAGGCAGACTGCACATGATAATTCAATGAGTAGAGGTTCTCTCATTCGTTCAATGCCACAAGCGTAACGCATTGATTCAATCAAACAAATTGCACACAGTTAATTCATGAAGCAAACTGCATTTGTCAATTCAATGAATACAGCTACTCATGCTGTCAAATGTCATAAGATTCACACATTGTCTCAATCAAACTGCACACATTCACTCCATGAATCAAACTGCACGTGATTCAACGAGTCGAGCTTCTCTTATTCATTCAATGTGTCACGCTCACCGATTTCAATTAAAGAAACAAACTGCATCCTTGATTCATTGAATCAAACTTTAATGATTGATTCAGTGAATCATGCGTTATTCAGTGTGTCAATGAAACAAACTTAACACGCTTATTTAGACAATGAAACTGTACACGTTCATGCAATGAAAGAGGCTGCACACGTCAATTCAAAGCGTTATAGATACTCTCTTTCGTTCAATGCTTCAAGCTTAACGCATTGATGCAATCAATCAAATTGCACACATTTGGTTCGTGAAGCAAACAGCATTTGTCAATTCAATGAATACAGTTACTCTCATTCTCTCAAAGTCACTAGCTTCACACATTGTCTCAATCAATCTGCACACATTCACTCCATCAACCAAACTGCTCGTGTTAATTCAAAGAGATAGCTTCTCTCATACATTCAATGCATCAAGCTCAACGGCTTCAATTCAATTATACAAACTGCATTCATTGAATCATTGAATCTAACTCCGATTATTCCTTGTTTCAATGGAACAAACGTAACTCACTTATTTAGTGAATCCTCGTGCACTCATTCATTCAATGAAACAGACTGCACATGATAATTCAATGAGTAGAGGTTCTCTCATTCTTTCAATGCCACAAGCTTAACGCATTGATTCAATCAAACAAATTGCACACAGTTAGTTAGTTCATGAAGCAAACTGCATTTGTCAATTCAATGAATACAGCTACTCATGCTGTCAAATGTCATAAGATTCACACATTGTCTCAATCAAACTGCACACATTCACTCCATGAATCAAACTGCACGTGTTAATTCAAGAAGTCGACCTTCTCTTATTCATTCAATGTGTCACGCTAAATGCTTTCATACCGTGAAACAAACTGCATCCTTGATTCATTGAATCAAACTTTATTAATTGATTCAGTGAATCAAATGTTATTCCGTGTTTCAATAATAATAAGCTTAATACGCTTATTTAGTGAATGAAACTGCACACGTTCATTCAATGCAAAGGCTGCACTTGTCAATTCAATGTGTAGAACTACTTTCATTCATTCAATGGCACAAGTTTCACGCATTGTCGCTATCAAACTGCAAACGTTCTCTACATGAACCAAACTACACGTCTTAATGCAGTGAGGGCAGTTTTTCACAATCATTCAATGTGTCAAGCTTAAAGCTTTATTTCAATGAAACAAACTGCATTCATTGAATCAAACTGCAATCATTGATTCAATGTATCAAACCTTATTCCTTCTTTCAAAGGAACAAACCTATCTCCCTTTTTTAGTGAAACAAACTGCATTCAATGTCTGCAGTTGCCAATTCAACTACTCCCATTCATTCAATGGCACAAGTTTCACGCATTGTCTCTGTCAAACTGCACACGTTTAATACATGAACCAAACTGCCCGTCTTAATTCAATGAGTAGAGCTTCTCTCATTCATTCAAGGTGTCAAGCTCACCATTTTCATTTAATTAAACAAACTGCTTTCATTGAATCATTGAATCAAACTACGATCATTGATTCAATAAATCAAACCTTATTCCTCGTTTCAATCGAACAAACCTAATTTAATATATCCTACTACACTCGTTCATTCAATGAAAGATATTGCACACGATAATTCAATGAGTAGAAGTAATTTCCTTCGTTCAATGCCACAATCTCTAACGCATTGATTCAATCAAACAAATTGAATACATTTATGTCATGAAGCAAACTGCATATCTCAATTAAAGGAATACATTTACCCATTCATTCAATGTCACGAGCTTCACACATTGTCTCAATCAAACTGCACATATTCACTTCATGAACCAAACTGCCCGTCTTAATTCAATGAGTAGAGCTTCTCTCATTCATTCAAGGTGTCAAGCTCACCATTTTCATTCAATGAAACAAACTGCATTCATTGAATCATTGAATCTAACCTTATTCCTTGTTTCAATCGAGCAAACCTAATTTAGTGTATCCTACTACACTCGTTTAATCAATGAGGCAGACTGCACATGATAATTCAATGAGTAGAGGTTCTCTCATTCTTTCAATGCCACAAGCTTAACGCATTGATTCAATCAAACAAATTGCACACAGTTAGTTAGTTCATGAAGCAAACTGCATTTGTCAATTCAATGAATACAGCTACTCATGCTGTCAAATGTCATAAGATTCACACATTGTCTCAATCAAACTGCACACATTCACTCCATGATTCAAACTGCACGTGTTAATTCAACGAGTCGAGCTTCTCTTATTCATTCAATGTGGGACGCTAAATGCTTTCATACCGTGAAACAAACTGCATCCTTGATTCATTGAATCAAACTTTATTAATTGATTCAGTGAATCAAATGTTATTCCGTGTTTCAATAATAATAAGCTTAATACGCTTATTTAGTGAATGAAACTGCACACGTTCATTCAATGCAAAGGCTGCACTTGTCAATTCAATGAGTAGAACTACTTTCATTCATTCAATGGCACAAGTTTGACGCATTGTCGCTATCAAACTGCAAACGTTCTCTACATGAACCAAACTACACGTCTTAATGCAGTGAGGGCAGTTTTTCGCAATCATTCAATGGGTCAAGCTTAAAGCTTTATTTCAATGAAACAAACTGCATTCATTGAATCAAACTGCAATCATTGATTCAATGCATCAAACCTTATTCCTTGTTTCTAAGGAACAACCCCTATCTCCTTTTATTTGTGAAATACACTGCATACGTTCATTCAATGAAAGAGACTGCACTTGCCAATACAATGAGTAGAACTACTCCCTACTCCCATTCATTCAATGACACAAGTTTCATTGTCTCTATCAAACTGCACACGTTCAATACATGAACCAAACTGCCCTTCTTAATTCAATGAGTAGAGCTTCTCTCATTTTTACAATGTGTCAAGCTCACCCTTTTCATTTAATTAACAAACTGCATTCATTGAATCATTGAATCCAACCTTGTTCCTTGTTTCAATCGAACAAACCTAATTTAGTGTATCCTACTACACTCGTTTAATCAATGAGACAGACTGCACATGATAATTCAATGAGTAGTGGTTGTCTCATTAATTCAATGCCACATGCTTTACGCATTGATTCAATCAAACAAATTGCACATAGTTAGTTAGTTCATGAAGCAAACTGCATTTATCAATTCAATGAATACAGCTATTCATGCAGTGAAAGTCACAAGATTCACACATTGTCTCAATCAAACTGCACACATTCTCTCCATGAACCAAACTGCACGTTTTAATTCAATGAGTAGAGCTTCTATTATTCATTCAATGTGTCAAGCTTAACGCTTTCATGAAATGAAACAAACTGCATCCTTGATTCATTGAATCAAACTATAATGATTGATTCAGTGAATCAAGCGTTATTCCATGTTTCAATAATAACAAGCTTAATACGCTTATTTAGTGAATGAAAGTGCACACGTTCATTCAATGCAAAGGCTGCACTTGTCAATTCAATGAGTAGAACTACTTTCATTCATTCAATGGCACAACTTTCACGCATTGTCGCTATCAAACTGCAAACGTTCTCTACATGAACCAAACTACACGTCTTAATGCAGTGAGGGGAGTTTTTCGCAATCATTCAATGTGTCAAGCTTAAAGCTTTATGTCAAATGAAACAAACTGCTTTCATTGATTCAATGTATCAAACCTTATTCCTTCTTTCAAAGGAACAAACCTATCTCCCTTTTTTAGTCAAACAAACTGCATTCAATGTAAGAGTCTGCAGTTGCCAATTCAACTACTCCCATTCATTCAATGGCACAAGTTTCACGCATTGTCTCTGTCAAACTGCACACGTTTAATACATGAACCAAACTGCCCGTCTTAATTCAATGAGTAGAGCTACTCTCATTCATTCAAGGTGTCAAGCTCACAATTTTCATTTAATTAAACAACCTGCTTTCATTGAATCATTGAATCAAACTACGATCATTGATTCAATGAATCAAACCTTATTCCTTGTTTCAATCGAACAAACCTAATTTAATGTATCCTACTACACTCGTTCATTCAATGAAAGAGACTGCACACGATAATTCAATGAGTAGAAGTAATTTCCTTCGTTCAATGCCACAATCTCTAACGCATTGATTCAATCAAACAACTTGAATACATTTATGTCATGAAGCAAACTGCATATCTCAATTAAACGAATACATTTACCCATTCATTCAATGTCACGAGCTTCACACATTGTCTCAATCAAACTGCACATATTCACTTCATGAACCAAACTGCCTGTCTTAATTCAATGAGTAGAGCTTCTCTCATTCATTCAAGGTGTCAAGCTCACCATTTTCATTTAATTAAACAAACTGCATTCATTGAATCATTGAATCTATCCTTATTCCTTGTTTCAATCGAGCAAACCTAATTTAGTGTATCCTACTACACTCGTTTAATCAATGAGGCAGACTGCACATGATAACTCATTGAGAAGAGGTTCTCTCATTCTTTCAATGCCACAAGCTTAACGCATTGATTCAATCAAACAAATTGCACACATTTAGTTCATGAAGCAAACTGCATTTGTCAATTCAATGAATACAGCTACTCATGCTGTCAAATGTCATATGATTCACAAATTGTCTCAATCAAACTGCACACATTCACTCCATGAATCAAACTGCACGTGTTAATTCAACGAGTCGAGCTTCTCTTATTCATTCAATGTGTCACGCTAAATGCTTTCATACCGTGAAACAAACTGCATCCTTGATTCATTGAATCAAACTTTAATGATTGATTCAGTGAATCATGCGTTATTCAGTGTGTCAATGAAACAAACTTAACACGCTTATTTAGAGAATGAAACTGTACACGTTCAAGCAATGAAAGAGGCTGCACACGTCAATTCAAAGCGTTATAGATACTCTCTTTCGTTCAATGCTTCAAGCTGAACGCATTAATGCAATCAATCAAATTGCACACATTTGGTTCGTGAAGCAAACAGCATTTGTCGATTCAATGAATACAGTTACTCTAATTCTCTCAATGTCACTAGCTTCACACATTGTCTCAATCAATCTGCACAAATTCACTCCATCAACCAAACTGCTCGTGTTCATTCAAAGAGATAGCTTCTCTCATTCATTCAATGCATCAAGCTCAACGCTTCAATTCAATTATACAAACTGCATTCATTGAATCATTGAATCTAACTCCGATTATTCCTTCTTTCAATGAAACAAACGTAACTCACTTATTTAGTGAATCCTCGTGCACTCATTCATTCAATGAAACAGACTGCAAATGATAATTCAATGAGTAGAGGTTCTCTCATTCTTTCAATGCCACAAGCATAACGCATTGATTCAATCAAACAAATTGCACACATTTAGTTCATGAAGCAAACTGCATTTGTCAATTCAATGAATACAGCTACTCATGCTGTCAAATGTCATAAGATTCACACATTCTCTCAATCAAACTGCACACATTCACTCCATGAATCAAACTGCACGTGTTAATTCAAGGAGTCGACCTTCTCTTATTCATTCAATGTGTCACGCTAAATGCTTTCATACCGTGAAACAAACTGCATCCTTGATTCATTGAATCAAACTTTATTAATTGATTCAGTGAATCAAATGTTATTCCGTGTTTCAATAATAATAAGCTTAATACGCTTATTTAGTGAATGAAACTGCACACGTTCATTCAATGCAAAGGCTGCACTTGTCAATTCAATGAGTAGAACTACTTTCATTCATTCAATGGCACAAGTTTGACGCATTGTCGCTGTCAAACAGCAAACGTTCTCTACATGAACCAAACTACACGTCTTAATGCAGTGAGGGGAGTTTTTCGCAATCATTCAATGTGTCAAGCTTAAAGCTTTATTTCAATGAAACAAACTGCATTCATTGAATCAAACTGCAATCATTGATTCAATGTATCAAACCTTTTTCCTTGTTTCTAAGGAACAACCCCTATCTCCTTTTATTTGTGAAATACACTGCATACGTTCATTCAATGAAAGAGGCTGCACTTGCCAATACAATGAGTAGACCTCCTCCCGTTCATTCAATGAAACAAGTTTCATTGTCTCCATCAAACTGCACACGTTCAATACATGAACCAAACTGCCCTTCTTAATTCAATGAGTAGAGCTTCTCTCATTTTTGCAATGTGTCAAGCTTAGCCTTTTCATTTAATTAACAAACTGCATTCATTGAATCATTGAATCCAACCTTATTCCTTGTTTCAATCGAACAAACCTAATTTAGTGTATCCTACTACACTCGTTTAATCAATGAGACAGACTGCACATGATAATTCAATGAGTAGTGGTACTCTCATTCATTCAATGCCACATGCTTTACGCATTGATTCAATCAAACAAATTGCACACAGTTAGTTAGTTCATGAAGCAAACTGTATTTGTCAATTCAATGAATACAGTTATTCATGCAGTGAAAGTCACAAGATTCACACATTGTCTCAATCAAACTGCACACATTCTCTCCATGAACCAAACTGCACGTTTTAATTCAATGAGTAGAGCTTCTCTTATTCATTCAATGTGTCAAGCTTAACGCTTTCATGAAATGAAACAAACTGCATCCTTGATTCATTGAATCAAACTATTATGATTGATTCAGTGAATCAAGCGTTATTCCGTGTTTCAATAATAACAAGCTTAATACGCTTATTTAGTGAATGAAGCTGCACACGTTCATTCAATGCAAAAGTTGCACTTGTCAATTCAATAAGTAGAACTACTTTCATTCATTCAATGGCACAGGTTTCACGCATTGTCGCTATCAAACTGCAAAAGTTCTCTACATGAACCAAACTACACGTCTTAATGCAGTGAGGGGAGTTTTTCGCAATCATTCAATGTGTCAAGCTTAAAGCTTTATTTCAATGAAACAAACTGCTTTCTTTGAATCAAACTGCAATCATTGATTCAATGTATCAAACCTTATTCCTTTTTTCAAAGGAACAAACCTTTTTTCAGTGAAACAAACTGCATTCAATGTAAGAGTCTGCAGATGCCAATTCAACTACTCCCATTCATTCAATAGCACAAGTTTCACGCATTGTCTCTGTCAAACTGCAAACGTTTAATACATGA
Organism: Chiloscyllium plagiosum; assembly: GCF_037043375.1. Lineage (NCBI taxonomy): Eukaryota > Metazoa > Chordata > Chondrichthyes > Orectolobiformes > Hemiscylliidae > Chiloscyllium > Chiloscyllium plagiosum. The sequence continues at coordinate 62,607,236 of NW_028270161.1, forward strand.
ACCAAACTGCCCATCTTAATTCAATGAGTAGAGCTTCTCTCATTCATTCAAGGTTTCAAGCTCACAATTTTCATTTAATTAAACAAACTGCTTTCTTTGAATCATTGAATCAAACTACGATCATTGATTTAATGAATCAAACCTTATTCCTTGTTTCAATCGAACAAACCTAATTTAATGTATCCTACTACACTCGTTCATTCCATGAAAGAGACTGCACACGATAATTCAATGAGTAGAAGTACTTTCCATCGTTCAATGCCACAATCTCTAACGCATTGATTCAATCAAACAAATTGAATACATTTAGGTCATGAAGCAAACTGCATTTCTCAATTAAACGAATACATTTAACCATTCATTCAATGTCACGAGCTTCACACATTGTCTCAATCAAACTGCACATATTCACTTCATGAACCAAACTGCCCGTATTAATTCAATGAGTAGAGCTTCCCACATTCATTCAAGGTGTCAAGCTCACCATTTTCATTTAATTAAACAAACTGCATTCATTGAATCATTGAAACTAACCTTATTCCTTGTTTCAATCGAGCAAACCTAATTTAGTGTATCCTACTACACTCGTTTAATCAATGAAGCAGACTGCACATGATAACTCATTGAGAAGAGGTTCTCTCATTCTTTCAATGCCACAAGCTTAACGCATTGATTCAATCAAACAAATTGCACACATTTAGTTCATGAAGCAAACTGCATTTGTCAATTCAATGAATACAGCTACTCATGCTGTCAAATGTCATAAGATTCACACATTCTCTCAATCAAACTGCACACATTCACTCCATGAATCAAACTGCACGTGTTAATTCAACGAGCCGAGCTTCTCTTATTCATTCAATGTGTCACGCTAAATGCTTTCATACCGTGAAACAAACTGCATCCTTGATTCATTGAATCAAACTTTATTAATTGATTCAGTGAATCAAATGTTATTCCGTGTTTCAATAATAATAAGCTTAATACGCTTATTTAGTGAATGAAACTGCACACGTTCATTCAATGCAAAGGCTGCACTTGTCAATTCAATGAGTAGAACTACTTTCATTCATTCAATGGCACAAGTTTGACGCATTGTCGCTATCAAACTGCAAACGTTCTCTACATGAACCAAACTACACGTCTTAATGCAGTGAGGGGAGTTTTTCGCAATCATTCAATGTGTCAAGCTGAAAGCTTTATTTCAATGAAACAAACTGCATTCATTCAATCAAACTGCAATCATTGATTCAATGTATCAAACCTTATTCCTTTTTTCAACGGAACAAACCTTTTGTTAGTGAAACAAAATGCATTCAATGTAAGAGTCTGCTGATGCCAATTCAACTACTTCCATTCATTCAATAGCACAAGTTTCACGCATTGTCTCTGTCAAACTGCAAACGTTTAATACATGAACCAAACTGCCCGTCTTAATTCAATGAGTAGAGCTACTCTCATTTATTCAAGGTTTCAAGCTCACAATTTTCATTTAATTAAACAAACTGCTTTCTTTGAATCATTGAATCAAACTACGATCATTGATTTAATGAATCAAACCTTATTCCTTGTTTCAATCGAACAAACCTAATTTAATGTATCCTCCTACACTCGTTCATTCCATGAAAGAGACTGCACACGATAATTCAATGAGTAGAAGTACTTTCCATCGTTCAATGCCACAATCTCTAACGCATTGATTCAATCAAACAAATTGAATACATTTAGGTGATGAAGCAAACTGCATTTCTCAATTAAACGTATACATTTAACCATTCATTCAATGTCACGAGCTTCACACATTGTCTCAATCAAACTGCACATATTCACTCCATGAACCAAACTGCCCGTCTTAATTCAATGAGTAGAGCTTGATTCATTCATTCAATGTGTCAAGCTTAACGCTTTCATACAATGAAACAAACTGCATTCTTGATTCATTGAATCTAACTGGAATGATTGTTTCAGACTATCAAGCGTGATTCAATGTTTGAAAGAAACAAACTCAACAGTTTTATTTAGTGAAAGGAATTGCACACGTTCACTCCATGCACCAAACTGCACGTGTTAATTCAATGAGTAGATCTTCTCTTATTCATTCAATATGTATACAATTAAACAATTAAATTAAACAATTTGCATACAATTAAACAAACTGCATCCTTGATTCATTGAATCAAACTTTAATGATTGATTCAGTGAATCATGCGTTATTTCATGTTTCAATAAAACAAACTTAACACGCTTATTTAGTGAATGAAACTGTTCCCGTTCATTCAATGAAAGAGGCTGCACACGTCAATTCAAAGCGTTATAGATACTCTCTTTCGTTCAATGCTTCAAGCTTAACGCATTGATGCAATCAATCAAATTGCACACATTTGGTTCGTGAAGCAAACAGCATTTGTCAATTCAATGAATACAGTTATTCTCATTCTCTTAATGTCACTAGCTTCACACATTGTCTCAATCAATCTGCACACATTCACTCCATCAACCAAACTGCTCGTGTTAAATCAATGAGATAGCTTCTCTCATTCATTTAATGCATCAAGCTCAACGCTTCAATTCAATTATACAAACTGCATTCATTGAATCATTGAATCTAACTCCGATTATTCCTTGTTTCAATGAAACAAACGTAACTCACTTATTTAGTGAATCCTCGTGCACTCAATGAAACAGACTGCACATGATAATGCAACGAGTAGAGGTTCTCACAACTGTTCAAAGCCACAAGCTTAACGCATTGATTCAATCAACCAAACTGCACACTTTTAGTCAATGAAACAAACTGCACGTGTTCATTCAATGGGTAAAGCTTTTCTCTTTCATTAAATGCCTCGAGCTTTACGCTTTAATTCAATGAAACAACCTACTTTCATATTTCACTCATTGGTTCAAAGAAACAAATTTAATGCATTGATTTAATTGTGCAAACTTCACTCATTTGTGGAGTGAATTTAACTGCATTCATGCAATCAATGCAGAATACTGCAAACATTCATTTGACGAGGAACCCTGCAAGTCCTATTCCAATGAATCGAGCATTTTCCATTCAATCAATGAAAGTAACTGCACGCGTTCATCCAATGATACAAACTGCATGCATTTATTAAATGAAACAGCCTGCACGTGTTAATTCAAGAAATTCAACTTTTCTTGTTTATTCAATGTCTCGAGCTTAACAAACATCTGTATTCATTCAATCATTGAATTAAACTGCAAGAATTGATTCAATAAATAAAACAGTATTAATGGATTCAATCAACAATCTTAATTCATTTAATTCGTGAATCAAACTGCACTCATTCATTGTATGTTTAATTAAAAGAGTAGCGCTCCGGCCATTCATTCTATGCCACGAGCAAAACGCATTCACTCAATGGAGCAAACTGCACTCATTTGTTCAATGATACAGACTGCACGTCTTAATTCAACGAGTCGAGCTTCTCTCATTCACTCAAGGTGTCAAGCTCAGCGATTTCAATTAAAGAAACAAACTGCATTTTTGATTCATTGAATCAAACTTTAATGATTGATTCAGTGAATCAAACATTATTCAGTGTGTCAATGAAACAAACGTAACACGCATATTTAGAGAATGAAACTGTACACGTTCATGCAATGAAAGAGGCTGCACTTGTCAATTCAATGAGTAGAGCGACTCTCATTCAGTCAATGTGTCAAGCTTAATGCTTTCACTCAATGAAAGAAACTGGGATCATTCAATCAAACTACAATCAATGATTCAATGAATCTAACCTTATTCCTTGTTTCAATCGAACAAACCTAATTTAATGTATCCTACTACACTCGTTCATTCCATGAAAGAGACTGCACACGATAATTCAATGAGTAGAATTAATTTCCTTCGTTCAATGCCACAATCTCTAACGCATTGATTCAATCAAACAACTTGAATACATTTATGTCATGACGCAAACTGCATATCTCAATTAAACGAATACATTTACCCATTCATTCAATGTCACGAGCTTCACACATTGTCTCAATCAAACTGCACATATTCACTCCATGAACCAAACTGCCCGTCTTAATTCAATGAGTCGAGCTTGATTCATTCATTCAATGTGTCAAGCTTAACGCTTTCATACAATGAAACAAACTGCATTCTTGATTCATTGAATCTAACTTGAATGATTGTTTCAGACTATCAAGCGTGATTCAATGTTTGAAAGAAACAAACTCAACAGTTTTATTTAGTGAAAGGAATTGCACACGTTCACTCCATGCACCACACTGCACGTGTTAATTCAATGAGTAGAGCTTCTCTTATTCATTCAATATGTATACAATTAAACAATTAAATTAAACAATTTGCATACAATTAAACAAACTGCATCCTTGATTCATTGAATCAAACTTTAATGATTGATTCAGTGAATCATGCGTTATTTAATGTTTCAATAAAACAAACTTAACACGCTTATTTAGTGAATGAAACTGTTCCCGTTCATTCAATGAAAGAGGCTGCACACGTCAATTCAAAGCGTTATAGATACTCTCTTTCGTTCAATGCTTCAAGCTTAACGCATTGATGCAATCAATCAAATTGCACACATTTGGTTCGTGAAGCAAACAGCATTTGTCAATTCAATGAATACAGTTATTCTCATTCTCTTAATGTCACTAGCTTCACACATTGTCTCAATCAATCTGCACACATTCACTCCATCAACCAAACTGCTCGTGTTAAATCAAAGAGATAGCTTCTCTCATTCATTCAATGCATCAAGCTCAACGCTTCAATTCAATTATACAAACTGCATTCATTGAATCATTGAATCTAACTCCGATTATTCCTTGTTTCAATGAAACAAACGTAACTCACTTATTTAGTGAATCCTCGTGCACTCAATGAAACAGACTGCACATGATAATGCAACGAGTAGAGGTTCTCACAACTGTTCAAAGCCACAAGCTTAACGCATTGATTCAATCAACCAAACTGCACACTTTTAGTCCATGAAACAAACTGCACCTGTTCATTCAATGAGTAAAGCTTTTCTCTTTCATTAAATGCCTCGAGCTTAACGCTTTAATTCAATGAAACAACCTACTTTCATATTTCACTCATTGGTTCAAAGAAACAAATTTAATGCATTGATTTAATTGTGCAAACTTCACTCATTTGTGGAGTGAATTTAACTGCATTCATGCAATCAATGCAGAATACTGCAAACATTCATTTGACGAGGAACCCTGCAAGTCCTATTCCAATGAATCGAGCATTTTCCAATCAATGAAAGTAACTGCACGCGTTCATTCAATGATACAAACTGCATGCATTTATTAAATGAAACAGCCTGCACGTGTTAATTCAAGAAATACAACTTTTCTTGTTTATTCAATGTCTCGAGCTTAAAAACCATCTGTATTCATTCAATCATTGAATTAAACTGCAAGAATTGATTCAATAAATCAAACAGTATTAATGGATTCAATCAAACAATCTTAATTCATTTAATTCGTGAATCAAACTGCACCCATTCATTGTATGTTTAATTAAAAGAGTAGCGCTCCGGCCATTCATTCTATGCCACGAGCAAAACGCATTCACTCAATGGAGCAAACTGCACTCATTTGTTCAATGATACAGACTGCACGTCTTAATTCAACGAGTCGAGCTTCTCTCATTCACTCAAGGTGTCAAGCTCACCGATTTCAATTAAAGAAACAAACTGCATTTTTGATTCATTGAATCAAACTTTAATGATTGATTCAGTGAATCAAACATTATTCAGTGTGTCAATGAAACAAACGTAACACGCATATTTAGAGAATGAAACTGTACACGTTCATGCAATGAAAGAGGCTGCACTTGTCAATTCAATGAGTAGAGCGACTCTCATTCAGTCAATGTGTCAAGCTTAATGCTTTCACTCAATGAAAGAAACTGGGATCATTCAATCAAACTACAATCAATGATTCAATGAATCTAACCTTATTCCTTGTTTCAATCGAACAAACCTAATTTAATGTATCCTACTACACTCGTTCATTCCATGAAAGAGACTGCACACGATAATTCAATGAGTAGAATTAATTTCCTTCGTTCAATGCCACAATCTCTAACGCATTGATTCAATCAAACAACTTGAATACATTTATGTCATGACGCAAACTGCATATCTCAATTAAACGAATACATTTACCCATTCATTCAATGTCACGAGCTTCACACATTGTCTCAATCAAACTGCACATATTCACTCCATGAACCAAACTGCCCGTCTTAATTCAATGAGTCGAGCTTGATTCATTCATTCAATGTGTCAAGCTTAACGCTTTCATACAATGAAACAAACTGCATTCTTGATTCATTGAATCTAACTTGAATGATTGTTTCAGACTATCAAGCGTGATTCAATGTTTGAAAGAAACAAACTCAACAGTTTTATTTAGTGAAAGGAATTGCACACGTTCACTCCATGCACCACACTGCACGTGTTAATTCAATGAGTAGAGCTTCTCTTATTCATTCAATATGTATACAATTAAACAATTAAATTAAACAATTTGCATACAATTAAACAAACTGCATCCTTGATTCATTGAATCAAACTTTAATGATTGATTCAGTGAATCATGCGTTATTTAATGTTTCAATAAAACAAACTTAACACGCTTATTTAGTGAATGAAACTGTTCCCGTTCATTCAATGAAAGAGGCTGCACACGTCAATTCAAAGCGTTATAGATACTCTCTTTCGTTCAATGCTTCAAGCTTAACGCATTGATGCAATCAATCAAATTGCACACATTTGGTTCGTGAAGCAAACAGCATTTGTCAATTCAATGAATACAGTTATTCTCATTCTCTTAATGTCACTAGCTTCACACATTGTCTCAATCAATCTGCACACATTCACTCCATCAACCAAACTGCTCGTGTTAAATCAAAGAGATAGCTTCTCTCATTCATTCAATGCATCAAGCTCAACGCTTCAATTCAATTATACAAACTGCATTCATTGAATCATTGAATCTAACTCCGATTATTCCTTGTTTCAATGAAACAAACGTAACTCACTTATTTAGTGAATCCTCGTGCACTCAATGAAACAGACTGCACATGATAATGCAACGAGTAGAGGTTCTCACAACTGTTCAAAGCCACAAGCTTAACGCATTGATTCAATCAACCAAACTGCACACTTTTAGTCCATGAAACAAACTGCACCTGTTCATTCAATGGGTAAAGCTTTTCTCTTTCATTAAATGCCTCGAGCTTAACGCTTTAATTCAATGAAACAACCTACTTTCATATTTCACTCATTGGTTCAAAGAAACAAATTTAATGCATTGATTTAATTGTGCAAACTTCACTCATTTGTGGAGTGAATTTAACTGCATTCATGCAATCAATGCAGAATACTGCAAACATTCATTTGACGAGGAACCCTGCAAGTCCTATTCCAATGAATCGAGCATTTTCCAATCAATGAAAGTAACTGCACGCGTTCATTCAATGATACAAACTGCATGCATTTATTAAATGGAACAGCCTGCACGTGTTAATTCAAGAAATACAACTTTTCTTGTTTATTCAATGTCTCGAGCTTAAAAACCATCTGTATTCATTCAATCATTGAATTAAACTGCAAGAATTGATTCAATAAATCAAACAGTATTAATGGATTCAATCAAACAATCTTAATTCATTTAATTCGTGAATCAAACTGCACCCATTCATTGTATGTTTAATTAAAAGAGTAGCGCTCCGGCCATTCATTCTATGCCACGAGCAAAACGCATTCATTCAATGGAGCAAACTGCACTCATTTGTTCAATGATACAGACTGCACGTCTTAATTCAACGAGTCGAGCTTCTCTCATTCACTCAATGTGTCAAGCTCACCGATTTCAATTAAAGAAACAAACTGCATTTTGATTCATTGAATCAAACTTTAATGATTGATTCAGTGAATCATGCGTTATTTAATGTTTCAATAAAACAAACTTAACACGCTTATTTAGTGAATGAAACTGTTCCCGTTCATTCAATGAAAGAGGCTGCACACGTCAATTCAAAGCGTTATAGATACTCTCTTTCGTTCAATGCTTCAAGCTTAACGCATTGATGCAATCAATCAAATTGCACACATTTGGTTCGTGAAGCAAACAGCATTTGTCAATTCAATGAATACAGTTATTCTCATTCTCTTAATGTCACTAGCTTCACACATTGTCTCAATCAATCTGCACACATTCACTCCATCAACCAAACTGCTCGTGTTAAATCAAAGAGATAGCTTCTCTCATTCATTCAATGCATCAAGCTCAACGCTTCAATTCAATTATACAAACTGCATTCATTGAATCATTGAATCTAACTCCGATTATTCCTTGTTTCAATGAAACAAACGTAACTCACTTATTTAGTGAATCCTCGTGCACTCAATGAAACAGACTGCACATGATAATGCAACGAGTAGAGGTTCTCACAACTGTTCAAAGCCACAAGCTTAACGCATTGATTCAATCAACCAAACTGCACACTTTTAGTCCATGAAACAAACTGCACCTGTTCATTCAATGGGTAAAGCTTTTCTCTTTCATTAAATGCCTCGAGCTTAACGCTTTAATTCAATGAAACAACCTACTTTCATATTTCACTCATTGGTTCAAAGAAACAAATTTAATGCATTGATTTAATTGTGCAAACTTCACTCATTTGTGGAGTGAATTTAACTGCATTCATGCAATCAATGCAGAATACTGCAAACATTCATTTGACGAGGAACCCTGCAAGTCCTATTCCAATGAATCGAGCATTTTCCAATCAATGAAAGTAACTGCACGCGTTCATTCAATGATACAAACTGCATGCATTTATTAAATGGAACAGCCTGCACGTGTTAATTCAAGAAATACAACTTTTCTTGTTTATTCAATGTCTCGAGCTTAAAAACCATCTGTATTCATTCAATCATTGAATTAAACTGCAAGAATTGATTCAATAAATCAAACAGTATTAATGGATTCAATCAAACAATCTTAATTCATTTAATTCGTGAATCAAACTGCACCCATTCATTGTATGTTTAATTAAAAGAGTAGCGCTCCGGCCATTCATTCTATGCCACGAGCAAAACGCATTCATTCAATGGAGCAAACTGCACTCATTTGTTCAATGATACAGACTGCACGTCTTAATTCAACGAGTCGAGCTTCTCTCATTCACTCAATGTGTCAAGCTCACCGATTTCAATTAAAGAAACAAACTGCATTTTTGATTCATTGAATCAAACTTTAATGATTGATTCAGTGAATCAAACATTATTCAGTGTGTCAATGAAACAAACGTAACACGCTTATTTAGAGAATGAAACTGTACACGTTCATGCAATGAAAGAGGCTGCACTTGTCAATTCAATGAGGAGAGCGACTCTCATTCAGTCAATGTGTCAAGCTTAATGCTTTCACTCAATGAAAGAAACTGGGATCATTCAATCAAACTACAATCAATGATTCAATGAATCTAACCTTATTCCTTGTTTCAATCGAACAAACCTAATTTAATGTATCCTACTACACTCGTTCATTCCATGAAAGAGACTGCACACGATAATTCAATGAGTAGAATTAATTTCCTTCGTTCAATGCCACAATCTCTAACGCATTGATTCAATCAAACAACTTGAATACATTTATGTCATGACGCAAACTGCATATCTCAATTAAACGAATACATTTACCCATTCATTCAATGTCACGAGCTTCACACATTGTCTCAATCAAACTGCACATATTCACTCCATGAACCAAACTGCCCGTCTTAATTCAATGAGTCGAGCTTGATTCATTCATTCAATGTGTCAAGCTTAACGCTTTCATACAATGAAACAAACTGCATTCTTGATTCATTGAATCTAACTTGAATGATTGTTTCAGACTATCAAGCGTGATTCAATGTTTGAAAGAAACAAACTCAACAGTTTTATTTAGTGAAAGGAATTGCACACGTTCACTCCATGCACCACACTGCACGTGTTAATTCAATGAGTAGAGCTTCTCTTATTCATTCAATATGTATACAATTAAACAATTAAATTAAACAATTTGCATACAATTAAACAAACTGCATCCTTGATTCATTGAATCAAACTTTAATGATTGATTCAGTGAATCATGCGTTATTTAATGTTTCAATAAAACAAACTTAACACGCTTATTTAGTGAATGAAACTGTTCCCGTTCATTCAATGAAAGAGGCTGCACACGTCAATTCAAAGCGTTATAGATACTCTCTTTCGTTCAATGCTTCAAGCTTAACGCATTGATGCAATCAATCAAATTGCACACATTTGGTTCGTGAAGCAAACAGCATTTGTCAATTCAATGAATACAGTTATTCTCATTCTCTTAATGTCACTAGCTTCACACATTGTCTCAATCAATCTGCACACATTCACTCCATCAACCAAACTGCTCGTGTTAAATCAAAGAGATAGCTTCTCTCATTCATTCAATGCATCAAGCTCAACGCTTCAATTCAATTATACAAACTGCATTCATTGAATCATTGAATCTAACTCCGATTATTCCTTGTTTCAATGAAACAAACGTAACTCACTTATTTAGTGAATCCTCGTGCACTCAATGAAACAGACTGCACATGATAATGCAACGAGTAGAGGTTCTCACAACTGTTCAAAGCCACAAGCTTAACGCATTGATTCAATCAACCAAACTGCACACTTTTAGTCCATGAAACAAACTGCACCTGTTCATTCAATGGGTAAAGCTTTTCTCTTTCATTAAATGCCTCGAGCTTAACGCTTTAATTCAATGAAACAACCTACTTTCATATTTCACTCATTGGTTCAAAGAAACAAATTTAATGCATTGATTTAATTGTGCAAACTTCACTCATTTGTGGAGTGAATTTAACTGCATTCATGCAATCAATGCAGAATACTGCAAACATTCATTTGACGAGGAACCCTGCAAGTCCTATTCCAATGAATCGAGCATTTTCCAATCAATGAAAGTAACTGCACGCGTTCATTCAATGATACAAACTGCATGCATTTATTAAATGGAACAGCCTGCACGTGTTAATTCAAGAAATACAACTTTTCTTGTTTATTCAATGTCTCGAGCTTAAAAACCATCTGTATTCATTCAATCATTGAATTAAACTGCAAGAATTGATTCAATAAATCAAACAGTATTAATGGATTCAATCAAACAATCTTAATTCATTTAATTCGTGAATCAAACTGCACCCATTCATTGTATGTTTAATTAAAAGAGTAGCGCTCCGGCCATTCATTCTATGCCACGAGCAAAACGCATTCATTCAATGGAGCAAACTGCACTCATTTGTTCAATGATACAGACTGCACGTCTTAATTCAACGAGTCGAGCTTCTCTCATTCACTCAATGTGTCAAGCTCACCGATTTCAATTAAAGAAACAAACTGCATTTTTGATTCATTGAATCAAACTTTAATGATTGATTCAGTGAATCAAACATTATTCAGTGTGTCAATGAAACAAACGTAACACGCTTATTTAGAGAATGAAACTGTACACGTTCATGCAATGAAAGAGGCTGCACTTGTCAATTCAATGAGGAGAGCGACTCTCATTCAGTCAATGTGTCAAGCTTAATGCTTTCACTCAATGAAAGAAACTGGGATCATTCAATCAAACTACAATCATTGATTCAATGAATCAAACCTTATTCCTTGTTTCTAAGGAACAACCCTTATCTCCTTTTATTTGTGAAATACACTGCATACGTTCATTCAATGAAAGAGGCTGCACTTGCCAATACAATGAGTAGACCTACTCCTATTCATTCAATGACACAAGTTTCATTGTCTCTATCAAACTGCACACGTTCAATACATGAACCAAACTGCCCTTCTTAATTCAATGAGTAGAGCATCTCTCATTTTTACAATGTGTCAAGCTCACCCTTTTCATTTAATTAACAAACGGCATTCATTGAATCATTGAATCCAACCTTATTCCTTGTTTCAATCGAACAAACCTAATTTAGTGTATCCTACTACACTCGTTTAATCAATGAGGCAGACGGCACATGATAATTCAATGAGTAGTGGTTCTCCCATTCATTCAATGCCACATGCTTTACGCATTGATTCAATCAAACAAATTGCACACATTTAGTTCATGAAGCAAACTGTATTTGTCAATTCAATGAATACAGTTATTCATGCTGTCAAATGTCACAAGATTCACACATTGTCTCAATCAAACTGCACACATTCTCTCCATGAAAAAAACTGCACGTTTTAATTCAATGAGTAGAGCTTCTCTTATTCATTCAATGTGTCAAGCTTAACGCTTTCATGAAATGAAACAAACTGCATCCTTGAATCATTGAATCAAAGTATAATGATTGATTCAGTGAATCAAGCGTTTTCCATGTTTCAATAATAACAAGCTTAATACGCTTATTTAGTGAATTAAACTGCACACGTTCATTCAATACAAAGGCTGCACTTGTCAATTCAATGAGTAGAACTACTTTCATTCATTCAATGGCACAAGTTTCACGCATTGTCGCTATCAAACTGCAAACGTTCTCTACATGAACCAAACTACACGTCTTAATGCAGTGAGGGGAGTTTTTTCGCAATCATTCAATGTGTCAAGCTTAAAGCTTTATTTCAATGAAACAAACTGCATTCATTGAATCAAACTGCAATCATTGATTCAATGTATCAAACCTTATTCCTTCTTTCAAAGGAACAAACCTATCTCCCTTTTTTAGTGAAACAAACTGCATTCAATGTAAGAGTCTGCAGTTGCCATTTCAACTACTCCCATTCATTCAATGGCACAGGTTTCACGCATTGTCTCTCTCAAACTGCACACGTTTAATACATGAACCAAACTGCCCGTCTTAATTCAATGAGTAGAGCTTCTCTCATTCATTCAAGGTGTCAAGCTCACAATTTTCATTTAATTAAACAAACTGCTTTCATTGAATCATTGAATCAAACTACAATTATTGATTCAATGAATCAAACCTTATTCCTTGTTTCTAAGGAACAACCCCTATCTCCTTTTATTTGTGAAATATACTCCATACGTTCATTCAATGAAAGAGGCTGCACTTGCAAATACAATGAGTAGACCTACTCCCGTTCATTCAATGACACAAGTTTCATTGTCTCTATCAAACTGCACACGTTCAATACATGAACCAAACTGCCCTTATTAATTCAATGAGTAGAGCTTCTCTCATTTTTACAATGTGTCAAGCTTAGCCTTTTCATTTAATTAACAAACTGCATTCATTGAATCATTGAATCCAACCTTATTCCTTGTTTCAATCGAACAAACCTAATTTAGTGTATCCTACTACACTCGTTTAATCAATGAGACAGACTGCACATGATAATTCAATGAGTAGTGGTACTCTCATTCATTCAATGCCACATGCTTTACGCATTGATTCAATCAAACAAATTGCACACAGTTAGTTAGTTCATGAAGCAAACTGGATTTGTCAATTCAATGAATACAGCTATTCATGCAGTGAAAGTCACAAGATTCACACATTGTCTCAATCAAACTGCACACATTCTCTCCATGAACCAAACTGCACGTTTTAATTCAATGAGTAGAGCTTCTCTTATTCATTCAATGTGTCAAGCTTAACGCTTTCATGAAATGAAACAAACTGCATCCTTGATTCATTGAATCAAACTATAATGATTCAGTGAATCAAGCGTTATTCCGTGTTTCAATAATAACAAGCTTTATACGCTTATTTAGTGAATGAAAGTGCACACGTTCATTCAATGCAAAGGCTGCACTTTTCAATTCAATGAGTAGAACTACTTTCATTCATTCAATGGCACAGGTTTCACGCATTGTCACTATCAAACTGCAAACGTTCTCTACATGAACCAAACTACACGTCTTCATGCAGTGAAGGGAGTTTTTCGCAATCATTCAATGTGTCAAGCTTAAAGCTTTATTTCAATGAAACAAACTGCATTCATTGAATCAAACTGCAATCATTGATTCAATGTATCAAACCTTATTCCTTCTTTCAAAGGAACAAACCTTTTTTTAGTGAAACAAACTGCATTCACTAAATTGGCAGATGCCAATTCAACTACTCCCATTCATTCAATAGCACAAGTTTCACGCATTGTCTCTCTCAAACTGCACACGTTTAATACATGAACCAAACTGACCGTCTTAATTCAATGAGTAGAGCTTCTCTCATTCATTCAAGGTTTCAAGCTCACCATTTTCATTTAATTAAACAAACTGCTTTCTTTGAATCATTGAATCAAACTACGATCATTGATTCAATGAATCAAACCTTATTCCTTGTTTCAATCGAACAAACCTAATTTAATGTATCCTACTACAGTCGTTCATTCCATGAAAGAGACTGCACACGATAATTCAATGAGTAGAAGTACTTTCCTTCGTTCAATGCCACAACCTCTAACGCATTGATTCAATCAAACAACTTGAATACATTTAGGTCATGAAGCAAACTGCATTTCTCAATTAAACGAATACATTTTAACCATTCATTCAATGTCACGAGCTTCACACATTGTCTCAGTCAAACTGCACATATTCACTTCATGAACCAAACTGCCCGTCTTAATTCAATGAGTAGAGCTTCTCTCATTCATTCAAGGTGTCAAGCTCACCATTTTCATTTAATTAAACAAACTGCATTCATTGAATCATTGAATCTAACCTTATTCCTTGTTTCAATCGAGCAAACCTAATTTAGTGTATCCTACTACACTCGTTTAATCAATGAGGCAGACTGCACATGATAATTCAATGAGTAGAGGTTCTCTCATTCTTTCAATGCCACAAGCTTAACGCATTGATTCAATCAAACAAATTGCACACATTTAGTTCATGAAGCAAACTGCATTTGTCAATTCAATGAATACGGCTACTCATGCTGTCAAATGTCATAAGATTCACACATTGATTCAATGTATCAAACCTTATTCCTTTTTTCAAAGGAACAAACCTTTTTTTAGTGAAACAAACTGCATTCAATGTAAGAGTCTGCAGTTGCCAATTCAACTACTCCCATTCATTCAATAGCACAAGTTTCACGCATTGTCTCTCTCAAACTGCACACGTTTAATACATGAACCAAACTGCCCGTCCTAATTCAATGAGTAGAGCTTCTCTCATTCATTCAAGGTTTCAAGCTCACCATTTTCATTTAATTAAACAAACTGCTTTCTTTGAATCATTGAATCAAACTACGATCATTGATTCAATGAATCAGACCTTATTCCTTGTTTCAATCGAACAAACCTAATTTAATGTATCCTACTGCACTCGTTCATTCAATGAAAGAGACTGCACACGATAATTCAATGAGTAGAAGTACTTTCCTTCGTTCAATGCCACAATCTCTAACGCATTGATTCAATCAAACAACTTGAATACATTTATGTCATGAAGCAAACTGCATATCGCAATTAAACGAATACATTTAACCATTCATTCAATGTCACGAGCTTCACACATTTTCTCAATCAAACTGCACATATTCACTTCATGAACCAAACTGCCCGTCTTAATTCAATGAGTAGAGCTTTTCTCATTCATTCAAAGTGTCAAGCTCACCATTTTCATTTAATTAAACAAACTGCATTCATTGAATCATTGAATCTAACCTTATTCCTTGTTTCAATCGAGCAAACCTAATTTAGTGTATCCTACTACACTCGTTTAATCAATGAAGCAGACTGCACATGATAATTCAATGAGTAGAGGTTCTCTCATTCTTTCAATGCCACAAGCTTAACGCATTGATTCAATCAAACAAATTGCACACATTTAGTTCATGAAGCAAACTGCATTTGTCAATTCAATGAATACAGCTACTCATACTGTCAAATGTCATAAGATTCACACATTGTCTCAATCAAACTGCACACATTCACTCCATGAATCAAACTGCACGTGTTAATTCAACGAGTCGAGCTTCTCTTATTCATTCAATGTGTCACGCTAAATGCTTTCATACCGTGAAACAAACTGCATCCTTGATTCATTGAATCAAACTTTATTAATTGATTCAGTGAATCAAATGTTATTCCGTGTTTCAATAATAATAAGCTTAATACGCGTATTTAGTGAATGAAACTGCACACGTTCATTCAATGCAAAGGCTGCACTTGTCAATTCAATGAGTAGAACTACTTTCATTCATTCAATGGCACAAGTTTGACGCATTGTCGCTATCAAACTGCAAACGTTCTCTCCATGAACCAAACTACATGTCTTAATGCAGTGAGGGGAGTTTTTCGCAATCATTCAATGTGTCAAGCTTAAAGCTTTATTTCAATGAAACAAACTGCATTCATTGAATCAAACTGCAATCATTGATTCAATGTATCAAACCTTATTCCTTTTTTCAACGGAACAAACCTTTTTTTAGTGAAACAAACTGCATTCAATGTAAGAGTCTGCAGATGCCAATTCAACTACTCCCATTCATTCAATAGCACAAGTTTCACGCATTGTCTCTCTCAAACTGCACACGTTTAATACATGAACCAAACTGCCCGTCTTAATTCAATGAGTAGAGCTTCTCTCATTCATTCAAGGTTTCAAGCTCACCATTTTCATTTAATTAAACAAAGTGCTTTCTTTGAATCATTGAATCAAACTACGATCATTGATTCAATGAATCAAACCTTATTCCTTGTTTCAATCGAACAAACCTAATTTAATGTATCCTACTACACTCGTTCATTCCATGAAAGAGACTGCACACGATAATTCAATGAGTAGAAGTACTTTCCATCGTTCAATGCCACAATCTCTAACGCATTGATTCAATCAAACAACTTGAATACATTTAGGTCATGAAGCAAACTGCATTTCTCAATTAAACGAATACATTTAACCATTCATTCAATGCCACGAGCTTCACACATTGTCTCAATCAAACTGCACATATTCACTCCATGAATCAAACTGCACGTGTTAATTCAACGAGTCGAGCTTCTCTCATTCATTCAAGGTGTCAAGCTCACCATTTTCATTTAATTAAACAAACTGCATTCATTGAATCATTGAATCTAACCTTATTCCTTGTTTCAATCGAGCAAACCTAATTTAGTGTATCCTACTACATTCGTTTAATCAATGAGGCAGACTGCACATGATAATTCAATGAGTAGAGGTTCTCTCATTCTTTCAATGCCACAAGCTTAACGCATTGATTCAATCAAACAAATTGCACACATTTAGTTCATGAAGCAAACTGCATTTGTCAATTCAATGAATACAGCTACTCATGCTGTCAAATGTCATAAGATTCACACATTGTCTCAATCAAACTGCACACATTCACTCCATGAATCAAACTGCACGTGTTAATTCAACGAGTCGAGCTTCTCTTATTCATTCAATGTGTCACGCTAAATGCTATCATACCGCGAAATAAACTGCATCCTTGATTCATTGAATCAAACTTTATTAATTGATTCAGTGAGTCAAATGTTATTCTTTGTTTCAATAATAATAAGCTTAATACCTTATTTAGTGAATGAAACTGCACACGTTCATTCAATGCAAAGGCTGCACTTGTCAATTCAATGAGTAGAACTACTTTCATTCATTCAATGGCACAAGTTTCACGCATTGTCGCTATCAAACTGCAAACGTTCCCTACATGAACCAAACTACACGTCTTAATGCAGTGAGGGGAGTTTTTCGCAATCATTCAATGTGTCAAGCTTAAAGCTTTATTTCAATGAAACAAACTGCATTCATTGAATCAAACTGCAATCATTGATTCAATGTATCAAACCTTATTCCTTCTTTCAAAGGAACAAACCTATCTCCCTTTTTTAGTGAAACAAACTGCATTCAATGTACGAGTCTTCAGTTGCCAATTCAACTACTCCCATTCATTCAATGGCACAAGTTTCACGCATTGTCTCTCTCAAACTGCACACGTTTAATACATGAACCAAACTGACCGTCTTAATTCAATGAGTAGAGCTTCTCTCATTCATTCAAGTGTCAAGCTCACAATTTTCATTTAATTAAACAAACTGCTTTCATTGAATCATTGAATCAAACTACGATCATTGATTCAATGAATCAAACCTTATTCCTTGTTTCAATCGATCAAACCTAATTTAATGTATCCTACTGCACTCGTTCATTCAATGAAAGAGACTGCACACGATAATTCAATGAGTAGAAGTACTTTCCTTCGTTCAATGCCACAATCTCTAACGCATTGATTCAATCAAACAACTTGAATACATTTATGTCATGAAGCAAACTGCATTTCTCAATTAAACGAATACATTTAACCATTCATTCAATGTCACGAGCTTCACACATTTTCTCAATCAAACTGCACATATTCACTTCATGAACCAAACTGCCCGTCTTAATTCAATGAGTAGAGCTTTTCTCATTCATTCAAGGTGTCAAGCTCACCATTTTCATTTAATTAAACAAACTGCATTCATTGAATCATTGAATCTAACCTTATTCCTTGTTTCAATCGAGCAAACCTAATTTAGTGTATCCTACTACACTCGTTTAATCAATGAAGCAGACTGCACATGATAATTCAATGAGTAGAGGTTCTGTCATTCTTTCAATGCCACAAGCTTAACGCATTGATTCAATCAAACAAATTGCACACATTTAGTTCATGAAGCAAACTGCATTTGTCAATTCAATGAATACAGCTACTCATACTGTCAAATGTCATAAGATTCACACATTGTCTCAATCAAACTGCACACATTCACTCCATGAATCAAACTGCACGTGTTAATTCAACGAGTCGAGCTTCTCTTATTCATTCAATGTGTCACGCTAAATGCTTTCATACCGTGAAACAAACTGCATCCTTGATTCAATTATTATTGAAACACGGAATAACATTTGATTCACTGAATCAATTAATAAAGTTTGATTCAATGTTATTCCGTGTTTCAATAATAATAAGCTTAATACGCTTATTTAGTGAATGAAACTGCACACGTTCATTCAATGCAAAGGCTGCACTTGTCAATTCAATGAGTAGAACTACTTTCATTCATTCAATGGCACAAGTTTGACGCATTGTCGCTATCAAACTGCAAACGTTCTCTCCATGAACCAAACTACATGTCTTAATGCAGTGAGGGGAGTTTTTCGCAATCATTCAATGTGTCAAGCTTAAAGCTTTATTTCAATGAAACAAACTGCATTCATTGAATCAAACTGCAATCATTGATTCAATGTATCAAACCTTATTCCTTTTTTCAACGGAACAAACCTTTTTTTAGTGAAACAAACTGCATTCAATGTAAGAGTCTGCAGTTGCCAATTCAACTACTCCCATTCATTCAATAGCACAAGTTTCACGCATTGTCTCTCTCAAACTGCACACGTTTAATACATGAACCAAACTGCCCGTCTTAATTCAATGAGTAGAGCTTCTCTCATTCATTCAAGGTTTCAAGCTCACCATTTTCATTTAATTAAACAAAGTGCTTTCTTTGAATCATTGAATCAAACTACGATCATTGATTCAATGAATCAAACCTTATTCCTTGTTTCAATCGAACAAACCTAATTTAATGTATCCTACTACACTCGTTCATTCCATGAAAGAGACTGCACACGATAATTCAATGAGTAGAAGTACTTTCCATCGTTCAATGCCACAATCTCTAACGCATTGATTCAATCAAACAACTTGAATACATTTAGGTCATGAAGCAAACTGCATTTCTCAATTAAACGAATACATTTAACCATTCATTCAATGTCACGAGCTTCACACATTGTCTCAATCAAACTGCACATATTCACTCCATGAATCAAACTGCACGTGTTAATTCAACGAGTCGAGCTTCTCTCATTCATTCAAGGTGTCAAGCTCACCATTTTCATTTAATTAAACAAACTGCATTCATTGAATCATTGAATCTAACCTTATTCCTTGTTTCAATCGAGCAAACCTAATTTAGTGTATCCTACTACATTCGTTTAATCAATGAGGCAGACTGCACATGATAATTCAATGAGTAGAGGTTCTCTCATTCTTTCAATGCCACAAGCTTAACACATTGATTCAATCAAACAAATTGCACACATTTAGTTCATGAAGCAAACTGCATTTGTCAATTCAATGAATACAGCTACTCATGCTGTCAAATGTCATAAGATTCACACATTGTCTCAATCAAACTGCACACATTCACTCCATGAATCAAACTGCACGTGTTAATTCAACGAGTCGAGCTTCTCTTATTCATTCAATGTGTCACGCTAAATGCTTTCATACCGCGAAACAAACTGCATCCTTGATTCATTGAATCAAACTTTATTAATTGATTCAGTGAGTCAAATGTTATTCTTTGTTTCAATAATAATAAGCTTAATACCTTATTTAGTGAATGAAACTGCACACGTTCATTCAATGCAAAGGCTGCACTTGTCAATTCAATGAGTAGAACTACTTTCATTCATTCAATGGCACAAGTTTCACGCATTGTCGCTATCAAACTGCAAACGTTCCCTACATGAACCAAACTACACGTCTTAATGCAGTGAGGGGAGTTTTTCGCAATCATTCAATGTGTCAAGCTTAAAGCTTTATTTCAATGAAACAAACTGCATTCATTGAATCAAACTGCAATCATTGATTCAATGTATCAAACCTTATTCCTTCTTTCAAAGGAACAAACCTATCTCCCTTTTTTAGTGAAACAAACTGCATTCAATGTAAGAGTCTGCAGTTGCCAATTCAACTACTCCCATTCATTCAATGGCACAAGTTTCACGCATTGTCTCTGTCAAACTGCACACGTTTAATACATGAACCAAACTGCCCGTCTTAATTCAATGTGTAGAGCTTCTCTCATTCATTCAAGGTGTCAAGCTCACAATTTTCATTTAATTAAACAAACTGCTTTCATTGAATCATTGAATCAAACTACGATCATTGATTCAATGAATCAAACCTTATTCCTTGTTTCAATCGAACAAACCTAATATAATGTATCCTACTACACTCGTTCATTCAATGAAAGAGACTGCACACGATAATTCAATGAGTAGAAGTAATTTCCTTCGTTCAATGCCACAATCTCTAACGCATTGATTCAATCAAACAACTTGAATACATTTATGTCATGAAGCAAACTGCATATCTCAATTAAAGGAATACATTTACCCATTCATTCAATGTCACGAGCTTCACACATTGTCTCAATCAAACTGCACATATTCCCTTCATGAACCAAACTGCCGGTCTTAATTCAATGAGTAGAGCTTCTCTCATTCATTCAAGGTGTCAAGCTCACAATTTTCATTTAATTAAACAAACTGCTTTCATTGAATCATTGAATAAAACTACGATCATTGATTCAATGAATCAAACCTTATTCATCGTTTCAATCGAACAAACCTAATATAATGTATCCTACTACACTCGTTCATTCAATGAAACAGACTGCACACGATAATTCAATGAGTAGAAGTAATTTCCTTCGTTCAGTGCCACAATCTCTAACGCATTGATTCAATCAGACAACTTGAATACATTTATGTCATGAAGCAAACTGCATATCTCAATTAAAGGAATACATTTACCCATTCATTCAATGTCACGAGCTTCACACATTGTCTCAATCAAACTGCACATATTCCCTTCATGAACCAAACTGCCGGTCTTAATTCAATGAGTAGAGCTTCTCTCATTCATTCAAGGTGTCAAGCTCACAATTTTCATTTAATTAAACAAACTGCTTTCATTGAATCATTGAATAAAACTACGATCATTGATTCAATGAATCAAACCATATTCCTTGTTTCAATCGAACAAACCCAATATAATGTATCCTACTACACTTGTTCATTCAATGAAACAGACTGCACACGATAATTCAATGAGTAGAAGTAATTTCCTTCGTTCAATGCCGCAATCTCCACCGCATTGATTCAATCAAACAACTTGAATACATTTAGGTCATGAAGCAAACTGCATTTCTCAATTAAACGAATACATTTAACCATTCATTCAATGTCACGAGCTTCACACATTGTCTCAATCAAACTGCACATATTCACTCCATGAATCAAACTGCACGTGTTAATTCAACGAGTCGAGCTTCTCTCATTCATTCAAGGTGTCAAGCTCACCATTTTCATTTAATTAAACAAACTGCATTCATTGAATCATTGAATCTAACCTTATTCCTTGTTTCAATCGAGCAAACCTAATTTAGTGTATCCTACTACATTCGTTTAATCAATGAGGCAGACTGCACATGATAATTCAATGAGTAGAGGTTCTCTCATTCTTTCAATGCCACAAGCTTAACACATTGATTCAATCAAACAAATTGCACACATTTAGTTCATGAAGCAAACTGCATTTGTCAATTCAATGAATACAGCTACTCATGCTGTCAAATGTCATAAGATTCACACATTGTCTCAATCAAACTGCACACATTCACTCCATGAATCAAACTGCACGTGTTAATTCAACGAGTCGAGCTTCTCTTATTCATTCAATGTGTCACGCTAAATGCTTTCATACCGCGAAACAAACTGCATCCTTGATTCATTGAATCAAACTTTATTAATTGATTCAGTGAGTCAAATGTTATTCTTTGTTTCAATAATAATAAGCTTAATACGCTTATTTAGTGAATGAAACTGCACACGTTCATTCAATGCAAAGGCTGCACTTGTCAATTCAATGAGTAGAACTACTTTCATTCATTCAATGGCACAAGTTTCACGCATTGTCGCTATCAAACTGCAAACGTTCCCTACATGAACCAAACTACACGTCTTAATGCAGTGAGGGGAGTTTTTCGCAATCATTCAATGTGTCAAGCTTAAAGCTTTATTTCAATGAAACAAACTGCATTCATTGAATCAAACTGCAATCATTGATTCAATGTATCAAACCTTATTCCTTCTTTCAAAGGAACAAACCTATCTCCCTTTTTTAGTGAAACAAACTGCATTCAATGTAAGAGTCTGCAGTTGCCAATTCAACTACTCCCATTCATTAAATGGCACAAGTTTCACGCATTGTCTCTGTCAAACTGCACACGTTTAATACATGAACCAAACTGCCCGTCTTAATTCAATGAGTAGAGCTTCTCTCATTCATTCAAGGTGTCAAGCTCACAATTTTCATTTAATTAAACAAACTGCTTTCATTGAATCATTGAATAAAACTACGATCATTGATTCAATGAATCAAACCTTATTACTTGTTTCAATCGAACAAACCTAATATAATGTATCCTACTACACTCGTTCATTCAATGAAACAGACTGCACACGATAATTCAATGAGTAGAAGTAATTTCCTTCGTTCAATGCCACAATCTCTAACGCATTGATTCAATCAGACAACTTGAATACATTTATGTCATGAAGCAAACTGCATATCTCAATTAAAGGAATACATTTCCCCATTCATTCAATGTCACGAGCTTCACACATTGTCTCAATCAAACTGCACATATTCCCTTCATGAACCAAACTGCCGGTCTTAATTCAATGAGTAGAGCTTCTCTCATTCATTCAAGGTGTCAAGCTCACAATTTTCATTTAATTAAACAAACTGCTTTCATTGAATCATTGAATAAAACTACGATCATTGATTCAATGAATCAAACCATATTCCTTGTTTCAATCGAACAAACCCAATATAATGTATCCTACTACACTCGTTCATTCAATGAAACAGACTGCACACGATAATTCAATGAGTAGAAGTAATTTCCTTCGTTCAATGCCACAATCTCTAACGCATTGATTCAATCAAACAACTTGAATACATTTATGTCATGAAGCAAACTGCATATCTCAATTAAAGGAATACATTTACCCATTCATTCAATGTCACGAGCTTCACACATTGTCTCAATCAAACTGCACATATTCCCTTCATGAACCAAACTGCCCGTCTTAATTCAATGCGTAGAGCTTCTCTCATTCATTCAAGGTGTCAAGCTCACCATTTTCATTTAATTAAACAAACTGCATTCATTGAATCATTGAATCGAACCTTATTCCTTGTTTCAATCGAGCAAACCTAATTTAGTGTATCCTACTACACTCGTTTAATCAATGAGGCAGACTGCACATGATAATTCAATGAGTAGAGGTTCTCTCATTCTTTCAATGCCACAAGCTTAACACATTGATTCAATCAAACAAATTGCACACATTTAGTTCATGAAGCAAACTGCATTTGTCAATTCATTGAATACAGCTACTCATGCTGTCAAATGTCATAAGATTCACACATTGTCTCAATCAAACTGCACACATTCACTCCATGAATCAAACTGCACGTGTTAATTCAACGAGTCGAGCTTCTCTTATTCATTCAATGTGTCATGCTAAATGCTTTCATACCGCGAAACAAACTGCATCCTTGATTCATTGAATCAAACTTTATTAATTGATTCAGTGAGTCAAATGTTATTCTTTGTTTCAATAATAATAAGCTTAATTCCTTATTTAGTGAATGAAACTGCACACGTTCATTCAATGCAAAGGCTGCACTTGTCAATTCAATGAGTAGAACTACTTTCATTCATTCAATGGCACAGGTTTCACGCATTGTCGCTATCAAACTGCAAACGTTCTCTACATGAACCAACTACACGTCTTAATGCAGTGAGGGGAGTTTTTCACAATCATTCAATGTGTCAAGCTTAAAGCTTTATTTCAATGAAACAAACTGCATTCATTGAATCAAACTGCAATCATTGATTCAATGTATCAAACCTTATTCCTTCTTTCAAAGGAACAAACCTATCTCCCTTTTTTAGTGAAACAAACTGCATTCAATGTACGAGTCTGCAGTTGCCAATTCAACTACTCCCATTCATTCAATGGCACAAGTTTCACGCATTGTCTCTGTCAAACTGCACACGTTTAATACATGAACCAAACTGACCGTCTTAATTCAATGAGTAGAGCTTCTCTCATTCATTCAAGTGTCAAGCTCACAATTTTCATTTAATTAAACAAACTGCTTTCATTGAATCATTGAATCAAACAACGATCATTGATTCAATGAATCAAACCTTATTCCTTGTTTCAATCGATCAAACCTAATTTAATGTATCCTACTGCACTCGTTCATTCAATGAAAGAGACTGCACACGATAATTCAATGAGTAGAAGTACTTTCCTTCGTTCAATGCCACAATCTCTAACGCATTGATTCAATCAAACAACTTGAATACATTTATGTCATGAAGCAAACTGCATTTCTCAATTAAACGAATACATTTAACCATTCATTCAATGTCACGAGCTTCACACATTTTCTCAATCAAACTGCACATATTCACTTCATGAACCAAACTGCCCGTCTTAATTCAATGAGTAGAGCTTTTCTCATTCATTCAAGGTGTCAAGCTCACCATTTTCATTTAATTAAACAAACTGCATTCATTGAATCATTGAATCTAACCTTATTCCTTGTTTCAATCGAGCAAACCTAATTTAGTGTATCCTACTACACTCGTTTAATCAATGAAGCAGACTGCACATGATAATTCAATGAGTAGAGGTTCTGTCATTCTTTCAATGCCACAAGCTTAACGCATTGATTCAATCAAACAAATTGCACACATTTAGTTCATGAAGCAAACTGCATTTGTCAATTCAATGAATACAGCTACTCATACTGTCAAATGTCATAAGATTCACACATTGTCTCAATCAAACTGCACACATTCACTCCATGAATCAAACTGCACGTGTTAATTCAACGAGTCGAGCTTCTCTTATTCATTCAATGTGTCACGCTAAATGCTTTCATACCGTGAAACAAACTGCATCCTTGATTCATTGAATCAAACTTTATTAATTGATTCAGTGAATCAAATGTTATTCCGTGTTTCAATAATAATAAGCTTAATACGCTTATTTAGTGAATGAAACTGCACACGTTCATTCAATGCAAAGGCTGCACTTGTCAATTCAATGAGTAGAACTACTTTCATTCATTCAATGGCACAAGTTTGACGCATTGTCGCTATCAAACTGCAAACGTTCTCTCCATGAACCAAACAACATGTCTTAATGCAGTGAGGGGAGTTTTTCGCAATCATTCAATGTGTCAAGCTTAAAGCTTTATTTCAATGAAACAAACTGCATTCATTGAATCAAACTGCAATCATTGATTCAATGTATCAAACCTTATTCCTTTTTTCAACGGAACAAACCTTTTTTTAGTGAAACAAACTGCATTCAATGTAAGAGTCTGCAGTTGCCAATTCAACTACTCCCATTCATTCAATAGCACAAGTTTCACGCATTGTCTCTCTCAAACTGCACACGTTTAATACATGAACCAAACTGCCCGTCTTAATTCAATGAGTAGAGCTTCTCTCATTCATTCAAGGTTTCAAGCTCACCATTTTCATTTAATTAAACAAAGTGCTTTCTTTGAATCATTGAATCAAACTACGATCATTGATTCAATGAATCAAACCTTATTCCTTGTTTCAATCGAACAAACCTAATTTAATGTATCCTACTACACTCGTTCATTCCATGAAAGAGACTGCACACGATAATTCAATGAGTAGAAGTACTTTCCATCGTTCAATGCCACAATCTCTAACGCATTGATTCAATCAAACAACTGGAATACATTTAGGTCATGAAGCAAACTGCATTTCTCAATTAAAGGAATACATTTAACCATTCATTCAATGTCACGAGCTTCACACATTGTCTCAATCAAACTGCACATATTCACTCCATGAATCAAACTGCACGTGTTAATTCAACGAGTCGAGCTTCTCTCATTCATTCAAGGTGTCAAGCTCACCATTTTCATTTAATTAAACAAACTGCATTCATTGAATCATTGAATCTAACCTTATTCCTTGTTTCAATCGAGCAAACCTAATTTAGTGTATCCTACTACATTCGTTTAATCAATGAGGCAGACTGCACATGATAATTCAATGAGTAGAGGTTCTCTCATTCTTTCAATGCCACAAGCTTAACACATTGATTCAATCAAACAAATTGCACACATTTAGTTCATGAAGCAAACTGCATTTGTCAATTCAATGAATAC
Source organism: Chiloscyllium plagiosum (assembly GCF_037043375.1). Classification (NCBI taxonomy): domain Eukaryota; kingdom Metazoa; phylum Chordata; class Chondrichthyes; order Orectolobiformes; family Hemiscylliidae; genus Chiloscyllium; species Chiloscyllium plagiosum. The sequence continues at coordinate 62,634,360 of NW_028270161.1, forward strand.
AGCTACTCATGCTGTCAAATGTCATAAGATTCACACATTGTCTCAATCAAACTGCACACATTCACTCCATGAATCAAACTGCACGTGTTAATTCAACGAGTCGAGCTTCTCTTATTCATTCAATGTGTCACGCTAAATGCTTTCATACCGCGAAACAAACTGCATCCTTGATTCATTGAATCAAACTTTATTAATTGATTCAGTGAGTCAAATGTTATTCTTTGTTTCAATAATAATAAGCTTAATACCTTATTTAGTGAATGAAACTGCACACGTTCATTCAATGCAAAGGCTGCACTTGTCAATTCAATGAGTAGAACTACTTTCATTCATTCAATGGCACAAGTTTCACGCATTGTCGCTATCAAACTGCAAACGTTCCCTACATGAACCAAACTACACGTCTTAATGCAGTGAGGGGAGTTTTTCGCAATCATTCAATGTGTCAAGCTTAAAGCTTTATTTCAATGAAACAAACTGCATTCATTGAATCAAACTGCAATCATTGATTCAATGTATCAAACCTTATTCCTTCTTTCAAAGGAACAAACCTATCTCCCTTTTTTAGTGAAACAAACTGCATTCAATGTAAGAGTCTGCAGTTGCCAATTCAACTACTCCCATTCATTCAATGGCACAAGTTTCACGCATTGTCTCTGTCAAACTGCACACGTTTAATACATGAACCAAACTGCCCGTCTTAATTCAATGAGTAGAGCTTCTCTCATTCATTCAAGGTGTCAAGCTCACAATTTTCATTTAATTAAACAAACTGCTTTCATTGAATCATTGAATCAAACTACGATCATTGATTCAATGAATCAAACCTTATTCCTTGTTTCAATCGAACAAACCTAATATAATGTATCCTACTACACTCGTTCATTCAATGAAAGAGACTGCACACGATAATTCAATGAGTAGAAGTAATTTCCTTCGTTCAATGCCACAATCTCTAACGCATTGATTCAATCAAACAACTTGAATACATTTATGTCATGAAGCAAACTGCATATCTCAATTAAAGGAATACATTTACCCATTCATTCAATGTCACGAGCTTCACACATTGTCTCAATCAAACTGCACATATTCCCTTCATGAACCAAACTGCCGGTCTTAATTCAATGAGTAGAGCTTCTCTCATTCATTCAAGGTGTCAAGCTCACAATTTTCATTTAATTAAACAAACTGCTTTCATTGAATCATTGAATAAAACTACGATCATTGATTCAATGAATCAAACCTTATTCATCGTTTCAATCGAACAAACCTAATATAATGTATCCTACTACACTCGTTCATTCAATGAAAGAGAGTGCACACGATAATTCAATGAGTAGAAGTAATTTCCTTCGTTCAATGCCACAATCTCTAACGCATTGATTCAATCAGACAACTTGAATACATTTATGTGATGAAGCAAACTGCATATCTCAATTAAAGGAATACATTTACCCATTCATTCAATGTCACGAGCTTCACACATTGTCTCAATCAAACTGCACATATTCCCTTCATGAACCAAACTGCCGGTCTTAATTCAATGAGTAGAGCTTCTCTCATTCATTCAAGGTGTCAAGCTCACAATTTTCATTTAATTAAACAAACTGCTTTCATTGAATCATTGAATAAAACTACGATCATTGATTCAATGAATCAAACCATATTCCTTGTTTCAATCGAACAAACCCAATATAATGTATCCTACTACACTCGTTCATTCAATGAAACAGACTGCACACGATAATTCAATGAGTAGAAGTAATTTCCTTCGTTCAATGCCGCAATCTCCACCGCATTGATTCAATCAAACAACTTGAATACATTTAGGTCATGAAGCAAACTGCATTTCTCAATTAAACGAATACATTTAACCATTCATTCAATGTCACGAGCTTCACACATTGTCTCAATCAAACTGCACATATTCACTCCATGAATCAAACTGCACGTGTTAATTCAACGAGTCGAGCTTCTCTCATTCATTCAAGGTGTCAAGCTCACCATTTTCATTTAATTAAACAAACTGCATTCATTGAATCATTGAATCTAACCTTATTCCTTGTTTCAATCGAGCAAACCTAATTTAGTGTATCCTACTACATTCGTTTAATCAATGAAGCAGACTGCACATGATAATTCAATGAGTAGAGGTTCTGTCATTCTTTCAATGCCACAAGCTTAACGCATTGATTCAATCAAACAAATTGCACACATTTAGTTCATGAAGCAAACTGCATTTGTCAATTCAATGAATACAGCTACTCATACTGTCAAATGTCATAAGATTCACACATTGTCTCAATCAAACTGCACACATTCACTCCATGAATCAAACTGCACGTGTTAATTCAACGAGTCGAGCTTCTCTTATTCATTCAATGTGTCACGCTAAATGCTTTCATACCGTGAAACAAACTGCATCCTTGATTCATTGAATCAAACTTTATTAATTGATTCAGTGAATCAAATGTTATTCCGTGTTTCAATAATAATAAGCTTAATACGCTTATTTAGTGAATGAAACTGCACACGTTCATTCAATGCAAAGGCTGCACTTGTCAATTCAATGAGTAGAACTACTTTCATTCATTCAATGGCACAAGTTTGACGCATTGTCGCTATCAAACTGCAAACGTTCTCTCCATGAACCAAACAACATGTCTTAATGCAGTGAGGGGAGTTTTTCGCAATCATTCAATGTGTCAAGCTTAAAGCTTTATTTCAATGAAACAAACTGCATTCATTGAATCAAACTGCAATCATTGATTCAATGTATCAAACCTTATTCCTTTTTTCAACGGAACAAACCTTTTTTTAGTGAAACAAACTGCATTCAATGTAAGAGTCTGCAGTTGCCAATTCAACTACTCCCATTCATTCAATAGCACAAGTTTCACGCATTGTCTCTCTCAAACTGCACACGTTTAATACATGAACCAAACTGCCCGTCTTAATTCAATGAGTAGAGCTTCTCTCATTCATTCAAGGTTTCAAGCTCACCATTTTCATTTAATTAAACAAAGTGCTTTCTTTGAATCATTGAATCAAACTACGATCATTGATTCAATGAATCAAACCTTATTCCTTGTTTCAATCGAACAAACCTAATTTAATGTATCCTACTACACTCGTTCATTCCATGAAAGAGACTGCACACGATAATTCAATGAGTAGAAGTACTTTCCATCGTTCAATGCCACAATCTCTAACGCATTGATTCAATCAAACAACTGGAATACATTTAGGTCATGAAGCAAACTGCATTTCTCAATTAAAGGAATACATTTAACCATTCATTCAATGTCACGAGCTTCACACATTGTCTCAATCAAACTGCACATATTCACTCCATGAATCAAACTGCACGTGTTAATTCAACGAGTCGAGCTTCTCTCATTCATTCAAGGTGTCAAGCTCACCATTTTCATTTAATTAAACAAACTGCATTCATTGAATCATTGAATCTAACCTTATTCCTTGTTTCAATCGAGCAAACCTAATTTAGTGTATCCTACTACATTCGTTTAATCAATGAGGCAGACTGCACATGATAATTCAATGAGTAGAGGTTCTCTCATTCTTTCAATGCCACAAGCTTAACACATTGATTCAATCAAACAAATTGCACACATTTAGTTCATGAAGCAAACTGCATTTGTCAATTCAATGAATACAGCTACTCATGCTGTCAAATGTCATAAGATTCACACATTGTCTCAATCAAACTGCACACATTCACTCCATGAATCAAACTGCACGTGTTAATTCAACGAGTCGAGCTTCTCTTATTCATTCAATGTGTCACGCTAAATGCTTTCATACCGCGAAACAAACTGCATCCTTGATTCATTGAATCAAACTTTATTAATTGATTCAGTGAGTCAAATGTTATTCTTTGTTTCAATAATAATAAGCTTAATACCTTATTTAGTGAATGAAACTGCACACGTTCATTCAATGCAAAGGCTGCACTTGTCAATTCAATGAGTAGAACTACTTTCATTCATTCAATGGCACAAGTTTCACGCATTGTCGCTATCAAACTGCAAACGTTCCCTACATGAACCAAACTACACGTCTTAATGCAGTGAGGGGAGTTTTTCGCAATCATTCAATGTGTCAAGCTTAAAGCTTTATTTCAATGAAACAAACTGCATTCATTGAATCAAACTGCAATCATTGATTCAATGTATCAAACCTTATTCCTTCTTTCAAAGGAACAAACCTATCTCCCTTTTTTAGTGAAACAAACTGCATTCAATGTAAGAGTCTGCAGTTGCCAATTCAACTACTCCCATTCATTCAATGGCACAAGTTTCACGCATTGTCTCTGTCAAACTGCACACGTTTAATACATGAACCAAACTGCCCGTCTTAATTCAATGAGTAGAGCTTCTCTCATTCATTCAAGGTGTCAAGCTCACAATTTTCATTTAATTAAACAAACTGCTTTCATTGAATCATTGAATCAAACTACGATCATTGATTCAATGAATCAAACCTTATTCCTTGTTTCAATCGAACAAACCTAATATAATGTATCCTACTACACTCGTTCATTCAATGAAAGAGACTGCACACGATAATTCAATGAGTAGAAGTAATTTCCTTCGTTCAATGCCACAATCTCTAACGCATTGATTCAATCAAACAACTTGAATACATTTATGTCATGAAGCAAACTGCATATCTCAATTAAAGGAATACATTTACCCATTCATTCAATGTCACGAGCTTCACACATTGTCTCAATCAAACTGCACATATTCCCTTCATGAACCAAACTGCCGGTCTTAATTCAATGAGTAGAGCTTCTCTCATTCATTCAAGGTGTCAAGCTCACAATTTTCATTTAATTAAACAAACTGCTTTCATTGAATCATTGAATAAAACTACGATCATTGATTCAATGAATCAAACCTTATTCATCGTTTCAATCGAACAAACCTAATATAATGTATCCTACTACACTCGTTCATTCAATGAAAGAGACTGCACACGATAATTCAATGAGTAGAAGTAATTTCCTTCGTTCAATGCCACAATCTCTAACGCATTGATTCAATCAGACAACTTGAATACATTTATGTGATGAAGCAAACTGCATATCTCAATTAAAGGAATACATTTACCCATTCATTCAATGTCACGAGCTTCACACATTGTCTCAATCAAACTGCACATATTCCCTTCATGAACCAAACTGCCGGTCTTAATTCAATGAGTAGAGCTTCTCTCATTCATTCAAGGTGTCAAGCTCACAATTTTCATTTAATTAAACAAACTGCTTTCATTGAATCATTGAATAAAACTACGATCATTGATTCAATGAATCAAACCATATTCCTTGTTTCAATCGAACAAACCCAATATAATGTATCCTACTACACTCGTTCATTCAATGAAACAGACTGCACACGATAATTCAATGAGTAGAAGTAATTTCCTTCGTTCAATGCCGCAATCTCCACCGCATTGATTCAATCAAACAACTTGAATACATTTAGGTCATGAAGCAAACTGCATTTCTCAATTAAACGAATACATTTAACCATTCATTCAATGTCACGAGCTTCACACATTGTCTCAATCAAACTGCACATATTCACTCCATGAATCAAACTGCACGTGTTAATTCAACGAGTCGAGCTTCTCTCATTCATTCAAGGTGTCAAGCTCACCATTTTCATTTAATTAAACAAACTGCATTCATTGAATCATTGAATCTAACCTTATTCCTTGTTTCAATCGAGCAAACCTAATTTAGTGTATCCTACTACATTCGTTTAATCAATGAGGCAGACTGCACATGATAATTCAATGAGTAGAGGTTCTCTCATTCTTTCAATGCCACAAGCTTAACACATTGATTCAATCAAACAAATTGCACACATTTAGTTCATGAAGCAAACTGCATTTGTCAATTCAATGAATACAGCTACTCATGCTGTCAAATGTCATAAGATTCACACATTGTCTCAATCAAACTGCACACATTCACTCCATGAATCAAACTGCACGTGTTAATTCAACGAGTCGAGCTTCTCTTATTCATTCAATGTGTCACGCTAAATGCTTTCATACCGCGAAACAAACTGCATCCTTGATTCATTGAATCAAACTTTATTAATTGATTCAGTGAGTCAAATGTTATTCTTTGTTTCAATAATAATAAGCTTAATACGCTTATTTAGTGAATGAAACTGCACACGTTCATTCAATGCAAAGGCTGCACTTGTCAATTCAATGAGTAGAACTACTTTCATTCATTCAATGGCACAAGTTTCACGCATTGTCGCTATCAAACTGCAAACGTTCCCTACATGAACCAAACTACACGTCTTAATGCAGTGAGGGGAGTTTTTCGCAATCATTCAATGTGTCAAGCTTAAAGCTTTATTTCAATGAAACAAACTGCATTCATTGAATCAAACTGCAATCATTGATTCAATGTATCAAACCTTATTCCTTCTTTCAAAGGAACAAACCTATCTCCCTTTTTTAGTGAAACAAACTGCATTCAATGTAAGAGTCTGCAGTTGCCAATTCAACTACTCCCATTCATTAAATGGCACAAGTTTCACGCATTGTCTCTGTCAAACTGCACACGTTTAATACATGAACCAAACTGCCCGTCTTAATTCAATGAGTAGAGCTTCTCTCATTCATTCAAGGTGTCAAGCTCACAATTTTCATTTAATTAAACAAACTGCTTTCATTGAATCATTGAATAAAACTACGATCATTGATTCAATGAATCAAACCTTATTACTTGTTTCAATCGAACAAACCTAATATAATGTATCCTACTACACTCGTTCATTCAATGAAACAGACTGCACACGATAATTCAATGAGTAGAAGTAATTTCCTTCGTTCAATGCCACAATCTCTAACGCATTGATTCAATCAGACAACTTGAATACATTTATGTCATGAAGCAAACTGCATATCTCAATTAAAGGAATACATTTCCCCATTCATTCAATGTCACGAGCTTCACACATTGTCTCAATCAAACTGCACATATTCACTCCATGAACCAAACTGCCCGTCTTAATTCAATGAGTAGAGCTTGATTCATTCATTCAATGTGTCAAGCGTAACGCTTTCATACACTGAAACAAACTGCATTCTTGATTCATTGAATCTAACTCGAATGATTGTTTCAGCCAATCAAGCGTGATTCAATGTTTCAAACAAACAAACTCAACACGCTTATTTAGTGAAAGAAAGTGCACACGTTCACTCCATGCACCAAACTGCACGTGTTAATTCAATGAGTAGAGCTTCTCTTATTCATTCAATGTGTATACAATTGAACAATTAAATTAAACCATTTGCATACAATTAAACAAACTGCATCCATGAATCATTGAATCAAAATTTAATGATTGATTCAGTGAATCATGCGTTATTCAATGTTTCAATGAAACAAACTTAGCACGCTTATTTAGTGAATGAAACTGTTCCCATTCCTTCAATGAAAGGCTGCACACGTCAATTCAAAGCGTTATAGATACTCTCTTTCGTGCAATGCTTCAAGCTTAACGCAATCAATCAAATTGCACACATTTGGTTCGTGAAGCAAACAGCATTTGTCAATTCAATGAATGCAGTTACTCTCATTCTCTCAAAGTCACTAGCTTCACACATTGTCTCAATCAATCTGCACACATTCACTCCATCAACCAAACTGCTCGTGTTAATTCAAAGAGATAGCTTCTCTCATTCATTCAATGCATCAAGCTCAACGCTTCAATTCAATTATACAAACTGCATTCTTTGAATCATTGAATCTAACTCCGATTATTCCTTGTTTCAATGGAACAAACGTAACTCACTTATTTAGTGAATCCTCGTGCACTCATTCATTCAATGAAACAGACTGCACATGATAATGCAACGAGTAGAGGTTCTCACAACCGTTCAAAGCCACAAGCTTAACGCATTGATTCAATCAACCAAACTGCACACTTTTAGTCCATGAAACAAACTGCACGTGTTCATTCAATGGGTAAAGCTTTTCTCTTTCATTAAATGCCTCGAGCTTAACGCTTTAATTCAATGAAACAATCTGCTTTCATATTTCACTCATTGGTTCAAAGAAACAAATGTAATGCATTGATTTAAATGTGCAAACTTCACTCATTTGTGGAGTGAATTTACCTGCATTCATGCAATCAATGCAGAAACTGCAAACATTCATTTGACGAGGAACCCTGCAAGTCCTATTCCAATGAATCGAGCATTTTCCATTCAATCAATGAAAGTAACTGCACGCGTTCATTCAATGATACAAACTGCATGCATTTATTAAATGAAACAGCCTGCACGTGTTAATTCAAGAAATACAACTTTTCTTGTTTATTCAATGTCTCGAGCTTAACAACCATCTGTATTCATTCAATCATTGAATCAAACTGCAAGAATTGATTCAATAAATCAAACAGTATTAATGGATTCAATCAAACAATCTTAATTCATTTAATTCGTGAATCAAACTGCACCCATTCATTGTATGTTTAATTAAAAGAGTAGCGCTCCGGCCATTCATTCTATGCCACGAGCAAAACGCATTCATTCAATGGAGCAAACTGCACTCATTTGTTCAATGATACAGACTGCACGTCTTAATTCAATGAGTCGAGCTTCTCTCATTCACTCAAGGTGTCAAGCTCACCGATTTCAATTAAAGAAACAAACTGCATTTTTGATTCATTGAATCAAACTTTAATGATTGATTCAGTGAATCAAACATTATTCAGTGTGTCAATGAAACAAACTTAACACGCTTATTTAGAGAATGAAACTGTACACGTTCATGCAATGAAAGAGGCTGCAGTTGTCAATTCAATGAGTAGAGCGACTCTCATTCAGTCAATGTGTCAAGCTTTATGCTTTCACTCAATGAAAGAAACTGGGATCATTCAATCAAACTACAATCGTTGATTCAATGAATCAAACCTTATTCCTTGTTTCTAAGGAACAAACCTATCTCCTTTTATTAGTGAAATACACTGCATACGTTAATTTAATGAAAGAGGCTGCACTTGCCAATACAATGAGTAGACCTCCTCCCATTCATTCAATGGCACAAGTTTCACGCATTGTCTCTGTCAAACTGCACACGTTTAATACATGAACCAAACTGACCGTCTTAATTCAATGAGTAGAGCTTCTCTCATTCATTCAAGGTGTCAAGCTCACAATTTTCATTTACTTAAACAAACTGCATTCATTGAATCATTGAATCAAACTACGATCATTGATTCAATGAATCAAACCTTATTCCTTGTTTCAATCGAACAAACCTAATATAATGTATCCTACTACACTCGTTCATTCAATGAAAGAGACTGCACACGATATTTCAATGAGTAGAAGTACTTTCCATCGTTCAATGCCACAATCTCTAACGCATTGATTCAGTCAAACAACTTGAATACATTTAGGTCATGAAGCAAACTGCATATCTCTATTAAACGAATACATTTACCCATTCATTCAATATCACGAGCTTCACACATTGTCTCAATCAAACTGCACATATTCACTCCATGAACCAAACTGCCCGTCTTGATTCAATGAGTAGAGCTTGATTCATTCATTCAATGTGTCAAGCGTAACGCTTTCATACACTGAAACAAACTGCATTCTTGATTCATTGAATCTAACTCGAATGATTGTTTCAGCCAATCAAGCGTGATTCAATGTTTCAAAGAAACAAACTCAACACGCTTATTTAGTGAAAGAAAGTGCACACGTTCACTCCATGCACCAAACTGCACGTGTTAATTCAATGAATAGAGCTTCTCTTATTCATTCAATGTGTATACAATTGAACAATTAAATTAAACAATTTGCATACAATTAAACAAACTGCATCCATGAATCATTGAATCAAACTTTAATGATTGATTCAGTGAATCATGCGTTATTCAATGTTTCAATGAAACAAACTTAACACGCTTATTTAGTGAATGAAACTGTTCCCATTCATTCAATGAAAGAGGCTGCACACGTCAATTCAAAGCGTTATAGATACTCTCTTTCGTGCAATGCTTCAAGCTTAACGCAATCAATCAAATTGCACACATTTGGTTCGTGAAGCAAACAGCATTTGTCAATTCAATGAATGCAGTTACTCTCATTCTCTCAATGTCACTAGCATCACACATTGTCTCAATCAATCTGCACACATTCACTCCATCAACCAAACTGCTCGTGTTAATTCAAAGAGATAGCTTCTCTCATTCATTCAATGCATCAAGCTCAACGCTTCAATTCAATTATACAAACTGCATTCATTGAATCATTGAATCTAACTCCGATTATTCCTTGTTTCAATGGAACAAACGTAACTCACTTATTTAGTGAATCCTCGTGCACTCATTCATTCAATGAAACAGACTGCACATGATAATGCAACGAGTAGAGGTTCTCACAACCGTTCAAAGCCACAAGCTTAACGCATTGATTCAATCAACCAAACTGCACACTTTTAGTCCATGAAACAAACTGCACGTGTTCATTCAATGGGTAAAGCTTTTCTCTTTCATTAAATGCCTCGAGCTTAACGCTTTAATTCAATGAAACAATCTGCTTTCATATTTCACTCATTGGTTCAAAGAAACAAATGTAATGCATTGATTTAATTGTGCAAACTTCACTCATTTGTGGAGTGAATTTAACTGCATTCATGCAATCAATGCAGAAAACTGCAAACATTCATTTGACGAGGAACCCTGCAAGTCCTATTCCAATGAATCGAGTATTTTCCATTCAATCAATGAAAGTAACTGCACGCGTTCATTCAATGATACAAACTGCATGCATTTATTAAATGAAACAGCCTGCACGTGTTAATTCAAGAAATACAACTTTTCTTGTTTATTCAATGTCTCGAGCTCAACAACCATCTGTATTCATTCAATCATCGAATCAAACTGCAAGAATTGATTCAATAAATCAAACAGTATTAATGGATTCAATCAAACAATCTTAATTCATTTAATTCGTGAATCAAACTGCACCCATTCATTGTATGTTTAATTAAAAGAGTAGCGCTCCGGCCATTCATTCTATGCCACGAGCAAAACGCATTCATTCAATGGAGCAAACTGCACTCATTTGTTCAGTGATACAGACTGCACGTCTTAATTCAATGAGTCGAGCTTCTCTCATTCACTCAATGTGTCAAGCTCACCGATTTCAATTAAAGAAACAAACTGCATTTTTGATTCATTGAATCAAACTTTAATGATTGATTCAGTGAATCAAACATTATTCAGTGTGTCAATGAAACAAACTTAACACGCTTATTTAGAGAATGAAACTGTACACGTTCATGCAATGAAAGAGGCTGCAGTTGTCAATTCAATGAGTAGAGCGACTCTCATTCAGTCAATGTGTCAAGCTTAATGCTTTCACTCAATGAAAGAAACTGGGATCATTCAATCAAACTACAATCGTTGATTCAATGAATCAAACCTTATTCCTTGTTTCTAAGGAACAACCCCTATCTCCTTTTATTAGTGAAATACACTGCATACGTTCATTCAATGAAAGAGGCTGCACTTGCCAATACAATGAGTAGACCTACACCCATTCATTCAATGTCACAAGTTTCACGCATTGTCTTTATTAAACTGCACACGTTTAATACATGAACCAAACTGCCCGTCTTAATTCATTGAGTAGAGCTTCTCTCATTAATTCAAGGTGTCAAGCTCACAATTTTCATTTAATTAAACAAACTGCATTCATTGAATCATTGAATCAAACTACGATCATTGAATCAATGAATCAAACCTTATTCCTTGTTTCAATCGAACAAACCTAATATAATGTATCCTACTAAACTCGTTCATTCAATGAAAGAGACTGCACACGATATTTCAATGAGTAGATGTACTTTCCATCGTTCAATGCCACAATCTCTAACGCATTGATTCAGTCAAACAACTTGAATACATTTAGGTCATGAAGCAAACTGCATATCTCTATTAAACGAATACATTTACACATTCATTCAATGTCACGAGCTTCACACATTGTCTCAATCAAACTGCACATATTCACTCCATGAACCAAACTGCCCGTCTTAATTCAATGAGTAGAGCTTGATTCATTCATTCAATGTGTCAAGCGTAACGCTTTCATACACTGAAACAAACTGCATTCTTGATTCATTGAATCTAACTCGATTGATTGTTTCAGCCAATCAAGCGTGATTCAATGTTTCAAAGAAACAAACTCAACACGCTTATTTAGTGAAAGAAAGTGCACACGTTCACTCCATGCACCAAACTGCACGTGTTAATTCAATGAATAGAGCTTCTCTTATTCATTCAATGTGTATACAATTGAACAATTAAATTAAACAATTTGCATACAATTAAACAAACTGCATCCATGAATCATTGAATCAAACTTTAATGATTGATTCAGTGAATCATGCGTTATTCAATGTTTCAATGAAACAAACTTAACACGCTTATTTAGTGAATGAAACTGTTCCCATTCATTCAATGAAAGAGGCTGCACACGTCAATTCAAAGCGTTATAGATACTCTCTTTCGTGCAATGCTTCAAGCTTAACGCAATCAATCAAATTGCACACATTTGGTTCGTGAAGCAAACAGCATTTGTCAATTCAATGAATGCAGTTACTCTCATTCTCTCAATGTCACTAGCTTCACACATTGTCTCAATCAATCTGCACACATTCACTCCATCAACCAAACTGCTCGTGTTAATTCAAAGAGATAGCTTCTCTCATTCATTCAATGCATCAAGCTCAACGCTTCAATTCAATTATACAAACTGCATTCATTGAATCATTGAATCTAACTCCGATTATTCCTTGTTTCAATGGAACAAACGTAACTCACTTATTTAGTGAATCCTCGTGCACTCATTCATTCAATGAAACAGACTGCACATGATAATGCAACGAGTAGAGGTTCTCACAACCGTTCAAAGCCACAAGCTTAACGCATTGATTCAATCAACCAAACTGCACACTTTTAGTCCATGAAACAAACTGCACGTGTTCATTCAATGGGTAAAGCTTTTCTCTTTCATTAAATGCCTCGAGCTTAACGCTTTAATTCAATGAAACAATCTGCTTTCATATTTCACTCATTGGTTCAAAGAAACAAATGTAATGCATTGATTTAATTGTGCAAACTTCACTCATTTGTGGAGTGAATTTAACTGCATTCATGCAATCAATGCAGAAAACTGCAAACATTCATTTGACGAGGAACCCTGCAAGTCCTATTCCAATGAATCGAGTATTTTCCATTCAATCAATGAAAGTAACTGCACGCGTTCATTCAATGATACAAACTGCATGCATTTATTAAATGAAACAGCCTGCACGTGTTAATTCAAGAAATACAACTTTTCTTGTTTATTCAATGTCTCGAGCTTAACAACCATCTGTATTCATTCAATCATTGAATCAAACTGCAAGAATTGATTCAATAAATCAAACAGTATTAATGGATTCAATCAAACAATCTTAATTCATTTAATTCGTGAATCAAACTGCACCCATTCATTGTATGTTTAAATAAAAGAGTAGCGCTCCGGCCATTCATTCTATGCCACGAGCAAAACGCATTCATTCAATGGAGCAAACTGCACTCATTTGTTCAATGATACAGACTGCACGTCTTAATTCAATGAGTCGAGCTTCTCTCATTCACTCAATGTGTCAAGCTCACCGATTTCAATTAAAGAAACAAACTGCATTTTTGATTCATTGAATCAAACTTTAATGATTGATTCAGTGAATCAAACATTATTCAGTGTGTCAATGAAACAAACTTAACACACTTATTTAGAGAATGAAACTGTACACGTTCATGCAATGAAAGAGGCTGCAGTTGTCAATTCAATGAGTAGAGCGACTCTCATTCAGTCAATGTGTCAAGCTTTATGCTTTCACTCAATGAAAGAAACTGGGATCATTCAATCAAACTACAATCGTTGATTCAATGAATCATACCTTATTCCTTGTTTCTAAGGAACAACCCCTATCTCCTTTTATTAGTGAAATACACTGCATACGTTCATTCAATGAAAGAGGCTGCACTTGCCAATACAATGAGTAGACCTACACCCATTCATTCAATGACACAAGTTTCACGCATTGTCTTTATCAAACTGCACACGTTTAATACATGAACCAAACTGCCCGTCTTAATTCATTGAGTAGAGCTTCTCTCATTAATTCAAGGTGTCAAGCTCACAATTTTCATTTAATTAAACAAACTGCATTCATTGAATCATTGAATCAAACTACGATCATTGATTCAATGAATCAAACCTTATTCCTTGTTTCAATCGAACAAACCTAATATAATGTATCCTACTACACTCGTTCATTCAAAAAAGAGACTGCACACGATATTTCAATGAGTAGATGTACTTTCCATCGTTCAATGCCACAATCTCTAACGCATTGATTCAGTCAAACAACTTGAATACATTTAGGTCATGAAGCAAACTGCATATCTCTATTAAACGAATACAATTACACATTCATTCAATGTCACGAGCTTCACACATTGTCTCAATCAAACTGCACATATTCACTCCATGAACCAAACTGCCCGTCTTAATTCATTGAGTAGAGCTTCTCTCATTCATTCAATGTGTCAAGCGTAACGCTTTCATACACTGAAACAAACTGCATTCTTGATTCATTGAATCTAACTCGAATGATTGTTTCAGCCAATCAAGCGTGATTCAATGTTTCAAAGAAACAAACTCAACACGCTTATTTAGTGAAAGAAAGTGCACACGTTCACTCCATGCACCAAACTGCACGTGTTAATTCAATGAGTAGAGCTTCTCTTATTCATTCAATGTGTATACAATTGAACAATTAAATTAAACAATTTGCATACAATTAAACAAACTGCATCCATGAATCATTGAATCAAACTTTAATGATTGATTCAGTGAATCATGCGTTATTCAATGTTTCAATGAAACAAACTTAACACGCTTATTTAGTGAATGAAACTGTTCCCATTCATTCAATGAAAGAGGCTGCACACGTCAATTCAAAGCGTTATAGATACTCTCTTTCGTGCAATGCTTCAAGCTTAACGCAATCAATCAAATTGCACACATTTGGTTCGTGAAGCAAACAGCATTCGTCAATTCAATGAATGCAGTTACTCTCATTCTCTCAATGTCACTAGCATCACACATTGTCTCAATCAATCTGCACACATTCACTCCATCAACCAAACTGCTCGTTAATTCAAAGAGATAGCTTCTCTCATTCATTCAATGCATCAAGCTCAACGCTTCAATTCAATTATACAAACTGCATTCATTGAATCATTGAATCTAACTCCGATTATTCCTTGTTTCAATGGAACAAACGTAACTCACTTATTTAGTGAATCCTCGTGCACTCATTCATTCAATGAAACAGACTGCACATGATAATGCAACGAGTAGAGGTTCTCACAACCGTTCAAAGCCACAAGCTTAACGCATTGATTCAATCAACCAAACTGCACACTTTTAGTCCATGAAACAAACTGCACGTGTTCATTCAATGGGTAAAGCTTTTCTCTTTCATTAAATGCCTCGAGCTTAACGCTTTAATTCAATGAAACAATCTGCTTTCATATTTCACTCATTGGTTCAAAGAAACAAATGTAATGCATTGATTTAATTGTGCAAACTTGACTCATTTGTGGAGTGAATTTAACTTCATTCATGCAATCAATGCAGAAAACTGCAAACATTCATTTGACGAGGAACCCTGCAAGTCCTATTCCAATGAATCGAGCATTTTCCATTCAATCAATGAAAGTAACTGCACGCGTTCATTCAATGATACAAACTGCATGCATTTATTAAATGAAACAGCCTGCACGTGTTAATTCAAGAAATACAACTTTTCTTGTTTATTCAATGTCCCGAGCTTAACAACCATCTGTATTCATTCAATCATTGAATCAAACTGCAAGAATTGATTCAATAAATCAAACAGTATTAATGGATTCAATCAAACAATCTTAATTCATTTAATTCGTGAATCAAACTGCACCCATTCATTGTATGTTTAATTAAAAGAGTAGAGATCCGGCCATTCATTCTATGCCACGAGCAAAACGCATTCATTCAATGGAGCAAACTGCACTCATTTGTTCAATGATACAGACTGCACGTCTTAATTCAATGAGTCGAGCTTCTCTCATTCACTCAATGTGTCAAGCTCACCGATTTCAATTAAAAGAAAACTGCATTTTTGATTCATTGAATCAAACTTTAATGATTGATTCAGTGAATCAAACATTATTCAGTGTGTCAATGAAACAAACTTAACACGCTTATTTAGAGAATGAAACTGTACACGTTCATGCAATGAAAGAGGCTGCAGTTGTCAATTCAATGAGTCGAGCGACTCTCATTCAGTCAATGTGTCAAGCTCACCGATTTCAATTAAAGAAACAAACTGCATTTTTGATTCATTGAATCAAACTTTAATGATTGATTCAGTGAATCAAACATTATTCAGTGTGTCAATGAAACAAACTTAACACGCTTATTTAGAGAATGAAACTGTACACGTTCATGCAATGAAAGTGGCTGCAGTTGTCAATTCAATGAGTAGAGCGACTCTCATTCAGTCATTGTGTCAAGCTTTATGCTTTCACTCAATGAAAGAAACTGGGATCATTCAATCAAACTACAATCGTTGATTCACTGAATCAAACCTTATTCCTTGTTTCTAAGGAACAACCCCTATCTCCTTTTATTAGTGAAATACACCGCATACGTTCATTCAATGAAAGAGGCTGCACTTGCCAATACAATGAGTAGACCTACACCCATTCATTCAATGACACAAGTTTCATTGTCTCTATCAAACTGCACACGTTCAATACATGAACCAAACTGCCCTTCTTAATTCAATGAGTAGAGCTTCTCTCATTTTTACAATGTGTCAAGCTCACCCTTTTCATTTAATTAACAAACTGCATTCATTGAATCATTGAATCCAACCTTATTCCTTGTTTCAATCGAACAAACCTAATTTAGTGTATCCTACTACACTCGTTTAATCAATGAGACAGACTACACATGATAATTCAATGAGTAGTGGTACTCTCATTCATTCAATGCCACATGCTTTACGCATTGATTCAATCAAACAAATTGCACACAGTTAGTTAGTTCATGAAGCAAACTGTATTTGTCAATTCAATGAATACAGCTATTCATGCAGTGAAAGTCACAAGATTCACACATTGCCTCAATCAAACTGCACACATTCTCTCCATGAACCAAACTGCACGTTTTAATTCAATGAGTAGAACTTCTCTTATTCATTCAATTTGTCAAGCTTAACGCTTTCATGAAATGAAACAAACTGCATCCTTGATTCATTGAATCAAACTATAATGATTGATTCAGTGAATCAACCGTCATTCCGTGTTTCAATAACACAAGCTTAATACGCTTATTTAGTGAATGAAAGTGCACACGTTCATTCAATGCAAAGGCTGCCTTGTCAATTCAATGAGTAGAACTACTTTCATTCATTCAATGGCACAGGTTTCACGCATTGTCGCTATCAAACTGCAAACGTTCTCTTCATGAACCAAACTACACGTCTTAATGCAGTGAGGGGAGCTTTTCACAATCATTCAATGTGTCAAGCTTAAAGCTTTATTTCAATGAAACAAACTGCATTCATTGAATCAAACTGCAATCATTGATTCAATGTATCAAACCTTATTCCTTCTTTCAAAGGAACAAACCTATCTCCCTTTTTGAGTGAAACAAACTGCATTCAATGTAAGAGTCTGCAGTTGCCAATTCAACTACTCCCATTCATTCAATGGCACAAGTTTCACGCATTGTCTCTGTCAAACTGCACATGTTTAATACATGAACCAAACTGCCCGTCTTAATTCATTGAGTAGAGCTTCTCTCATTCATTCAAGGTGTCAAGCTCACAATTTTCATTTAATTAAACAAACTGCATTCATTGAATCATTGAATCAAACTACGATCATTGATTCAATGAATCAAACCTTATTCCTTGTTTCAATCGAACAAACCTAATATAATGTATCCTACTACACTCGTTCATTCAATGAAAGAGACTGCACACGATATTTCAATGAGTAGAAGTACTTTCCATCGTTCAATGCCACAATCTCTAACGCATTGATTCAGTCAAACAACTTGAATACATTTAGGTCATGAAGCAAACTGCATATCTCAATTAAAGGAATACATATACCCATTCATTCAATGTCACGAGCTTCACACATTGTCTCAATCAAACTGCACATATTCACTCCATGCACCAAACTGCACGTGTTAATTCAATGAATAGAGCTTCTCTTATTCATTCAATGTGTATACAATTGAACAATTAAATTAAACAATTTGCATACAATTAAACAAACTGCATCCATGAATCATTGAATCAAACTTTAATGATTGATTCAGTGAATCATGCGTTATTCAATGTTTCAATGAAACAAACTTAACACGCTTATTTAGTGAATGAAACTGTTCCCATTCATTCAATGAAAGAGGCTGCACACGTCAATTCAAAGCGTTATAGATACTCTCTTTCGTGCAACGCTTCAAGCTTAACGCAATCAATCAAATTGCACACATTTGGTTCGTGAAGCAAACAGCATTTCTCAATTCAATGAATGCAGTTACTCTCATTCTCTCAATGTCACTAGCTTCACACATTGTCTCAATCAATCTGCACACATTCACTCCATCAACCAAACTGCTCGTTAATTCAAAGAGATAGCTTCTCTCATTCATTCAATGCATCAAGCTCAACGGCTTCAATTCAATTATACAAACTGCATTCATTGAATCATTGAATCTAACTCCGATTATTCCTTGTTTCAATGGAACAAACGTAACTCACTTATTTAGTGAATCCTCGTGCACTCATTCATTCAATGAAACAGACTGCATATGATAATGCAACGAGTAGAGGTTCTCACAACCGTTCAAAGCCACAAGCTTAACGCATTGATTCAATCAACCAAACTGCACACTTTTAGTCCATGAAACAAACTGCACGTGTTCATTCAATGGGTAAAGCTTTTCTCTTTCATTAAATGCCTCGAGCTTAACGCTTTAATTCAATGAAACAATCTGCTTTCATATTTCACTCATTGGTTCAAAGAAACAAATGTAATGCATTGATTTAATTGTGCAAACTTCACTCATTTGTGGAGTGAATTTAACTGCATTCATGCAATCAATGCAGAAAACTGCAAACATTCATTTGACGAGGAACCCTGCAAGTCCTATTCCAATGAATCGAGCATTTTCCATTCAATCAATGAAAGTAACTGCACGCGTTCATTCAATGATACAAACTGCAAGCATTTATTAAATGAAACAGCCTGCACGTGTTAATTCAAGAAATACAACTTTACTTGTTTATTCAATGTCTCGAGCTTAACAACCATCTGTATTCATTCAATCATTGAATCAAACTGCAAGAATTGATTCAATAAATCAAACAGTATTAATGGATTCAATCAAACAATCTTAATTCATTTAATTCGTGAATCAAACTGCACCCATTCATTGTATGTTTAATTAAAAGAGTAGCGCTCCGGCCATTCATTCTATGCCACGAGCAAAACGCATTCATTCAATGGAGCAAACTGCACTCATTTGTTCAATGATACAGACTGCACGTCTTAATTCAATGAGTCGAGCTTCTCTCATTCACTCAATGTGTCAAGCTCACCGATTTCAATTAAAGAAACAAACTGCATTTTTGATTCATTGAATCAAACTTTAATGATTGATTCAGTGAATCAAACATTATTCAGTGTGTCAATGAAACAAACTTAACACGCTTATTTAGAGAATGAAACTGTACACGTTCATGCAATGAAAGAGGCTGCAGTTGTCAATTCAATGAGTAGAGCGACTCTCATTCAGTCAATGTGTCAAGCTTTATGCTTTCACTCAATGAAAGAAACTGGGATCATTCAATCAAACTACAATCGTTGATTCAATGAATCAAACCTTATTCCTTGTTTCTAAGGAACAACCCCTATCTCCTTTTATTAGTGAAATACACTGCATACGTTCATTCAATGAAAGAGGCTGCTCTTGCCAATACAATGAGTAGACCTACACCCATTCATTCAATGACACAAGTTTCACGCATTGTCTTTATCAAACTGCACACGTTTAATACATGAACCAAACTGCCCGTCTTAATTCATTGAGTAGAGCTTCTCTCATTCATTCAAGGTGTCAAGCTCACAATTTTCATTTAATTAAACAAACTGCATTCATTGAATCATTGAATCAAACTACGATCATTGATTCAATGAATCAAACCTTATTCCTTGTTTCAATCGAACAAACCTAATATAATGTATCCTACTACACTCGTTCATTCAATGAAAGAGACTGCACACGATATTTCAATGAGTAGAAGTACTTTCCATCGTTCAATGCCACAATCTCTAACGCATTGATTCAGTCAAACAACTTGAATACATTTAGGTCATGAAGCAAACTGCATATCTCAATTAAGGAATACATATACCCATTCATTCAATGTCACGAGCTTCACACATTGTCTCAATCAAACTGCACATATTCACTCCATGAACCAAACTGCCCGTCTTAATTCAATGAG
Source organism: Chiloscyllium plagiosum (assembly GCF_037043375.1). Lineage (NCBI taxonomy): Eukaryota > Metazoa > Chordata > Chondrichthyes > Orectolobiformes > Hemiscylliidae > Chiloscyllium > Chiloscyllium plagiosum. The sequence goes on from NW_028270161.1 coordinate 62,655,061, forward strand.
TAGAGCTTGATTCATTCATTCAATGTGTCAAGCGTAACGCTTTCATACACTGAAACAAACTGCATTCTTGATTCATTGAATCTAACTCGAATTATTGTTTCAGCCAATCAAGCGTGATTCAATGTTTCAAAGAAACAAACTCAACACGCTTATTTAGTGAAAGAAAGTGCACACGTTCACTCCATGCACCAAACTGCACGTGTTAATTCAATGAATAGAGCTTCTCTTATTCATTCAATGTGTATACAATTGAAAAATTAAATTAAACAATTTGCATACAATTAAACAAACTGCATCCATGAATCATTGAATCAAACTTTAATGATTGATTCAGTGAATCATGCGTTATTCAATATTTCAATGAAACAAACTTAACACGCTTATTTAGTGAATGAAACTGTTCCCATTCATTCAATGAAAGAGGCTGCACACGTCAATTCAAAGCGTTATAGATACTCTCTTTCGTGCAATGCTTCAAGCTTAACGCAATCAATCAAATTGCACACATTTGGTTCGTGAAGCAAACAGCATTTGTCAATTCAATGAATGCAGTTACTCTCATTCTCTCAATGTCACTAGCATCACACATTGTCTCAATCAATCTGCACACATTCACTCCATCAACCAAACTGCTCGTTAATTCAAAGAGATAGCTTCTCTCATTCATTCAATGCATCAAGCTCAACGCTTCAATTCAATTATAAAAACTGCATTCATTGAATCATTGAATCTAACTCCGATTATTCCTTGTTTCAATGGAACAAACGTAACTCACTTATTTAGTGAATCCTCGTGCACTCATTCATTCAATGAAACAGACTGCACATGATAATGCAACGAGTAGAGGTTCTCACAACCGTTCAAAGCCACAAGCTTAACGCAATGTTTCAATCAACCAAACTGCACACTTTTAGTCCATGAAACAAACTGCACGTGTTCATTCAATGGGTAAAGCTTTTCTCTTTCATTAAATGCCTCGAGCTTAACGCTTTAATTCAATGAAACAAGCTGCTTTCATATTTCACTCATTGGTTCAAAGAAACAAATGTAATTGTGCAAACTTCACTCATTTGTGGAGTGAATTTAACTGCACTCATGCAATCAATGCAGAAAACTGCAAACATTCATTTGACGAGGAACCCTGCAAGTCCTATTCCAATGAATCGAGCATTTTCCATTCAATCAATGAAAGTAACTGCACGCGTTCATTCAATGATACAAACTGCATGCATTTATTAAATGAAACAGCCTGCACGTGTTAATTCAAGAAATACAACTTTTCTTGTTTATTCAATGTCTCGAGCTTAACAACCATCTGTATTCATTCAATCATTGAATCAAATTGCAAGAATTGATTCAATAAATCAAACAGTATTAATGGATTCAATCAAACAATCTTAATTCATTTAATTCGTGAATCAAACTGCACCCATTCATTGTATGTTTAATTAAAAGAGTAGAGATCCGGCCATTCATTCTATGCCACGAGCAAAACGCATTCATTCAATGGAGCAAACTGCACTCATTTGTTCAATGATACAGACTGCACGTCTTAATTCAATGAGTCGAGCTTCTCTCATTCACTCAATGTGTCAAGCTCACCGATTTCAATTAAAAAAAAACTGCATTTTTGATTCATTGAATCAAACTTTAATGATTGATTCAGTGAATCAAACATTATTCAGTGTGTCAATGAAACAAACTTAACACGCTTATTTAGAGAATGAAACTGTACACGTTCATGCAATGAAAGAGGCTGCAGTTGTCAATTCAATGAGTCGAGCGACTCTCATTCAGTCAATGTGTCAAGCTCACCGATTTCAATTAAAGAAACAAACTGCATTTTTGATTCATTGAATCAAACTTTAATGATTGATTCAGTGAATCAAACATTATTCAGTGTGTCAATGAAACAAACTTAACACGCTTATTTAGAGAATGAAAGTGTACACGTTCATGCAATGAAAGTGGCTGCAGTTGTCAATTCAATGAGTAGAGCGACTCTCATTCAGTCATTGTGTCAAGCTTTATGCTTTCACTCAATGAAAGAAACTGGGATCATTCAATCAAACTACAATCGTTGATTCAATGAATCAAACCTTATTCCTTGTTTCTAAGGAACAACCCCTATCTCCTTTTATTAGTGAAATACACTGCATACGTTCATTCAATGAAAGAGGCTGCACTTGCCAATACAATGAGTAGACCTACACCCATTCATTCAATGACACAAGTTTCATTGTCTCTATCAAACTGCACACGTTCAATACATGAACCAAACTGCCCTTCTTAATTCAATGAGTAGAGCTTCTCTCATTTTTACAATGTGTCAAGCTCACCCTTTTCATTTAATTAACAAACTGCATTCATTGAATCATTGAATCCAACCTTATTCCTTGTTTCAATCGAACAAACCTAATTTAGTGTATCCTACTACACTCGTTTAATCAATGAGACAGACTACACATGATAATTCAATGAGTAGTGGTACTCTCATTCATTCAATGCCACATGCTTTACGCATTGATTCAATCAAACAAATTGCACACAGTTAGTTAGTTCATGAAGCAAACTGTATTTGTCAATTCAATGAATACAGCTATTCATGCAGTGAAAGTCACAAGATTCACACATTGTCTCAATCAAACTGCACACATTCTCTCCATGAACCAAACTGCACGTTTTAATTCAATGAGTAGAGCTTCTCTTATTCATTCAATTTGTCAAGCTTAACGCTTTCATGAAATGACACAAACTGCATCCTTGATTCATTGAATCAAACTATAATGATTGATTCAGTGAAACAACCGTCATTCCGTGTTTCAATAACACAAGCTTAATACGCTTATTTAGTGAATGAAAGTGCACACGTTCATTCAATGCAAAGGCTGCCTTGTCAATTCAATGAGTAGAACTACTTTCATTCATTCAATGGCACAGGTTTCACGCATTGTCGCTATCAAACTGCAAACGTTCTCTACATGAACCAAACTACACGTCTTAATGCAGTGAGGGGAGCTTTTCACAATCATTCAATGTGTCAAGCTTAAAGCTTTATTTCAATGAAACAAACTGCATTCATTGAATCAAACTGCAATCATTGATTCAATGTATCAAACCTTATTCCTTCTTTCAAAGGAACAAACCTATCTCCCTTTTTGAGTGAAACAAACTGCATTCAATGTAAGAGTCTGCAGTTGCCAATTCAACTACTCCCATTCATTCAATGGCACAAGTTTCACGCATTGTCTCTGTCAAACTGCACATGTTTAATACATGAACCAAACTGCCCGTCTTAATTCATTGAGTAGAGCTTCTCTCATTCATTCAAGGTGTCAAGCTCACAGTTTTCATTTAATTAAACAAACTGCATTCATTGAATCATTGAATCAAACTACGATCATTGATTCAATGAATCAAACCTTATTCCTTGTTTCAATCGAACAAACCTAATATAATGTATTCTACTACACTCGTTCATTCAATGAAAGAGACTGCACACGATATTTCAATGAGTAGAAGTACTTTCCATCGTTCAATGCCACAATCTCTAACGCATTGATTCAGTCAAACAACTTGAATACATTTAGGTCATGAAGCAAACTGCATATCTCAATTAAAGGAATACATATACCCATTCATTCAATGTCACGAGCTTCACACATTGTCTCAATCAAACTGCACATATTCACTCCATGAACCAAACTGCCCGTCTTAATTCAATGAGTAGAGCTTGATTCATTCATTCAATGTGTCAAGCGTAACGCTTTCATACACTGAAACAAACTGCATTCTTGATTCATTGAATCTAACTCGAATTATTGTTTCAGCCAATCAAGCGTGATTCAATGTTTCAAAGAAACAAACTCAACACGCTTATTTAGTGAAAGAAAGTGCACACGTTCACTCCATGCACCAAACTGCACGTGTTAATTCAATGAATAGAGCTTCTCTTATTCATTCAATGTGTATACAATTGAACAATTAAATTAAACAATTTGCATACAATTAAACAAACTGCATCCATGAATCATTGAATCAAACTTTAATGATTGATTCAGTGAATCATGCGTTATTCAATGTTTCAATGAAACAAACTTAACACGCTTATTTCGTGAATGAAACTGTTCCCATTCATTCAATGAAAGAGGCTGCACACGTCAATTCAAAGCGTTATAGATACTCTCTTTCGTGCAATGCTTCAAGCTTAACGCAATCAATCAAATTGCACACATTTGGTTCGTGAAGCAAACAGCATTTGTCAATTCAATGAATGCAGTTACTCTCATTCTCTCAATGTCACTAGCTTCACACATTGTCTCAATCAATCTGCACACATTCACTCCATCAACCAAACTGCTCGTTAATTCAAAGAGATAGCTTCTCTCATTCATTCAATGCATCAAGCTCAACGGCTTCAATTCAATTATACAAACTGCATTCATTGAATCATTGAATCTAACTCCGATTATTCCTTGTTTCAATGGAACAAACGTAACTCACTTATTTAGTGAATCCTCGTGCACTCATTCATTCAATGAAACAGACTGCACAAGATAATGCAACGAGTAGAGGTTCTCACAACCGTTCAAAGCCACAAGCTTAACGCATTCATTCAATCAACCAAACTGCACACTTTTAGTCCATGAAACAAACTGCACGTGTTCATTCAATGGGTAAAGCTTTTCTCTTTCATTAAATGCCTCGAGCTTAACGCTTTAAGATTCACACATTGTCACAAGATTCACACATTGTCTCAATCAAACTGCACACATTCTCTCCATGAACCAAACTGCACGTTTTAATTCAATGAGTAGAGCTTCTCTTATTCATTCAATGTGTCAAGCTTAAAGCTTTCATGAAATGAAACAAACTGCATCCTTGATTCATTGAATCAAACTATAATGATTGATTCAGTGAATCAAGCGTCATTCCGTGTTTCAATAATAACAAGCCTAATACGCTTATTTAGTGAATGAAACTGCACACGTTCATTCAATGCAAAGGCTGCACTTGTCAATTCAATGAGTAGAACTACTTTCATTCATTCAATGGTACAAGTTTGACGCATTGTCGCTATCAAACTGCAAACGTTCTCTACATGAACCAAACTACACGTCTTAATGCAGTGAGGCGAGTTTTTCACAATCATTCAATGTGTCAAGCTTAACGCTTTATTTCAATTAAAGAAACTGCATTCATTGAATCAAACTGCAATCATTGATTCAATGTATCAAACCTTATTCCTTCTTTCAAAGGAACAAACCTTTTTTTCGTGAAACAAACTGCATTCAATGTAAGAGTCTGCTGATGCCAATTCAACTACTCCCATTCATTCAATAGCACAAGTTTCACGCATTGTCTCTCTCAAAATGCACAGGTTTAATACATGAATCAAACTGCACGTCTTAATTCAATGAGTAGAGCTTCTCTCATTCATTCAAGGTGTCAAGCTCACAATTTTCATTTAATAAAACAAACTGCTTTCATTGAATCATTGAATCAAACTACGATCATTGATTCAATGAATCAAACCTTATTCCTTGTTTCAATCGATCAAACCTAATTTAATGTATCCTACTGCACTCGTTCATGCAATGAAAGAGACTGCACACGATAATTCAATGAGTAGAAGTACTTTCCTTCGTTCAATGCCACAATCTCTAACGCATTGATTCAATCAAACAACTTGAATACATTTATGTCATGAAGCAAACTGCATATCTCAATTAAAGGAATACATTTACCCATTCATTCAATGTCACGAGCTTCACACATTGTCTCAATCAAACTGCACATATTCACTTCATGAACCAAACTGCCGGTCTTAATTCAATGAGTAGAGCTTCTCTCATTCATTCAAGGTGTCAAGCTCACCATTTTCATTTAATTAAACAAACTGCATTCATTGAATCATTGAATCTAACCTTATTCTTAGTTTCAAACGAGGAAACCTAATTTAGTGTATCCTACTACACTCGTTTAATCAATGAAGCAGACTGCACATGATAATTCAATGAGTAGAGGTTCTCTCATTCTTTCAATGCCACAAGCTTAACGCATTGATTCAATCAAACAAATTGCACACATTTAGTTCATGAAGCAACCTGCATTTGTCAATTCAATGAATACAGCTACTCATGATGTCAAATGTCATTAGATTCACACATTGTCTCAATCAAACTGCACACATTCACTCCATGAACCAAACTGCACGTGTTAATTCAACGAGTCGAGCTTCTCTTATTCATTCAATGTGTCACGCTAAATGCTTTCATACCGTGAAACAAATTGCATCCTTGATTCATTGAATCAAACTTTATTAATTGATTCAGTGAATCAAATGTTATTCCGTGTTTCAATAATGATAAGCTTAATACGCTTATTTAGTGAATGAAACTGCACACGTTCATTCAATGCAAAGGCTGCCTTGTCAATTCAATGAGTAGAACTACTTTCATTCATTCAATGGCACAAGTTTGACGCTTTGTCGCTATCAAACTGCAAACGTTCTCTACATGAACCAAACTACACGTCTTAATGCAGTGAGGGGAGCTTTTCGCAATCAATCAATGTGTCAAGCTTAAAGCTTTATTTCAATGAAACAAACTGCATTCATTGAATCAAAGTACAATCATTGATTCAATGTATCAAACCTTATTCCTTCTTTCAAAGGAACAAACATTTTTTTTAGTGAAACAAACAGCATTCAATGTAAGAGTCTGCAGTTGCCAATTCAACTACTCCCGTTCATTCAATGGCACAAGTTTCACGCATTGTCTCTGTCAAACTGCACACGTTTAATACATGAACCAAACTGCCCGTCTTAATTCAATGAGTAGAGCTTCTCTCATTCATTCAAGGTATCAAGCTCACAATTTTCATTTAATTAAACAAACTGCTTTCATTGAATCATTGAATAAAATTACGATCATTGATTCAATGAATCAAACCTTATTCCTTGTTTCAATTTAACAAACCTTATTTAATGTATCTACTACACTCGTTCATTCAATGGAAGAGACTGCACACGGTAATTCAATGAGTAGAAGTAATTTCCTTCGTTCAATGCCACAATCTCTAACGCATTGATTCAATCAAACAACTTGAATACATTTATGTCATGAAGCAAACTGCATATCTCAATTAAAGGAATACATTTACCCATTCATTCAATGTCACGAGCTTCACACATTGTCTCAATCAAACTGCACATATTCCCTTCATGAACCAAACTGCCAGTCTTAATTCAATGAGTAGAGCTTCTCTCATTCATTCAAGGTGTCAAGCTCACCGTTTTCATTTAATTAAACAAACTGCATTCATTGAATCATTGAATCGAACCTTATTCCTTGTTTCAATCGAGCAAACCTAATTTAGTGTATCCTACTACACTCGTTTAATCAATGAGGCAGACTGCACATGATAATTCAATGAGTAGAGGTTCTCTCATTCTTTCAATGCCACAAGCTTAACGCATTGATTCAATCAAACAAATTGCACACATTTAGTTCATGAAGCAAACTGCATTGTCAATTCAATGAATACAGCTACTCATGCTGTGAAATGTCATAAGATTCACACATTGTCTCAATCAAATTGCACACATTCACTCCATGAATCAAACTACACGTGTTAATTCAACGAGTCGAGCTTCTCTTATTCATTCAATGTGTCACGCTAAATGCATTCATACCGTGAAACAAACTGCATCCTTGATTCATTGAATCAAACTTTATTAATTGATTCAGTGAATCAAATGTTATTCCGTGTTTCAATAATAACAAGCTTAATACGCTTATTTAGTGAATGAAACTGCACACGTTCATTCAATGCAAAGGCTGCACTTGTCAATTCAATGAGTAGAACTACTTTCATTCATTCAATGGTACAAGTTTGACGCATTGTCGCTATCAAACTGCAAACGTTCTCTACATGAACCAAACTACACGTCTTAATGCAGTGAGGCGAGTTTTTCACAATCATTCAATGTGTCAAGCTTAAAGCTTTATTTCAATGAAACAAACTGCATTCATTGAATCAAACTGCAATCATTGATTCAATGAATCAAACCTTATTCCTTCTTTCAAAGGAACAAACCTATCTCCCTTTTTTAGTGAAACAAACTGCATTCAATGTAAGAGTCTGCAGTTGCCAATACAACTACTCCCATTCATTCAATGGCACAAGTTTCACGCATTGTCTCTGTCAAACTGCACACGTTTAATACATGAACCAAACTGCCCGTCTTAATTCAATAAGTAGAGCTTCTCTCATTCATTCAAGGTGTCAAGCTCACAATTTTCATTCAATTAAACAAACTGCTTTCATTGAATCATTGAATCAAACTACGATCATTGATTCAATGAATCCAACCTTATTCCTTGTTTCAATCGAACAAACCTAATTTTATGTATCCTACTACACTCGTTCATTCAATGAAAGAGACTGCAAACGATAATTCAATGAGTAAAAGTAATTTCCTTCGTTCAATGCCGCAATCTCTAACGCATTGATTCAATCAAACAACTTGAATACATTTATGTCATGAAGCAAACTGCATATCTCAATTAAAGGAATACATTTACCCATTCATTCAATGTCACGAGCTTCACACATTGTCTCAATCAAACTGCACATATTCACTTCATGAACCAAACTGCCCGTCTAAATTCAATGAGTAGAGCTTCTCTCATTCATTCAAGGTGTCAAGCTCACAATTTTCATTTAATTAAACAAACTGCTTTCAGTGAATCATTGAATAAAACTACGATCATTGATTCAATGAATCAAACCTTATTCCTTGTTTCAATTTAACAAACCTTATTTAATGTATCTACTACACTCGTTCATTCAATGGAAGAGACTGCACACGGTAATTCAATGAGTAGAAGTAATTTCCTTCGTTCAATGCCACAATCGCTAACGCATTGATTCAATCAAACAACTTGAATACATTTATGTCATGAAGCAAACTGCATATCTCAATTAAAGGAATACATTTACCCATTCATTCAATGTCACGAGCTTCACACATTGTCTCAATCAAACTGCACATATTCACTTCATGAACCAAACTGCCGGTCTTAATTCAATGAGTAGAGCTTCTCTCATTCATTCAAGGTGTCAAGCTCACCATTTTCATTTAATTAAACAAACTGCATTCATTGAATCATTGAATCGAACCTTATTCCTTGTTTCAATCGAGCAAACCTAATTTTGTGTATCCTACTACACTCGTTTAATCAATGAGGCAGACTGCACATGATATTTCAATGAGTAGAGGTTCTCTCATTCTTTCAATGCCACAAGCTTAACGCATTGATTCAATCAAACAAATTGCACACATTTAGTTCATGAAGCAAACTGCATTGTCAATTCAATGAATACAGCTACTCATGCTGTGAAATGTCATAAGATTCACACATTGTCTCAATCAAACTGCACACATTCACTCCATGAATCAAACTACACGTGTTAATTCAACGAGTCGAGCTTCTCTTATTCATTCAATGTGTCACGCTAAATGCTTTCATACCGTGAAACAAACTGCATCCTTGATTCGTTGAATCAAACTTTATTAATTGATTCAGTGAATCAAATGTTATTCCGTGTTTCAATAATAACAAGCTTAATACGCTTATTTAGTGAATGAAACTGCACACGTTCATTCAATGCAAAGGCTGCACTTGTCAATTCAATGAGTAGAACTACTTTCATTCATTCAATGGTACAAGTTTGACGCATTGTCACTATCAAACTGCAAACGTTCTCTACATGAACCAAACTACACGTCTTAATGCAGTGAGGCGAGTTTTTCACAATCATTCAATGTGTCAAGCTTAAAGCTTTATTTCAATGAAACAAACTGCATTCATTGAATCAAACTGCAATCATTGATTCAATGTATCAAACCTTATTCCTTCTTTCAAAGGAACAAACCTATCTCCCTTTTTTAGTGAAACAAACTGCATTCAATGTAAGAGTCTGCAGTTGCCAATACAACTACTCCCATTCATTCAATGGCACAAGTTTCACGCATTGTCTCTGTCAAACTGAACACGTTTAATACATGAACCAAACTGCCCGTCTTAATTCAATGAGTAGAGCTTCTCTCATTCATTCAAGGTGTCAAGCTCACAATTTTCATTCAATTAAACAAACTGCTTTCATTGAATCATTGAATCAAACTACGATCATTGATTCAATGAATCAAACCTTATTCCTTGTTTCAATCGAACAAACCTAATTTTATGTATCCTACTACACTCGTTCATTCAATGAAAGAGACTGCAAACGATAATTCAATGAGTAAAAGTAATTTCCTTCGTTCAATGCCGCAATCTCTAACGCATTGATTCAATCAAACAACTTGAATACATTTATGTCATGAAGCAAACTGCATATCTCAATTAAAGGAATACATTTACCCATTCATTCAATGTCACGAGCTTCACACATTGTCTCAATCAAACTGCACATATTCACTTCATGAACCAAACTGCCCGTCTAAATTCAATGAGTAGAGCTTCTCTCATTCATTCAAGGTGTCAAGCTCACAATTTTCATTTAATTAAACAAACTGCTTTCAGTGAATCATTGAATAAAACTACGATCATTGATTCAATGAATCAAACCTTATTCCTTGTTTCAATTTAACAAACCTTATTTAATGTATCTACTACACTCGTTCATTCAATGGAAGAGACTGCACACGGTAATTCAATGAGTAGAAGTAATTTCCTTCGTTCAATGCCACAATCGCTAACGCATTGATTCAATCAAACAACTTGAATACATTTATGTCATGAAGCAAACTGCATATCTCAATTAAAGGAATACATTTACCCATTCATTCAATGTCACGAGCTTCACACATTGTCTCAATCAAACTGCACATATTCACTTCATGAACCAAACTGCCGGTCTTAATTCAATGAGTAGAGCTTCTCTCATTCATTCAAGGTGTCAAGCTCACCATTTTCATTTAATTAAACAAACTGCATTCATTGAATCATTGAATCGAACCTTATTCCTTGTTTCAATCGAGCAAACCTAATTTTGTGTATCCTACTACACTCGTTTAATCAATGAGGCAGACTGCACATGATATTTCAATGAGTAGAGGTTCTCTCATTCTTTCAATGCCACAAGCTTAACGCATTGATTCAATCAAACAAATTGCACACATTTAGTTCATGAAGCAAACTGCATTGTCAATTCAATGAATACAGCTACTCATGCTGTGAAATGTCATAAGATTCACACATTGTCTCAATCAAACTGCACACATTCACTCCATGAATCAAACTACACGTGTTAATTCAACGAGTCGAGCTTCTCTTATTCATTCAATGTGTCACGCTAAATGCTTTCATACCGTGAAACAAACTGCATCCTTGATTCGTTGAATCAAACTTTATTAATTGATTCAGTGAATCAAATGTTATTCCGTGTTTCAATAATAACAAGCTTAATACGCTTATTTAGTGAATGAAACTGCACACGTTCATTCAATGCAAAGGCTGCACTTGTCAATTCAATGAGTAGAACTACTTTCATTCATTCAATGGTACAAGTTTGACGCATTGTCACTATCAAACTGCAAACGTTCTCTACATGAACCAAACTACACGTCTTAATGCAGTGAGGCGAGTTTTTCACAATCATTCAATGTGTCAAGCTTAAAGCTTTATTTCAATGAAACAAACTGCATTCATTGAATCAAACTGCAATCATTGATTCAATGTATCAAACCTTATTCCTTCTTTCAAAGGAACAAACCTATCTCCCTTTTTTAGTGAAACAAACTGCATTCAATGTAAGAGTCTGCAGTTGCCAATACAACTACTCCCATTCATTCAATGGCACAAGTTTCACGCATTGTCTCTGTCAAACTGAACACGTTTAATACATGAACCAAACTGCCCGTCTTAATTCAATGAGTAGAGCTTCTCTCATTCATTCAAGGTGTCAAGCTCACAATTTTCATTCAATTAAACAAACTGCTTTCATTGAATCATTGAATCAAACTACGATCATTGATTCAATGAATCAAACCTTATTCCTTGTTTCAATCGAACAAACCTAATTTTATGTATCCTACTACACTCGTTCATTCAATGAAAGAGACTGCAAACGATAATTCAATGAGTAAAAGTAATTTCCTTCGTTCAATGCCGCAATCTCTAACGCATTGATTCAATCAAACAACTTGAATACATTTATGTCATGAAGCAAACTGCATATCTCAATTAAAGGAATACATTTACCCATTCATTCAATGTCACGAGCTTCACACATTGTCTCAATCAAACTGCACATATTCACTTCATGAACCAAACTGCCCGTCTAAATTCAATGAGTAGAGCTTCTCTCATTCATTCAAGGTGTCAAGCTCACAATTTTCATTTAATTAAACAAACTGCTTTCATTGAATCATTGAATAAAACTACGATCATTGATTCAATGAATCAAACCTTATTCCTTGTTTCAATTTAACACACCTTATTTAATGTATCTACTACACTCGTTCATTCAATGGAAGAGACTGCACACGGTAATTCAATGAGTAGAAGTAATTTCCTTCGTTCAATGCCACAATCTCTAACGCATTGATTCAATCAAACAACTTGAATACATTTATGTCATGAAGCAAACTGCATATCTCAATTAAAGGAATACATTTACCCATTCATTCAATGTCACGAGCTTCACACATTGTCTCAATCAAACTGCACATATTCCCTTCATGAACCAAACTGCCGGTCTTAATTCAATGAGTAGAGCTTCTCTCATTCATTCAAGGTGTCAAGCTCACCATTTTCATTTAATTAAACAAACTGCATTCATTGAATCATTGAATCGAACCTTATTCCTTGTTTCAATCGAGCAAACCTAATTTAGTGTATCCTACTACACTCGTTTAATCAATGAGGCAGACTGCACATGATATTTCAATGAGTAGAGGTTCTCTCATTCTTTCAATGCCACAAGCTTAACGCATTGATTCAATCAAACAAATTGCACACATTTAGTTCATGAAGCAAACTGCATTGTCAATTCAATGATTACAGCTACTCATGCTGTGAAATGTCATAAGATTCACACATTGTCTCAATCAAACTGCACACATTCACTCCATGAATCAAACTACACGTGTTAATTCAAAGAGTCGAGCTTCTCTTATTCATTCAATGTGTCACGCTAAATGCTTTCATACCGTGAAACAAACTGCATCCTTGATTCGTTGAATCAAACTTTATTAATTGATTCAGTGAATCAAATGTTATTCCGTGTTTCAATAATAACAAGCTTAATACGCTTATTTAGTGAATGAAACTGCACACGTTCATTCAATGCAAAGGCTGCACTTGTCAATTCAATGAGTAGAACTACTTTCATACATTCAATGGTACAAGTTTGACGCATTGTCGCTATCAAACTGCAAACGTTCTCTACATGAACCAAACTACACGTCTTAATGCAGTGAGGCGAGTTTTTCACAATCATTCAATGTGTCAAGCTTAAAGCTTTATTTCAATGAAACAAACTGCATTCATTGAATCAAACTGCAATCATTGATTCAATGTATCAAACCTTATTCCTTCTTTCAAAGGAACAAACCTATCTCCCTTTTTTAGTGAAACAAACTGCATTCAATGTAAGAGTCTGCAGTTGCCAATACAACTACTCCCATTCATTCAATGGCACAAGTTTCACGCATTGTCTCTGTCAAACTGTACACGTTTAATACATGAACCAAACTGCCCGTCTTAATTCAATGAGTAGAGCTTCTCTCATTCATTCAAGGTGTCAAGCTCACAATTTTCATTCAATTAAACAAACTGCTTTCATTGAATCATTGAATCAAACTACGATCATTGATTCAATGAATCAAACCTTATTCCTTGTTTCAATCGAACAAACCTAATTTTATGTATCCTACTACACTCGTTCATTCAATGAAAGAGACTGCAAACGATAATTCAATGAGTAAAAGTAATTTCCTTCGTTCAATGCCGCAATCTCTAACGCATTGATTCAATCAAACAACTTGAATACATTTATGTCATGAAGCAATCTGCATATCTCAATTAAAGGAATACATTTACCCATTCATTCAATGTCACGAGCTTCACACATTGTCTCAATCAAACTGCACATATTCACTTCATGAACCAAACTGCCCGTCTAAATTCAATGAGTAGAGCTTCTCTCATTCATTCAAGGTGTCAAGCTCACAAATTTCATTTAATTAAACAAACTGCTTTCAGTGAATCATTGAATAAAACTACGATCATTGATTCAATGAATCAAACCTTATTCCTTGTTTCAATTTAACAAACCTTATTTAATGTATCTACTACACTCGTTCATTCAATGGAAGAGACTGCACACGGTAATTCAATGAGTAGAAGTAATTTCCTTCGTTCAATGCCACAATCTCTAACGCATTGATTCAATCAAACAACTTGAATACATTTATGTCATGAAGCAAACTGCATATCTCAATTAAAGGAATACATTTACCCATTCATTCAATGTCACGAGCTTCACACATTGTCTCAATCAAACTGCACATATTCCCTTCATGAACCAAACTGCCGGTCTTAATTCAATGAGTAGAGCTTCTCTCATTCATTCAAGGTGTCAAGCTCACCATTTTCATTTAATTAAACAAACTGCATTCATTGAATCATTGAATCGAACCTTATTCCTTGTTTCAATCGAGCAAACCTAATTTAGTGTATCCTACTACACTCGTTTAATCAATGAGGCAGACTGCACATGATATTTCAATGAGTAGAGGTTCTCTCATTCTTTCAATGCCACAAGCTTAACGCATTGATTCAATCAAACAAATTGCACACATTTAGTTCATGAAGCAAACTGCATTGTCAATTCAATGAATACAGATACTCATGCTGTGAAATGTCGTAAGATTCACACATTGTCTCAATCAAACTGCACACATTCACTCCATGAATCAAACTACACGTGTTAATTCAACGAGTCGAGCTTCTCTTATTCATTCAATGTGTCACGCTAAATGCTTTCATACCGTGAAACAAACTGCATCCTTGATTCGTTGAATCAAACTTTATTAATTGATTCAGTGAATCAAATGTTATTCCGTGTTTCAATAATAACAAGCTTAATACGCTTATTTAGTGAATGAAACTGCACACGTTCATTCAATGCAAAGGCTGCACTTGTCAATTCAATGAGTAGAACTACTTTCATTCATTCAATGGTACAAATTTGACGCATTGTCGCTATCAAACTGCAAACGTTCTCTACATGAACCAAACTACACGTCTTAATGCAGTGAGGCGAGTTTTTCACAATCATTCAATGTGTCAAGCTTAAAGCTTTATTTCAATGAAACAAACTGCATTCATTGAATCAAACTGCAATCATTGATTCAATGTATCAAACCTTATTCCTTCTTTCAAAGGAACAAACCTATCTCCCTTTTTTAGTGAAACAAACTGCATTCAATGTAAGAGTCTGCAGTTGCCAATACAACTACTCCCATTCATTCAATGGCACAAGTTTCACGCATTGTCTCTGTCAAACTGCACACGTTTAATACATGAACCAAACTGCCCGTCTTAATTCAATGAGTAGAGCTTCTCTCATTCATTCAAGGTGTCAAGCTCACAATTTTCATTCAATTAAACAAACTGCTTTCATTGAATCATTGAATCAAACTACGATCATTGATTCAATGAATCAAACCTTATTCCTTGTTTCAATCGAACAAACCTAATTTTATGTATCCTACTACACTCGTTCATTCAATGAAAGAGACTGCAAACGATAATTCAATGAGTAAAAGTAATTTCCTTCGTTCAATGCCGCAATCTCTAACGCATTGATTCAATCAAACAACTTGAATACATTTATGTCATGAAGCAAACTGCATATCTCAATTAAAGGAATACATTTACCCATTCATTCAATGTCACGAGCTTCACACATTGTCTCAATCAAACTGCACATATTCACTTCATGAACCAAACTGCCCGTCTAAATTCAATGAGTAGAGCTTCTCTCATTCATTCAAGGTGTCAAGCTCACAAATTTCATTTAATTAAACAAACTGCTTTCAGTGAATCATTGAATCAAACTACGATCATTGATTCAATGAATCAAACCTTATTCCTTGTTTCAATTTAACAAACCTTATTTAATGTATCTACTACACTCGTTCATTCAATGGAAGAGACTGCACACGGTAATTCAATGAGTAGAAGTAATTTCCTTCGTTCAATGCCACAATCTCTAACGCATTGATTCAATCAAACAACTTGAATACATTTATGTCATGAAGCAAACTGCATATCTCAATTAAAGGAATACATTTACCCATTCATTCAATGTCACGAGCTTCACACATTGTCTCAATCAAACTGCACATATTCACTTCATGAACCAAACTGCCGGTCTTAATTCAATGAGTAGAGCTTCTCTCATTCATTCAAGGTGTCAAGCTCACCATTTTCATTTAATTAAACAAACTGCATTCATTGAATCATTGAATCGAACCTTATTCCTTGTTTCAATCGAGCAAACCTAATTTTGTGTATCCTACTACACTCGTTTAATCAATGAGGCAGACTGCACATGATATTTCAATGAGTAGAGGTTCTCTCATTCTTTCAATGCCACAAGCTTAACGCATTGATTCAATCAAACAAATTGCACACATTTAGTTCATGAAGCAAACTGCATTGTCAATTCAATGAATACAGCTACTCATGCTGTGAAATGTCATAAGATTCACACATTGTCTCAATCAAACTGCACACATTCACTCCATGAATCAAACTACACGTGTTAATTCAACGAGTCGAGCTTCTCTTATTCATTCAATGTGTCACGCTAAATGCATTCATACCGTGAAACAAACTGCATCCTTGATTCGTTGAATCAAACTTTATTAATTGATTCAGTGAATCAAATGTTATTCCGTGTTTCAATAATAACAAGCTTAATACGCTTATTTAGTGAATGAAACTGCACACGTTCATTCAATGCAAAGGCTGCACTTGTCAATTCAATGAGTAGAACTACTTTCATTCATTCAATGGTACAAGTTTGACGCATTGTCGCTATCAAACTGCAAACGTTCTCTACATGAACCAAACTACACGTCTTAATGCAGTGAGGCGAGTTTTTCACAATCATTCAATGTGTCAAGCTTAAAGCTTTATTTCAATGAAACAAACTGCATTCATTGAATCAAACTGCAATCATTGATTCAATGTATCAAACCTTATTCCTTCTTTCAAAGGAACAAACCTATCTCCCTTTTTTAGTGAAACAAACTGCATTCAATGTAAGAGTCTGCAGTTGCCAGTACAACTACTCCCATTCATTCAATGGCACAAGTTTCACGCATTGTCTCTGTCAAACTGTACACGTTTAATACATGAACCAAACTGCCCGTCTTAATTCAATGAGTAGAGCTTCTCTCATTCATTCAAGGTGTCAAGCTCACAATTTTCATTCAATTAAACAAACTGCTTTCATTGAATCATTGAATCAAACTACGATCATTGATTCAATGAATCAAACCTTATTCCTTGTTTCAATCGAACAAACCTAATTTTATGTATCCTACTACACTCGTTCATTCAATGAAAGAGACTGCAAACGATAATTCAATGAGTAAAAGTAATTTCCTTCGTTCAATGCCGCAATCTCTAACGCTTTGATTCAATCAAACAACTTGAATACATTTATGTCATGAAGCAAACTGCATATCTCAATTAAAGGAATACATTTACCCATTCATTCAATGTCACGAGCTTCACACATTGTCTCAATCAAACTGCACATATTCACTTCATGAACCAAACTGCCCGTCTAAATTCAATGAGTAGAGCTTCTCTCATTCATTCAAGGTGTCAAGCTCACAAATTTCATTTAATTAAACAAACTGCTTTCAGTGAATCATTGAATAAAACTACGATCATTGATTCAATGAATCAAACCTTATTCCTTGTTTCAATTTAACACACCTTATTTAATGTATCTACTACACTCGTTCATTCAATGGAAGAGACTGCACACGGTAATTCAATGAGTAGAAGTAATTTCCTTCGTTCAATGCCACAATCTCTAACGCATTGATTCAATCAAACAACTTGAATACATTTATGTCATGAAGCAAACTGCATATCTCAATTAAAGGAATACATTTACCCATTCATTCAATGTCACGAGCTTCACACATTGTCTCAATCAAACTGCACATATTCCCTTCATGAACCAAACTGCCGGTCTTAATTCAATGAGTAGAGCTTCTCTCATTCATTCAAGGTGTCAAGCTCACCATTTTCATTTAATTAAACAAACTGCATTCATTGAATCATTGAATCGAACCTTATTCCTTGTTTCAATCGAGCAAACCTAATTTAGTGTATCCTACTACACTCGTTTAATCAATGAGGCAGACTGCACATGATATTTCAATGAGTAGAGGTTCTCTCATTCTTTCAATGCCACAAGCTTAACGCATTGATTCAATCAAACAAATTGCACACATTTAGTTCATGAAGCAAACTGCATTGTCAATTCAATGAATACAGATACTCATGCTGTGAAATGTCGTAAGATTCACACATTGTCTCAATCAAACTGCACACATTCACTCCATGAATCAAACTACACGTGTTAATTCAACGAGTCGAGCTTCTCTTATTCATTCAATGTGTCACGCTAAATGCTTTCATACCGTGAAACAAACTGCATCCTTGATTCGTTGAATCAAACTTTATTAATTGATTCAGTGAATCAAATGTTATTCCGTGTTTCAATAATAACAAGCTTAATACGCTTATTTAGTGAATGAAACTGCACACGTTCATTCAATGCAAAGGCTGCACTTGTCAATTCAATGAGTAGAACTACTTTCATTCATTCAATGGTACAAGTTTGACGCATTGTCGCTATCAAACTGCAAACGTTCTCTACATGAACCAAACTACACGTCTTAATGCAGTGAGGCGAGTTTTTCACAATCATTCAATGTGTCAAGCTTAAAGCTTTATTTCAATGAGCAAACTGCATTCATTGAATCAAACTGCAATCATTGATTCAATGTATCAAACCTTATTCCTTCTTTCAAAGGAACAAACCTATCTCCCTTTTTTAGTGAAACAAACTGCATTCAATGTAAGAGTCTGCAGTTGCCAATACAACTACTCCCATTCATTCAATGGCACAAGTTTCACGCATTGTCTCTGTCAAACTGCACACGTTTAATACATGAACCAAACTGCCCGTCTTAATTCAATGAGTAGAGCTTCTCTCATTCATTCAAGGTGTCAAGCTCACAATTTTCATTCAATTAAACAAACTGCTTTCATTGAATCATTGAATCAAACTACGATCATTGATTCAATGAATCAAACCTTATTCCTTGTTTCAATCGAACAAACCTAATTTTATGTATCCTACTACACTCGTTCATTCAATGAAAGAGACTGCAAACGATAATTCATTGAGTAGAAGTAATTTCCTTCGTTCAATGCCGCAATCTCTAACGCATTGATTCAATCAAACAACTTGAATACATTTATGTCATGAAGCAAACTGCATATCTCAATTAAAGGAATACATTTACCCATTCATTCAATGTCACGAGCTTCACACATTGTCTCAATCAAACTGCACATATTCACTTCATGAACCAAACTGCCGGTCTTAATTCAATGAGTAGAGCTTCTCTCATTCATTCAAGGTGTCAAGCTCACAAATTTCATTTAATTAAACAAACTGCTTTCAGTGAATCATTGAATCAAACTACGATCATTGATTCAATGAATCAAACCTTATTCCTTGTTTCAATTTAACAAAACTTATTTAATGTATCTACTACACTCGTTCATTCAATGGAAGAGACTGCACACGGTAATTCAATGAGTAGAAGTAATTTCCTTCGTTCAATGCCACAATCTCTAACGCATTGATTCAATCAAACAACTTGAATACATTTATGTCATGAAGCAAACTGCATATCTCAATTAAAGGAATACATTTACCCATTCATTCAATGTCACGAGCTTCACACATTGTCTCAATCAAACTGCACATATTCACTTCATGAACCAAACTGCCGGTCTTAATTCAATGAGTAGAACTTCTCTCATTCATTCAAGGTGTCAAGCTCACCATTTTCATTTAATTAAACAAACTGCATTCATTGAATCATTGAATCGAACCTTATTCCTTGTTTCAATCGAGCAAACCTAATTTAGTGTATCCTACTACACTCGTTTAATCAATGAGGCAGACTGCACATGATAATTCAATGAGTAGAGGTTCTCTCATTCTTTCAATGCCACAAGCTTAACGCATTGATTCAATCAAACAAATTGCACACATTTAGTTCATGAAGCAAACTGCATTGTCAATTCAATGAATACAGCTACTCATGCTGTGAAATGTCATAAGATTCACACATTGTCTCAATCAAACTGCACACATTCACTCCATGAATCAAACTACACGTGTTAATTCAACGAGTCGAGCTTCTCTTATTCATTCAATGTGTCACGCTAAATGCTTTCATACCGTGAAACAAACTGCATCCTTGATTCGTTGAATCAAACTTTATTAATTGATTCAGTGAATCAAATGTTATTCCGTGTTTCAATAATAACAAGCTTAATACGCTTATTTAGTGAATGAAACTGCACACGTTCATTCAATGCAAAGGCTGCACTTGTCAATTCAATGAGTAGAACTACTTTCATTCATTCAATGGTACAAGTTTGACGCATTGTCGCTATCAAACTGCAAACGTTCTCTACATGAACCAAACTACACGTCTTAATGCAGTGAGGCGAGTTTTTCACAATCATTCAATGTGTCAAGCTTAAAGCTTTATTTCAATGAAACAAACTGCATTCATTGAATCAAACTGCAATCATTGATTCAATGTATCAAACCTTATTCCTTCTTTCAAAGGAACAAACCTATCTCCCTTTTTTAGTGAAACAAACTGCATTCAATGTAAGAGTCTGCAGTTGCCAATACAACTACTCCCATTCATTCAATGGCACAAGTTTCACGCATTGTCTCTGTCAAACTGCACACGTTTAATAAATGAACCAAACTGCCAGTCTTAATTCAATGAGTAGAGCTTCTCTCATTCATTCAAGGTGTCAAGCTCACAATTTTCATTCAATTAAACAAACTGCTTTCATTGAATCATTGAATCAAACTACGATCATTGATTCAATGAATCAAACCTTATTCCTTGTTTCAATCGAACAAACCTAATTTTATGTATCCTACTACACTCGTTCATTCAATGAAAGAGACTGCAAACGATAATTCAATGAGTAAAAGTAATTTCCTTCGTTCAATGCCGCAATCTCTAACGCATTGATTCAATCAAACAACTTGAATACATTTATGTCATGAAGCAAACTGCATATCTCAATTAAAGGAATACATTTACCCATTCATTCAATGTCACGAGCTTCACACATTGTCTCAATCAAACTGCACATATTCACTTCATGAACCAAACTGCCGGTCTTAATTCAATGAGTAGAGCTTCTCTCATTCATTCAAGGTGTCAAGCTCACAAATTTCATTTAATTAAACAAACTGCTTTCAGTGAATCATTGAATCAAACTACGATCATTGATTCAATGAATCAAACCTTATTCCTTGTTTCAATTTAACAAAACTTATTTAATGTATCTACTACACTCGTTCATTCAATGGAAGAGACTGCACACGGTAATTCAATGAGTAGAAGTAATTTCCTTCGTTCAATGCCACAATCTCTAACGCATTGATTCAATCAAACAACTTGAATACATTTATGTCATGAAGCAAACTGCATATCTCAATTAAAGGAATACATTTACCCATTCATTCAATGTCACGAGCTTCACACATTGTCTCAATCAAACTGCACATATTCACTTCATGAACCAAACTGCCGGTCTTAATTCAATGAGTAGAACTTCTCTCATTCATTCAAGGTGTCAAGCTCACCATTTTCATTTAATTAAACAAACTGCATTCATTGAATCATTGAATCGAACCTTATTCCTTGTTTCAATCGAGCAAACCTAATTTAGTGTATCCTACTACACTCGTTTAATCAATGAGGCAGACTGCACATGATAATTCAATGAGTAGAGGTTCTCTCATTCTTTCAATGCCACAAGCTTAACGCATTGATTCAATCAAACAAATTGCACACATTTAGTTCATGAAGCAAACTGCATTGTCAATTCAATGAATACAGCTACTCATGCTGTGAAATGTCATAAGATTCACACATTGTCTCAATCAAACTGCACACATTCACTCCATGAATCAAACTACACGTGTTAATTCAACGAGTCGAGCTTCTCTTATTCATTCAATGTGTCACGCTAAATGCTTTCATACCGTGAAACAAACTGCATCCTTGATTCGTTGAATCAAACTTTATTAATTGATTCAGTGAATCAAATGTTATTCCGTGTTTCAATAATAACAAGCTTAATACGCTTATTTAGTGAATGAAACTGCACACGTTCATTCAATGCAAAGGCTGCACTTGTCAATTCAATGAGTAGAACTACTTTCATTCATTCAATGGTACAAGTTTGACGCATTGTCGCTATCAAACTGCAAACGTTCTCTACATGAACCAAACTACACGTCTTAATGCAGTGAGGCGAGTTTTTCACAATCATTCAATGTGTCAAGCTTAAAGCTTTATTTCAATGAAACAAACTGCATTCATTGAATCAAACTGCAATCATTGATTCAATGTATCAAACCTTATTCCTTCTTTCAAAGGAACAAACCTATCTCCCTTTTTTAGTGAAACAAACTGCATTCAATGTAAGAGTCTGCAGTTGCCAATACAACTACTCCCATTCATTCAATGGCACAAGTTTCACGCATTGTCTCTGTCAAACTGCACACGTTTAATACATGAACCAAACTGCCCGTCTTAATTCAATGAGTAGAGCTTCTCTCATTCATTCAAGGTGTCAAGCTCACAATTTTCATTCAATTAAACAAACTGCTTTCATTGAATCATTGAATCAAACTACGATCATTGATTCAATGAATCAAACCTTATTCCTTGTTTCAATCGAACAAACCTAATTTTATGTATCCTACTACACTCGTTCATTCAATGAAAGAGACTGCAAACGATAATTCAATGAGTAGAAGTAATTTCCTTCGTTCAATGCCGCAATCTCTAACGCATTGATTCAATCAAACAACTTGAATACATTTATGTCATGAAGCAAACTGCATATCTCAATTAAAGGAATACATTTACCCATTCATTCAATGTCACGAGCTTCACACATTGTCTCAATCAAACTGCACATATTCACTTCATGAACCAAACTGCCGGTCTTAATTCAATGAGTAGAGCTTCTCTCATTCATTCAAGGTGTCAAGCTCACAAATTTCATTTAATTAAACAAACTGCTTTCAGTGAATCATTGAATCAAACTACGATCATTGATTCAATGAATCAAACCTTATTCCTTGTTTCAATTTAACAAAACTTATTTAATGTATCTACTACACTCGTTCATTCAATGGAAGAGACTGCACACGGTAATTCAATGAGTAGAAGTAATTTCCTTCGTTCAATGCCACAATCTCTAACGCATTGATTCAATCAAACAACTTGAATACATTTATGTCATGAAGCAAACTGCATATCTCAATTAAAGGAATACATTTACCCATTCATTCAATGTCACGAGCTTCACACATTGTCTCAATCAAACTGCACATATTCACTTCATGAACCAAACTGCCGGTCTTAATTCAATGAGTAGAACTTCTCTCATTCATTCAAGGTGTCAAGCTCACCATTTTCATTTAATTAAACAAACTGCATTCATTGAATCATTGAATCGAACCTTATTCCTTGTTTCAATCGAGCAAACCTAATTTAGTGTATCCTACTACACTCGTTTAATCAATGAGGCAGACTGCACATGATAATTCAATGAGTAGAGGTTCTCTCATTCTTTCAATGCCACAAGCTTAACGCATTGATTCAATCAAACAAATTGCACACATTTAGTTCATGAAGCAAACTGCATTGTCAATTCAATGAATACAGCTACTCATGCTGTGAAATGTCATAAGATTCACACATTGTCTCAATCAAACTGCACACATTCACTCCATGAATCAAACTACACGTGTTAATTCAACGAGTCGAGCTTCTCTTATTCATTCAATGTGTCACGCTAAATGCTTTCATACCGTGAAACAAACTGCATCCTTGATTCGTTGAATCAAACTTTATTAATTGATTCAGTGAATCAAATGTTATTCCGTGTTTCAATAATAACAAGCTTAATACGCTTATTTAGTGAATGAAACTGCACACGTTCATTCAATGCAAAGGCTGCACTTGTCAATTCAATGAGTAGAACTACTTTCATTCATTCAATGGTACAAGTTTGACGCATTGTCGCTATCAAACTGCAAACGTTCTCTACATGAACCAAACTACACGTCTTAATGCAGTGAGGCGAGTTTTTCACAATCATTCAATGTGTCAAGCTTAAAGCTTTATTTCAATGAAACAAACTGCATTCATTGAATCAAACTGCAATCATTGATTCAATGTATCAAACCTTATTCCTTCTTTCAAAGGAACAAACCTATCTCCCTTTTTTAGTGAAACAAACTGCATTCAATGTAAGAGTCTGCAGTTGCCAATACAACTACTCCCATTCATTCAATGGCACAAGTTTCACGCATTGTCTCTGTCAAACTGCACACGTTTAATACATGAACCAAACTGCCCGTCTTAATTCAATGAGTAGAGCTTCTCTCATTCATTCAAGGTGTCAAGCTCACAATTTTCATTCAATTAAACAAACTACTTTCATTGAATCATTGAATCAAACTACGATCATTGATTCAATGAATCAAACCTTATTCCTTGTTTCAATCGAACAAACCTAATTTTATGTATCCTACTACACTCGTTCATTCAATGAAAGAGACTGCAAACGATAATTCAATGAGTAGAAGTAATTTCCTTCGTTCAATGCCGCAATCTCTAACGCATTGATTCAATCAAACAACTTGAATACATTTATGTCATGAAGCAAACTGCATATCTCAATTAAAGGAATACATTTACCCATTCATTCAATGTCACGAGCTTCACACATTGTCTCAATCAAACTGCACATATTCACTTCATGAACCAAACTGCCGGTCTTAATTCAATGAGTAGAGCTTCTCTCATTCATTCAAGGTGTCAAGCTCACAAATTTCATTTAATTAAACAAACTGCTTTCAGTGAATCATTGAATCAAACTACGATCATTGATTCAATGAATCAAACCTTATTCCTTGTTTCAATTTAACAAAACTTATTTAGTGTATCTACTACACTCGTTCATTCAATGGAAGAGACTGCACACGGTAATTCAATGAGTAGAAGTAATTTCCTTCGTTCAATGCCACAATCTCTAACGCATTGATTCAATCAAACAACTTGAATACATTTATGTCATGAAGCAAACTGCATATCTCAATTAAAGGAATACATTTACCCATTCATTCAATGTCACGAGCTTCACACATTGTCTCAATCAAACTGCACATATTCCCTTCATGAACCAAACTGCCGGTCTTAATTCAATGAGTAGAGCTTCTCTCATTCATTCAAGGTGTCAAGCTCACCATTTTCATTTAATTAAACAAACTGCATTCATTGAATCATTGAATCGAACCTTATTCCTTGTTTCAATCGAGCAAACCTAATTTAGTGTATCCTACTACACTCGTTTAATCAATGAGGCAGACTGCACATGATAATTCAATGAGTAGAGGTTCTCTCATTCTTTCAATGCCACAAGCTTAACGCATTGATTCAATCAAACAAATTGCACACATTTAGTTCATGAAGCAAACTGCATTGTCAATTCAATGAATACAGCTACTCATGCTGTGAAATGTCATAAGATTCACACATTGTCTCAATCAAACTGCACACATTCACTCCATGAATCAAACTACACGTGTTAATTCAACGAGTCGAGCTTCTCTTATTCATTCAATGTGTCACGCTAAATGCTTTCATACCGTGAAACAAACTGCATCCTTGATTCGTTGAATCAAACTTTATTAATTGATTCAGTGAATCAAATGTTATTCCGTGTTTCAATAATAACAAGCTTAATACGCTTATTTAGTGAATGAAACTGCACACGTTCATTCAATGCAAAGGCTGCACTTGTCAATTCAATGAGTAGAACTACTTTCATTCATTCAATGGTACAAGTTTGACGCATTGTCGCTATCAAACTGCAAACGTTCTCTACATGAACCAAACTACACGTCTTAATGCAGTGAGGCGAGTTTTTCACAATCATTCAATGTGTCAAGCTTAAAGCTTTATTTCAATGAAACAAACTGCATTCATTGAATCAAACTGCAATCATTGATTCAATGTATCAAACCTTATTCCTTCTTTCAAAGGAACAAACCTATCTCCCTTTTTTAGTGAAACAAACTGCATTCAATGTAAGAGTCTGCAGTTGCCAATACAACTACTCCCATTCATTCAATGGCACAAGTTTCACGCATTGTCTCTGTCAAACTGCACACGTTTAATACATGAACCAAACTGCCCGTCTTAATTCAATGAGTAGAGCTTCTCTCATTCATTCAAGGTGTCAAGCTCACAATTTTCATTCAATTAAACAAACTGCTTTCATTGAATCATTGAATCAAACTACGATCATTGATTCAATGAATCAAACCTTATTCCTTGTTTCAATCGAACAAACCTAATTTTATGTATCCTACTACACTCGTTCATTCAATGAAAGAGACTGCAAACGATAATTCAATGAGTAGAAGTAATTTCCTTCGTTCAATGCCGCAATCTCTAACGCATTGATTCAATCAAACAACTTGAATACATTTATGTCATGAAGCAAACTGCATATGTCAATTAAAGGAATACATTTACCCATTCATTCAATGTCACGAGCTTCACACATTGTCTCAATCAAACTGCACATATTCACTTCATGAACCAAACTGCCGGTCTTAATTCAATGAGTAGAGCTTCTCTCATTCATTCAAGGTGTCAAGCTCACAAATTTCATTTAATTAAACAAACTGCTTTCAGTGAATCATTGAATCAAACTACGATCATTGATTCAATGAATCAAACCTTATTCCTTGTTTCAATTTAACAAAACTTATTTAATGTATCTACTACACTCGTTCATTCAATGGAAGAGACTGCACACGGTAATTCAATGAGTAGAAGTAATTTCCTTCGTTCAATGCCACAATCTCTAACGCATTGATTCAATCAAACAACTTGAATACATTTATGTCATGAAGCAAACTGCATATCTCAATTAAAGGAATACATTTACCCATTCATTCAATGTCACGAGCTTCACACATTGTCTCAATCAAACTGCACATATTCACTTCATGAACCAAACTGCCGGTCTTAATTCAATGAGTAGAACTTCTCTCATTCATTCAAGGTGTCAAGCTCACCATTTTCATTTAATTAAACAAACTGCATTCATTGAATCATTGAATCGAACCTTATTCCTTGTTTCAATCGAGCAAACCTAATTTAGTGTATCCTACTACACTCGTTTAATCAATGAGGCAGACTGCACATGATAATTCAATGAGTAGAGGTTCTCTCATTCTTTCAATGCCACAAGCTTAACGCATTGATTCAATCAAACAAATTGCACACATTTAGTTCATGAAGCAAACTGCATTGTCAATTCAATGAATGCAGCTACTCATGCTGTGAAATGTCATAAGATTCACACATTGTCTCAATCAAACTGCACACATTCACTCCATGAATCAAACTACACGTGTTAATTCAACGAGTCGAGCTTCTCTTATTCATTCAATGTGTCACGCTAAATGCTTTCATACCGTGAAACAAACTGCATCCTTGATTCGTTGAATCAAACTTTATTAATTGATTCAGTGAATCAAATGTTATTCCGTGTTTCAATAATAACAAGCTTAATACGCTTATTTAGTGAATGAAACTGCACACGTTCATTCAATGCAAAGGCTGCACTTGTCAATTCAATGAGTAGAACTACTTTCATTCATTCAATGGTACAAGTTTGACGCATTGTCGCTATCAAACTGCAAACGTTCTCTACATGAACCAAACTACACGTCTTAATGCAGTGAGGCGAGTTTTTCACAATCATTCAATGTGTCAAGCTTAAAGCTTTATTTCAATGAAACAAACTGCATTCATTGAATCAAACTGCAATCATTGATTCAATGTATCAAACCTTATTCCTTCTTTCAAAGGAACAAACCTATCTCCCTTTTTTAGTGAAACAAACTGCATTCAATGTAAGAGTCTGCAGTTGCCAATACAACTACTCCCATTCATTCAATGGCACAAGTTTCACGCATTGTCTCTGTCAAACTGCACACGTTTAATACATGAACCAAACTGCCCGTCTTAATTCAATGAGTAGAGCTTCTCTCATTCATTCAAGGTGTCAAGCTCACAATTTTCATTCAATTAAACAAACTGCTTTCATTGAATCATTGAATCAAACTACGATCATTGATTCAATGAATCAAACCTTATTCCTTGTTTCAATCGAACAAACCTAATTTTATGTATCCTACTACACTCGTTCATTCAATGAAAGAGACTGCAAACGATAATTCAATGAGTAGAAGTAATTTCCTTCGTTCAATGCCGCAATCTCTAACGCATTGATTCAATCAAACAACTTGAATACATTTATGTCATGAAGCAAACTGCATATCTCAATTAAAGGAATACATTTACCCATTCATTCAATGTCACGAGCTTCACACATTGTCTCAATCAAACTGCACATATTCACTTCATGAACCAAACTGCCGTTCTTAATTCAATGAGTAGAGCTTCTCTCATTCATTCAAGGTGTCAAGCTCACAAATTTCATTTAATTAAACAAACTGCTTTCAGTGAATCATTGAATCAAACTACGATCATTGATTCAATGAATCAAACCTTATTCCTTGTTTCAATTTAACAAAACTTATTTAGTGTATCTACTACACTCGTTCATTCAATGGAAGAGACTGCACACGGTAATTCAATGAGTAGAAGTAATTTCCTTCGTTCAATGCCACAATCTCTAACGCATTGATTCAATCAAACAACTTGAATACATTTATGTCATGAAGCAAACTGCATATCTCAATTAAAGGAATACATTTACCCATTCATTCAATGTCACGAGCTTCACACATTGTCTCAATCAAACTGCACATATTCCCTTCATGAACCAAACTGCCGGTCTTAATTCAATGAGTAGAGCTTCTCTCATTCATTCAAGGTGTCAAGCTCACCATTTTCATTTAATTAAACAAACTGCATTCATTGAATCATTGAATCGAACCTTATTCCTTGTTTCAATCGAGCAAACCTAATTTAGTGTATCCTACTACACTCGTTTAATCAATGAGGCAGACTGCACATGATAATTCAATGAGTAGAGGTTCTCTCATTCTTTCAATGCCACAAGCTTAACGCATTGATTCAATCAAACAAATTGCACACATTTAGTTCATGAAGCAAACTGCATTGTCAATTCAATGAATACAGCTACTCATGCTGTGAAATGTCATAAGATTCACACATTGTCTCAATCAAACTGCACACATTCACTCCATGAATCAAACTACACGTGTTAATTCAACGAGTCGAGCTTCTCTTATTCATTCAATGTGTCACGCTAAATGCTTTCATACCGTGAAACAAACTGCATCCTTGATTCGTTGAATCAAACTTTATTAATTGATTCAGTGAATCAAATGTTATTCCGTGTTTCAATAATAACAAGCTTAATACGCTTATTTAGTGAATGAAACTGCACACGTTCATTCAATGCAAAGGCTGCACTTGTCAATTCAATGAGTAGAACTACTTTCATTCATTCAATGGTACAAGTTTGACGCATTGTCGCTATCAAACTGCAAACGTTCTCTACATGAACCAAACTACACGTCTTAATGCAGTGAGGCGAGTTTTTCACAATCATTCAATGTGTCAAGCTTAAAGCTTTATTTCAATGAAACAAACTGCATTCATTGAATCAAACTGCAATCATTGATTCAATGTATCAAACCTTATTCCTTCTTTCAAAGGAACAAACCTATCTCCCTTTTTTAGTGAAACAAACTGCATTCAATGTAAGAGTCTGCAGTTGCCAATACAACTACTCCCATTCATTCAATGGCACAAGTTTCACGCATTGTCTCTGTCAAACTGCACACGTTTAATACATGAACCAAACTGCCCGTCTTAATTCAATGAGTAGAGCTTCTCTCATTCATTCAAGGTGTCAAGCTCACAATTTTCATTCAATTAAACAAACTGCTTTCATTGAATCATTGAATCAAACTACGATCATTGATTCAATGAATCAAACCTTATTCCTTGTTTCAATCGAACAAACCTAATTTTATGTATCCTACTACACTCGTTCATTCAATGAAAGAGACTGCAAACGATAATTCAATGAGTAGAAGTAATTTCCTTCGTTCAATGCCGCAATCTCTAACGCATTGATTCAATCAAACAACTTGAATACATTTATGTCATGAAGCAAACTGCATATCTCAATTAAAGGAATACATTTACCCATTCATTCAATGTCACGAGCTTCACACATTGTCTCAATCAAACTGCACATATTCACTTCATGAACCAAACTGCCGGTCTTAATTCAATGAGTAGAGCTTCTCTCATTCATTCAAGGTGTCAAGCTCACAAATTTCATTTAATTAAACAAACTGCTTTCAGTGAATCATTGAATCAAACTACGATCATTGATTCAATGAATCAAACCTTATTCCTTGTTTCAATTTAACAAAACTTATTTAGTGTATCTACTACACTCGTTCATTCAATGGAAGAGACTGCACACGGTAATTCAATGAGTAGAAGTAATTTCCTTCGTTCAATGCCACAATCTCTAACGCATTGATTCAATCAAACAACTTGAATACATTTATGTCATGAAGCAAACTGCATATCTCAATTAAAGGAATACATTTACCCATTCATTCAATGTCACGAGCTTCACACATTGTCTCAATCAAACTGCACATATTCCCTTCATGAACCAAACTGCCGGTCTTAATTCAATGAGTAGAGCTTCTCTCATTCATTCAAGGTGTCAAGCTCACCATTTTCATTTAATTAAACAAACTGCATTCATTGAATCATTGAATCGAACCTTATTCCTTGTTTCAATCGAGCAAACCTAATTTAGTGTATCCTACTACACTCGTTTAATCAATGAGGCAGACTGCACATGATAATTCAATGAGTAGAGGTTCTCTCATTCTTTCAATGCCACAAGCTTAACGCATTGATTCAATCAAACAAATTGCACACATTTAGTTCATGAAGCAAACTGCATTGTCAATTCAATGAATGCAGCTACTCATGCTGTGAAATGTCATAAGATTCACACATTGTCTCAATCAAACTGCACACATTCACTCCATGAATCAAACTACACGTGTTAATTCAACGAGTCGAGCTTCTCTTATTCATTCAATGTGTCACGCTAAATGCTTTCATACCGTGAAACAAACTGCATCCTTGATTCGTTGAATCAAACTTTATTAATTGATTCAGTGAATCAAATGTTATTCCGTGTTTCAATAATAACAAGCTTAATACGCTTATTTAGTGAATGAAACTGCACACGTTCATTCAATGCAAAGGCTGCACTTGTCAATTCAATGAGTAGAACTACTTTCATTCATTCAATGGTACAAGTTTGACGCATTGTCGCTATCAAACTGCAAACGTTCTCTACATGAACCAAACTACACGTCTTAATGCAGTGAGGCGAGTTTTTCACAATCATTCAATGTGTCAAGCTTAAAGCTTTATTTCAATGAAACAAACTGCATTCATTGAATCAAACTGCAATCATTGATTCAATGTATCAAACCTTATTCCTTCTTTCAAAGGAACAAACCTATCTCCCTTTTTTAGTGAAACAAACTGCATTCAATGTAAGAGTCTGCAGTTGCCAATACAACTACTCCCATTCATTCAATGGCACAAGTTTCACGCATTGTCTCTGTCAAACTGCACACGTTTAATACATGAACCAAACTGCCCGTCTTAATTCAATGAGTAGAGCTTCTCTCATTCATTCAAGGTGTCAAGCTCACAATTTTCATTCAATTAAACAAACTGCTTTCATTGAATCATTGAATCAAACTACGATCATTGATTCAATGAATCAAACCTTATTCCTTGTTTCAATCGAACAAACCTAATTTTATGTATCCTACTACACTCGTTCATTCAATGAAAGAGACTGCAAACGATAATTCAATGAGTAGAAGTAATTTCCTTCGTTCAATGCCGCAATCTCTAACGCATTGATTCAATCAAACAACTTGAATACATTTATGTCATGAAGCAAACTGCATATCTCAATTAAAGGAATACATTTACCCATTCATTCAATGTCACGAGCTTCACACATTGTCTCAATCAAACTGCACATATTCACTTCATGAACCAAACTGCCGGTCTTAATTCAATGAGTAGAGCTTCTCTCATTCATTCAAGGTGTCAAGCTCACAAATTTCATTTAATTAAACAAACTGCTTTCAGTGAATCATTGAATCAAACTACGATCATTGATTCAATGAATCAAACCTTATTCCTTGTTTCAATTTAACAAAACTTATTTAGTGTATCTACTACACTCGTTCATTCAATGGAAGAGACTGCACACGGTAATTCAATGAGTAGAAGTAATTTCCTTCGTTCAATGCCACAATCTCTAACGCATTGATTCAATCAAACAACTTGAATACATTTATGTCATGAAGCAAACTGCATATCTCAATTAAAGGAATACATTTACCCATTCATTCAATGTCACGAGCTTCACACATTGTCTCAATCAAACTGCACATATTCCCTTCATGAACCAAACTGCCGGTCTTAATTCAATGAGTAGAGCTTCTCTCATTCATTCAAGGTGTCAAGCTCACCATTTTCATTTAATTAAACAAACTGCATTCATTGAATCATTGAATCGAACCTTATTCCTTGTTTCAATCGAGCAAACCTAATTTAGTGTATCCTACTACACTCGTTTAATCAATGAGGCAGACTGCACATGATAATTCAATGAGTAGAGGTTCTCTCATTCTTTCAATGCCACAAGCTTAACGCATTGATTCAATCAAACAAATTGCACACATTTAGTTCATGAAGCAAACTGCATTGTCAATTCAATGAATGCAGCTACTCATGCTGTGAAATGTCATAAGATTCACACATTGTCTCAATCAAACTGCACACATTCACTCCATGAATCAAACTACACGTGTTAATTCAACGAGTCGAGCTTCTCTTATTCATTCAATGTGTCACGCTAAATGCTTTCATACCGTGAAACAAACTGCATCCTTGATTCGTTGAATCAAACTTTATTAATTGATTCAGTGAATCAAATGTTATTCCGTGTTTCAATAATAACAAGCTTAATACGCTTATTTAGTGAATGAAACTGCACACGTTCATTCAATGCAAAGGCTGCACTTGTCAATTCAATGAGTAGAACTACTTTCATTCATTCAATGGTACAAATTTGACGCATTGTCGCTATCAAACTGCAAACGTTCTCTACATGAACCAAACTACACGTCTTAATGCAGTGAGGCGAGTTTTTCACAATCATTCAATGTGTCAAGCTTAAAGCTTTATTTCAATGAAACAAACTGCATTCATTGAATCAAACTGCAATCATTGATTCAATGTATCAAACCTTATTCCTTCTTTCAAAGGAACAAACCTATCTCCCTTTTTTAGTGAAACAAACTGCATTCAATGTAAGAGTCTGCAGTTGCCAATACAACTACTCCCATTCATTCAATGGCACAAGTTTCACGCATTGTCTCTGTCAAACTGCACACGTTTAATACATGAACCAAACTGCCCGTCTTAATTCAATGAGTAGAGCTTCTCTCATTCATTCAAGGTGTCAAGCTCACAATTTTCATTCAATTAAACAAACTGCTTTCATTGAATCATTGAATCAAACTACGATCATTGATTCAATGAATCAAACCTTATTCCTTGTTTCAATCGAACAAACCTAATTTTATGTATCCTACTACACTCGTTCATTCAATGAAAGAGACTGCAAACGATAATTCAATGAGTAGAAGTAATTTCCTTCGTTCAATGCCGCAATCTCTAACGCATTGATTCAATCAAACAACTTGAATACATTTATGTCATGAAGCAAACTGCATATCTCAATTAAAGGAATACATTTACCCATTCATTCAATGTCACGAGCTTCACACATTGTCTCAATCAAACTGCACATATTCACTTCATGAACCAAACTGCCGTTCTTAATTCAATGAGTAGAGCTTCTCTCATTCATTCAAGGTGTCAAGCTCACAAATTTCATTTAATTAAACAAACTGCTTTCAGTGAATCATTGAATCAAACTACGATCATTGATTCAATGAATCAAACCTTATTCCTTGTTTCAATTTAACAAAACTTATTTAGTGTATCTACTACACTCGTTCATTCAATGGAAGAGACTGCACACGGTAATTCAATGAGTAGAAGTAATTTCCTTCGTTCAATGCCACAATCTCTAACGCATTGATTCAATCAAACAACTTGAATACATTTATGTCATGAAGCAAACTGCATATCTCAATTAAAGGAATACATTTACCCATTCATTCAATGTCACGAGCTTCACACATTGTCTCAATCAAACTGCACATATTCCCTTCATGAACCAAACTGCCGGTCTTAATTCAATGAGTAGAGCTTCTCTCATTCATTCAAGGTGTCAAGCTCACCATTTTCATTTAATTAAACAAACTGCATTCATTGAATCATTGAATCGAACCTTATTCCTTGTTTCAATCGAGCAAACCTAATTTAGTGTATCCTACTACACTCGTTTAATCAATGAGGCAGACTGCACATGATAATTCAATGAGTAGAGGTTCTCTCATTCTTTCAATGCCACAAGCTTAACGCATTGATTCAATCAAACAAATTGCACACATTTAGTTCATGAAGCAAACTGCATTGTCAATTCAATGAATACAGCTACTCATGCTGTGAAATGTCATAAGATTCACACATTGTCTCAATCAAACTGCACACATTCACTCCATGAATCAAACTACACATGTTAATTCAACGAGTCGAGCTTCTCTTATTCATTCAATGTGTCACGCTAAATGCTTTCATACCGTGAAACAAACTGCATCCTTGATTCGTTGAATCAAACTTTATTAATTGATTCAGTGAATCAAATGTTATTCCGTGTTTCAATAATAACAAGCTTAATACGCTTATTTAGTGAATGAAACTGCACACGTTCATTCAATGCAAAGGCTGCACTTGTCAATTCAATGAGTAGAACTACTTTCATTCATTCAATGGTACAAGTTTGACGCATTGTCGCTATCAAACTGCAAACGTTCTCTACATGAACCAAACTACACGTCTTAATGCAGTGAGGCGAGTTTTTCACAATCATTCAATGTGTCAAGCTTAAAGCTTTATTTCAATGAAACAAACTGCATTCATTGAATCAAACTGCAATCATTGATTCAATGTATCAAACCTTATTCCTTCTTTCAAAGGAACAAACCTATCTCCCTTTTTTAGTGAAACAAACTGCATTCAATGTAAGAGTCTGCAGTTGCCAATACAACTACTCCCATTCATTCAATGGCACAAGTTTCACGCATTGTCTCTGTCAAACTGCACACGTTTAATACATGAACCAAACTGCCCGTCTTAATTCAATGAGTAGAGCTTCTCTCATTCATTCAAGGTGTCAAGCTCACAATTTTCATTCAATTAAACAAACTGCTTTCATTGAATCATTGAATCAAACTACGATCATTGATTCAATGAATCAAACCTTATTCCTTGTTTCAATCGAACAAACCTAATTTTATGTATCCTACTACACTCGTTCATTCAATGAAAGAGACTGCAAACGATAATTCAATGAGTAGAAGTAATTTCCTTCGTTCAATGCCGCAATCTCTAACGCATTGATTCAATCAAACAACTTGAATACATTTATGTCATGAAGCAAACTGCATATCTCAATTAAAGGAATACATTTACCCATTCATTCAATGTCACGAGCTTCACACATTGTCTCAATCAAACTGCACATATTCACTTCATGAACCAAACTGCCGGTCTTAATTCAATGAGTAGAGCTTCTCTCATTCATTCAAGGTGTCAAGCTCACAAATTTCATTTAATTAAACAAACTGCTTTCAGTGAATCATTGAATCAAACTACGATCATTGATTCAATGAATCAAACCTTATTCCTTGTTTCAATTTAACAAAACTTATTTAGTGTATCTACTACACTCGTTCATTCAATGGAAGAGACTGCACACGGTAATTCAATGAGTAGAAGTAATTTCCTTCGTTCAATGCCACAATCTCTAACGCATTGATTCAATCAAACAACTTGAATACATTTATGTCATGAAGCAAACTGCATATCTCAATTAAAGGAATACATTTACCCATTCATTCAATGTCACGAGCTTCACACATTGTCTCAATCAAACTGCACATATTCCCTTCATGAACCAAACTGCCGGTCTTAATTCAATGAGTAGAGCTTCTCTCATTCATTCAAGGTGTCAAGCTCACCATTTTCATTTAATTAAACAAACTGCATTCATTGAATCATTGAATCGAACCTTATTCCTTGTTTCAATCGAGCAAACCTAATTTAGTGTATCCTACTACACTCGTTTAATCAATGAGGCAGACTGCACATGATAATTCAATGAGTAGAGGTTCTCTCATTCTTTCAATGCCACAAGCTTAACGCATTGATTCAATCAAACAAATTGCACACATTTAGTTCATGAAGCAAACTGCATTGTCAATTCAATGAATGCAGCTACTCATGCTGTGAAATGTCATAAGATTCACACATTGTCTCAATCAAACTGCACACATTCACTCCATGAATCAAACTACACGTGTTAATTCAACGAGTCGAGCTTCTCTTATTCATTCAATGTGTCACGCTAAATGCTTTCATACCGTGAAACAAACTGCATCCTTGATTCGTTGAATCAAACTTTATTAATTGATTCAGTGAATCAAATGTTATTCCGTGTTTCAATAATAACAAGCTTAATACGCTTATTTAGTGAATGAAACTGCACACGTTCATTCAATGCAAAGGCTGCACTTGTCAATTCAATGAGTAGAACTACTTTCATTCATTCAATGGTACAAGTTTGACGCATTGTCGCTATCAAACTGCAAACGTTCTCTACATGAACCAAACTACACGTCTTAATGCAGTGAGGCGAGTTTTTCACAATCATTCAATGTGTCAAGCTTAAAGCTTTATTTCAATGAAACAAACTGCATTCATTGAATCAAACTGCAATCATTGATTCAATGTATCAAACCTTATTCCTTCTTTCAAAGGAACAAACCTATCTCCCTTTTTTAGTGAAACAAACTGCATTCAATGTAAGAGTCTGCAGTTGCCAATACAACTACTCCCATTCATTCAATGGCACAAGTTTCACGCATTGTCTCTGTCAAACTGCACACGTTTAATACATGAACCAAACTGCCCGTCTTAATTCAATGAGTAGAGCTTCTCTCATTCATTCAAGGTGTCAAGCTCACAATTTTCATTCAATTAAACAAACTGCTTTCATTGAATCATTGAATCAAACTACGATCATTGATTCAATGAATCAAACCTTATTCCTTGTTTCAATCGAACAAACCTAATTTTATGTATCCTACTACACTCGTTCATTCAATGAAAGAGACTGCAAACGATAATTCAATGAGTAGAAGTAATTTCCTTCGTTCAATGCCGCAATCTCTAACGCATTGATTCAATCAAACAACTTGAATACATTTATGTCATGAAGCAAACTGCATATCTCAATTAAAGGAATACATTTACCCATTCATTCAATGTCACGAGCTTCACACATTGTCTCAATCAAACTGCACATATTCACTTCATGAACCAAACTGCCGGTCTTAATT
The DNA here is from genome assembly GCF_037043375.1 of Chiloscyllium plagiosum. NCBI lineage: Eukaryota > Metazoa > Chordata > Chondrichthyes > Orectolobiformes > Hemiscylliidae > Chiloscyllium > Chiloscyllium plagiosum. The sequence goes on from NW_028270161.1 coordinate 62,693,206, forward strand.
CAATGAGTAGAGCTTCTCTCATTCATTCAAGGTGTCAAGCTCACAAATTTCATTTAATTAAACAAACTGCTTTCAGTGAATCATTGAATCAAACTACGATCATTGATTCAATGAATCAAACCTTATTCCTTGTTTCAATTTAACAAAACTTATTTAGTGTATCTACTACACTCGTTCATTCAATGGAAGAGACTGCACACGGTAATTCAATGAGTAGAAGTAATTTCCTTCGTTCAATGCCACAATCTCTAACGCATTGATTCAATCAAACAACTTGAATACATTTATGTCATGAAGCAAACTGCATATCTCAATTAAAGGAATACATTACCCATTCATTCAATGTCACGAGCTTCACACATTGTCTCAATCAAACTGCACATATTCCCTTCATGAACCAAACTGCCGGTCTTAATTCAATGAGTAGAGCTTCTCTCATTCATTCAAGGTGTCAAGCTCACCATTTTCATTTAATTAAACAAACTGCATTCATTGAATCATTGAATCGAACCTTATTCCTTGTTTCAATCGAGCAAACCTAATTTAGTGTATCCTACTACACTCGTTTAATCAATGAGGCAGACTGCACATGATAATTCAATGAGTAGAGGTTCTCTCATTCTTTCAATGCCACAAGCTTAACGCATTGATTCAATCAAACAAATTGCACACATTTAGTTCATGAAGCAAACTGCATTGTCAATTCAATGAATGCAGCTACTCATGCTGTGAAATGTCATAAGATTCACACATTGTCTCAATCAAACTGCACACATTCACTCCATGAATCAAACTACACGTGTTAATTCAACGAGTCGAGCTTCTCTTATTCATTCAATGTGTCACGCTAAATGCTTTCATACCGTGAAACAAACTGCATCCTTGATTCGTTGAATCAAACTTTATTAATTGATTCAGTGAATCAAATGTTATTCCGTGTTTCAATAATAACAAGCTTAATACGCTTATTTAGTGAATGAAACTGCACACGTTCATTCAATGCAAAGGCTGCACTTGTCAATTCAATGAGTAGAACTACTTTCATTCATTCAATGGTACAAGTTTGACGCATTGTCGCTATCAAACTGCAAACGTTCTCTACATGAACCAAACTACACGTCTTAATGCAGTGAGGCGAGTTTTTCACAATCATTCAATGTGTCAAGCTTAAAGCTTTATTTCAATGAAACAAACTGCATTCATTGAATCAAACTGCAATCATTGATTCAATGTATCAAACCTTATTCCTTCTTTCAAAGGAACAAACCTATCTCCCTTTTTTAGTGAAACAAACTGCATTCAATGTAAGAGTCTGCAGTTGCCAATACAACTACTCCCATTCATTCAATGGCACAAGTTTCACGCATTGTCTCTGTCAAACTGCACACGTTTAATACATGAACCAAACTGCCCGTCTTAATTCAATGAGTAGAGCTTCTCTCATTCATTCAAGGTGTCAAGCTCACAATTTTCATTCAATTAAACAAACTGCTTTCATTGAATCATTGAATCAAACTACGATCATTGATTCAATGAATCAAACCTTATTCCTTGTTTCAATCGAACAAACCTAATTTTATGTATCCTACTACACTCGTTCATTCAATGAAAGAGACTGCAAACGATAATTCAATGAGTAGAAGTAATTTCCTTCGTTCAATGCCGCAATCTCTAACGCATTGATTCAATCAAACAACTTGAATACATTTATGTCATGAAGCAAACTGCATATCTCAATTAAAGGAATACATTTACCCATTCATTCAATGTCACGAGCTTCACACATTGTCTCAATCAAACTGCACATATTCACTTCATGAACCAAACTGCCCGTCTAAATTCAATGAGTAGAGCTTCTCTCATTCATTCAAGGTGTCAAGCTCACAAATTTCATTTAATTAAACAAACTGCTTTCAGTGAATCATTGAATCAAACTACGATCATTGATTCAATGAATCAAACCTTATTCCTTGTTTCAATTTAACAAAACTTATTTAGTGTATCTACTACACTCGTTCATTCAATGGAAGAGACTGCACACGGTAATTCAATGAGTAGAAGTAATTTCCTTCGTTCAATGCCACAATCTCTAACGCATTGATTCAATCAAACAACTTGAATACATTTATGTCATGAAGCAAACTGCATATCTCAATTAAAGGAATACATTTACCCATTCATTCAATGTCACGAGCTTCACACATTGTCTCAATCAAACTGCACATATTCCCTTCATGAACCAAACTACCGGTCTTAATTCAATGAGTAGAGCTTCTCTCATTCATTCAAGGTGTCAAGCTCACCATTTTCATTTAATTAAACAAACTGCATTCATTGAATCATTGAATCGAACCTTATTCCTTGTTTCAATCGAGCAAACCTAATTTAGTGTATCCTACTACACTCGTTTAATCAATGAGGCAGACTGCACATGATAATTCAATGAGTAGAGGTTCTCTCATTCTTTCAATGCCACAAGCTTAACGCATTGATTCAATCAAACAAATTGCACACATTTAGTTCATGAAGCAAACTGCATTGTCAATTCAATGAATACAGCTACTCATGCTGTCAAATGTCATAAGATTCACACATTGTCTCAATCAAATTGCACACATTCACTCCATGAATCAAACTACACGTGTTAATTCAACGAGTCGAGCTTCTCTTATTCATTCAATGTGTCACGCTAAATGCTTTCATACCGTGAAACAAACTGCATCCTTGATTCGTTGAATCAAACTTTATTAATTGATTCAGTGAATCAAATGTTATTCCGTGTTTCAATAATAACAAGCTTAATACGCTTATTTAGTGAATGAAACTGCACACGTTCATTCAATGCAAAGGCTGCACTTGTCAATTCAATGAGTAGAACTACTTTCATTCATTCAATGGTACAAGTTTGACGCATTGTCGCTATCAAACTGCAAACGTTCTCTACATGAACCAAACTACACGTCTTAATGCAGTGAGGCGAGTTTTTCACAATCATTCAATGTGTCAAGCTTTAAGCTTTATTTCAATGAAACAAACTGCATTCATTGAATCAAACTGCAATCATTGATTCAATGTATCAAACCTTATTCCTTCTTTCAAAAGATCAAACCTATCTCCCTTTTTTAGTGAAACAAACTGCATTCAGCGTCTGCAGTTGCCAATACAACTACTCCCATTCATTCAATGGCACAAGTTTCACGCATTGTCTCTGTCAAACTGCACACGTTTAATACATGAACCAAACTGCCCGTCTTAATTCAATGAGTAGAGCTTCTCTCATTCATTCAAGGTGTCAAGCTCACAATTTTCATTCAATTAAACAAACTGCTTTCATTGAATCATTGAATCAAACTACGATCATTGATTCAATGAATCAAACCTTATTCCTTGTTTCAATCGAACAAACCTAATTTTATGTATCCTACTACACTCGTTCATTCAATGAAAGAGACTGCAAACGATAATTCAATGAGTAAAAGTAATTTCCTTCGTTCAATGCCGCAATCTCTAACGCATTGATTCAATCAAACAACTTGAATACATTTATGTCATGAAGCAAACTGCATATCTCAATTAAAGGAATACATTTACCCATTCATTCAATGTCACGAGCTTCACACATTGTCTCAATCAAACTGCACATATTCACTTCATGAACCAAACTGCCCGTCTAAATTCAATGCGTAGAGCTTCTCTCATTCAAGGTGTCAAGCTCACAATTTTCATTTAATTAAACAAACTGCTTTCATTGAATCATTGAATAAAACTACGATCATTGATTCAATGAATCAAACCTTATTCCTTGTTTCAATTTAACAAACCTTATTTAATGTATCTACTACACTCGTTCATTCAATGGAAGAGACTGCACACGGTAATTCAATGAGAAGAAGTAATTTCCTTCGTTCAATGCCACAATCTCTAACGCATTGATTCAATCAAACAACTTGAATACATTTATGTCATGAAGCAAACTGCATATCTCAATTAAAGGAATACATTTACCCATTCATTCAATGTCACGAGCTTCACACATTGTCTCAATCAAACTGCACATATTCCCTTCATGAACCAAACTGCCGGTCTTAATTCAATGAGTAGAGCTTCTCTCATTCATTCAAGGTGTCAAGCTCACCATTTTCATTTAATTAAACAAACTGCATTCATTGAATCATTGAATCGAACCTTATTCCTTGTTTCAATCGAGCAAACCTAATTTAGTGTATCCTACTACACTCGTTTAATCAATGAGGCAGACTGCACATGATATTTCAATGAGTAGAGGTTCTCTCATTCTTTCAATGCCACAAGCTTAACGCATTGATTCAATCAAACAAATTGCACACATTTAGTTCATGAAGCAAACTGCATTGTCAATTCAATGAATACAGCTACTCATGCTGTGAAATGTCATAAGATTCACACATTGTCTCAATCAAACTGCACACATTCACTCCATGAATCAAACTACACGTGTTAATTCAACGAGTCGAGCTTCTCTTATTCATTCAATGTGTCACGCTAAATGCTTTCATACCGTGAAACAAACTGCATCCTTGATTCGTTGAATCAAACTTTATTAATTGATTCAGTGAATCAAATGTTATTCCGTGTTTCAATAATAACAAGCTTAATACGCTTATTTAGTGAATGAAACTGCACACGTTCATTCAATGCAAAGGCTGCACTTGTCAATTCAATGAGTAGAACTACTTTCATTCATTCAATGGTACAAGTTTGACGCATTGTCGCTATCAAACTGCAAACGTTCTCTACATGAACCAAACTACACGTCTTAATGCAGTGAGGCGAGTTTTTCACAATCATTCAATGTGTCAAGCTTAAAGCTTTATTTCAATGAAACAAACTGCAATCATTGATTCAATGTATCAAACCTTATTCCTTCTTTCAAAGGAACAAACCTATCTCCCTTTTTTAGTGAAACAAACTGCATTCAATGTAAGAGTCTGCAGTTGCCAATACAACTACTCCCATTCATTCAATGGCACAAGTTTCACGCATTGTCTCTGTCAAACTGCACACGTTTAATACATGAACCAAACTGCCCGTCTTAATTCAATGAGTAGAGCTTCTCTCATTCATTCAAGGTGTCAAGCTCACAATTTTCATTCAATTAAACAAACTGCTTTCATTGAATCATTGAATCAAACTACGATCATTGATTCAATGAATCAAACCTTATTCCTTGTTTCAATCGAACAAACCTAATTTTATGTATCCTACTACACTCGTTCATTCAATGAAAGAGACTGCAAACGATAATTCAATGAGTAGAAGTAATTTCCTTCGTTCAATGCCGCAATCTCTAACGCATTGATTCAATCAAACAACTTGAATACATTTATGTCATGAAGCAAACTGCATATCTCAATTAAAGGAATACATTTACCCATTCATTCAATGTCACGAGCTTCACACATTGTCTCAATCAAACTGCACATATTCACTTCATGAACCAAACTGCCGGTCTTAATTCAATGAGTAGAGCTTCTCTCATTCATTCAATGTGTCAAGCTCACAAATTTCATTTAATTAAACAAACTGCTTTCATTGAATCATTGAATAAAACTACGATCATTGATTCAATGAATCAAACCTTATTCCTTGTTTCAATTTAACAAACCTTATTTAATGTATCTACTACACTCGTTCATTCAATGGAAGAGACTGCACACGGTAATTCAATGAGAAGAAGTAATTTCCTTCGTTCAATGCCACAATCTCTAACGCATTGATTCAATCAAACAACTTGAATACATTTATGTCATGAAGCAAACTGCATATCTCAATTAAAGGAATACATTTACCCATTCATTCAATGTCACGAGCTTCACACATTGTCTCAATCAAACTGCACATATTCCCTTCATGAACCAAACTGCCGGTCTTAATTCAATGAGTAGAGCTTCTCTCATTCATTCAAGGTGTCAAGCTCACAATTTTCATTCAATTAAACAAACTGCTTTCATTGAATCATTGAATCAAACTACGATCATTGATTCAATGAATCAAACCTTATTCCTTGTTTCAATCGAACAAACCTAATTTTATGTATCCTACTACACTCGTTCATTCAATGAAAGAGACTGCAAACGATAATTCAATGAGTAGAAGTAATTTCCTTCGTTCAATGCCGCAATCTCTAACGCATTGATTCAATCAAACAACTTGAATACATTTATGTCATGAAGCAAACTGCATATCTCAATTCAAGGAATACATTTACCCATTCATTCAATGTCACGAGCTTCACACATTGTCTCAATCAAACTGCACATATTCACTTCATGAACCAAACTGCCGGTCTTAATTCAATGAGTAGAGCTTCTCTCATTCATTCAAGGTGTCAAGCTCACAAATTTCATTTAATTAAACAAACTGCTTTCAGTGAATCATTGAATCAAACTACGATCATTGATTCAATGAATCAAACCTTATTCCTTGTTTCAATTTAACAAAACTTATTTAGTGTATCTACTACACTCGTTCATTCAATGGAAGAGACTGCACACGGTAATTCAATGAGTAGAAGTAATTTCCTTCGTTCAATGCCACAATCTCTAACGCATTGATTCAATCAAACAACTTGAATACATTTATGTCATGAAGCAAACTGCATATCTCAATTAAAGGAATACATTTACCCATTCATTCAATGTCACGAGCTTCACACATTGTCTCAATCAAACTGCACATATTCCCTTCATGAACCAAACTGCCGGTCTTAATTCAATGAGTAGAGCTTCTCTCATTCATTCAAGGTGTCAAGCTCACCATTTTCATTTAATTAAACAAACTGCATTCATTGAATCATTGAATCGAACCTTATTCCTTGTTTCAATCGAGCAAACCTAATTTAGTGTATCCTACTACACTCGTTTAATCAATGAGGCAGACTGCACATGATAATTCAATGAGTAGAGGTTCTCTCATTCTTTCAATGCCACAAGCTTAACGCATTGATTCAATCAAACAAATTGCACACATTTAGTTCATGAAGCAAACTGCATTGTCAATTCAATGAATACAGCTACTCATGCTGTCAAATGTCATAAGATTCACACATTGTCTCAATCAAATTGCACACATTCACTCCATGAATCAAACTACACGTGTTAATTCAACGAGTCGAGCTTCTCTTATTCATTCAATGTGTCACGCTAAATGCTTTCATACCGTGAAACAAACTGCATCCTTGATTCGTTGAATCAAACTTTATTAATTGATTCAGTGAATCAAATGTTATTCCGTGTTTCAATAATAACAAGCTTAATACGCTTATTTAGTGAATGAAACTGCACACGTTCATTCAATGCAAAGGCTGCACTTGTCAATTCAATGAGTAGAACTACTTTCATTCATTCAATGGTACAAGTTTGACGCATTGTCGCTATCAAACTGCAAACGTTCTCTACATGAACCAAACTACACGTCTTAATGCAGTGAGGCGAGTTTTTCACAATCATTCAATGTGTCAAGCTTTAAGCTTTATTTCAATGAAACAAACTGCATTCATTGAATCAAACTGCAATCATTGATTCAATGTATCAAACCTTATTCCTTCTTTCAAAAGATCAAACCTATCTCCCTTTTTTAGTGAAACAAACTGCATTCAGCGTCTGCAGTTGCCAATACAACTACTCCCATTCATTCAATGGCACAAGTTTCACGCATTGTCTCTGTCAAACTGCACACGTTTAATAAATGAACCAAACTGCCCGTCTTAATTCAATGAGTAGAGCTTCTCTCATTCATTCAAGGTGTCAAGCTCACAATTTTCATTCAATTAAACAAACTGCTTTCATTGAATCATTGAATCAAACTACGATCATTGATTCAATGAATCAAACCTTATTCCTTGTTTCAATCGAACAAACCTAATTTTATGTATCCTACTACACTCGTTCATTCAATGAAAGAGACTGCAAACGATAATTCAATGAGTAAAAGTAATTTCCTTCGTTCAATGCCGCAATCTCTAACGCATTGATTCAATCAAACAACTTGAATACATTTATGTCATGAAGCAAACTGCATATCTCAATTAAAGGAATACATTTACCCATTCATTCAATGTCACGAGTTTCACACATTGTCTCAATCAAACTGCACATATTCACTTCATGAACCAAACTGCCCGTCTAAATTCAATGCGTAGAGCTTCTCTCATTCATTCAAGGTGTCAAGCTCACAATTTTCATTTAATTAAACAAACTGCTTTCATTGAATCATTGAATAAAACTACGATCATTGATTCAATGAATCAAACCTTATTCCTTGTTTCAATTTAACAAACCTTATTTAATGTATCTACTACACTCGTTCATTCAATGGAAGAGACTGCACACGGTAATTCAATGAGAAGAAGTAATTTCCTTCGTTCAATGCCACAATCTCTAACGCATTGATTCAATCAAACAACTTGAATACATTTATGTCATGAAGCAAACTGCATATCTCAATTAAAGGAATACATTTACCCATTCATTCAATGTCACGAGCTTCACACATTGTCTCAATCAAACTGCACATATTCCCTTCATGAACCAAACTGCCGGTCTTAATTCAATGAGTAGAGCTTCTCTCATTCATTCAAGGTGTCAAGCTCACCATTTTCATTTAATTAAACAAACTGCATTCATTGAATCATTGAATCGAACCTTATTCCTTGTTTCAATCGAGCAAACCTAATTTAGTGTATCCTACTACACTCGTTTAATCAATGAGGCAGACTGCACATGATATTTCAATGAGTAGAGGTTCTCTCATTCTTTCAATGCCACAAGCTTAACGCATTGATTCAATCAAACAAATTGCACACATTTAGTTCATGAAGCAAACTGCATTGTCAATTCAATGAATACAGCTACTCATGCTGTGAAATGTCATAAGATTCACACATTGTCTCAATCAAACTGCACACATTCACTCCATGAATCAAACTACACGTGTTAATTCAACGAGTCGAGCTTCTCTTATTCATTCAATGTGTCACGCTAAATGCTTTCATACCGTGAAACAAACTGCATCCTTGATTCGTTGAATCAAACTTTATTAATTGATTCAGTGAATCAAATGTTATTCCGTGTTTCAATAATAACAAGCTTAATACGCTTATTTAGTGAATGAAACTGCACACGTTCATTCAATGCAAAGGCTGCACTTGTCAATTCAATGAGTAGAACTACTTTCATTCATTCAATGGTACAAGTTTGACGCATTGTCGCTATCAAACTGCAAACGTTCTCTACATGAACCAAACTACACGTCTTAATGCAGTGAGGCGAGTTTTTCACAATCATTCAATGTGTCAAGCTTAAAGCTTTATTTCAATGAAACAAACTGCAATCATTGATTCAATGTATCAAACCTTATTCCTTCTTTCAAAGGAACAAACCTATCTCCCTTTTTTAGTGAAACAAACTGCATTCAATGTAAGAGTCTGCAGTTGCCAATACAACTACTCCCATTCATTCAATGGCACAAGTTTCACGCATTGTCTCTGTCAAACTGCACACGTTTAATACATGAACCAAACTGCCCGTCTTAATTCAATGAGTAGAGCTTCTCTCATTCATTCAAGGTGTCAAGCTCACAATTTTCATTCAATTAAACAAACTGCTTTCATTGAATCATTGAATCAAACTACGATCATTGATTCAATGAATCAAACCTTATTCCTTGTTTCAATCGAACAAACCTAATTTTATGTATCCTACTACACTCGTTCATTCAATGAAAGAGACTGCAAACGATAATTCAATGAGTAGAAGTAATTTCCTTCGTTCAATGCCGCAATCTCTAACGCATTGATTCAATCAAACAACTTGAATACATTTATGTCATGAAGCAAACTGCATATCTCAATTAAAGGAATACATTTACCCATTCATTCAATGTCACGAGCTTCACACATTGTCTCAATCAAACTGCACATATTCACTTCATGAACCAAACTGCCGGTCTTAATTCAATGAGTAGAGCTTCTCTCATTCATTCAATGTGTCAAGCTCACAAATTTCATTTAATTAAACAAACTGCTTTCATTGAATCATTGAATAAAACTACGATCATTGATTCAATGAATCAAACCTTATTCCTTGTTTCAATTTAACAAACCTTATTTAATGTATCTACTACACTCGTTCATTCAATGGAAGAGACTGCACACGGTAATTCAATGAGAAGAAGTAATTTCCTTCGTTCAATGCCACAATCTCTAACGCATTGATTCAATCAAACAACTTGAATACATTTATGTCATGAAGCAAACTGCATATCTCAATTAAAGGAATACATTTACCCATTCATTCAATGTCACGAGCTTCACACATTGTATAAATCAAACTGCACATATTCCCTTCATGAACCAAACTGCCGGTCTTAATTCAATGAGTAGAGCTTCTCTCATTCATTCAAGGTGTCAAGCTCACCATTTTCATTTAATTAAACAAACTGCATTCATTGAATCATTGAATCGAACCTTATTCCTTGTTTCAATCGAGCAAACCTAATTTAGTGTATCCTACTACACTCGTTTAATCAATGAGGCAGACTGCACATGATATTTCAATGAGTAGAGGTTCTCTCATTCTTTCAATGCCACAAGCTTAACGCATTGATTCAATCGAACAAATTGCACACATTTAGTTCATGAAGCAAACTGCATTGTCAATTCAATGAATACAGCTACTCATGCTGTGAAATGTCATAAGATTCACACATTGTCTCAATCAAACTGCACACATTCACTCCATGAATCAAACTACACGTGTTAATTCAACGAGTCGAGCTTCTCTTATTCATTCAATGTGTCACGCTAAATGCTTTCATACCGTGAAACAAACTGCATCCTTGATTCGTTGAATCAAACTTTATTAATTGATTCAGTGAATCAAATGTTATTCCGTGTTTCAATAATAACAAGCTTAATACGCTTATTTAGTGAATGAAACTGCACACGTTCATTCAATGCAAAGGCTGCACTTGTCAATTCAATGAGTAGAACTACTTTCATTCATTCAATGGTACAAGTTTGACGCATTGTCGCTATCAAACTGCAAACGTTCTCTACATGAACCAAACTACACGTCTTAATGCAGTGAGGCGAGTTTTTCACAATCATTCAATGTGTCAAGCTTAAAGCTTTATTTCAATGAAACAAACTGCAATCATTGATTCAATGTATCAAACCTTATTCCTTCTTTCAAAGGAACAAACCTATCTCCCTTTTTTAGTGAAACAAACTGCATTCAATGTAAGAGTCTGCAGTTGCCAATACAACTACTCCCATTCATTCAATGGCACAAGTTTCACGCATTGTCTCTGTCAAACTGCACACGTTTAATACATGAACCAAACTGCCCGTCTTAATTCAATGAGTAGAGCTTCTCTCATTCATTCAAGGTGTCAAGCTCACAATTTTCATTCAATTAAACAAACTGCTTTCATTGAATCATTGAATCAAACTACGATCATTGATTCAATGAATCAAACCTTATTCCTTGTTTCAATCGAACAAACCTAATTTTATGTATCCTACTACACTCGTTCATTCAATGAAAGAGACTGCAAACGATAATTCAATGAGTAGAAGTAATTTCCTTCGTTCAATGCCGCAATCTCTAACGCATTGATTCAATCAAACAACTTGAATACATTTATGTCATGAAGCAAACTGCATATCTCAATTAAAGGAATACATTTACCCATTCATTCAATGTCACGAGCTTCACACATTGTCTCAATCAAACTGCACATATTCACTTTATGAACCAAACTGCCGGTCTTAATTCAATGAGTAGAGCTTCTCTCATTCATTCAATGTGTCAAGCTCACAAATTTCATTTAATTAAACAAACTGCTTTCATTGAATCATTGAATAAAACTACGATCATTGATTCAATGAATCAAACCTTATTCCTTGTTTCAATTTAACAAACCTTATTTAATGTATCTACTACACTCGTTCATTCAATGGAAGAGACTGCACACGGTAATTCAATGAGAAGAAGTAATTTCCTTCGTTCAATGCCACAATCTCTAACGCATTGATTCAATCAAACAACTTGAATACATTTATGTCATGAAGCAAACTGCATATCTCAATTAAAGGAATACATTTACCCATTCATTCAATGTCACGAGCTTCACACATTGTCTCAATCAAACTGCACATATTCCCTTCATGAACCAAACTGCCGGTCTTAATTCAATGAGTAGAGCTTCTCTCATTCATTCAAGGTGTCAAGCTCACCATTTTCATTTAATTAAACAAACTGCATTCATTGAATCATTGAATCCAAACTTATTCCTTGTTTCAATCGAGCAAACCTAATTTAGTGTATCCTACTACACTCGTTTAATCAATGAGGCAGACTGCACATGATATTTCAATGAGTAGAGGTTCTCTCATTCTTTCAATGCCACAAGCTTAACGCATTGATTCAATCAAACAAATTGCACACATTTAGTTCATGAAGCAAACTGCATTGTCAATTCAATGAATACAGCTACTCATGCTGTGAAATGTCATAAGATTCACACATTGTCTCAATCAAACTGCACACATTCACTCCATGAATCAAACTACACGTGTTAATTCAACGAGTCGAGCTTCTCTTATTCATTCAATGTGTCACGCTAAATGCTTTCATACCGTGAAACAAACTGCATCCTTGATTCGTTGAATCAAACTTTATTAATTGATTCAGTGAATCAAATGTTATTCCGTGTTTCAATAATAACAAGCTTAATACGCTTATTTAGTGAATGAAACTGCACACGTTCATTCAATGCAAAGGCTGCACTTGTCAATTCAATGAGTAGAACTACTTTCATTCATTCAATGGTACAAGTTTGACGCATTGTCGCTATCAAACTGCAAACGTTCTCTACATGAACCAAACTACACGTCTTAATGCAGTGAGGCGAGTTTTTCACAATCATTCAATGTGTCAAGCTTAAAGCTTTATTTCAATGAAACAAACTGCAATCATTGATTCAATGTATCAAACCTTATTCCTTCTTTCAAAGGAACAAACCTATCTCCCTTTTTTAGTGAAACAAACTGCATTCAATGTAAGAGTCTGCAGTTGCCAATACAACTACTCCCATTCATTCAATGGCACAAGTTTCACGCATTGTCTCTGTCAAACTGCACACGTTTAATACATGAACCAAACTGCCCGTCTTAATTCAATGAGTAGAGCTTCTCTCATTCATTCAAGGTGTCAAGCTCACAATTTTCATTCAATTAAACAAACTGCTTTCATTGAATCATTGAATCAAACTACGATCATTGATTCAATGAATCAAACCTTATTCCTTGTTGCAATCGAACAAACCTAATTTTATGTATCCTACTACACTCGTTCATTCAATGAAAGAGACTGCACACGGTAATTCAATGAGTAGAAGTAATTTCCTTCGTTCAATGCCACAATCTCTAACGCATTGATTCAATCAAACAACTTGAATACATTTATGTCATGAAGCAAACTGCATATCTCAATTAAAGGAATACATTTACCCATTCATTCAATGTCACGAGCTTCACACATTGTCTCAATCAAACTGCACATATTCACTTCATGAACCAAACTGCCCGTCTAAATTCAATGAGTAGAGCTTCTCTCATTCATTCAAGGTGTCAAGCTCACAATTTTCATTTAATTAAACAAACTGCTTTCATTGAATCATTGAATAAAACTACGATCATTGATTCAATGAATCAAACCTTATTCCTTGTTTCAATTTAACAAACCTTATTTAATGTATCTTCTACACTCGTTCATTCAATGGAAGAGACTGCACACGGTAATTCAATGAGTAGAAGTAATTTCCTTCGTTCAATGCCACAATCTCTAACGCATTGATTCAATCAAACAACTTGAATACATTTATGTCATGAAGCAAACTGCATATCTCAATTAAAGGAATACATTTACCCATTCATTCAATGTCACGAGCTTCACACATTGTCTCAATCAAACTGCACATATTCCCTTCATGAACCAAACTGCCGGTCTTAATTCAATGAGTAGAGCTTCTCTCATTCATTCAAGGTGTCAAGCTCACCATTTTCATTTAATTAAACAAACTGCATTCATTGAATCATTGAATCGAACCTTATTCCTTGTTTCAATCGAGCAAACCTAATTTAGTGTATCCTACTACACTCGTTTAATCAATGAGGCAGACTGCACATGATATTTCAATGAGTAGAGGTTCTCTCATTCTTTCAATGCCACAAGCTTAACGCATTGATTCAATCGAACAAATTGCACACATTTAGTTCATGAAGCAAACTGCATTGTCAATTCAATGAATACAGCTACTCATGCTGTGAAATGTCATAAGATTCACACATTGTCTCAATCAAACTGCACACATTCACTCCATGAATCAAACTACACGTGTTAATTCAACGAGTCGAGCTTCTCTTATTCATTCAATGTGTCACGCTAAATGCTTTCATACCGTGAAACAAACTGCATCCTTGATTCGTTGAATCAAACTTTATTAATTGATTCAGTGAATCAAATGTTATTCCGTGTTTCAATAATAACAAGCTTAATACGCTTATTTAGTGAATGAAACTGCACACGTTCATTCAATGCAAAGGCTGCACTTGTCAATTCAATGAGTAGAACTACTTTCATTCATTCAATGGTACAAGTTTGACGCATTGTCGCTATCAAACTGCAAACGTTCTCTACATGAACCAAACTACACGTCTTAATGCAGTGAGGCGAGTTTTTCACAATCATTCAATGTGTCAAGCTTAAAGCTTTATTTCAATGAAACAAACTGCAATCATTGATTCAATGTATCAAACCTTATTCCTTCTTTCAAAGGAACAAACCTATCTCCCTTTTTTAGTGAAACAAACTGCATTCAATGTAAGAGTCTGCAGTTGCCAATACAACTACTCCCATTCATTCAATGGCACAAGTTTCACGCATTGTCTCTGTCAAACTGCACACGTTTAATACATGAACCAAACTGCCCGTCTTAATTCAATGAGTAGAGCTTCTCTCATTCATTCAAGGTGTCAAGCTCACAATTTTCATTCAATTAAACAAACTGCTTTCATTGAATCATTGAATCAAACTACGATCATTGATTCAATGAATCAAACCTTATTCCTTGTTTCAATCGAACAAACCTAATTTTATGTATCCTACTACACTCGTTCATTCAATGAAAGAGACTGCAAACGATAATTCAATGAGTAAAAGTAATTTCCTTCGTTCAATGCCGCAATCTCTAACGCATTGATTCAATCAAACAACTTGAATACATTTATGTCATGAAGCAAACTGCATATCTCAATTAAAGGAATACATTTACCCATTCATTCAATGTCACGAGCTTCACACATTGTCTCAATCAAACTGCAAATATTCACTTCATGAACCAAACTGCCCGTCTAAATTCAATGAGTAGAGCTTCTCTCATTCATTCAAGGTGTCAAGCTCACAATTTTCATTTAATTAAACAAACTGCTTTCATTGAATCATTGAATAAAACTACGATCATTGATTCAATGAATCAAACCTTATTCCTTGTTTCAATTTAACAAACCTTATTTAATGTATCTACTACACTCGTTCATTCAATGGAAGAGACTGCACACGGTAATTCAATGAGTAGAAGTAATTTCCTTCGTTCAATGCCACAATCTCTAACGCATTGATTCAATCAAACAACTTGAATACATTTATGTCATGAAGCAAACTGCATATCTCAATTAAAGGAATACATTTACCCATTCATTCAATGTCACGAGCTTCACACATTGTCTCAATCAAACTGCACATATTCACTTCATGAACCAAACTGCCCGTCTAAATTCAATGAGTAGAGCTTCTCTCATTCATTCAAGGTGTCAAGCTCACAATTTTCATTTAATTAAACAAACTGCTTTCATTGAATCATTGAATAAAACTACGATCATTGATTCAATGAATCAAACCTTATTCCTTGTTTCAATTTAACAAACCTTATTTAATGTATCTTCTACACTCGTTCATTCAATGGAAGAGACTGCACACGGTAATTCAATGAGTAGAAGTAATTTCCTTCGTTCAATGCCACAATCTCTAACGCATTGATTCAATCAAACAACTTGAATACATTTATGTCATGAAGCAAACTGCATATCTCAATTAAAGGAATACATTTACCCATTCATTCAATGTCACGAGCTTCACACATTGTCTCAATCAAACTGCACATATTCCCTTCATGAACCAAACTGCCGGTCTTAATTCAATGAGTAGAGCTTCTCTCATTCATTCAAGGTGTCAAGCTCACCATTTTCATTTAATTAAACAAACTGCATTCATTGAATCATTGAATCGAACCTTATTCCTTGTTTCAATCGAGCAAACCTAATTTAGTGTATCCTACTACACTCGTTTAATCAATGAGGCAGACTGCACATGATATTTCAATGAGTAGAGGTTCTCTCATTCTTTCAATGCCACAAGCTTAACGCATTGATTCAATCGAACAAATTGCACACATTTAGTTCATGAAGCAAACTGCATTGTCAATTCAATGAATACAGCTACTCATGCTGTGAAATGTCATAAGATTCACACATTGTCTCAATCAAACTGCACACATTCACTCCATGAATCAAACTACACGTGTTAATTCAACGAGTCGAGCTTCTCTTATTCATTCAATGTGTCACGCTAAATGCTTTCATACCGTGAAACAAACTGCATCCTTGATTCGTTGAATCAAACTTTATTAATTGATTCAGTGAATCAAATGTTATTCCGTGTTTCAATAATAACAAGCTTAATACGCTTATTTAGTGAATGAAACTGCACACGTTCATTCAATGCAAAGGCTGCACTTGTCAATTCAATGAGTAGAACTACTTTCATTCATTCAATGGTACAAGTTTGACGCATTGTCGCTATCAAACTGCAAACGTTCTCTACATGAACCAAACTACACGTCTTAATGCAGTGAGGCGAGTTTTTCACAATCATTCAATGTGTCAAGCTTAAAGCTTTATTTCAATGAAACAAACTGCAATCATTGATTCAATGTATCAAACCTTATTCCTTCTTTCAAAGGAACAAACCTATCTCCCTTTTTTAGTGAAACAAACTGCATTCAATGTAAGAGTCTGCAGTTGCCAATACAACTACTCCCATTCATTCAATGGCACAAGTTTCACGCATTGTCTCTGTCAAACTGCACACGTTTAATACATGAACCAAACTGCCCGTCTTAATTCAATGAGTAGAGCTTCTCTCATTCATTCAAGGTGTCAAGCTCACAATTTTCATTCAATTAAACAAACTGCTTTCATTGAATCATTGAATCAAACTACGATCATTGATTCAATGAATCAAACCTTATTCCTTGTTTCAATCGAACAAACCTAATTTTATGTATCCTACTACACTCGTTCATTCAATGAAAGAGACTGCAAACGATAATTCAATGAGTAAAAGTAATTTCCTTCGTTCAATGCCGCAATCTCTAACGCATTGATTCAATCAAACAACTTGAATACATTTATGTCATGAAGCAAACTGCATATCTCAATTAAAGGAATACATTTACCCATTCATTCAATGTCACGAGCTTCACACATTGTCTCAATCAAACTGCACATATTCACTTCATGAACCAAACTGCCCGTCTAAATTCAATGAGTAGAGCTTCTCTCATTCATTCAAGGTGTCAAGCTCACAATTTTCATTTAATTAAACAAACTGCTTTCATTGAATCATTGAATAAAACTACGATCATTGATTCAATGAATCAAACCTTATTCCTTGTTTCAATTTAACAAACCTTATTTAATGTATCTACTACACTCGTTCATTCAATGGAAGAGACTGCACACGGTAATTCAATGAGTAGAAGTAATTTCCTTCGTTCAATGCCACAATCTCTAACGCATTGATTCAATCAAACAACTTGAATACATTTATGTCATGAAGCAAACTGCATATCTCAATTAAAGGAATACATTTACCCATTCATTCAATGTCACGAGCTTCACACATTGTCTCAATCAAACTGCACATATTCCCTTCATGAACCAAACTGCCGGTTTTAATTCAATGAGTAGAGCTTCTCTCATTCATTCAAGGTGTCAAGCTCACCATTTTCATTTAATTAAACAAACTGCATTCATTGAATCATTGAATCGAACCTTATTCCTTGTTTCAATCGAGCAAACCTAATTTAGTGTATCCTACTACACTCGTTTAATCAATGAGGCAGACTGCACATGATATTTCAATGAGTAGAGGTTCTCTCATTCTTTCAATGCCACAAGCTTAACGCATTGATTCAATCGAACAAATTGCACACATTTAGTTCATGAAGCAAACTGCATTGTCAATTCAATGAATACAGCTACTCATGCTGTGAAATGTCATAAGATTCACACATTGTCTCAATCAAACTGCACACATTCACTCCATGAATCAAACTACACGTGTTAATTCAACGAGTCGAGCTTCTCTTATTCATTCAATGTGTCACGCTAAATGCTTTCATACCGTGAAACAAACTGCATCCTTGATTCGTTGAATCAAACTTTATTAATTGATTCAGTGAATCAAATGTTATTCCGTGTTTCAATAATAACAAGCTTAATACGCTTATTTAGTGAATGAAACTGCACACGTTCATTCAATGCAAAGGCTGCACTTGTCAATTCAATGAGTAGAACTACTTTCATTCATTCAATGGTACAAGTTTGACGCATTGTCGCTATCAAACTGCAAACGTTCTCTACATGAACCAAACTACACGTCTTAATGCAGTGAGGCGAGTTTTTCACAATCATTCAATGTGTCAAGCTTAAAGCTTTATTTCAATGAAACAAACTGCATTCATTGAATCAAACTGCAATCATTGATTCAATGTATCAAACCTTATTCCTTCTTTCAAAGGAACAAACCTATCTCCCTTTTTTAGTGAAACAAACTGCATTCAATGTAAGAGTCTGCAGTTGCCAAATCAACTACTATTCAATGGCACAAGTTTCAAGCATTGTCTCTGTCAAACAGCACACGTTTAATACATGAACCAAACTGCCCGTCTTAATTCAATGAGAAGAGCTTCTCTCATTCATTCAAGGTGTCAAGCTCACAATTTTCATTCAATTAAACAAACTGCTTTCATTGAATCATTGAATAAAACTACGATCATTGATTCAATGAATCAAACCTTATTCCTTGTTTCAATCGAACAAACCTATTTTTATGTATCCTACTACATTCGTTCATTCAATGAAAGAGACTGCAAATGATAATTCAATGAGTAGAAGTAATTTCCTTCGTTCAATGCCGCAATCTCTAACGCATTGATTCAATCAAACAACTTGAATACATTTATGTCATGAAGCAAACTGCATATCTCAATTAAAGGAATACATTTACCCATTCATTCAATGTCACGAGCTTCACACATTGTCTCAATCAAACTGCACATATTCACTTC